>NC_050079.1:3429235-4031114 GCF_009764565.3 Dermochelys coriacea | reverse complement strand
TTTTGCTTGGTAATTTACTTTGTTCCATCTGTTATTACTTGGAACCACTTAAATCCTACTTTTTATGCTTAATAAAATCACTTTTGTTTATTATTTGACCCAGAGCAAGTGATTAATACCTGGGGGAGCAAACAGCTGTGCATATCTCTCTATCAGTGTTATAGAGGGCAGATAATTTATGAGTTTACCCTGTATAAGCTTTATACAGAGTAAAACGGATTTATTTGGGGTTTGGATCCCATTGGGAGCTGGGTGTCTGGGTGCTGGAGACAGGAGTACTTGCTGAGCTGTTTTCAGTTAAGTCTGCAGCTTTGGGGGCTTGGTTCAGACCCTGGGTCTGTGTTGCAGCTGGCTAGTGTGTCAGACTCAACAAGTCAGGGTTCTGAAGTCCCAAACTGGCAGAGAAAACAGGCTCAGAGGTAATTTCAGCACATCAGGTGGCAGTCCCAAGGGGGTCTCTGTGACCGAACCTGTCATGCTTACTTTCAGGGTGAATTTCACAAGGCTGATACACCACTTAAGTCCTTCTGAAGCCCTATTTTAAGTGGGATTTAAGTGGAGTAGCAGCCCTGTGCTAGCTGTGTGCATAGGGTAGAATTTCACCCTCCATGCATGACTGGTGTTGTCAGATGTTTGGCTGCGTGCGTGTTCTCCTGGGTGTTCTCCTGTGTGCTGTCCCAGCTCTGTGCAGACAGCTGGCACAGCAGACCTTAAGCGAACCACCCAATACATTCACAGACTTGGTTCGTAGCGAAGACACTTGGTCAGGTTCATTGCTGATAAAGCACGGTGCTAATGCCCTGGCTCAGTGGTTACAGGTACACTAACACATGTATGCCCGTGACAATGAACCGGGTCAGTTAGTGGCGGGACTTTCCACTATTCCCTAGGCCAGACAAAGACACTTCCTCTGAGCTACATCTTTTTACAGCAATACAAACAAGTTACATATCATCCTTGACATATTAGGGTGCCAACCTCTAACGTATTAGGGTGCCACCCATTGCCTTGTACCTGTAGGTGCAATCAAAACATCTCTATTCATCATGCTGTCATCCTGACCTTATCCTTAAGATGGGTCAGCATGTTCCTGTTATCTTTGGGGAATATGTTTATCGGGGTGTTCTGGTACCACCTTTCTGGAATGTGCTTGCGTTAGTGTTTTGTGCCTCGCACTTCTTAGGAATATATGTTTTAGCAATATCAACCCTGTGCTTGCCGAATTCTGTGAGCAGGGCCTGCCTCTTGCTCACAACTTAACTTTGCTTCATATCAGCAAGGTTTTAACTACCTTAGCCCAGGCCTCCGGTCTCATACCAGGCATCTAATATAAGGCCTTATGTTTCAGGCCCTCTTCTTACTACAACTGGTTTAAGTGAAATCTCTGATTTGGTGTGTTGTGGCATTTTAAATCGTTTTATGTGACAAATGCAGGCAATGACTGGATAGAATGACTGATCTGCTCCAATCCAAACAGCCAGTACCTTTATTAATGTAATCCTTCTTCTCCTTTTGTTTCAGGGGGGGAAGGGGCTTAGGGCCTCTGAAACAAATGGAAAATGAAGACCTTGGAGAACCGCCCCCATCACAGGATTTAGACATGTGACTGACTACCTCTTTGATGAAGGGGAGAGGAGGTTCTTCCTTTCCTTTTCTGCTCCTAGAGACAATCTGACTCTGATCACCTCCAATAATCATTCTCTTACTGCTTTCACTTGGTATCTGTAAAACTCAGAGGTGGAGCTGTGGGCGCTTCAGAACGTGGCTGGGAGTAATGGCTGTGAGGCTGTACAAATACTGCATGTGAGCATTGAAATATATCTCTCATGCACCCTTCCAAAAAGAGAGCTTCTTATTTTTCCCTCTTCCCATCACTTCTGAAACCATAAAATGTTTTTAAAAGCCACAACATACCAAATATTTCACCTTGTGAATGCCAGCTGCAACCTGCTCACTTCTTTGAATTGAGTTCTCTTTCACAAAGACTTAGCTTGATTCAATAATTGCTTTTAACTTCTCACTGGAGACTTGCATTCTTTCTCTTTCACTACAGGGCTGTTCTGCTTTTAGCATGTGGGGGTGGTGGGGTCTGACCCAGAATAGCAAATGTTATGTGAAATTCGTGGCACATAGAATCATAGAAGATTGGGGTTGGAAGAAACCTCAGGAGGTCATCTAGTCCAACCCCCTGTTCAAAGCAGGACCAACCCCAACTAAATCATCCCAGCCAGGACTTTGTCAAGCCTGACCTTAAAAACCTCTAAGGATGGAGATTCCACCACCTCCCTAGGTAATGCATTTCAGGGCTTCACCACCCTTTTAGTGAAATAGTGTTTCCTAATATCCAACCTAGACCTCACCCACTGTAACTGGAGACCCTTGCTCCTTGTTCTGTCATTTGCCATCACTAAGAATAGCTGAGCTCCAACCTCTTTGGAACCCCCCTTCCAGTAGTTGAAGGCTGCTATCAAATCCCCCCTCACTCTTCTCTTCTGCAGACTAAACTAGCCCAGTTCCCTCAGCCTCTCCTCGTAAATCATGTGCCCCAGCCCTTAATCATTTTTGTTGCCCTCCGCTGGTCTCTCTCCAATTTGTCCACAGCCTTTCTGTAGCAGGGGGGCTCAAAACTAGATGCAATACTACAGA
Source organism: Dermochelys coriacea (assembly GCF_009764565.3). NCBI lineage: Eukaryota > Metazoa > Chordata > Testudines > Dermochelyidae > Dermochelys > Dermochelys coriacea. Next base: position 4,028,468 of record NC_050079.1, on the reverse strand, counting down.
TGTGGCCTCCCCAGTGCCAAATAGAGGGGAGCAATCACTTCCCTCGATCTACTGGCAATGCTCCTATTAATGCAGCCCAATATGCCGTTAGCCTTCTTGGCAACAAGGGCACACTGCTGACTCATATCCAGCTTCTCATCCACTGTAATCCCCAGATCCATTTCTACAGAACTGCTGCTTAGCCAGTTGGTCCCCAGCCTGTAGTCATGCATGGGATTCTTTTGTCCTAGGCCTGGTGCTGGCCCGCTTCACAAGGGTGAACTTAATTCAGCCTGAGTAATTGCTGACTTTTCCCTAGACAATGTCACTTTTCAGATCTAGCGTGTTGAAAAATTTCAGAGTGACTCCCTAGCAATGAAATTATTCCAAGAGGGGCCATTGTATGAAAATCTCCAGTATGCCCCTACAGCACATTCTGGGCTGGCCTGTCAAAAACCATCAGATGCCTCCTTTTCATGCCAACCTGTTGTTCCCCGCTAGTTTCCTTTACAAGATAGGCAGCCTTAACGAGGAGTTACTATCCACACAACCAAAATAACATATCCTAGCTCTGTTTTTATAATGTGCCCATCTGGTAGCTGAGTGCTCTGTGTTGCCCTGTTTTCATATATTCTAAAAACAAGAGCCGAGATTAATAGAAAAGTATCTTTCTTCTTCTTTGTGTTTTCATAATTGTATTTCTGTAAAAAATTAGATAAAGACAAAGTGAAATGTGTGGTATTAGTATGATGTCCTGTAGTGTATTACTGAGTGCACGTGATAGAATAAAAATGGATCATAACTGTCCTTTTTCTATCTTTCTGTATTTTTTAATTTGATGCATACTTTCTTATTAAACTCATCATAGGCTCCATGTGTTTTGTGGCCAAGATTTGTTGAATCGAGTTGTTAGTCAGACCCCATAATTACCTGCCTGTGTACTAAATGCTCTGGGTCGCATTATCTCCTCTTCTTCATTTTCTCGCATGCATCTAAAATATGAATGGACAGCGGGGCCTGACCCAATGCTTGCTGAAGATAATGGAAAGAATCTCATTAACTGCACTGGGCTTTGGATCAGATCTGTACTCTGAGCTTTTCTCAGGAAGTAGGCCTGCTGGCCCTTCTTGACGCATGGCATGACATGACATATAGATTGATAGAACGTATGGCCAGAAGGGACCATTAGATTGTCTAGTATTATTTCCCTGCAGTGTTGGCAAATGACTTGGATGTGAAGGAGAGTTCCTGTGTGCAGTGTATAATGCCATAGGGCAGGGTTAATTCAAACTTGGGGATAACTCTGATTTCAGCAGGCACTGCAGCAGAAGGGTTACATGTGGAGGTGCACTGGCGCAGAAACGCTTCTTGGAGGCATTCTGCTTGCTGAGAACACAGGCAGGCAGAATGAGTCTGGAGGTACTGGACTAAGACTTGAACCAGGCAAGTGTTCTAGGAGCGCAGGGTGTGATTCCACAAGCCCCAGCCCCAGCCTGTAAACCAGAGTGGAAGGGAAGGGGGCCATGTCCCTGCACTGGGGTGAATTTCACCCAGCATGTATAAGAAGGGGATTCTGGCTGCTGTTTGCAGTAAAGTGCAAGCGACCAAGAGCTCTCTGGGTCTTTCCCCACCATTGCCTATTTTTGCAAGAACAATCAGATTATGGCCCAGAGATAAATGGGCCAGATCCTCAACTGGTGCAAATCAAAGTCAACAGATCTGTACCAATTTACACCAGTTGAAGATCTGACCCAATAGCTGGTGTATGAGTACAGAGAAAGCCATTTTTCATAGGCAGGACTGATTCTTATTTTGGCCTATCCACACCCATTATGGACTTCTTCCTTAGGGAAAACTGTGCAAAACTAATGTCTATCACAGCTCCAGTATGACTGAAAATGATTCAAATCCTGAGCTACATTTTCTGAGTTCTGGCATATTTGAATACCTCTCTGTTTACTAATATTTATACAGTACTACATTCCACATGTCACAATATGGTGTGGATAGATTCTTATAAAACCGGCTACCTTCACTTCACCACTTCCTCCACCCTTCCCATTTCAGTCCGTATCCTCCCCGAGGGGCAGGTGGATCTTATGATGGAAGGGGTAGATACTAACTGGGATAATGAAGCCAGAGAAGAAGTGATGCACTGGGAAAACGAGGCTGAATTTACAGTGTATGCTCCTCCCAGCCACACACGGAGAGAGGAAATTCAGGAAGAAGAAAAGAGGTAGGAAGAGAAGGTTGATATTGGAAGGGGCTGTTGTATTATAAAGAATGAAGTACTCCACTGTGGAGTGTTATGAAGGTTGAATATCATTCATATGTGTCTGTTCTTTCATTGTAGCCATACAATATGTTGGGTGAGTTAGTTGGCAGATGGTAATTTACACAAGTCTACAAAAGTGATAAGCACTGCAAACCTCCAAAAGTTACTAAAACAAGCAATTGACTTTCCTTTGGATTTCACTGGGATTTGTATCATAGGAAATGCCAGATGGGATCATACCAGTGGTTCAGCTAGTGGTTCAGCTAGTCTGGCATCCTGCCTCTGACAGGATCCAATAGTAGCGGCTTCAGAAGAAGGTGCAACAAACCCTGTAATAGGCAGTTATGAGATAACCTACCCTAGGGAAAGTTTCTTCCTAACCTCTAATAGTTAGAGATTGGCTTATGCCCTGAAGCTTGAGGGTTTAGATCCCTTCCAAAAGGCTTGTTTAAAAAAAATAGTTACTGTTAAAACTGGGAATTCTTGGCCCCTTCTCCATATAATTCATCTAATCTCTTACAAAAAAACCTGGCGCATGGGGTCTGATCTCGTATCATTGAAGTCATTGGCAGTTTTGTCATTGATTTCAGTGGGAGCAGCATCAGACTCTTATGCTATAGTGTAACTAAAGATTTACGTACCTGATCTTTTCCTCAGTCTTGTGGGAGACGCTAGTTTACAGATTTGAAACCTCTGCTGGAAAGACTGGATTGTTAGAATTCAATCACCTACGGTCTTCAGTGTGGTGGGCATCCGAAAGATAGTCAATAGTATAGGCCAGCCTAAAACACTTCCATAGAGGCTGCAGTGTACTGCGAAAGCATCTCTGAGTTCAGTAACAGCATTTGCAGGTGGTGAGAAAATTGTAAGTATTTGCAAGTGCTGAATTTCAGGTTTTCAGTAAAACATCATTGCAAGAATAGAAAATCCCAGTGGGAAGTAGCCCCATGTGGCTAGAGATTCAGTACATGGAAAAAGAATTTCCAATAATAAATACATCTGTAATTATTTCAAATTATAGCCCCTATTGCACAAGAATCAAAGGAAATCCATCCTTCTATGTAGTGTGATTTAATGCTGCAGCTTCATGGAATCAGGCAGGCTCTGCATTCTCTAATGGTGGAAGAGGGAGAATGGGTAGTTTTTTTCTTATCCTATGGGACAATGGAGGTTTCACGAAGGAAAAGCAAAATCAGAGGCTATTAGTGGAATCCTGCTGGTTTAATCTCATTCTGCACATCAAGCTAACATAGTAATGTCAGGGGCCTGGAGAAGGATATCGGGATGAAGCTAGGAAAAGCACATGTGATACACGGCCCTGCATAGCCATAGAAAATTGGTCACTTTGAATAAGAAACTGGGCCTGGAATATATTTCTTGGGATATCAACAAGTTACCACACTAAGCTATCCACAGGGAAGGGAAGAGAAGTTGGGATTCATAGAATATCAGAGTTGGAAGGGACCTCAGGAGATCATCTAGTCCAACCCCCTGCTCAAAGCAGGGCCAATCCCCAATTTTGCCCCAGAACCCTAAATGGCCCCCTCAAGGATTGAACTCACAAACCTGGGTTTAGCAGGCTAATGCTCAAACCACTGAGCCATGAACCTGGCTGGCCAATAGATGTCAGCATAGCCGCGCACACATACAGAAGGAGGGTTAACTTTTCTACATTGCCTTCAAACAAGTGGCTAAAACATGATTCAGCGAGGTCGTTCAGCAGCTTGCTTTGTGGGGGATGAGAGTCTCTGCATCTCTTCAGAGGCCTGCTGGCTAACTCAGTCCGCATGCCTCTGGGAGAGTGTATGGCAGAATGGGAGCTGGGATCCCCTTTAACAGTGTGCTGAATGCATCCCCACCCTGAACGAACTCTGACCAACGAGCCATCGAGTCCATTGTCTTGCTGACAGTAGCCAGTAACAGGTGCTTGAGAGGAAGGTGTAAAACCCCCATAATGAGTCCTGGTTAACACAGTCTGCACTGTAGTGTAAATAAGACCATAGAGGAGAGAGAGACAGTGGTGGAGAAACTGATCTGGTATAACAATTCCTATGGTCCTAGAACCATGTTTAAACATTGTCTTTACTGCTAGCTCAGAGATGAGACACTGAATTCTATGTGTGAATTTAACTGGCGGGTCACAGTCCTTGATAGATTTTGCTGCTCTGCAGTTCTGGAGCTGGGGATCCCATCGCTTTTCACTGATTAGCTTGCCTTGCAATAAATGACGGTTCTAACGTAAAGTGAGCCCCAGAGTTCCATTCATTCACTTGCTGCTTAGTGGTGCATCCTTCCACCAGGCTGAAAATGTATTTATGGATTTGTTATGAAAATATGTTACATGGTTTTTCTCTAATGTACAGTCCTGGAAACCTAACATTCCACAGCAGCGGATTTCCTGCCCTGGAGGGTGAATTCCACTAACAATGAGGTCTTATAAAAAGACACTCTTCCTGCAGAGCAAGTAGAATTTTTAGTGTCCAAGACTGAATTTCTCTGTTTTATAACATTTTTACTCCATTACTCTGTAGATATTCTGTATTCACTCCCCCACCCCTCTAAGAACCCACAAATGATGAAGGCCTGTGAAACAAGGCATGGCCAATCTCCCCAAATCCCTCTCCTCCAGATATTTCTTTTGTGGTATTGAGCAGGTACATTCCCTCGCCCCTGTCCAAAGGGGACCTGAAGATTATAGAAGAGTTTTGTAGGTAGAAGTGGCTATATATTTATAGTCTAAAGATTTCAAATTCCCACCTAAGGCTCAAAATATGTACAAGACAATGAATATTTAATACAAAAAACCTTTCCTTTCCCAAGGTTGCACTTACCACGTTCCCAGAAAGGTAATGAGGAGGAAAAAACAAAGATTGCAGGGTAAGTGCTATTCAGAGTTGTGTGAATTCTTTCCAGTTTGGCTCAACATGGATTTATGATTTTATATCAGAATCCATTCATGTGCATTTGCAGGCCATGGAGTTTAAAAGGTTTGGGTTCAAACTTGGTTTTGTCCTAAGATGAATCTCACTGCAAACCCACAGGCAAGATTCAGTTTGGATGGGTTCATGCTCTTTGCATGGGTTAACTGTTTTGCTACAGTCAGAGGAGACGAGAGGCCATGTAGGAAAATATCGACATGATGTGCTGCAGGTGACTTCTCCCGCGGAGCCCACTTTGAACTTGAAAAGCACCGACAAGCAGTTGCCTACAAATATTTGCAGAGAGAGAGAAACATTTTGTATATCTGGATGAGTCACAAAGTTTAGAGCCACAAACAGAATTCACACGAACCACTGCAGGTTTGCAAAAGTAGACCACACCTTAGGCTGAATTTGAATGTGATAAGAGTTCTGGTCAAATGTTCCACATCTTCTAGTGTCCTTTCTGATGGCAATTGATATGCTGTTTGCAAGATATGCACATATCTTCCTAACTGTCAGGATGGTTAAGCACTGGAACAAATTGTCTAACCTGTTCTTAAAAACCTACAGTGATGGAGATTCCACAGCCTTCCTGGACAAACAGCTGTTAGGGATGGACTAGATAATACTTAGTCCTGCGATAAGTGCCGGGGACTGAACTGGCTGACCTCTCGAGGTCTCTTCCAGTCTTATATTTCTATGTCTCTGTGCAGGAGACAGAACTGTTTTCAGAGATCATTGCTAAAGTGCAGCCTGGAAAGGATGCTTTAGCTAACTTGGCTTATTCAAGGGCTTGCTGATGACGTGTGGTACCTAGTAACCAGCAAGTGTCTCCTAGCGACATGTTCTCCTCCTTAGCAACTGCTCAGCTTCTCCTAGCAATTGCAGCCCTTTGGTCCCTAAACTGTTGCCCCCTCCCACAGGGGTTCTGAAGCACTGTCTGCACAGCAACTCTAGCCGATTTACAGGAAATAGGATTTGCCGCTAATCTGCAGACATCAAAAGCAAGAGACAGAACCAAAAATCTTGGTCTTGAAGTAGTTCCAGATCATTTAAAAACATATACATTAATAAAATGTGTTCAGGATTATTATGAATATTATGGAGCTGGATTTAAAGATGGGATTATGTGTTAGATCCACAAATGCAATTTAATACAAGTAGGTGAATTTTTAAATCATTTTTTTTTGGTAGGAAATGGTTGAAGTGTCCATAACCTTTATAGATGGTTACATTGGGCTAAGGATACATTAGAAAGCTTCTTTGCTTGGCTGAGTGATTTGTTTTGATTTCACATGGTGCAAACATTTGGAGTTTTATTATCTAGTATACTACTACTACTGCAATACTATACTCTGCCTTTTAGTTAAGAAACTGAAACGCCTCCATTTTCACCTGGAAACTGAAAATGCACCATTGTTCAATGTTTAAACTTTACAGTTTTTGCTTATTATTTTATCAAAAACTGTTTTTCAGAAACTGCTGCTCTGTAATGTATTGACCAAAGCTTTGATGCAAGTGAAATCCTTTATTACTGGTTATTAGCAAAATGTATATTTCAGTTCTGATTGCAATTGTTCTACTTTCAGTGTATTTGGATTTTTACTGGAAAAGAGAAAGGCTGAGTGTGTTTCTGGGATAAGATCCAAAGACTTGAGATGGGATTTTGAACAGTTTTTATTAATCAAAATGAAACCAAAAATTCTGTGAAGCAACAACTAGATGCAGATGAAGGAGTCACTCTTTTTATTATATAGCCTCATAGTGAAGGGCCTACCTAATATGTGATAACGTGCGCATTGCAATTGTCACGTATTTAGCTATTCTTATTTATTTTCTTAATTATTCCCATTTTCCATCACAACCCACCCCCCAAAACAAAAACCAAACAAACGAAACAAAAAACCATGACCACCACAACCAACAAATTGATTTTGGGCTGATTTTTGAATAGAGCTATTGGAGCATTAACAGAAGTTGATCACCAACCACAGCAACCTTATGATTTTTTTTTCAATTAAACTTATTAGTCACATTAAACTGATAGCATTGATCTTGTGGGCCCAATTTGTTAAATATGGATGGCGGAGTAAGATGTACAGAATCAGTATTTGGACACCATAGTTGGCAATTGGGAACCGAAAATGAACATTATGTGTTACATTAATAATGTAGATGTGGAAATGAGGGGTTTACATGGTGTATACAGGTGCTCTGTTGGAAAATCGGGCTCTCTGCTGTTATTTGATGGCTCTCATTTAAATTAGAAATGTACTGAGCACAGCAAGATGAGTTTATATTCCTACAAATGAGTTGTATGTTTTATGTTATTTTCACTTGGCCTCCCACTTAATATTGTTTCCAACATTATAAGAAAGTCTCTTCTTACACACTAGTTAAAACTTTCATCACCTACATTATGTTTCATTGATATTTGTCTATTTCTAGTTAGTGCCATGAAAAAGGTGCTTTTGTCAAAAATTTGGAGTAATCAATATCTATTTTCTTTAGAGCGGGCTTTGCAAATGGCTAAATGGACCATGGTCTCTTCTAATAACAATAATTATTAAGACTCTCTCCCTTCATCCCCCTGCCTACGTCTCTGGTATAGTTGTGTGTTCTCATTAATCTGCAAATGGGCTTTAGTAGATAGCCTATGAAGCAATGGTCTTGCAACCTGACACTCAAGAGACCTTTTCATTAGAGATACTTCCACTCCCCTGATGTCTCTTGTCTGTAATGTGCCCAGGCTCGGAAATGGCTGGAAAAAATCCTGTTCTTATTTTGCTGCTTTTCATCTGCATTCTGTAGACCCCTGCCTTGCTCTCCTTGTGTTGCTTGCAGTGGTGAGCTGGATGAGTGTGCCTTCGCAGCCACTGGCCCGGGTTTTGAGCAGCTAGAAGAAGACCAGGGGGCTGCTCCCAAAGGCCCTTTGCTACAGGTACAAGAATGCTTCTAATTCTTGCAGTTCAGGTGTTCAGGTTGCTAACCACCCTCTCCAGAAACACGGCAAGTACTTGCACGTTTAAGGATGATCCCGGTGGAGACATAATGCTTTGGTTTCTGCTCAGGGGCAGACTCTGGCAGTTCTTTTCTGCAGGCTGCTGGATAAGTAGCTGAAGCAGCTGAGCCACTATTGCAGAAATTGTCTGTTAGAGCCACTGGCTCTCCTCCTCCTCCATCCTTGCTCCAATCCCTGCCACAACCACTCCCTCTTTGTCCAGGGAGAGGTAGCTTTTCCTATGTAGTTGTGCCCTGAGATGCGCAAAGGGTGTAAACCTCTTGCAAGGTCTTCCTGCCCCTTTTCTGTGGAGCGGAGCCCATACCAATTTCGCTGTGTTCAGGACCTTCGTTGGCAGGATTTGCCTCCAGGTACATATTTAGGGTTTGCTTTTGGAACAATAGAAGAAATATAAATACACGTTCACAGAGCAAGGAAAAGCGATAGCGTTGACCCACTCCTCTGCAGTCTTGATCTTGCTTTTGGAAAGAAAATCTAGAAAGCCCTAGAAATTGAGTGAGTTTCAATTGCTTTAGATAGAGCAGTTCAGCAGTAAAGTTAGAAAGTTGGACTCAGAAGACCCAGGGAAAAGTGAGTACACGAAATACCAACGTAAAGCTGGGGATTCAGGATTGTGACATATTTAGTTACTTTATTAATGGATGCTAACAGTATGGCAGCTAGACACAAATAAAAAGTGAATATAAAAAATGAAAATAAAAGTCTGAAAACTACAAATATGGTAGAGAGACACTGTCTGGGTGCTGAATTTAGATAAATAGTCTGAACGTTTCTCCGTATAAAACACTAGAAGCTCTACACATTGCCCCACTCAAAAAAAAAAAGTGCATCATTCAGGGGTGCTGGAACAATTTGTATAGTGGGGGTGTTGAGAGCCACTGAACCAAACTGTAAACCCAGTATGCGATTGAAACTACTTCAAGCCAGGGGTGCGGCAGCACCCCCAGCACCTCTAGGTCCAGCACCTGTGGCATCATTAAAGGATAGTGTTTTATGCACAGTGCTGTATTCTGGATGCTGTAGAACTGCTAATGTATACTTTATGCTCATCACATTGTATTAGTATTTCCCTATAGTGTTATACAGTATTTAAAAAAAAAATTGAAAAGGAAAATATAATTGCCACAACCTCCAAGAAGAGTCTTTGCTCTAAAATGAGTGAACCGTATAAAAGGAGCTTACAGCTGATATGTTGATATGTAGACCACCTCTGTCTTCCCCCCGCCCCCCACAGATACAGGGGAACCTGTTAACATAGTCTAGAAATATTAACTTTCAGTTTGCTACTAAAACTGCATTGAAATCCAACCCTTGCATATAAAGGACTGTTTTTCTGTTTCGCTTTTTGTAATGGAATGGGATGTTTGTCTTTACTGTCTGTTTGTTTTGTGAAGGTGGAAGAGGAGAAAGCTGGAGCTGCCAGAACTGAAGCAGAAGGTACAGTATATAATGCAGAATGGCATGGAATTATTATAACCAGAAAGTGGCAATGACATGACTGGTGAGAAAAAACCCCACATATATACTCACCCTTTTGAATTCTTATTGGATAGAAACAAACAAGTGATTCTTCTGTGCGAGGGGCCTGCTTTCTGCGGTCTTTTACTAGCTGAAAGTATCCTATAAGAGCAATACAGCAGCGATGTTGTTGTCAGTTATGCCCAGATATGAGAGGCCAGTAGTTACACAACACTTAATCTTGCTGATTAAGTAAGCCTTGCTGTGAAATAAGAATTTCTCCTTCAGCTGAAGGAGACACGGAGAAGAAAAAAGGCTTTTTCTCAGCTACCTTGTTTTTTCTCTGGAAAATTACTGGCTTCATAAAATGCATTTTAATTTAACATCTTAGGAGGCAATGTTTTGGTAACAAAAATTAGAGTGGGACTTGATTTGTAAGACTCAATGGGCCAAGGTAATTCCTGACATCACTCCGCTGAGTTCAGTGGCGTTACCTGAGGGAGGATTTGATCCATTGCCCTTTTATTTTTTTGAGAGTTTTTTTTAAACTGCCGAGTGTGTGTTCTTGCAACTACATTGGATGGAACATTACAATTCAGAAGCAACACTGCAGTTCAGCAGGGGCATGTCTTTTCTGTGACTGAAGTTCATAAGCCCCAATGTACTGCGTAAGTTCACAGAAACCTTGCATTAAGAGCTTTAAAAGGTTCATAGGCTGCATTTAAGTGCAATTTTCCACAAGGATAGTCTCAAAATAATTCTTCTAAACCCTTCTTCAACACAAAAGCAAAAGCAATCTGAATTCAAACCAGTAGCAATTAGCCAGGACATGAATTATGGACTAGATTCTCTGCTCCACTTAGTCCCTTTTGCATTGCTCTGGCAGCACATATGGGAGGGAATTTGGCCTTGTCTTCCCTGCTAGGGATTCCAACAGCACAGGGGCATCTCCACTGGGAGCGGAGCTGGAATAGCAGACATCCTGGCACAGGGGTTGTATCAGGGACAGGCTGAGACAGGAAACAGGCATGACTAACGTGTACTGTGCTCTTACTCTCCTGGCAGACAGTCCTTTGAGCACTGTTGCCAGAGGATGCAGATTGGAGCAGCCCCCATGCTGCTCTATCCTGCCCTGAGGCTGGTCAGAGAATCAGTGATCTGTAACCAGTTCTGTGACGCCTCCAGTCCGGGGGAAACTCAGTGGAGAATATGGCTTTATATTTGTAGTGATTTACAGTTTCTTGTAAAATAAAATACCATGTGGATAATTCTTAGAGCCGGGTGCCTGGTTTCATCATTGCCCATTATTTCCTGACACTCTTTTGCCTGGTGGGAGAGCAGAAGAGCATTGTGTTGGCGGATGATTGTAGATGGCCACTGCACATTGTATGAAAAGACCACAGAACAGAAAAGTGAGATCAGCATTCTGGTTTGGGCTGTGATGGTACTCAGGTTCACAACACTGTATTCCAGCAGAAGACAAACAGAATGATGCGAGTCACAGCCCAACCTCACAGAAAACGCTTTGTGTCCAAGACCAGGGTTGGAGCCCTCTCTCTCCAGCATTTTACTGCCAGCGCAACAAGAACATGGAGAGAGAAAAGAGTGTATGTTCCAAACAAAGTTTTCAAAAGTGTCCATTAATTCCAGGTGCCTCAGTTTTTGGGTGTCCGCTTTGAAGCAACCTAGGGCGTGATTTTGAAAGTGCTGAGTACCTCCTTCTGCTGCTGTAGCCAATGGTAGCAGCAGGCCCCTGGGAGTCTTGAGGTGGGCTTCCAAAAATAGAGACACTTAGAAAGTATAGACATTTTGTAACATTTGACCCTTAATGCTTCTTTTAATCTTTTAATCTTCTTTTAATCTTTGGGTCCCTACTTATCTGCAATACAGATTCATTTCAGCTGCATGGGAATAGGGAGACTGCTTGTTTTGGAATTTGGGCAAGCTGGGCAATTGATGAATGAGAGACATTAGATCTGGAAAGGCCTTAAAGTGAAAACAGTGGGCTTTGAGCAGGGAGAGGAAGTGAAGCAGTGGAAAGGGTTAATTACCCTTTCCCATCTCGAGAACATTGCTTGGCTAAGACAGGAGATGTATTTGATGGTGACAGTCTAGTTCCTCAGCAGACATTTGCCGTTGCAATTTTGTCATGACTGTCAGTCTCTGTTTAGATGAGACTCAGTAGTAAAATAACACCGGGTGCTGAAAATCAGGATGGAGGCCCGTTAGTAAAGTTGTGTGTAAACCACACACCTCCTGGGTGTGGTGTTCTGTCGCCTCTAGCAGCGCTGAGACCACTTAGAGAGAGAGAGATTAACAAGTCTGCTGTATAGACTTAGCTAAGAGGCAAATGGCTTTTAGCTCATGCAGTAGAGGCTCATGCGTTTAGCTCCAGAGGTCCCAGGTTCGATCCCACCCGCCGGTGTTACATGTGTAAGGGAAGCCTGTATGGCTTGCCAGCTCCATTCCTGACTCTAACCAGTGCTGTTAATTTTCGCCCTTGTGAGCACTAAAACAAAAATCATCACCAACGCTGTATTTCTCTTTTAAAGAAACCACTCATCTGGAAATAACACAATACTGTCTCACCTGATTCTGTGTTTCTTGTTGCAGCTTCAGACGCCCTGTCCTTTGCTTGAAGCGCCTAGGCTCCTAGCATCATGTCCAAGCAAACCAGAGACGTTGAGTTAGATCACCTGGTGCATGACCAGCCGCTTGACTGCAGGAGCTCCTCCCCTTCCTTCCAAGGCACAGTAGAGCAGCTACCCAATGTTCCCAGCTACCGATTCTCCACCGCCTCCCACATCCCAGTCCTCATCTCCAAAAAGCAAAAGTCTGGTGTGGTGAACCCCAGTTTTTTGAATGAGGAATGGTCCCCTTCTCATCCTTTAGGTAGTATAGAGGATGGCTTTTCTGATGTGCTTGCATGGCTTTGGGCATGGGCTTTTATCTGTGTGTGTCCTTTCAGGTGCTCTTGTTTTTAAAAAAAACATGTTCCATATTGCAACATAGTGACACGTTATTTTTATAATGGAATAATTTTGTGTTAATATCACTGAATTATAATTACTGTATGGTCAAGTTCACCCAACAAGAAACGTTAAAAAATGTCTGGTTGCAAAAAAAACCCCACCAAAAGAACAACAACAACAACAAAACCCCTCACAACAAAAAACCACCACTCCCCTTCTCACTGCTCAAAAGCAAATCCACAATTAAAGGATTAAATCTCCAATACGCATACACTTTCTGTCGCTAACATACCCACATACACGCTCAGCGAGAACAAAGGAATGGGAAGGGGGAGTCTTGCTATAAGCAGTTTAGTCCATAAGCGTTAACCTTGCTTTTGTGGGTCTGTTTCACAACGAAAGCGCCAGGTTCTGCCATTCTTATGTCAAACATTAGCATCCTTCACAAATAGCCCCACAGAAACGAATGGAACTACTTTTGGCAGATGTGACATTAACATTCACCTCTCTACATGAGTACGGGTGGCAGAACCTGCCTTTTAATGGCCTTTTAAGGCTCAGTAGTGTGTGTTGTGTGACATTTCTTGTGTTTTGCTTGCCTTGTCACTTCTAGCTGAATATCTTCTCTGATAAACAATGTAAAGGTTTGAATGGGTTTGTTTGTGTATGTGACTCTCTCTCCGGTGCTTTTTGGGTGACAATCATCCTTGGGCAGAAAGCCACACACTGAGCGTAAGTGGTGCATGGCCCCTCTACACATGAGGCTGAATTTTCACCTTTTGTAAATAAAAGTTGCAAGGACTTGCTGGCTGTGAGTTTAGATATCCGGATGAGGATAGGGTTGCCCCCTCTGAGACACATACAAATGGCCACTGGTCACTCCCCAAACAACAAAAAGGGTCTTAGCATGACTGATGAGCCTAGGGTCTCTCCCACTTCCAGGAGCTCTCGAGGGAGCCCCAAGCTCCCCCATACTGCTGATGAGACTCAGGTCCCATCCTGCTTCCGAGTCCCCAGTGCTGAGAAAAGCCACCGCGGTTTTGGCAGATGAAGGCCTGGCATGCAGGGTGGGACCAGGTGCTGGCTGTGCTCCTAATTGTAATGTGTGTGGCTGGTTGTTTTGAGATTCCTGCTGGATTGATTTGAGAACCTTCAAGTTATTATTTAAATAATGTCGTATTCTGTGTAAAAGCAGGCAGTCATGCAATTTGAAATCAACAGTATGGATCGGAACTCTAACAATGTAATTCTGATGTAATACCCCTTAGGAAACTTTATGGATGTGTGTATGTAGGAGTTGAGGGATATTACTTATGGATAGCTAGCTGGCAGCTTTTGATGTTGATAATCTGAGTCACTTCACCATATTTTCCCCCATACAACTACAATCTGTTCAGGATATTTAAAAGACAGCATCACTCTCAAGCTATGAGAGCACAAGAGAAGCATCTCGATCAACTCATGTTGCGGTGCTTAATGAGCCAGATCTTCAGCTGATGTAGGTGACTGAAATCAATTAAGATATGTTGATTTATATCAACTGAGCATCTGGCCTGGTTTCCCCCCCTTTTCGGATGGACTTTAACTTTGAATTTTGTGACTTTGTCAGTTTCTTTCCAAGCTGAATGGTACTACATGTGCTTTCGATATACATAAATATATAAGGTCTGGAGACAGCTTAGATTGACGTCAGTGGCAACGGGTTGACTAATTTTGACTTTGAGCAAAAACACTGGTCCCAAGTGATTCCAGAGAGATTTTTGCCCCTTAATGTAGCCCTTTTCCTTTTCTGATTCCTTTTGTGTTTTTTCTCTCCAAGAGCCATCATCCAGTAGATATCCCATTGTAAACATCAAGGATGTCGACGCCAAAAGCAGCTCTGCAGGGGTGCAAAAACACGACCCCCATCTGCCCCCGCCCTCCTGGAATAATTCCCACACTCTCACGGTACCAGGTGTGCCTGTGGCTCCAAAGAGGTATGGTTCTGGAAAATGCCTTAAATGCTTTGGGTTCCGCCCAACTTTAGCTCTAGGGAACATCAGACCCTGACAAGCAGACCTTTAACAGTTACCTAGGGTTGTCTTGAAACCATTCTCTTCAAGTCTGCCCACAAATGTGGCACCTGCTGTTCCATGCTTGGGAGATTGCAGGCGGCTACAGATACCAAGACAAAAATCTTTGTTAAGGAGGTTTCAGTGTAGCAGTCCATTTTCCAGGTACCATTTGACACTGAGCTGGAGGGGGTCTCCATATACAAATGTCATATGATCTAGACTGTGAAATTAGAGCGCTTACCTGAGGAGAGCAAAGGTCAGTCAGTGACAAAGTAGGTCACTTAGCATCAGAGAGGAAGGTGGTAGAAAACAGATTAGAAAACCAATGTTCAGTGGTGCACCACTGTGAAACTACGTGCCAAAAAAGGGATGATGGGCGACTGGGAAAGTTAGGGTAGTTTTGATACCTAGTTTGAAAAGTGCAAACTTAATTCTGCATTTTGAGTATTCAAATCTTTGCTGTGTGCCTGAAGCTTTAACTTCACCAGAAAAAGGATTTTTAATTTCCTTAGATTTTTTTTTAAAATGGTTGCAATGTTTTTTGTTCCTGCAGACCGTAGCAGGTCCACAAGTTAGGACAACCAAACTAGTAGACCTTAGGAGGTCTGGTGGAAATGCCCCCTTAGTCTGCTGGTCACCGAGCCTCCTGCTAACCACTGTCATCACCCACCATCTTGTGTCCTGATGCTTCTGGTCTCATATGGTCTGCAAAATGGGAGCTCCAGTCCTGAGAATCTCTGTAGGTCCTCAGGATCAGGGCCTCCTGTAGTGACTCGGAGATGTGCAGGAGGGGGTCCCTCCTGTCAACTTGCTAGTGTGGGAAGGACTGGGGCTGTCCTCCAAAGGGCCACAGGAAAGGGGGGGAATGTGGACGGAAGAAGGATTCGAGGTCAGCAGTACTGTTGGTGCTTCTGGGGTATGAGGAACTCTTCCCTGTTCTCCTGGCTGCTCTTCAAGGCCCTGCATAAGCTTGTTTTTTATATTCGAGACTGGAGCTGGGCAAAGAGTGAAAAAAATGATTTGCGAACTTGTCAGTGTCTGATGTGATTCAGTCTGACCTGTTTCAAATATTTTTGTCTGCTTTTCCACAAACATCGTGTCTGGGTTCCCTCTGCACAAATGCGCGTGGGGCATACAAATAGGGATATTTGCCTGCGCACTGGGAAACAAATATATTGTTGAGTGATTCAGCATGTTTGGATGGCGAGGACTCACCCAGCCTCTCCCTGGATCCATGTGTTTGGAATGAGAGTGTTCAGAGGTAGGGAGAGACAACTGATGTGTTTTAGAATCACTGAAACTAAGTAAGGGCTTGTCTACATGGGGAAATTTATATCACTTTGGAAGTGGTTTAGGCCAAACCAGAAAAAGGCACTCTCATTCCAGAGCAAGAGTGTCCACCTGGGGAGTTATACCAGTATAATGATACCAGTATAGCTATGCTAGTAAAATTTCCCCTTGTGGACAAGCCCTAAATAACTACAACATCAATATGAGTAATAGCGAGAAGCAGAACAGAGAGAAATCCTTTGCCTGGACTTATTTTGAACATGTTCCAGCCTCAGAACCTACAGCAACATGCTGACGCCATGGATCTTGAGGCGGGTGGAATAGCACCAGGTGCAACTCCCTTGTGGAACCTCTTCTACACGTGACACAGAGGCATGTATATGGTCATGAAGGCTCCTGCTGGCATGATGTCAGAAGATTGCCGACAGAGAGGGGGACTGTGAGCCTCACCACCGCTGTCAGGAAGTAGTAGGATGCTATTGCTTGCTGGCCTCTCATCAGGGAACAGAAATTGAGTTGACCAGTCACACAGTTTGAACTCCAGATGTCCATAAAGAATATTTGTTCCAAAATTACTAATGATGCCTGCATTTATAAAATGCCAGATCTGTTGTTGGATGATTCGTGAACAAAAAAAAGTATGAAATCTGAGTCCAGGTCTACACTTCAGACCCATTTCGGTATAACTACATCACTTGGGGTGTGAAAGATCTACACCCCTGAGCGGTGTAGTTATACTGACCCATCCCCCATGTAGACAGCACTATGCCAACAGAAGAGCTTCTCCCCTTCGACAGAGCTGCCACCTCTCAGGGAGGTGGAGTAACTACACCAGCAGGAGAAGCTCTCCTATCAGTGGAGTAGTGTCTTCACTAAAGCGCTACAGCGGCTCAGCTGCCCCGCTGTAGCACTGTACGTGAAGACAAGCCCTAATAAATTGTTCACAATGAATAGATCAGAGGGCTCCAGATACATCAGGGCCAGATCCTCAGCAGGTGAAAACTGGCGTAATTCCACTGGGGCATACAAATAGGGATATTTGCCTGCGCATTGGGAAACAAATGTATTGTTGCAACAGTCTTCACTTCCCTGTTTGCTGGAGGATCGGAGTGGGACAGAACATCACAAGAGGCTGAGAGTTAAGATGCAACTTTCTCAGCCCTTAGTTGAGACAGTCTATGATTCAACACCCCCTGCCTCCTTTCCTGAGGGCTGGGAGAACTGCAGCCCAGATTTCAGTCTGCTGGAAGGTAACTACCCCAATCCCAGATTTCCAGTCTCCCAAAGGATGCTCCACCAAAACCAGCCCTCATATTTCTAACCTAAAAAGCAGCAGAAAAAAACTTCTTCTTTTTTCTTTAAAGAGATGAAATTCCTTGTCTTTCTGCATTATAGGACCAATATAAAGCAAAAACAAAACATGTTTTCCCTTTGCAGATCACTTTTAAACATATTCTTGTCCTATCTTAATGGATCTTTTGTTTTCCAGGCCCCTAAGACCACACACGATGAAAGAACAAAAATCACAGTAGTTGAATTTACGGAATAGGTTTATCAGAATTGGAAATAAAATAGATTGAGAAGTATCAAGTGAAATACCAAACTGCAAATAGCTGACAACATTAAGAAGATCTATTGTTAAAAAGTCATTGGATTTCACCACAGGGGGATTTTATTTAAAGGTTTTCTGGTAACAGTGTGATCACAGCTAGAGAGCCGGTGACATTAATCTGACACTGAACAGCCTTAAGCTCAGCATGTGGTTAAAAAACCCAATAAAACAAATTAATAGAACCCCCTGTGCTGAGTGAGTGATTGGTGCGTGAAAGGATTTCATCTTTACCAGCATCAAAATTATGCAGTGCTGCTTCTAGAGTTGGCAAACAATCGTTTCTATCTTTGGTCTTAATTCCAGGGAGCTCTAATAAAAAGGACTTTAAAGGTAGTTTAGCTGCAGTCCATGGCAAGTTAAATGAACTGGTCCAGATGAGTGTTTCACCTTTTGGAAAAATGAAAACGAGGGATAATTTTTTGAGACAGAAAAGCCATGTGTTTTACAGCCTCACTGGCGAGTATGTCAGCCTTTGGTTTGCTTAGTTGCTCGCTGTCCTGTACAGTATGTCTGTTTTGGCTCTCTGTGTGCAGCTCCTATGGCATTAACAAAAACCTGTAGAGAAGGCTCTTCCCTTCAGTAACACAGACAGTTCTCCTTCCTTTTCCCTCTTGCTGCAGTGCCACAGCAGAGGAAACACTGAGATTAACCACAGAGGCAGACACGCAATTCAAAAGTTTCTAAACTCTTGTCTAAGCTAAGAAAACGACCTGTTGCAAGGACATCAGCAATGAGTGGTGTTGAACTAATGCTGAAAATGATTTGACTGCAAGTGTAGCCACAGACAAAGCACTTCCCATACCATTTCAGAAGCCATCACAGTGTCTAAAACAGTGCTGAACCTGGTTTGTAGTTGGCTACAATTGCAGTTTAAACCAAATTCAGATCCCTTTTAGCTGCACCTGTTGCTGATATCCATTGTCAGCATGGAATATTAATATTCCTTGCTAACATTTGTTGTCAGCAACACGGACTAGTATAAACAAGGCCTAATGCTGCAGGTGAGAGGTCCAGCTACTTCCATATATTAAATCTGGTGCAAAACCTGGACTGTATTCCTGGTGCTTGTATTTCAGATTCAAGTAACCTTCCTCCTAAGAATTCTTGAGCTGGTTTAATATGGAATCTTGTTATTAAAAGTGGACTCAGATGCAAAATTTTGACCCAGCGTTCAATCACCCCAAAATCAGAGGCTTTAGGATCTGTGGTTTAGTTTTGGACTATTGTAGAGATAGGAACCAGACAGAAATTTCAGAATTGCATTCAGATTCTAAACCTCCACAAAGTTCAGGCACAATCAGATCCTGGGTTTTGGCTCAGACCCGTCTATTCTTGTAGAGGTGACTTTTAGGTATTTAGATTAGATATTTGTGTGTCCTGGAGTAGTCTTGTTTAGCATGTGCACACTAGAGCCTTCATTTAATTTTTCTCTGTATAGCCCTTTCATCCATAGCAAGATAGCTCATTGTGATGCTGACACCTAGTAGACAGAAGAGGAACAGACAGTACAGATCGCTATCCTGGATTGGTGGATCCCATATAACTACTGCCTCGCTCATGATCATTCCTTATCAATGGTGTCTGTCAGTGATGTGAGAAAAATAACTTTTAAATCCACAGTGTGCATATAGTCTGGAGCATTTCAAGCTGCCTGCTATTTGAGTATTTATTAAAGAAGCAGACAGTATACTCGCAGTGTGTGATAGATCTTGTTTGTGTGATGTTTTTAGTTCAGCTTTCTTAAAATGACCACTAGAGGTCCTGTGCCTATACTGACAGGTTTCAGAGTAGCAGCCGTGTTAGTCTGTATCTGCAAAAAGAACAGGAGGACTTGTGGCACCTTAGAGACTAACAAATTTATTGAGCATAAGCTTTCGTGAGCTACAGCTCACTTCATCCGATGAAGCTACAGCTCACAAAAGCTTATGCTCAAATAAATTTGTTAGTCTCTAAGGTGCCACAAGTCCTCCTGTTCTTTGTGCCTATACTGGATTCTAAGATGCAGTAAATCATCTTCTATTGAACCTTTCATAGGCACAATATCACCCATTTTTGGAGGGGAAAATATACATCTAATTCATTTTAATAGAGGGAAAAATCTATTAGAAGTTTTTTGCATTCAACTATTTGCATGTCATGCACTGGGAAGAAAGCATCGTAAAAGATGAAAACCATATTTCAGTTGTGCTACAACATTTTTGAATCTTCATTCAAGATTCCCAGGCCTCTTTATTTAGTCTCCTAGAAGTCTTGCGCTGGTTTCTCTGCCGGGTAATAGATGTTCTATTGTAAGGAGTCTTGTATGAGTCAACAGTTATTTGCCTACAGGCCTGAGGAAGTTTATCTTAGCAGTGGGTTGCTTGCTGTCTCTTGGAAAATTATGTGTTCTTCTTCGAGTGATTGCTCAGATGTATTTCACAGTAGGTGGGCGTGATCGCCACGTGCACTGGTGCCGGAAGTTTTTCCCCTTAGCAGTACCCATATGGGGGAGCACTGCTGCGACCCCTGGAGTGGCACCTCTATATCACGCTATAAGGGGAGCTGCGCACTCCCCCACCCTCAGTTCCTTCTTGCTGCCAGTGAAGGTAGTCGGAACTTCTGCTCCAGCTCTGCTGCAGCCTTTCCCAGTGTTCTTAGTAGTACCTCTCGTTAGTGTTAGAGTGGGCTTGGGGTATGCCCCGTGCCCCTGGCTTCAAGTCGTGTGGCTCCTGTCGCCGTTCCATGCCAAGGAGTGATCCGCATGCCGACAGGTTTCAGAGTAGCAGCCGTGTTAGTCTGTGTTCGCTAAAAGGAAAGGAGGACTTGTGGCACCTTAGAGACTAACAAATTTATTGGAGCATAAGCTTTCGTGAGCTACAGCTCACTTCATCGGATGCATTCAGTGGAAAACACAGTGGGGAGATTTATATACACAGAGAACATGAGGCTTGAATAGAGACTGGGAGTGGATGGGTCATTACACAAAATAAAACTATTTCCCCATGTTATCCCCCCCCCCACTGTTCCTCAGACATTATTGTCAACTGCTGGAAATGGCCCATCTTGATTATCACTACTAAAGGTTTTCTCCCCCCCCGCACCACCCGCTGGTAATAGCTCATCTTAAGTGATCACTCTCCTTACAGTATGTATGGTAACACCCATTGTTTCATGTTCTCTGTGTATATAAATCTCCCCACTGTATTTTCCACTGAATGCATCCGATGAAGTGAGCTGTAGCCCACGAAAGCTTATGCTCAAATAATTTGTTAGTCTCTACGGTGCCACAAGTCCTCCTTTTCTTTATCCGCATGCTGAGTGTCTTCGCTGCTTGGGTGAAACTCACATGAGTGAGCACTGCAAGATCTGCAGGTCATTCAAGCCGCGGACTAAGAAGGAGAGGGACATCAGGCTTCGTGCTCGCCTTATGGAATCGGTGCTGGCCCCAACTCCGGCACGCCGAGCGGATTTGGTGCCCGGCATGGCATCTTCGGTGAGCAGTGAAGTCCCCTCCCCCAGCTGGCGCCACTCCCCCTTCAAGAAGCAGGGGAAGATCTGTGCCTCGCAGCGGTGCCAAGGGAAGGGAAGGGGAGAGGCTGGTCCCGCGTCGGGCAGCCCTTGATCCCCCCTGGGCCCAAAGCCTCTGACTCGTGATGAGCGGATCAACCCGGCACTGACTGCGCGTGCGTCTCCAGCAGTCAGGATGCCATTGACGCCAGAGGCTCTCCAGGCCGTGTGAGACATTTTGAGTTTGCCGGTACCTGGGGTGCCGCCGATGATGGGCTCTCGGTCCTGCGGCAAGCTGCTGCTGGGTGCTCACCAGACCTCCCCAGTGCGGAGCAGCTCCCACTCCAAGGATCACTCCTTGCCTCATTCGACGTGTAGTGGCCAGTCATCTCACAGCCCGCACCCGCTCTCGATGCTAGTCAGGCTGACCAGTTCGCTGCCTGGGAGGGAGTCTCAAGGTCCCTCCATGCTGCGTAGTAGCAGACGCAGGCATCGTGAGAGGTGCCATAGACACTCCTCCTCGCATCACAGCTACCGCAGCCGGTCCTGACACCATCGACGTCGACGCTCCCGTTCGAGTTCCTGCTCTGCCAGACGTTGCACACGAGATTCTCCTCATGATTCACCGGCACCGGAGCATTGCAGCCCCAGGCGCCAGGGCGAGAACCGGAGCAGCACTTCCGACGGGTACCGGTCCTCGACGTCGAAGTCCCGGTCCTGCGGAAGATGGCATTGCAAGCAACATCGCTCCCGCCGCTCCTATGGGACTGTGCGTTTGATGGTGACCTCAGCCTTGGCACCCAGCCGCCCATCACTGGGTCGCGGAGCTCAGCCAAACCAGCTGGCACTGCCAGGGCCCCAACTTGGACAGTGGCAAGGGGCCTCATGGCAGGGGCAGTGGTGCCAATGGGCACCGTGATCACAGATGCCCGCCCAGATGGGAACCCGTTCAGTGGCCGAGGTGTCCCAGGCCCCATTGGCCTCTCTATCTCAGCTGAGGGACAAGTCAACAAATCACGAGTCGGCAGCCCCTTGCCCAGACTCCGACCTGGGGGTCAACTCCTCGGTACCGCCAGAGGCCCACTGCTCCAGGCCGGCCCCCTCTCCAGCACTGGATGATGCCATAGCGGCACTGCCACCCGTTATCCCACAGGAGGATTTCCAGGCGCATCAAGACCTGTTAAAGTGGGTGGCGTCCAACCTCCAGCTGCAAGCCGAGGAGCTGGAGGGCCCATCTGACACACTCTTTAATGTGCTGTCGTCTTCGGCACCGGGCCGTGTGGCCCTACTCTCCACCAGGGAGTAGCCAACATTTCCAACACCTTGTGGCAAACTCCCTCTTCCTTAGCCCCTATTTCCAAGAAGGCTGAGAGGAAGTACTTTGTGCCGGCTAAGGACCACGATTACCTCTATTCCCACCCAGCACCTAACTCTCTGGTGATAGAATCAGTAAACCACCAGGAACGACAGGGCTAGCCCGCACCCACCCCCAAAAACAAAGACTCCAGGAGACTGGACTCCTTTGGTAGAAAGGTTTATTCCTCGTCAAGTTTCCAGCTCAGGGTGGCCAATCATCAGGCCCTATTGAGCCGATATGACTTTAACTTATGGGGGTCTCTGCCAAAGTTTGAACCACTCCTCCCGGAGCAGGAGAGGAAGGACTTCAAGGCTCTGGTGGAGGAAGGGGCGGTGGCGGCCAAAGCAACTCTCCAAATAGTGGTTGACGCGGCCGATACAGCAGCCCGTTTGATGGCTTCCGCCATATCCATGCACGGAGCGTCATGGCTCCTCCTGTCCGGGCTGTCGGTGGAGGCCCCGTCTGTCATGCAGGACCTGCCATTTGACGGAGAAGCATTGTTCGCAGATCAGACGGATGTCCGCCTGCCCGGGATGAAGTATTCCCGTACCACCCTGCAAACCTTGGGACTCTATGTGCCTCCGGCTAAGGACAAGGCCAAGCCGCAAACGTCGGCTCAATCTGCACAAAGCAGATACGAGCCGCCATATAAGAGGCCGAGAGACCAGAAGCATCGGTCTCAGAGTCAGTCCCGCTCTGCTCCACAGCCTGGGCCCTTCAAGTGCAAGAAGCAGGGAAAGAGACGGTTTTGACTATCTGCAGGGGGGTACCAGGGCAGTTGCCGGGGAGAACCCCCCTTAATAAAGCTGGGGTGTTCTGCAACCATTGGTCTGCTTTCCGCATGGCGTGGCCCCGTATAACATCGGAGCAATGGGTCCTCAACACCATCTCCAGGGGCTACACGTTGCAGTTCACCTCAGCCCCACCTTGCCGATGGGCTTGGGGGACCCGGAACATGCCCACCTCCTAGGGCAGGAGGTGGAACGGCTAATGCCCCTCGGGGCAGTGGAAAGAGTACTGGTAGAATTCCAGGGAAAGGATTTTTACTCCTGGTATTTCCTGATCCCCAAGGCAAAAGGGGGTCTCAACCGCTTCCTGGTCCATTCCAAGTTCCTCATGGTGTCCCGGCCTCTGTTATCCCCACCCAGGACCCGGGGGAATAGTACGCGGCCCTGGACCTTCAGGACGAGTACTTTCACATTCACATTTTCAAGGGGCACAGGCGCTTCCTCAGCTTCTTAATGGGGTTAGACCACTACCAGTTTACGGTCCTTCCGTTTGGCCTCTCTACAGGGCCCAAGGTTTTCACAAAGTGCATGGCGGTGGTAGAGGCCTACCTCAGATGGTAGAGGTACAAATCTTCCCACACCTGGACAATTGGCTTCTCAAGGGCAACCCTTGGGCCCAGGTAAGGGCCCATGTGGAGCGGCTCAGGTCCACATGCGCAGATCTCGGCCTAGTGGTAAACGAGACCAAATCAACGTTATTTCCAGTACAGCACATAGAGTTCATTGGGGCACTGCTGGACTCCTCCAGGGCCTCAGCATCTCTCCCACTGGGCAGGTTTGAGGCCATACGAGACCTCATCGCCTCGGTCACGGGGTTCCCGGTGACAACGGCGAGAGCATGCCTTCAGATCCTGGGACACCTGGCGGCATGCACGTATGTGGTCCGCCACACCAGGCTATGTATGAGGCCCCTCCAGCTCTGGCTAGCCTCCCAGTTCTATCAGGACCGGGATGGGCTAGACAAGGTTCTCACGGTCCCATCCCCAATACTTACCTCCCTGCAATGGTGGTCTTACCCGAACAATATGCTGCAAGGGGTTCATTTTCAGGAGGTGACCCCATCATTAAACGGGCTTGGGCTGGGGAGCTCACACAGGGAGCATGCAAACCGAAGGGAGGTAGTCAGCCTTAGAATTGTCCCTCCACATAAATGTCAAGGAACTCAGGGTGATTCGTTTGGTGTGCGTAGCTTTCAGCATGCACCTTCGCGGCAAGGTGGTCAGGGTCCTTACGGACAACACCACAGCGATGTACTACATCAACAGACAAGGTGGGACTCGCTCCTCGGTCCTCTGTCTGGAAGTCCTGTGCTTATGGGAGTTCTGTATAGCCCACGATATCTCCCTGTGAGCTTTTCACTTGCTCGGCATCCGCAATGCGCGAGTCGATCACCTCAGCAGGATTTTCTCCCCCCAGTACGAGTGGTTGCTCCACTCGGAGATCGCTCACCTGCTCTTCCCATCGGTGCAACGCCATTCGATCTTTTCCCACTCTATGACCTCTCGCTTTCTGAGAGGCCTAGACTGTTCATTCCCGTATGCTAGATCCCCCGTATGGCAATGGGACCTAAACCTGGTGTTTCACGGGGCCCCCCTTTGAACCCTTGGACATGTGTTCCTGGCCTTACCTCTCATGGAAAGTAGCATTCCTTGTAGCAATCACATCAACCTGACGTGTCTTGGAGCTCAGGTCCTTGACGTCGGAACCCCCATATACGGTCTTCCACAGGGATATAGTCCAGCTTCTCCCACATCTCGCATTCCTCCCGAAGGTGGTCTCTGCCTTCCATTTGGAGCAGGACATTTTTCTTCCAGTGCTCTGTCCTAAGCCCCATTCTTCCAATGAGGAATGCCACCTTCATGCGTTCGATGTGCATAGGGCGCTGACCTTTTATCTAGATTGGACTAAGCCCTTCTGGAAATCCTCGCAGCTGGTCATTGCCTCGGCCGAGCGTATGAAGGGGCAACCCATTTCCACCCAGCGCCTTTCTCGCTGGATCACCTTATGCATACACACATGCTATGATCTGGCAGGGGTTCCCCTGCCACCAATCGTCAGGGCAACTCTACGAGGGCTCAGGCCTCGTTGGTGGCCTTTGTAGCCCATGTCCCTATCCAAGACATATGTAGGGTTGCCACTTGGTCCTCAGTCCACATGTTTATGTCGCATTATGCGATCGTCTCCCAAACTAGAGATGATGCTGGGTTGGGCAGGGTCGTGCTGAGTCCTGGGAACTCATAAACTCCTACCCACCTCCAACAGATATAGCTTGGAGTCACCTACTGTGGAATACACATGAGCAATCACTCGAAGAAGAAAGGACAGTTAACTGTTCCATAACTGGCGTTCTTTGAGATGAGTTGCTCAGGTGTATTCCACATCCTGCCCTCCTTCCCCTCTGTTGGAGTTGTCCGGTAAGAAGGAACCGAGGGTGGGGGAGTGTGCAGCTCCCCTTATAGCGCGATATAGAGGCGCCACTCCAGGGGTCGCAGCAATGCTCCCCTGTATGGGTACTGCTCAGGGAAAAAACTTCTGGCACCGGTGCATGTGGTGATTATGCCCACCTACTGTGGAATACACCTGAGCAACACATCTCGAAGAACGCCAGTTACGGAACAGGTAACAGTCCTTTTCATCATAATTATTTATGGAAGTGACAAGAATGTCTTTCTTCTTGATAAGTGGTCTTGGATCAAACAGTATAGATTACTTACTAGTCCCTGGCTACTTTATAACTATTTGGTTGCTTTCCTTTGAATCAAGTGGTGTAACTTCCACACTGATCAATAACCTGTTTTTCCATGAACTTCGTCCGTTTGTCTCATTTCTTTGTCATCTGATGACTAAGAGGGACATCATTTTGATAAAGTGATACTTGTCATACATGGTTTAGATCTATAATATCATGCTGAATGATTCACAATTTGTTAAATAGGTGTCTTGGATACAGATTTTCCTTGAGTCACACCATTCCTTTTATTTGTGACCACAGTGAGTTGTGTACTGTCATATAAAACTAAAATTCTCTGTAAACCAGTGGATGTTTAGAACTTGAAATGAGTGTCAGTTGTTTGGAGTGATTTTGTCATGAATGTCAAAGTTCACAAATACTTTTCTAGCATAGACCCTGCAGTTGACTGCTGCTGCTATTAAATATTCATATCCTTTGCATATTGAGCACTTTTTGATGAAGATGAATGCATACTAGCCAGTGGCTAATGGGTTATAAAAGTAGAACTGGTTGAAAAACAAACAAACAATCATGAAAATGTTCCCAAATCTCCCCACTTGTTTTCACCAACAGGGAGATCCTTCAAGGTGTTTAGTACCTTCCAACAGAGGATTTCAAAGCACTTTGCAGATATTAATGAATCAAACTCCATAACAAACCTATGAGATATAGTAATATTGTTCTCCATATTACATGTGAGGGGAAACTGAGGCACATCAAAGTTAAATGACTTGTTCAAGGTCCCAAAGAAAGGATGTGGCATAACTGGGAACAGAACTTGGATTCTAAAGAGTTCCTATACTTTGGTGAAGAGACCAGTATAAATATCTAGATGTACAGATAGATAGGCAGAACCTAGATCCCTGGAGTCTGATCTTGATACATTTTTCTTTTCCTTGCTTCCTTGCCATTGTCAATGTTCCCAATTGGCTGATGCACTAAAACACAGTTCATTAATGCACTGAGAAAGCACAATGCAAATTTTATTGTATCTGAGAGTGATTAAAAAAATCAGTGAAATTCGTCCTTCACGGAGTATTTGAGCTGTTTGAGTAATCATAAGTCTTATTCTTTGATGCTCCCTCTCTCCGCTTGAGCCTGTCTCATAACCAGCTCACACAGCTTCTTAAAGGCAATCATCTCACTGATCTTTGACACAGTTTAATAAAAATACTTTTGAGGCTAAGTGTGAAAAATCTTCTAGCTCTCTCTAAAAACCCAAAATGTTTCTCATGAAAGTATAAAATAGGACACAGATAAAACTGTATTCATTCTTTCTCTGTCACAGGATCCTGCATATGTCCCAGTAGCAGGTTTTATATTTATTTATGTTAGGGCTGTCAAGCGATTAAAAAAATCAATTGCGATTAATCGCGCTGTCAAATAACAATAGAATACCATTTATTTTAAATATTGTTGGATGTTTACTACATTTTCAAATATATTGATTTCAGTTACAACACAGAATACAGAGTGTACCGTGCTCACTTTATATTTATTTGTGATTACAAATATTTGCACTGTAAAAAACAAAAAAATAATTTTTCAATTCACCTCATTCAAGTACTGTAGTGCAATTTCTTGATCATGAACGTTGAACTTACAAATGTAGAATTATGTACGAAAAAATCTGCATTCAAAAATAAAACAATGTAAAACTTTAGAGCCTACAAGTCCACTCAGTCCTACTTCTTGGTCAGCCAATCACTCAGACAAACCAGATTGGTTACCATTTGCAGGAGTTAATGCTGCCTGCTTCTGTTTACAGTGTCATCTGAAAGTGAGAATAGGCATCCATGTGGCACTGTTGTAGCTGGTGATGCAAGATATTTACGTGCCAGATGCGCTAAAGATTCATATGTCCCTTTATACTTCAAACACCATTCCAGAGGACATAGCAGATGACAGAACAAGGAGTAATGGTCTCAAGTTGCAGTGGGGGAGGTTTAGGTTGGATATTAGGAAAAACTTTTTCAGTAGGAGGGTGGTGAAACACTGGGATGCGTTACCTAAGGAGGTGGTGGAATCTCCTTCCTTAGAAGTTTTTAAGGTCAGCCCTTGACAAAGCCCTGGCTGGGATGATTTAGTTGGGGATTGGTCCTGCTTTGAGCAGGGGGTTGGACTAGATGACCTCCCGAGGTCCCTTCCAACCCTGATATTCTATGTTTCTATCATTCTATGATTCTATGCTGATGATGGGTTCTGCTTGATAATGATCCAAAGCAGTGCAGATTGACACATGTTCATTTTCATCATCTGAGTCAGATGCCACCAGTAGAAGGTCAATTTTCTTTTTTGGTGGTTCAGGTTCTGTAGTTTCCGCATTGAAGTGTTGCTTTTTAAAAACTTCTAAAAGCATGCTCTACACCTCGTCCATCTCAGATTTTGGACAGCACTTCAGATTCTTAAACCTTGGGTCGAGTGCTATAGCTATTTTTAGAAATCTCACAACGGTACCTTCTTTGCATTTTGTCAAATCTGCTGTGAAAGTGTTCTTAAAATGAACATGTGCCGGGTCATCATCTGAGACTGTTATAACATGAAATATATGGCAGAATGTAGATAAAACAGAGTGGGAGTCATACAATTCTCTCCCCAAGGAGTTCAGTCACAAATTTAATTGATGCATTATTTTTTAAATGAGCATCGTCAGCATGGAAGCATGTCCTCTGGAATGGTGGCCAAAGCATGAAGGGGCATATGAATGTTTAGCATATCTGGCATGTAAATTCCTTGCAACGCTGGCTACAAAAGTGCCATGCAAATGCCTGCTCTCACTTTCAGGTGACATTGTAAATAAGAAGTAGTCTCCTGTCAATGTAAACAAACTTGTTTGTTTTAGCAATTGGCAGAATAAGAAGTAGGACTGAGTGGACTTGTAGACTCTAAATTTTACAGTTTTGTTTTTGAATGCAATTATGTAACCAAAAAAAATCTGCATTTATAAGTTACACTTTCACGATTAAGAGATTGCGCTACAGTACTTGTATGAGGTGAATTGAAAAATACTGTTTCTTTTGTTTATCATTTTTACAGTGCAAATATTTGTAATAAAAATAATAATATAAAGTAAGCTCTGTGCACTTTGTATTCTATGTTGTAATTGAAATCAATATAGAAAAACATCCAAAATATTTAATAAATTTCAATTGGAATTCTATTGTTATGAGTGCGATTAATTGCAATTAATTTTTTAAATCATGATTAATTTTTTTGAGTTAATCACGTGAGTTAACTGTGATTAATTGACAGCCCTAATTTATATACTTAATAGAGGAAGATGATCTTGTGGTTAAGGCACTGGATAGGGACTCAGTAGAAATGGGTTCAGTTTCCAGCTGCCATAGATATGAGCAAATCATTTAATCATTCCGTGCCTCAGTTTCCCATCCACGAAATAGGGCTAATAGTACTTCCTTTGTCTTCTTGTCTATTTCGCTTCCTCTTTAGGGCCGGGACTCTCCCCCATTCCATTTGTATCATTCGGTACCTAGTACAACAGAGCTGTTTGATCTTGGTTAGAGCTTTCGTTGCTACAGTAATACAAATGATATATTTGTAAGGTACCTATCATAAGCATCCAAGCATAGTGCAATAAAACACACAATAGTGAAGCTAAACTTAAAAAAAATCATTTTCAAGTATACAGTCAATATGAGCCAAAGGCTCTGCCACAAGGACAAACCTGATAGCTTTTAGGCATACCACACTAGAACTAGAACTAGGCCATCTTTGGCCACTCACCCTGACACTTGCATTAGATCATGTTCTGCTAATTATTTTGTCTTTTCAAAATTCAGAGAATTATCTCTGACCCTGCTGAAATTCTGGTTCATGCTTTTGCTCTATTGCCGCTGAAGCATTGCATTGATTTCTTTATTGGTTTCCCTGGCTTGTCAGGTTTTCCAAGACTTTTCAGAATACTGCAAAATACACGACTCCTCCCTTTCCCCTGCCCAAGACTTCATATTTCGCATGTGGTGTCTTTATTTAGGCAATTGCTTTTGCTACCTGTGAACCTGAAGATGCAATTTAAATTTTTATTGCTTGTATTCAAAATCCTTCATACTTCAGTTCCTTTAAATTTGTTCAATGTGGTTTGTGCGTATCTTCTTGCCTGTGCATCACACTCTGTGTTTTAAAATCTTCTTTTCCTTTAGTTATTTTAAGATTCATGGTTGCAAAGCTCTGCTGGGTTTGATTTTCATCTTGAACAGCACTGTGGGAAAGCTACTTTATAAGTCAATAAGTAACAATATTCTACAATTATTTAGATTGCTCAAATAGGTACTGGTAAGTATATTTATTGGTAAAGTAGAAAAGTGTGCAGAATTTCGTATATATAGAACAGACTTTGGAATTTGTGTCTGAGCTTGTATTGTTGATTATTTATTAAATCTCTTTCGTGCTTAACTTTTACTTCATATAAACACACTCCTATTAAATAGCTATGCCATCTTAGCCACAGAGGACCTGTTCCAAGGCCCATTTAAATCAGTGGATTTTAATGGGCTTTGAATCTAGTCTTTCCAGCCCAGGTTTGACCTTTGCTATAGAGCCATAATGCATATTGACTTCTATTGAAGGTGCAGCCATTGTGTATTTAAGGGCAAAATCAGCTCATAGAGTCTTGCAGAGAAGGGCAACAAAAATGATTAGTGATATGGACCACTGCAGCTGGGGGGCGGGGGGATAGGAAGTGGTCTATAAAATCATGAATAGTGTGGAGGTAAAAAGAAAAGGAGTACTTGTGGCACCTTAGAGACTAACAAATTTATTAGAGCATAAGCTTTCGTGCATCCGATGAAGTGAGCTGTAGCTCACGAAAGCTTATGCTCTAATAAATTTGTTAGTCTCTAAGGTGCCACAAGTACTCCTTTTCTTTTTGTGAATACAGACTAACACGGCTGCTACTCTGAAACCTGTGAGTGTGGAGGTAGTGAATAAGGAATTTATCCTTTCATGTAACACAAGAACTAGGGGTCACCTTATGAAATTAACAGGCAGCAGATTTAAAACAAACAAAAGAAAGAACTTCTTTACACAATGCACAGCCAACGCATTGGACTCTTTACTATGGGATACTATGGTTAAGCACTGGAATAAATTGCCTAGAGAGGTTGTGGAATCGCCATCACTGGAGATTTTTAAGAGCAGGTTAGACAAACACCAGTCAGGGATGGTAGACAAACACCAGTCAGACAAACACTTAGTCCTGCCATGAGTGTAGGAGACTGGACTAGATGACCTCTCGAGGTCCCTTCCAGTCCTATGATTCTATGTTGTGAAGGCCAAAAGTATAACTGGGTTCAAAAAAGAATTAATAAGTTCATGGAGGATAGGTTCATCGATGGTTATTAGCCAGGATGGAACCCCATGCTCCGGGTCTCCTTGAACCTGCAACTGTCAGACGCTGGGACTGGATGACACAGACCATTGGTGGTCTGACCCAGTATGCCGTCTGTATGTTCTAATAGGAGTATCACACAGAGATTCAGTACTTCCTCAGGCAATTAAGAAACTGAGGCCAGTTAAAAATATTAACTTCCTTAACCCACTTACACACACATGCATATCTTCAAGGTATTTAGTCGTGATACCCCAGGTTCCCACAGAACCCCTCCCCCACCAGTGTTTAAAATCAGCTGAACTTTAAACTCCTTTATTTCTTTTTTTTTTAGCGTCAAGTATTTTATTTTAAAATAAGGAAACTATATATTTTGAGTGTCCCCTGTATAAGTTAGTTACATTCAGTCGGCATTTTCATGCAGTTTTTAAGACATTAAAACAAGTGTTTCAAAGTTTAAAACAAACAGTAACTACCAATTTGTGCATAACCTGCTAGTTTACTTAACAGTTAATGTTCCAGCTCTCTCCTTGACTTGACATTGGTAGGTTGTAACATCTGCCAGGAAAGTAGGTGAGTTGCAGCCACAGCAGACCATCAAAGCCTTTTCTCTGAGTCCCCAGACATTCAGCATTTCTAGAGGACAGATATCTCTTTCTTATCTCCCCAAGGGCATTTGTGTTAATTTGAAAATAAATTTAGAGGCATTCTCCCCAAACTTCACGTGACACAAAAAGACAGATTGCATATTCTGGTGGATGTGAAGGATGATTTTAAAGTATGTCAGGTAAGAGTCTTTAAGGAAATGAAAAGAGGGGGTTGTACTTTTTCGACAAAGCAGGATGCTTGCTTTTCCTTAAAGAACGACTGTTACTTTCAAAAATACATTTAACCAACTCTGCAGACCAGTGTACTGTTTTATAATATTTGCGTTTTTGTAAACATGTGGGCCTGAATAATAAAGGACATATGCAGTTAGTGAAAATATGATGGAGTTTCTATGGGTGCAAATTTGTCTTTTGCTAAGCCCGATGTTAATTCATTTTTTGACTGCAAGGCACCCTTATACAATGAGGAGGCCAGTGATGACTCACATGAGTTGTTTCGGTACCAAGTCACTGGAATGTCTTGTATCTAAAATTTAAATCCAATACAGTGCAGTGAGGTTTCAGATCTCTATTCGGTGAATTAGCTTTGTTTAGAACTATCAGCTGCATAAAACCCGTGCAAAACATAGAGTATCATTTGTTTTACCTCTAAGTCTGTTGAAATCAGCTGAGGGCAGAATTTGGTTCTTGATTATTTATTATTTATATTAAATAGTGCCCCATGAGCAATCTGGGCCCCAAAGTGCTAAGAGCGTTCTGTCACTGAGATACAAGAGACAAGAACAGATTTAAAAATTATTATTGAAGCTAATGTTAAAATGATCTAATACACAGGTTAAGGAAAGAGTGTCTATACATCTAGGTATAATACTTAAATTATCCAAAAGTACAAAGTTTGGTTTAAAAGTCATACAATAAATATAGTACATAATCTGCAAGATTCCCAATTTAGGTTAATAAATGTAATGATACAGTTTAGATATTAGCATCCAAATATTCAGATACAGCACTCATAAAAGGTTATACTAAGAGTAGCTTGTGGAAAGCAAATATAGCAATGAGTGTAGATTGACCCTCAGTAATTGAGAATTTAGGATAGGTTGTCCCTCAATAAATACCATCTCTCAGAGAAGTATTTCAGTTACTTTCCGGACTTTGCTTCTCAATGGCACTCCAGCTCATCCCTCCTGGTGTTGCTGATGTCCGGTGATGTGTTCTAAATAGATGTCCCTTGACCATCTGATGGCGTCCTATACCACGAGTTGCCAAGATACAGCCAACAATACTAAAGCTCTCTCTGCAGTTCTGTTATTTTACATTGTAAGTTACTCTGATTCAGTTTAACTTTTTTTAAGCCTCGCGTGGAGGCTTGTGAGTGTGTGTGTGTTTTGTGTGTGTGTGAGACAGAGAGAGAGAGAGAGAGAGAGAGAGAGAGGAGGAGCAAAGATCATTTTCTTTCTGATTGTTTTTGTTCATGATGCCATTTACTCATTTTTCTTTAGGAGGAAGCTACGCTCCCAGGAGGACAGCACAGAGGATTTAATTGTGCCATCCCCAGCTAAGTCTCCAGTCAGAGCCTCGCCTGGCCAGTCCAATCTACAGAGAAAAGAGTGAGTTGGGTATACTGCTAGAATGAGAGGCCCAGATTCGTGAATCAGTGTAGTTATTAGGATTTCATATTTTGGTGCATAGATACAAAGGTGACTGGCACCTTAGAAATACCTAAGATACAACAGAGAAATGGATAGATGGATGGATATCTAGCACTGATGAGTAAGATGTTTCAGCTCAGTGGGTAAGGAAATATGCTGTTACCAAAGTTGAAACTGTTCCTGTTATTCTTCATGCACTGCAATGAAAAATGTTCTCCATGATTTTGCTGGCCTAGAACTTTTGCATCAAAAACCATAGACTGTATAAGTAGTGAAAGGATAATCTAATTTTGAATCACAGATTTGAGAACTCATTTAAAAGCTGCATTTAATATCTATTCTATTTTATAATACAGGTTCATATTTAAGGAATATTTTTTACAAAAAAATATACCATTGCCAAGTGCTGCCAGATTTGTAGACATCACTGAAAGATTTGGCTTAGCTTGCAGAGAAGATGGCTGCGTTTTTAATGTGAACGGTATTACAGAAATGCGGTGCTGCCAACTTGTATTAGTTGTTCAGAAACATCCTGTTTCTCCTTTCTGGAATGAGAGGGCATTTTATATCATGTGTACTCAGTCTTGGACTTCTTTACATTGTTCCACTAATGCAACAGTCTTGAGAGGAACATCACCCATTCAGTGCTTGTCTTTATTAATAAAATTGGATCATGCGAGACCATGGCCTTGAGGAGTTGCTTGAACTAACACAATGTTAAACATGATTTACCAATCCATGTAGACAGAAATTCATGCATCCGATGAAGTGAGCTTATGCTCAAATACATTTGTTAGTCTCTAAGGTGCCACAAGTACTCCTTTTCTTTTTGCTGATACAGACTAACACGGCTGCTACTCTGAAACCAGAAATTGTTGTGTCAGCTGATCATGAATTAAGCCTATTAGAACCCTAGCATTAACAACAGCCAGTTGACATGCAGCTAAACATGACTTGTCTCTGTCTACACTGAGGTTAAACGTAACTTTGCAATCATATTAGTTAACACAACCTAACTTTAACCTGACCTAATTTTTTAGTCAAGACAAGCTGTGAAAGACTGAAAGGGGAATTCACAGCCTACATGTCCACAGTCTTCCCCCTACATGCCCACAGGCTTCCCCTACAACTCCATCCAGTGGTTCTCAACCAAAGCCCTCTCCTGGTATGACAGAGCATGGTGAGTGATGGCAGAAAGTAGCGTGGGTTCTTAGTAATTACCAAATCTTTTCTAGCACTGTCTCCCCTTTGAAGCAAATGTACTGTATGGGCTTGTGACACTGTAAGCACCTAGGTTTGCGTGGTAGCCGTGTTAATCTGCATCAGCAAAAACAATGAGGAGTCCTCATGGCACCTTAGAGATGAACAAATTTATTTGGGCACAAGCTTTTGTGGGCTAAAACCCACTTCATCAGATGCATGGAGTGGAAAATATACAATATATATTTATAAAATATATACAGGATAATATAGTGATAAATAATAAATAAATAATAAATAACTTGATTTAAATATCAGATTTTAATATGTTTTGCATTTGTACTTTTTAGTTATGTTCCTCAAGAAAGGTGGATTCTCGTTGGTTGGTAACAACAAAAGAAAGTTGATTGGCAACTAAATATAGCTTTTTCACTAAATTTGGTGCTTCTTTTTGCAAACCAGGAGAATACACTATTTCCAGATACATTTATTTAAACAGTGAGATAGCTGAACTTACATTTATTCACAAAAAGAAAAGGAGTACTTGTGGCACCTTAGAGACTAACAAATTTATTTGAGCATAAGTTTTTGTGAGCTACATCGTGATGCATCCGATGAAGTGAGCTGTAGCTCACGTAAGCTTATGCTCAAAAAATTTGTTAGTCTCTAAGGTGCCACAAGTATTCCTTTTCTTTTTGCGAATACAGACTAACACGGCTGCTAGTCTGAAACCTACATTTATTCAGAGTCTGATTTTTTATTCTGTTAGAAAATGGTGAATAATGCATTTCTTATTTACTAGATGATTAATTTTTTACTTGTGATTTGTGTGAAGCTCTATTTGGATGGGAATTTGAATGCAATTAAAAATGCAAAAAACCTAGCATGTTAAAGGTGTTTTTAATTAGTTAAATAAAACTACCTTAACAGTGCTGCATGCATAAGAAAAAAGTTGATCAAAACACTTTGCATTTAAAACTAATTTATTAAACAAAGGAAGTATTATCAGTAGTTAGTGAATTGAACTGATTGTGTCCTTTAAGATTTTAGAAATAGTGGATCTCATCCTCTCACACCTAGTTTTTATTCATAGATTAGAAGAGGAAAACAAGCTTTCCTGTTTTTTTCTACTTCCTATTGGTTTTTAAATTTGAATGAACTATTATTGAATTGGACTAGTTAAATAAATGGAAATGAAGAAAATATTATCTCTCCCCTGCAGAAGAGGCTACTGCTGTCAAAAGCTGGTTTAGCACTTCAACAAACCCGGGCTTGAGGTGCTTAGCCAGTGACTTCCATCAGTTCAGTGGTTTGACGTTCTTTAAAACTTTGACAGTAAACATATACTGCGTAATTAAAAAATGTTTTTAATGATGTCAATAGATTAGATTAAGTTTAGGGCTAACATAGGTTGTCATAATTTCAAAATTAAGTTTAAGTAGGCTTTTTTTTTTAAAAAACCCTCTATTTTATTAAAATAAAATCTAATTTAAATTAAAAAATCAGATTTTTTAAAAAGAATCATCAACTTTTATCTGTTTTGGGAATAACTGGCTCAGCAGTGGTACTGCAGAAAAAGATCCAGGGGTTATAATAAGAAAAGGAGTACTTGTGGCACCTTAGAGACTAACAAATTTATTAGAGCATAAGCTTTCGTGAGCTACAGCTCACTTCATCGGATGGGGTTATAATGGATCACAAATTGAATATGAGCCAACAATGTGATTCAGTTGCAATAAAGGCTAGCAGCAGGCATGTTGTATTTCAGACACAAGAGGAAATTGTTCAGGTGTGCTTTACACTGGTAAGGCCTCAGCTGGAGTACCGTGGTCATTTTTGTGTCTGTGCCACATTTTAAGAAAGATGTAGACAAACTGGAGAGAGTTCAGAGAAGAGCAACAAAAATGTTATAAGATTTAGAAAATGTGATCTATTCTAGAGTCATAGAATCATAGAATATCAGGGTTGGAAGGGACCTCAGGAGGTCATCTAGTCCAACCCCCTGCTCAAAGCAGGACCAATCCCCAACTAAATCATCCCAGCCAGGGCTTTGTCAAGGCTGACCTTAAAAACTTCTAAGGAAGGAGATTCCACCACCTCCCTAGGTAACGCATTCCAGTGTTTCACCACCTTCCTAGTGAAAAAGTTTTTCCTAATATCCAACCTAAACCTCCCCCATGGCAACTTGAGACCATTACTCCTTGTTCTGTCATCTGGTACCACTGAGAACAATCTAGATCCATCCTCTTTGGAACCCCCTTTCAAGTAGTTGAAAGCAGCTATCAAATCCCCCCTACTCTTCTGCAGACTAAACAATCCCAGTTCCCTCAGCCTCTCCTCATAAGTCATGTGTTCCAGTCCCTAATCATTTTTGTTGCCCTCCGCTGGACGTTTTCCAATTTTTTCACATCCTTCTTGTAGTGTGAGGCCCAAAACTGAACAGTACTCCAGATGAGGCCTCACCAATGTCGAATAGAGGGGAACGATCATGTTCCTCGATCTGCTGGTAATGCCCCTACTTATACATCCCAAAATGCCATTGGCCTTCTTGGCAACAAGGGCACACTGTTGACTCATATCCAGCTTCTCGTCCACTGTAACCCCTAGGTCCTTTTCTGCAGAACTGCTACCTAGCCATTCGGTCCCTAGTCTGTAGCGGTGCATGGGATTCTTCCGTCCTAAGTGCAGAACTCTGCACTTGTCCTTGTTGAACTCATCAAATTTATTTTAGCCCAGTCCTCTAATTTGTCTAGGGCCCTCTGTATCCTATTCCTACCCTCCAGGGTATCTACCTCTCCTCCCAGTTTAGTGTCATCTGCAAACTTGCTGAGGGTGCAAACCACACCATCCTCCAGATCATTAATGAAGATATTGAACAAAACCGGCCCCAGGACTGACTCTTGGGACACTCTGCTTGATACCGGCTGCCAACTAGACATGGAGTCATTGATCACTACCCGTTGAGCCCAACAATCTATCCAGCTTTCTATCTACCTTATAGTCCATTCATCCAGCCCATACTTCTTTAACTTGCTGGCAAGAATACTGTGGGAGACCGTGTCAAAAGCTTTGCTAAAGTCAAGGAACAACACGTCCACTGCTTTCCCCTCATCCACAGAGCCAGTTATCTCGTCATAGAAGGCGATTAGATTAGTCAGGCATGACTTGTCCTTGATGAATCCATGCTGACTGTTTCTGATCACATTCCTCTCCTCAAAGTACTTCAGAATTGATTCCTTGAGGACCTGCTCCATGATTTTTCCAGAGACAGAGGTGAGACTGACTGGCCTGTAGTTCCCTGGATCCTCCTTCTTCCCTTTTTAAAAGATGGGCACTACATTAATCTTTTTCCAGTCATCTGGGACCTCCCCCGATTGCCATGAGTTTTCAAAGATAATGGCCAATGGCTCTGCAATCACATCCGCCAACTCCTTTAGCACTCTCGGATGCAGTGCATCTGGCCCCATGGACTTGTGCTCGTCCAGCTTTTCTAAATAGTCCCGAACCACTTCTTTCTCCACAGAGGGCTGATCACCTCCTCCCCATGCTGTGCTGTCCAGAGCAGTAGTCTTGGAGCTGACCTTGTTCGTGAAGGCAGAGGCAAAAAAAGCATTGAGTACATTAGCTTTTTCCACATCCTCTGTCACTAGGTTGCCTCCCTCATTCAGTAAGGGGCCCACACTTTCCTTGACTTTCTTCTTGTTGCTAACACACCTGAAGAAACCCTTCTTGTTACTCTTAACATCTCTTGCTAGTTGCAACTCCAGGTGTGATTTGGCCATCCTGATTTCACTCCTGCATGCCCGAGCAATATTTTTATACTCTTCCCTGGTCATTTGTCCAGTCTTCCACTTCTTGCAAGCTTCTTTTTTGTATTTAAGATCAGCAAGGATTTCACTGTGAATCCAAGCTGGTCGCCTGCCATACTTACTATTCTTTCTACACATCAGGATGGTTTGTCCCTGTAACCTCAATAAGGATTCTTTAAAATACAGCCAGTTCTCCTGGATTCCTTTCCCCCTCATGTTATTCTCCCAGGGGATCCTGCCCTGCGGGGGGACCTGATAAGTCTTCAAATACCTTAAGGGCTGTTACAAAGAGGATGGTGATCAATTGTTCTCCATGTCCATGGAAGGTAGTTACAAGAAGTAATCAGCTTAATCTGCAGCAAGGGTGATTTAGTTTAGATACTAGGAAAAACTTTCCAACTGTTACTCTAGTTAAGTAATGGAATGAGTTACCATACTTAGGTTGTGGAATCCCCATCAGTGGAGGATTTTAAGAAGAGGTTAGACAAATACCTGTCACAGATGGTCTAAAGGTACACTTGATCCTGCCTCAGCATGGGGAGACAATGACCTGTCGAGGTCCTTTCTACGTTTCTATGATTCTCTGACTGTAATCTATGAGATTGAATTTACTTTAGTGGTCACACGTGACCATGTACAGTTATGCAATAGCAACACTGACAGGGTTTAGAGTAGCAGCCGTGTTAGTCTGTATTCACAAAAAAAGAAAAGGAGTACTTGTGGCACCTTAGAGACTAACAAATTTATTTGAGCATAAGCTTTCGTGAGCTACAGCTCACTTCATCAGATGCACAATTGAGCTTATGCTCAAATAAATTTGTTAGTCTCTAAGGTGCCACAAGTACTCCTTTTCTTTTTTACTGACAGGGTTGAATCCTAACTAAGGATCCTAAAGGCGAAGAAAAGGGCTTTGAACTGACACTCTTCTTTTATTTCACATTAGTAAATTCTCTAATGGTTTTTCTGCAGCTTGCCAAAGCGAGTAGGTTCAGCAACAAGCCAGAACAGTTCAAGAATCAATGACCGGCTGCAAGAGCTGGTGAGGCTCTTTAAAGACAGGACTGAGAAAGTGAAAGAGAAACTGATTGAGCCAGATACTACCTCTGATGATGAGACCCCTGTGGCATGTGAGTTACAGCTGGGTTTGGGACCTCTCAGTAGACAGTGAATGCTGAGCAAGAGGCAAAAGTTACTGAGCTGGAGAAACTGGCTTTGTAAAGCCCAAGTAATAAAAATGATGATTTATTTTTGTAGCCTGGAAACTTAATAATTTACCTGTCTTCCAAGAATAGCTAAAGAGTACATACAAGGAGACAGAATTGTTGAGTAGAAGTGAGTGGAAATGATGGTTCAATGAATACGAGTAGCCCTCTTGGAGCGGTGTTCAAGTCTGTTGTAAGATCCTCAGTGAAGTGATTGGTAATTTCAATCTAGTTCTGTATGCAAAAAAATGCACATTGCAAACAAACAAAAAACACTGTTCCAGATGATGTGGCATAATTAGCAATCATTACCCAACAAAAAGGGAGGGAGAATGGTCTTCTGTTTAAGGCAAAGGGCTGGAATTAAGGAGAGCTGGGTTCTGTTCCTTACTCTGCTACAGACTTGTGTGACTTTGGGCAATTCAGGTTAATCTCTTTGTTCCTCAGGTGTTTCATCTGCAAAATGGAGTAATAATACTTCCATACTGCAACAGAGTGTTGTGAGGATGAATATACCAATAGTTTGACAGTGCTTTGAAATTTACAGCTGTATAAGTGCAGAAAATTATATTATAATTATGAAAGACACAGGGGTGAGCTGGCATGAAGGCTGAGCTGCTTCTTAGTCTTTGAGAGAGGTTGGTCTGTGAAGAAAACGTAAAAGTCACGAACATTAACAAAGCTCTTAGCTAGGAATGCAGACTGGCCTTTCATGAAGAGGCTATGTTAATAAGAGAAAAGTTTAATGACCAGGGACAAACATGAGAACTTCAGCCCATCAGAGAAGTTTGTGCTGCTTTCAATAATTCTATGAATGTTCATAGCCCCTTCCAGGAAAACCTCTCCAGAACCACTACCACCACCAGAACAAAAAGAGACAGAAGCCGAAGTGGAGGAACATTACTGTGAGATGATGTGCTGCAAATTCAGATGCCGCCCCTGGTTAAGCCATATGAAAAAGTACCGGTTCCCAAGAAGCATAGACCCTCTCACTGGTAAGTAATTGAAAAATACGATTGGTTGAGATAATGCTGCTACTCCATTTATGAGAAAGGGAAGATAAAAGTAGAGATGGAATGGAAAGAAAGGAGGAGAGGAGGAGAAAGAAATGGGAGAGTTGGGAGAGTGGTAAGGACACCCAAGAAGGAAGAAAGGAATGATTTAGACCCTGCCTATGATTGATTTTTTTTCATTTGGAAGAGCAGAAGGAAGTGATAAATGCTATTAGGTATCATAGCTAGCCTCAGTTTTTGCCCCACAGCTGGCGAGGGTGGCAATGCACCAGTGGTTTTTGGCCATTTTGTCTGACAGACTTTGTCAGACTGCTCTGAAAATCTCCTGAAAACCCAGTTCCTTCCCCACCAGCTACTCACTCTTCTTAACCACCTGGCTCATTTCTAAGAGTCAGCTCTCTCCAAAAGCCAGCAGCTATTTCAGTGTAGTTGCAAAAGAAAAAAAAAAGTGGATTATCTGAAAGCAGAGCAAAAGCAGCCTGAAATAAAGTGCTTTGAATTTAAGAAGTTTTGTTCCCTTTAATTTTTAGTGCCTAATTCATTCACCTTACAGTCACCCCTGTGGACAATATGCGGCTATTCCCTGTCAACTGCTCACTAATTTTGACCTGTGCTTCCCTCTGCTTAGATTTGATGTATGTGCTGTGGCTGTTCTTTGTTGTTCTGGCCTGGAATTGGAACTGCTGGCTGATTCCAGTACGCTGGGCCTTTCCATACCAGATGCCTGAAAACCTCCATTGGTGGCTACTTGTAGACTATCTCTGCGACCTCATCTACTTTCTGGACATCACTGTCTTTCAGGTCCGCCTGCAGTTTGTCCAAGGAGGAGACATAATCGTAAGTAGCAGCTAGTACCGGTTCCCTCACAAGGCAAAATTTCAAACGGGACTTTGGCTTGCTTTGGGTACCTCCTCTTGTAATACTTGAAGTCCATAGAAAGGTTTTTTGGCAAACGTTGGGAGATAAGAACATATAGCAAAAAGGCAGCTCTCCCACCTCTTCCCTTATTTACTTCGTTGGCCCTGAGTGAATTTTTTTACCCACAGAGTATATCGTGAAATGTTCACTGTGCAGAGGAGAAGCTATGGAAAGAGGCTTTGGGATCTACAATTTACTCAGTGTCCTAAGGAGAATGTGCAGCTAAGTGAGGCTGTTCCTCAACACCCCACGTCCCCCTTTTATCAAGCCACATCTCTCTGTTTTCCCTATACAGAAGAACCACCATGTTAACTGTGGTGAGGTCACAGCAATATCTATACTATGGTGGGAGGAAGATGTCATTTCCCATCCCAATCCCTTTCCCACATAATTAGGACTCTTCCGCGCCCCTCTTCTATATAATAGGAAGGAAGTATCTGGTGATATCATGTAGATGCCTCCTTTCTGCCTTTTCAATCAAGTGCAGGTCAGTAAACCTCACCGCCAACCAGTGATGATGTTTCCTCTGTTTCCTGTTCTCATCTAGACTGATAAAAAGGCCATGCGACAGAACTACCTGAAATCCCGACGCTTCAAGGTCTGACACACTGTGTTTGATTTTTACACATATTTATTATTATTTAAAGGACACATTACAATCGTATTTTGAATCCATATCCTCATGTTATTAGTCACACCTCTGAATATTAGGACCAGAATAATTTCTAAAATACATGTGATAGTTATCTGACAGATGTAGGCCAGGTTTAGGATGGCCCTGTCTGGATATGAAAGGAATGGAAAGGAGTCTAGGAGCCTTTCCTCGTACCCTGGGTGTGTGTCTGGACAAGGGCTAGCCATATATAACTGGGGATCGCACTTTGATGTGCCAGTGCCAAAGGCAGCAGTAGCCTCCTCAGAGAGGGCTAGGAAGAGGAGAGCTAGTTAGAGGTGGGCAAGACAGCAGGCTGCACACATTTAAGGGTGGTGGAGATCCTGTTGCAGTGTTGGCTTAGCCAGCGCCCCAGTTGTTATGTGTACAAATTTATGGAAGTTTGTGCCTAATTTGTGCAGAACATGAGTTTTATTTCCATTGACTTAACCTGCTGCACCCCTGGATCCCCGAATTGATTTCGGTGGAAGTTGCTTCCTAGTAAATGAAGCCAGAGTTGGGTCCCGAACACCCTTTCCTGAGTAATGATAGAAGTGAAAGAGCGCCATGATGATTTCAATTCACCACCGTGTTTTCTGTTGTGATCTCACATGTGAGTTTTAGATGGACGTGTTCTGCCTTCTTCCCCTGGATTTCTTTTACTTCAAAGTTGGCGTAAATTCTCTCTTGCGGTTGCCTCGCTGTTTTAAGGTAAGTCAAGGAGGTTACAAAAAAAAGGGGGGAGAGGACTGCATTTTTAGTTAATGTGGGAGAATCTTATACTGGTTTTGATACACTCTTGCTGTCTGCAGATGTAGATTAATTGTAGATTACAGTATAATTGCATGGGGCAGGGAGGGGAAGAGGTTTGTCCTTTTGAAGGAATTACTAAAAGTTGCGATACATTTTAGTTGTCATTAGGAGCATCATAATTTCTTTTATTTGGGGGAGGGGACTGTAAGAGCACATACTAAGGGTCTGATCCTGTGTTTATTGAAGATAATGGAAGTTTTGCCATTGATTCCAATGACAACAGGAGTGAGTTCCATATCATATGATTATAAATTTTCCACATTGCTGTAATGAGATCTGATGTAAGCAGGGAACAACTCTCCTGTGAGAGATTTTGAAGCAATTAAGGTTTTAAAGGAAAGTACAATAATGTTTTAAAAATTTGAGGACATATGAAAGCTACTTTCAGTAGAAGATTAGATAGCTCAGTGAGCTATAGAGTCACTAGTTCAAATCTAAGCCACGTTAGTAGCAAGTGAAAGTCATTACCACCTATTTTGTGGCACATGTGAAATGAGTCACTAGTCTCAGGATGGTCCCTAATGGACTGGCAGTGATCTGCAGGATTAGGAGAAAGGCCAAGATTTGAAAAGTTCATGGAAGATTTGAGTCTCCAGGGCTGTCAATCCAGCGCCTTACCCCAGCTCTAAAACACACTTACAATTGTAAAATACTGAATAAAATAAAAAAGATCAGTGATAATTAAAAGAAGCATCAGAATCTCTCATCTCCCACCTTCTGTAGTTTTTGATACAGAACTACTATAGGAGTACAATTGAAAGGGAAATGAGATTTTTTGGAGGGTACCTGGAGGTAAAACGTAGTTCTGCTAGTTAAAGAAGTGGTTCTCAACCAGGGGTAAGCGTACCCCTGGGGATACACAGTGGTCTTCCAGGAGGTAGATCAACTCATCTAGACACTTGCCTAGTTTTACAACAGGCTACATAAAAAGCACTAGCGAAGTCAGTACAAACTAAAATTTCAGACAGTGAATTGTTTATACTGCTCTATATATTACACACTGAAATGTAAGTACAATAGTTATATTCCAATTGA
The DNA here is from genome assembly GCF_009764565.3 of Dermochelys coriacea. NCBI lineage: Eukaryota > Metazoa > Chordata > Testudines > Dermochelyidae > Dermochelys > Dermochelys coriacea. The sequence goes on along the minus strand of NC_050079.1, from coordinate 3,984,274 downwards.
TTTATTTTATAATTATATGATAAAAATGAGAAACTTTGCAATTTTTCAGTTTTAGTGTGGCTGTGACACTTTTGTATTATTATATCTGATATTTTTAAGCAATAGTTTTTAAGTGAGGTGAAACTTGCGGGTAGGCAAGACAGATCAGACTGCTGAAATGGATTGTAGCGGGGTGATCACCTGCTCCAGCCTTAAAGGGCTTAAAACAGCCCAGGGGAGGACAGTGGCTGGGAGCAAGCAGTTCCCGGGCTGACTGGGGGAAGCAGGCTCAGCTATGAGCCTTAAAAGAGGGCCATGGGCCAGGAGCAGACAGACTCTCTGCCTTTAGAGGGAGAAGGGCCTGGTTGCTGGGGAGCGTGCCTGGGTACCTAAGGTGAAGCAGGGCTGGGGAAGGCCAGAGGAGCTGGGAGGCTCCAGACTGCAGGCCTAGTGGAAGGCCAAAAAGGGTACTGGGGCTACAGGGGGCAGCCCACGGGTAGGTGGAGGCAGCAGGTCTAAACCCCCTTGCCTGTGATGATTGGCTTATACACCGCAGTCCGCCTCAGTGTGTGGGGGCTCAATGGTGACTGGCAGTAGCCAAAGACTGAGGTGAGGTGGGGATAGTGGGTGGGGGTTCTCTGGGGAGGGGAGACCCAGAGACTGTGGGGGTACTGCTAGGGGGCAGCACCCTGGGTAAAAGGGGCACGGAGTTCTGGGAGGGACATGGGGGCAAGCAGGACACTGGCCTGCAGAGGGCACTCTGGAGGCTGGAAGAGCTAATTCCCTGAGAGACCAGTAGGAGGTGCCGCAGGGGTGAGTCCTGCACCGTGACGGGGGTACAGTAATCTGGAAAGGTTGAGAGCCACTGAATTAAAGGATTCTCATTCAAGCCCTATTAAAAACTAGTTACCAGCTGTGATTGATGGGAAGCTAATGCACATTGTATCATTCTCTTTAACAGTACATGGCCTTCTTTGAGTTTAATAACCGGCTTGAAGCTATCCTGAGCAAGGCATATGTCTACAGGTGAGGAAAAACTGCTGATACATTTTTATTTTTGGAGGCAGATATTTTTGGGACTGCTCTTTTATTGGAGGGGGAAGAGGTGCAATTTGGTGGAGATGCAGCAATCTCCATCCAAACATAGCTCCTCTTTGTTACCCATATGTGATTAAATCATAGTTATTCTACATAGAGAAAATTCTTCCTCCTCATTATTGACTGCCACAATTGCAGTGACATCTCCTGAGGCTGGAAATGTCTTCTGGGAGGCTGACAACACTAATAGTGCATCATGAGATGATTGGCAGACACACACCGGAATCAAACATCACCTTAGGGCCTCCGCAGCCCAAAGCATGTTACTTTTTCAGATCTCCCTAGCCAAGAAGCAAGAGACTCATTTTCAGTCATTCTTAACTCTTGTCTTCTGCATTGTGGCACATGGCACTGTTTCCAGGATATGTCGCAGATCCACAATATGAAAGATGACTGTAGAAAAATGATCTATATTAATAATAGCCTTTAGTCATTAACCTCTTCCAAGTTGTAGCTCCATGTGATAAATGCTATCAACATTATTTGAAATGATCTCTTTGTTCCCAAAGTAACTGGGGGCAGAAGTAGTGGGGATAAACAGTGTAAAGCAGCCGATAAAAATATACTTTCCCCTACATTTTTAAAGAGTTGTACAGAGCTTTACCATAAAAAGAAAAGGAGGACTTGTGGCACCTTAGAGACTAACAAATTTATTTGAGCATAAGCTTTTGTGAGCTACAGCTCACTTCATCGGATGCATTCGGTGGAAAATACAGTGGGGAGATTTATATACACACACAAAGAACATGAAACAATGGGTTTTATCATACACACTGTAAGGAGAGTGATCACTTAAGATGAGCTATTACCAGCGGGGGGGGGGGGGGGGAAGGAGGAAAACCTTTTATGGTGATAATCAAGGTGGGCCATTTCCAGCAGTTAACAAGAACGTCTGAGGAACAGTGGGGGGTGGGCTGGGAGGGAAAAATAATATGGGGAAATAGTTTTACTTAGTGTAATGACCCATCCACTCCCAGTCTCTATTCAAGCCTAAGTTAATGGTATCCAGTTTGCAAATTAATTCCAATTCATCAGTCTCTCGCTTGAGTCTGTTTTTGAAGGTTTTTCTTGTTGAAGGATAGCCACTCTCAGGTCTGTAATCAAGTGAGATTGAAGTGTTCTCCGACTGGTTTTTGAATGTTATAATTCTTGACGTCTGATTTGTGTCCATTTATTCTTTTACGTAGAGAGTGTCCAGTTTGACCAATGTACATGGCAGAGGGGCATTGCTGGCACATGATGGCATATATCACATTGGTAGATGCGCAGGTGAACGAGCCTCCGATAGTGTGGCTGATGTGATTAGGCCCTATGATGATGTCCCCTGAATAGATATGTGGACAGAGTTGGCAACGGGCTTTGTTGCAAGGATGGGTTCCTGGGTTAGTGGTTCTGTTGTGTGGTGTGTGGTTGCTGGTGAGTATTTGCTTCAGGTTGGAGGGCTGTCTGTAAGCAAGGACTGGCCTGTCTCCCAAGATCTGTGAGAGCGATGGGTCGTCCTTTAGGATAGGTTGTAGATCCTTGATGATGCGTTGGAGAGGTTTTAGTTGGGGGCTGAAGGTGATGGCTAGTGGCGTTCTGTTATTTTCTTTGTTGGGCCTGTCCTGTAGTAGGTGACTTCTGGGTACTCTTCTGGCTCTGTCAATCTGTTTCTTCACTTCAGCAGGTGGGTATTGTAGTTGTAGGAATGCATGATAGAGATCTTGTAGGTGTTTGTCTCTGTCTGAGGGGTTGGAGCAAATGCGGTTATATCGTAGAGCTTGGCTGTAGACAATGGATCGTGTGGTGTGATCTGGATGAAAACTAGCGGCATGTAGGTAGGAATAGCGGTCAGTAGGTTTCCCATATAGGGTGGTGTTTATGTGACCATCGCTTATTAGCACCGTAGTGTCCAGGAAGTGGATCTCTTGTGTGGACTGGTCCAGGTTGAGGTTGATGGTAGCTCATCTTAAGTGATCACTCTCCTTATAGTGTGTATGATAAAACCCATTGTTTCATGTTCTCTCTGTGTGTATATAAATCTCCCCACTGTATTTTCCACCGAATGCATCCGATGAAGTGAGCTGTAGCTCACGAAAACTTATGCTCAAATAAATTTGTTAGTCTCTAAGGTGCCACAAGTCCTCCTTTTCTTTTTGTGAATACAGGCTAACACGGCTGCTACTCTGAAACCAGAGCTTTACCATGTGACTGGTGGGGAATCGCTTGTAATAATTAGAGTCAAATGTTCCGAAGCACTCCTTTTTCCCTTTCTAATAGGACTATAAATATCAGTGCTTCCCCTGTGTTTCTATTAATTATTTTTCACTTTTAACGATGGTATTTGGGGGGATTTGATAGTGTTTTTCATTATCGGGTACCTTGTAACCTTTCCTCTTTCATTGTTGCCTTTCTTTGCAGAGTGATAAGGACCACAGCCTATTTACTCTTCAGCTTACACGTGAACTCATGCCTATATTACTGGGCATCATCGTACCAGGGACTGGGTTCTACCACATGGGTCTATAATGGGGAGGGAAACAGGTACTTAGTATGCATGCCCTCTGTTTTGGAATAGGCCAATGCAACAGAATAGGAGCGATAGAGAGACAGTCAGGATGCAGCCAAGGCTGAATTAACACCACACTTTTGACATACGAATCCACCTTTTCGTCAAAAGCCTGACATTTCCGTACAATATCATCACTATTTGATTTATATAGGCAGGGCTGGTAGTGCTGCCTATTATTAAAGTTGCCTGGCTCTTTCCATTATAACTCCATTGCTTATAACTTTGGTAAACTTTAACCATTGAGGTTGAAATTTTACATGCCATGTGTCTGCCATGTGTCTGAATGATTATAATTATTATTATTATCATTTTATGCTTCCACCAAAATGGTCCAGCCATTATGAAGAACTAGACTAGGGGAAAAATATATTTTGTCATTGAAAAAAATTCTGGAGACTTTTTCTCCAAGAAGCTCTAGTGCCCCCATGTTTTCCAGCTGTCCCCTAAACTTCTTTGTCTCTGTAGGTTTTCCGGGAACATTTGCATTTGAGGGAGAGGAGAGGCTTTCACTCCCGTAGTTTTCCCCTTTTCACCACATAATCATTCTCTCTATAGTTTCCAAGATGTCTCTTGCTGACTGTGTCAGAGCAGTTCTAATGGTATAAAGCAGATACTGACTTTTCAGGTGAAGGTAACTGGTTGAAAAGTTGTTCGTTTTTTCCCTTTATAGTTATATCCGCTGCTATTACTGGGCTGTCAAGACGCTAATTACTATTGGAGGACTGCCTGACCCTCAAACTCTGTTTGAGATACTCTTCCAGCTTCTGAACTACTTCACAGGGGTCTTTGCTTTCTCTGTCATGATCGGCCAAGTAAGTGAATAATCAATCTGTCTTCCCTTCAGTATGACGCAGGTTCACAGTGCTTGTTATTTTTAAGGTCACCTCTCTGAAATCATGTTTGTTTCCCAGAAAGCACCCCCTGAGCTTTCCATCTTCATACACTGAAAAATTCCAATAGCATCATTGTTCATTCTTACATTATTTTAAGGTTTGTTTCTCTAATATAGAGAGGCTCCTGACCTGCTGCATGCCAATAGTTTTATAAGTCAGAGGACGCAGATGCTAAAAATCCTCCGTCGTGATACACAGTGTATGTTCAGTCTAAGAAGCTCGTTGTTAATAGTCTTTTGGATACTTAATTTATTCATCATTACTTATAGTTATTTCCTTTAATTTTGTTCTCTTCCCTCCTCCAACTCAGATGAGAGATGTAGTTGGTGCTGCTACTGCAGGACAAACTTATTATCGGAGTTGCATGGACAGTACCATTAAATACATGAATTTCTACAAAATCCCCAAATCCGTTCAGAATCGGGTCAAAACCTGGTATGAATACACTTGGCATTCACAGGGCATGTTAGGTAAGAATTAGCTGTATTTAGGGTTACTGTCTTTATTAAGACTTTAAGTTCATGTCTTTCTGATATTTTTACCTTGGCCTATGAACATTATGAACAGCAATGTAAGCGGGCAGCTTACAACATTTTGTGAACCGGTTATCCGTGGTCTAGATGGTCTAGAGCAGCATTTCTCAAATGTGGCTGCATGTGGCCACCAAGGGCTTCTCTTGCGGCCACTGCCTCCTGGGCAGTGATTGGGAAGGGAGCTAAGCACCCCCTCCCTTGAGGCCTCCCAGAGGGGGTGGGCCATGCCCCCCTCTGGAATCACAAATGCCGCAGGAGCAGACAGCTGTTATGAGTTCCCCACCTTTCTGGGGGTGGTGGAGCTCAGACTTCCAGCTTTAGTTCTGGGGAGGCAGGCTCTGGCCATGCAGCGGCAGGCTCTGGACATGGGCTCTGGCTGTGTGGTGGCAGGTTCCAACCATGGGCTCCATCCCACAGCCACAGGACCTGGCAGGCTCCATCCCCCTGTCCCTCACCCATCCACCCTATCACCCTTGGCCCCCACTGCCTCCCTACCCACCTCCCCATCCAACCAAGGCTTAATTGGTCCCCTGGCTTGCCAGGCCTGAGTAGGTCTGCTGTGAAAAGAGATTTGTATGTTTGTTAATATCACTTTTCACTGCCTTCCAGCTAGGTAGCAAGTCTGCTGCTGTGAAACATGATATTAACAAACATACAAATATCACTCTTCACAGAAGCAGACTTACTTGCTAACAAGTCTTAAAAAAACAACAACAAATCACCCTAAAACAAAAGAAACAACAACAAAAGGCACGAACATGCAAAGTACCTTATTTGTGTTTCTCTTCTCTTTAGGTCTGATAAAGAATAGACACAACTGTCCATTCTGTTTATTACTGAATCTGGAAAAACCCTACATGAATAAATTACTATGCTTTGGACATGTACATGTGCATATTTATTTGTTTTTTTCCTAAAGTTAAATATTTTAGGAAGAAGTGTCATAGTTGAGGCCACCAAAAAATGTTTTGTCAGAACCTCTGGTCTAGAGCAAGAGATGTGTCATTCTGTCTAATCTCCCTCCTCCACAGTTAATTGCACTGAGATTTTTCCAGTTAAACCCAAAGGGGTACTGCTGAGTTTTGGAAAGTCACTGCAGTCATTTTGCAACACCAGTGGCAGCACAGCATTGGGGCACTAACCCTAAGGATTTTGTGGGATTTTTTTTTCTTTCTCATTTCACTGATTTCTCTCTATTTCCTCCTTGTTTTACCCATACTTCTACAGTCCACTACATTAGTACCAGGGTTCCAATTCCTAGCCTGTTAGTAAACTAGCATGATCACACAACAGCGCATTCCAAGATTGTAACTCCCCCTCTATAGATGAAGTTAGCTGAATTGAGATTGTTGGCCAAATCACAACCTCCTGTGTAGGAAAAACCTGCCATTCCTGCTAACTCATCCTGTTGTGGAAAATCATGATTTGCACTGACTTGTTACTGAGCTCCATATTGGAAAGCTAGGTACGTTTTCTGTAAGTAGCCAGTTCTTTGTTTTGTTTTCCCTTTTAACAGACGAATCGGAGCTGATGGTGCAGCTGCCAGACAAGATGAGGCTGGATATTGCTATTGATGTCAACTACGACATAGTTAGCAAGGTGGCGCTTTTTCAGGTACTGTCTACTTCTCAGATTGGACATTACCTGACTCCTGAGAGACTCCTACAGATTAAGTAATTCCACTTCTTCTTTTGGGTTCAGGGCTGTGACAGGCAGATGATTTTCGACATGTTGAAGAGGCTCCGATCTGTTGTTTACTTACCTAATGATTATGTGTGTAAGAAGGTAACAAGCATTTTCTTTACATAAATTCTCTTTAGAGACTTGGAATAAAGTGATGCTATATGCGGTGGGGAAGAGTCAGGGCCAGAAATGGAAGCTCATTGGTGGAATGATATGGATTTTGTTGGTCAGTGCATTTGGCAAGGAGATACACCAAGCTAACCAAGAGATGGTACCATATTGCGGTTGACACTACAGCCACACAGAGGCATAAAGAGATCATAAAGGCCTCCTGGGGAATTCACCCAGTGCAGAAGTAGCATAGGGCTGGCTTATGCAGCTTCACACTACCCTCCAGTGCAGCCTCTTGAATAGGTATATACCGAGAGTGTGGATCGGAGCAAGAGTTTTGTTGTGGACAAGAGTGAGAGTGGATAGAGTACAAAGTGTTCCAGCTATTCTGAGCTGTACAGCAGCCCATAGGCAGTTGTACAAGGCTGCTGTAAAGTAAGGCAGCCTCCAGGTCAGGGGTTCTAAAACTGGGGGTTGGGACCCCTCAGGGAGTTGCAAGGTTATTACATACAGGGTTGCGAGCTGTCAGCCTCCTCCCCCCCACCCTGCTTTGCCTCCAGCATTTATAACGGTGTTAAATATATTAAAAAGTGTTTTTAATTTATTAGGGGTGTCACACTCAGAGCCTTGCTATGTGAAAAGGGTCACCAGTACATAAGTCTGAGAACCACTATTCTAGGGTTATGTCGGGAGCCACAACAGTTCCCAGAACAGTATAGTCCCTTTTGGCCAATCCTGTGTTTTATGTGCAGTACTGCACTTCCTGAGAGCTATCTGAAACAATGAGAAGAGCCAGGCCTGGCTAATACACCAGGAACTGATTAAGTTGTGCAAGGGAGATTCAAAGCAAAGATGTGCTCTGTGTCACTTAGTGTTGGTGATACTGATCATATTGTGCAAAGAGTGACCTCTGCTGATTTCAATGTGCACAGCATTAACACTAATTGGAAAAAATACATGGGTGGGAAAGCAGCTGTGCATGCTCATTTAATAATTGAGAATAAGCAGGATAAAACAACAAAAGGAAAATATTTCAAAAAAAAAGAGTTGAGAAGAATTTGTTTTTTAAAAAGAAAAAATAAAAGATAAAACCTATTCCCGTTTTGGAACCTCCAGCATTTATGACCAGCAAATGGAAAGCTATGAAAAGATATGAGACAGAATAAAACAACATTAATGAAGTAATTGAATAGTTTAACTTGGAGGATCAGGGTCTCTGTACATTTTCCATATGCTTTCTTCTCCTCTTTCTGGGTTCCAGCAGGATAATCAGTGTACACCCCACAAGTTGTTCTAATCTTTGTTTCAGGGGGAAATTGGCCGAGAGATGTACATTATACAAGCTGGACAGGTGCAGGTGCTTGGAGGACCTGATGGCAAAACTGTGCTTGTGACTCTGAAAGCTGGATCTGTGTTTGGAGAAATAAGGTCAGAGAGAGGATTAATTGGGAGAATAAAGACCAAGACTAAGATTAGAAGGAAGTTGGGGAAATAAGTCAGAGGTGGAGAAAAATAAAATTTGGAAATAAGATCTGGAAAGGAGGATCCATTGCAAGGACCTATTTGCTGCTATAATTAAAAGGGGTCACAATTTAAGAGCGAGATCTGTTAACACAAATAAATTCCACTTTTTAATTTTAAACTTTCAAACTGTCATTGTCTCCCTGACTCCATTCTATGTGAGTCTACACAGTATGAACTGACCTGGTTGTCTAGTGATAGTTGCAAAGGCAACTTTCTTGGGGAAGAGAAATAGGGGAAAAGAGACTCATATTTTGGTCATCAACAACCATCCTGGCTGATTAAACAGCATTGACAAGAGTCCTCTGCAGTGCTTATCAGCTGAAAAGATGGCTGACCATAATATGATTGGAAATAGATTAAAAATGGGGATACCACAAGCCTGCAACAAGGATATTGAGGGTCCCCCTGGATAAAAACAAATCACTCAATAAACTGTATTGTTGATTTTCAAAAAAGTAGAAGATAAATGGAGAAAACTGATTATTCCACCTTGGACCACCCCTTTCCAATACCAGCAGAGTGAAAATAAATCATTGCAAGCTTCCTGTTCTAGGCCATTTGCCCTGTGCTGATATGGCTTTAGGTAGGGAATCCATGTGAGTGAGAATGGGTGAAATCAAAGCACAGTGAAACTAGCTCATTGTAAATATGTTCTCTTCCTGATAACCATGAGTTAGGCTGGCTGTTCAGGTCCTCCGACCCCAAAGCAGAAACAAGAGCTTGAGATACAAACATAAAAACAAAATATTATAATTTAAAAAAATCTATACATCCCTACTGGCCATGAACTACATACTCCGCAGTGGTAATAAAGAAGGGTGGAACTAAAATGCTGACTTGGTTATCCTACATAAAGGTGGTTTCTAGAGTAATATGTAAACTACAGTCACTACTATTGTTAATATCCAACGCTTGTACAGAGCAGTCCAGAGTGCCATAGTGATTTGTAACACACTAGTAGTGGGTACTTTTCTGTCTATAAAACTAGTTTTAAAGAACAATATTATAAAATAACTATAATAAAATCATTTTTATGTAGTGACTTTCATACCCATAAAAAGAACAGGAGTACTTGTGGCACCTTGGAGACTAACAAATTTATTAGAGCATAAGTTTTCATGGGCTACAGCATATAGGAACATATAGTAAGAAGAAATATATATACATACAGAAAAGGTGGAAGTTGCCGTACAAACTGTGAGAGGCTAATTAGTTAAGATGAGCGATTATCAGCAGGAGAAAAAAACTTTTGTAGTGATAATCAAGATGGACCATTTAGACCACACAAGTGGTCCATTTCGTGGACACTACTGTACTAATAAGTGATGGTCACATAAACACCACCCTATACCGGAAACCTACTAACCGCTATACTTGCCTATATGCCTCCAGCTTCCATCCAGGATACGCCACACGATCCATTGTCTACAGCCAACCTTGAAGATACAACTGCATTTGCTCCAATCCCTCAGACAGAGACAAACACCTGCAAGATCTCTATCAAGCATTCTTAAAACTACAATACCCACCTGCTGAAGTGAAAAAAACAGATTGACAGAGCTAGAAGAGTACCCAGAAGTTACCTACTACAGGACAGGCCCAACAAAGAAAATAACGGAACACCACTAGCCATCACCTTCAGCCCCCAACTAAAACCTCTCCAGTGCATCATCAAAGATTTACAACCTATCCTGAAAAATGATCCCTCACGCTCACAGATCTTGGGAGACAGGCCAGTCCTCGCTTACAGACAGCCCCCCAACCTGAAGCAAATACTCCAGCAACCACACAACAAAAACTAACCCAGGAACCTATCCTTGCAACAAAGCCCAATGCCAATTCTGTCCACATATTTATTTAAGTGACACCATCATAGGACCTAATCACATTAGCAACACAATCAGGCGCTCATTCACCTGCACATCTACCAATGTGATATATGCCAGCATGTGCCAGCAATGCCCTTCTGCCATGTACAGTGGCCAAACCGGACAGTCTCTACGCAAAAGAATAAATGGACACAAACCTGACATCAGGAATCATAACATTCAAAAACCAGTAGGAGAACACTTCAACCTCTCTGGCCACTCAGTAAAAGACTTAAGGGTGGCAATTTTGCAACAAAAAAGCTTCAAAAACAGACTCCAACGAGAAACTGCTGAGCTTGAATTAATATGCAAACTAGATACCATTAACTTGGATTTGAATAGAGACTGGGAGTGGCTGGGTCATTACACATATTGAATCTATTTCCCCATGTTAAGTATCTTCACACCTTCTTGTCAACTGTCTAAATGGCCCATCTTGATTATCACTACAAAATTTTTTTTCTCCTGCTGATAATAGCTCATCTTAACTAATTAGCCTCTCACAGTTTGTATGGCAACTTCCACCTTCTCCGTATGTGTGTATATATATATATATTTCTTCTTACTATATGTTCCATTCTATGCATCCGACGAAGTGGGCTGTAGCTCACGAAAGCTTATGCTCTAATAAATTTGTTAGTCTGTAAGGTGCCACAAGTACTCCTGTTCTTTTTGTGGATACAGACTAACATGGCTGCTACTCTGAAACCTGTCATACCAATGTATCACCAAAACACTTAAAATATTAGATGCGTAAAATGTCATGGTTGGCAAAAGTTGAGCTCCAAGTACAGTGACGACACGTCTCCTGCAACAAACTCTGCTATCAAATCGTGTGAAAACTCAGATTTTATATGTTAAAAACTGTATTGGCCCAACATACAATAGTTTTAACATCTCTTGGTATTTTAATTAGCTTGTTGGCAGTGGGAGGTGGAAATCGTCGCACAGCAAATGTTGTGGCTCATGGATTTACTAACCTTTTCATCTTGGATAAGAAGGACTTGAATGAAATTTTGGTGCATTATCCAGAATCTCAGAAGCTGCTGCGTAAGAAGGCTAGGTGAGTGACAGGATGTTGCTCAAATGTCATTTATCATAAACATGCAGATATAGTACAATTTTCAAACTCTGAAAGAACAGGTGATCTTTGGGGCTGCACACCAGAGAAATTACACCCAAAGTGTTACGGGAAAATTTTCAATGCTAAGCACACCAGACTGTGTATACATCTTCTTTTTGGGCCTCGGTTACATCAGTTCTCATAAACGAAGCAGACTTGAACCTGATCAGCACTTGGAGAGAAATGAAAAACTTAGGTGCTACGAGAATTGTTGATGTTTCAGCAGATGGTGCTCTTCCCTTTGAGTTAGCATTGAGGTAATGGCGGTGCTGTTGGAATTGGTGTTTTGAAGATGGGACGTTAAACTGAGGTACTAATAATTTGTGGTCATTTTAAAATTTCCATGGCACTTTTTACAAGAAAATTTAATGTAAGGGTCAAACTGAGACACTGGCTGAATTCGCAGGCAGGAACTTTAGGAATCACTTTGCTCCCCTACATATAAAACCCAAATCACAAGTAGCAACACAGAGGGTGAACAGCGACTACTTCTCGTTTCACATTTATGATATTGGGGAGTGAACAGAACCTTGGCTCGCCCCACTCATGCACCTGCCAGTGCAGCTGAGCCAATGTGTCAAGGCCAGTAAACTGAACTAGGTATAGAGGTGAAACAGATTATTCCCACCTCTTGGAGCAAGAGCGGGGTGCTAGCCTGTGACTCTCAGAATCACAGACTGGTTCCTGTTCCACTTGTGCAGCAGTGTAACTATTCTTCCTTGGGGATGGTGTCACAATTGAGTCTTAAGTAATTACATTCTGACTACTAAAACTCCCATCTGTAGTTTAAGATGTATTTCTCTATCAGTTTTGCTGAGGAGAGTGCTATTAATTTCCTTTCCTAATTTATTGCTGTTTTTCATCCTAGGCGTGTCAGGATATCATTTACACTTCAGAAATGGAAAAGACTAATTAGGGCATCTAGTTTATTCCTCTGACATTGCAGAATTGTTCCCTATTTACTGGTGTTTTGTATGGTCTAAGTTTAAACGTGTCAAGCAATGGGGCTGCCACCACATCCTGAGGAAAAATTATTCCTTGATATTCAGCCTAAATTTTCCCCTCTAGTAATTTAATCTAATTAATTAATTTTCATTCTATTCAACTCAGCAGCACAGAGATTTGGAATTCTACTACTACCTAGCTGGCATGCTAGAATATTAGAAATAGACCGAGGGACATGGGAAGGTGGGCAAAGTGCAAGTGATGTGGACATATATACATGCTAATGTAGCTATAATATGGCTCTGAAATTTGTGTATGCACGTTTAAAATTGGCTTCTGCAGAGAATGATGCATGCTACTAAATTTGTTTTCTGTACACATTTTGCACCACTAAAACTTTATCACTTGAATGTACACAGGAACTGTGAATGCAACATGGGAACAAACACAACCAAAGCAGACTCATAGAAACATAGAACCACAGGGTTAGAAGGGACTGCCAGGATCATCTAGTCTCACCCCCTGCCAGGATGCAGGATTTGTTGTGTCTAAACCATCCAAGATAGATGGCAACCCATCCTCCTTTTGAAAGCCTCCAGTGAAGGATATTCCAGGACTTCCCTAGGCAGTTTGTTCCAATGTCCTACTGTTTTTACAGTTAGGAAGTTTTTCCTGAGATGTAAACTAAATCTGCCATGCTACAGTTTGAAGTTTTTTGTCCTGCCCTCTGTGACAAGAGAGAACAATTTTTTCCATCTTTTTTTATGGCAGCCTTTCAAGTTTTTGAAAACCGCTATCATATCCCCCCCTTAATCTCCTCTTTTCCAAACTAAACACATCCAGTTCCTTCAGCCTTAGCTCATATGGCTTGCATTCCATCCCTTTCATTATCTTTGTTGCTCACCTGTGGATCCTTTCTAGTTTCTCTACATCCTTTCTATACATTGGTGACCAAAATTGGACACAATACTCCAGTTGAGGGCTAACCAGCGCTGAGTAGAGCAGTATTATCACCTCCCATGACTTGCATGCTATGTCTCTGTTAATGCAACCAAAAATTGCATTTTTTAAAAATTTTATTATTATTATTATTATTTATTATTTATTATAATTTATTTGCAACAGCATCACCTTGCTGACTCATGTTGAGGTTGTGATCCACCACAGCTCCCAGATCCTTCTCAGTAGTACTGCTGCCAAGCCACTTATCCCCCCATTCTGTATTTGTGCATTTGTTTTTTCTTCCCTAAATGTAGCACCTCACATTTGTCTTTGTTGAATTTCATATTCACAGGGATTTTTTTTCTCATAATTTTCCCAGCTCTACTCTGCAACAAAGTCTAATGTTTTGAGAGTGCCTTTAACTGCTGCAAAACTTGAAGTGTCTGTGTTGGAAAATTAATCCAATATTGCATATCTCTGGAGAAAATTAGTCTCTTTCTTATTCTAGGAAAATGCTGAAAAATAACAATAAACCCAAAGAAGAAAAAGGCATGCCAAAAGATGCACTTATCATTCCTCCAAGACCTGGGACACCTAAACTCTTTCAAGCTGCCCTGGTAGCTGCAGGAAAGATGGGAGGCAAAGGAAAGCTTGCCCATATCAGATGGAAATTGAGAGAGCTGAAAGCAATGCAAGCTATGCAGGTAAGGACAAAGGATTTGGAGTTTTTGTTCTTTCATTCACAATGAAACTATCATCTTGCAACACTGTTGATGGATACTTAACAAGAAACAGCATAGAGTCTATATTTCAGCTGAACAACAATGAACCACTGGCTGATCACAATCTACATGTTCATTCTTTCTTTCATTTTTCTGCTGGGACTATCTACAAGGGTACCAACTAGTGGCAATCATGGACAGAAATGTGTCCATAAGGAAATCAGCTGAGATAATCAACTCATTTCACATGAAGTCAGACTAAGTTTGAGATCAATATGGAATAAATGGAACAGTGGTACTAGATGGATTGAGGAAACCCTTGCAGGAAGGCATTGTAATCCAGTGGGCTAATGTAGTAGGAGAACACGTTAGCTTTTCACTTGAGGAGATCCTAATAATGTGAAAAATTTAGGTCTCATTCTAGTCTGCAGTGGACATATATCCACATCACACAATCGCTCTACTGTGTAACATTCATAGAACCAATCCATATTATGTTAAAGTGACAGACAAGTACACAGCCAGACATCCAGCGTCCATCTTATCGGTCCAACTTTGTAGAAGTATAACTGTAGCCGAAGTCATGCTCCAGGATTCAATAGTGGTTCTATCTGCATATGATTTTCTGAATTTAAGAAAGTAAAAGCCTTAATATATAATGAATGAATGAATATACTAAAGGACAGTGATTTTATTAATTAGATATACCTGTGTATTGTAACCACTATATTATACAGACAGTATCATAACTGAAAGTCTTTGCTTAGTAGTAGTGTTAAGGTACTATGGTAAAGAGGGCCGAAAATGTATCTAGAAAGACACATAGAACAATGCAATGTCTTTCTAGTGTCCTTCGTAAAAGAATAAGAAGGCTTCATACAATTAAATGCTGTAACAATAATTAAAGAATAGTTAAAAGCGGCAGAGAATATAGATGCTGACATACATGACCCACTCTGGATAGTAATGGAGAATGAATTCCATAATTAAGGCATTCCATTCATAACCCACATTAACACAGGTAGGTCTTTGTCCTTCTCAAGTAGCTGGTCCGCATAAAGAGGTTTCAGAGTAGCAGCCGTGTTAGTCTATATTCGCAAAAAAGAAAAGGAGTACTTGTGGCACCTTAGAGACTAAATTTGTTAGTCTCTAAGGTGCCACAAGTACTCCTTATAAAGAGGTTTCTGAGACTGCTGCTGCTTCCAGCTAATTGATGTAAGCTGAGAGGCCTATGCTTTTAGAGAGAGAGATCCAGGTTAGGCCCAGCTGGCAACTTATCCAGTGGGCTGTTACAAAACTAGTACCATGATAAACTAGGATAAATCCTGGGGATATTTCAGATTAGAATTGAAATACAATGACTAAACTGTATTAAGAAAGCTTTCACAATTAACTTGCACTATAATGATGTGGAACCTGCGGGATATACATTCGCCTGGATACGGTACCTGACAGGTGTTTTGTTTAAAGTGCGGCCAGCAGATCTTATGAAAGAGAAGATCCAAGGTTTGGAGATGCAGGTGGAAACTATGGCTAAGTTTTGAAAGGGGTTTAAATGGATGATTGGGGAGTGGGGGGGAAGGCAAGGGGAGACTGAAGGGAAATCTCGAGACTTGCAGATGCAAGCTGGACTGGAGAACTGGGAGGGTAGATGGTGGGTGAGGAAGTAGCCGGTGTAAGCATATGACTATAAGAACAAGGCAGAGGAAAAGACGGGCTAGCAAAGGAGAAATAGAGCTGAGAAACAGGTTTGCTGAGTTGGACAATAGGGGGTGCAGTGGGCCGTAACAGAAGGTGGGAGGCAGGGCCATCCTTACCCACATGCAAAGTACGCAGCTGTGTAGGGCACCAGGAAATTTGGGGCAATTTCCTGGTGCCCTGCACAGCTGCGTGCTGCTCCAGCCCTGCTTCGACTCTTCCCCAGGGCCCCTGCCCCTGCCACGCCCCCACTCCCCCGAGCTCTGCAGCAGGGCCGGGCCTGCACTCAATGGGGGTGGGAAGTGCAGCGACCCGGCCGCAGTCATGCTGCTGGTGAGTGCTGAGGGGTGGTTCTCCCCTGCCCCCCAAGCCTGCTTCCTCCCGCCCCAGAGGCCTGGGGCCTGCTTCCCCACCCTGCAGAGGCCTCTCCCCCTCATGGGGAGGGCTGTGTAGGGCCCCAGAATAGCTAGGGATGACCCTGATGGGAGAGTAAGGAAGAAGAGAAGAGCAGCTAGTCCTACAGGAAGAGGGGAAAAGTCCATGGGACATAGCCAGAGTTCAAAGCCTCGAGAGAACAGAGGATGTCTGATAGAAGACCACAAATGAGAACAAAAGACAACAGGATTTGCAGCCAGAAAGAAGTGAAAGGAAGGCTGGAGAATTGCACCAACACCAGGAAGATGCAGGTCTACATGACTGCGAACTCCCTACTAAGAAGAACAGACAGGCCTGTCATCAAAGGTGATCCAAAGAACAGGAAGGTGTGCTGTCTGCCGGGAGCTAAGATACAGGATGTGGACCTGAAGCTGAAGACTATTTTAATGGGAGAAGGAAAGAATCCACTGATTGTCCTTCATGTGGGAACAAATGATACCTCTAGAGTCTCATTAGAATGCATGAACGCTGAGGGTATGCCAGGCTGGGGAAGATGCTTAAAGAAATGGAGGCTTAGGTTATCTTCAGTGGGATTCTGCCTGTCCCTAGAGGAGGAGAACAAAGGCGAGACAAGGTGATGATCATCAACAGATGGGTCAAGCAGTGGTGCGATAAGGAGGGCTTTGGGATGTTTGACCACTGGGAGGCATTCATAGACAGAGGACTGTTCTCATGGGATGAACTCCACCTGAGTAGGGAGGGAAATAGACATCTGGGATGGAGGTTGGCAACAGATTAAAAGAGCTTTAAAGTAGGAATTTGGGGGCAATGTTTGAGAGATGCTCATGTAATCTCCAAGCCTCATTCTAATATTGAGCGGGAAGAAAATCAGGTAAGAGAGGATACAGCAGTGGAGAAAGGAACAACAGAGGGTAGGAGAAAGTGTCATTGATTTTTGGCATCAACAGTCAGGTTGGTGATACTGCCAGTAGAATGACTGTACCTAATCAGGTGAGGAATCTGGGCAAAGCCAAACAGAAACAACTAAGATGCCTGTAGATCAAGGCAAGGAGCCTGGATAGCAAAATGGAGGAACTAGAACTACTGGTGCAGGAAGTGATGAGAGATATCCTAAGGATAACGGAAACCTGGTGGAATAGTAGTCATGGCTGGAGTACAGGTATTGAGGGTATGTGATGTTCAGGAAGGACAGAAATAAAAGTAAAGGTGTTGAAGTAGCATTATATATCAATGGCAAGGCAGAATGTAAAGAAATTACAAATCATGGTATAGATCAAATGGAATCTGTTCAGGTCAAAATCACTTTGGGGAAGAAAGCTATCAGAGACACGACTGAGATAGTGCTTGGAGTCTGCTAGAGACTCCCAGGTTCTGATCTGGATATAGATAGAGACTTATAAAATATTTGTAATGAAATAAATACTACTGGGAGTTGAGTGATTATAGGAGACTTTAATTTTCCAGATATAGATTGGAGGACAAGGGCTACTAGTAATAGTAGGGCCCAGATATTCCTGGATGTGATAGCTGACAGATTTCTTCACCAAATAGTCACCAAACCAATAAGAGGTGAGGCCATTTTAGGTTTAGTATTGGTAAGTAGCGAAGACCTCAGAAGAACTGGTTGTACAGGACGGTCTTGGTTCGAGTGATCATGAGCTAATTCCATTTAAAAATAGAAGAATAAACAAAAATAGATCTGCAACTAGGGTCCTTGATTTCAAAAGGGCAAACTTTAAAAAATTAAGGGGAGTAGTTAGGGAAGTGGACTGGACTGAAGAACTCAAGGATCTGAATGTGGTGGAGGCTTGGAATTACTTTGTCAGAGTTACAGAAGCTCTCTGAAGCCTGCATCCCAAGCAAGGGGAAAAAATTCCTAGGGAAGGCAGACCAAACTGGATGAAGATGCACTTCAAACCGGTTATTAAGAGAAAGTAGAAAGCCTACAAGGAATGGAAGATGGGATGGATCAGCAAGGAAAGCTACATCTTGGAGATCAGAAAGTGTAGGGAAAAAGTGAGAACTGCCAAAAGCCAAGCAAATTTAGACCTTGCAAAGGAACTTAAAAAACCAATAGTAAAATGTTTTTTAGTTATATAAATAAAAAAAACAAAACAAGGAAAGAAGTGGGACAGCTAAGCACTGAGGACGGGTTGGAGGTGAAAGATAATCTAGGCATGGCCCAACACCTAAACGAATACTTTGCCTCAATTTTTAATAAGGATAATGAGGAGCTTAGGGGTAGTGGCAGGGTGGCTAATGGGAACAAGGATATGGAAGTAGAAATGACCACATCTGAGGTGAAGGTCAAAGTCAAACAGCTTAATGTGACCAGATCGGGGGATCCAGATAATCTCCATCCAAGAACATTACAGGAACTGGCACACAAAATTGCAAGCCCAATATGAAGGATTTTTAATTAATCTGTAAACTCGGAATTCATAACCTATGGCTGGAAAATTGCTAATATAGTACTTATTGTTAAGAAAGGAAAAAAAGTGATCCAGGAAACTATAGGCCTGTTAGTTTGACCTCAGTTCTATGCAAGGTCTTGGAACAGATTTTGGGGAAAAAAAAAAAGCAGTTATGGACATACAGGTAAATGGTAATTGGGATAAAATACAAACAAGGTTTATCATAAGGTGCCAGATCAACCTGATCTTTTGCTGTGAGAACTGATTTTTTTAGACAAATGAAATGAAGTAGAGCTAATCTATCTGGATTTCCATAAGGCATTTGATACAGTTCCACATGGGGAAATTATTAGTTAAATTGGAGAAGATGAGGGTTAATATGAGAATTGAAAGGAGGGTAAGGAACTGGTTAAAGGAGAAACTACAAAGGGTCAAACTGAAATGTGAACTGTCAAGCTGGAGGGAGGTTACTAGTGGAGTTCCTCAGGGATCAGTCTTGGGACCAATCTTATTTCACATTTTCATTATGACCTTGTACAAAAAGTGGGAATGTGCTAACAAAATTTGAAAATGACATGAAGTTGGGAGGTATTGCCAATATGGAGGAGGACCAGAATATCATACTCCAATTTTCAACGTCATCCAGATTATTTTGTAACAGAAATGGGATTAAATTTAATAGTGCAAAGTGCAAGGTCATGCATTTAGGGATTAACAACAAAAATTTTTTTTGCTATAAATTGGGGACGTATCAGTTGTAAGTAACAGAGGAGAAGAAAGACCTGGGTGTATTGGTCAATCATAGGATGACTATTAGCAACCAACGTGATTTGACCATGAAAAAGGCTAATGCAATCCAAGGATTCATCAGGCAAGGCATTTCCGGTGAAGATAGGGAAGTGTTATTACCATTATACAAGGCACAGATGAGACCTCCCTGGAGTATTGTGCGCAATTCTGGTCTCCCATGTTTAAGAAGGATGAATTCAAACTGGAACAGGTGTAGAGAAGGGCTACTAGGATGATCAGAGGAATGGAAAAGCTACCTTACAAGAGGACATTTAAGGAGGTTGGCTCGTTTAGCCTAACCAAACAAAGGCTTAGGGGAGATATGATCATTCTCTGTCAGAGAGAGAAACACCCGGTAGGGAGAGGAGTTTTTTAAGTTAAGCGCCAATGTTGGCACATGAACAAATGGATATAAATTGGCCATCAACAAGTTTAGGCTTGAAATTAGACAGAGGTTTCCAACCGGCTGAGGAGTGACATTCTAGAAGAAGGCCCCCAAAGTGAGAAGAGGGGACAGAAAACCTAAATGGTTTCACGACTGAGCTTGATAAGTTTATGGTGGGGATGGTGGGATGCGATTGCCTACAATGCCATGTGGACCATCTGTGACTGCTGGTAGCAAATATCTGCAATGGACGGAGGTAGGACACTAGATGGGGAGGGCTCTGAGTCACTACAGTGAATTCTTTCCTAGGTGTCATATTGATGGGTCTCGCCAACAAAGTCAGAGTTTAACTGGTCACTATATTTGGGGTTGGGAAAGAATTTTCCCCCAGGTCAGATTGGCAGAGACCCTTGAGGTTTTTCGCCTTCCTCTGTCTGCAGCATGGGGCTTGGGTCACTTGCTGGTCTGAACTAGAGCAGATGGTGGAGTCTCTGTAACTTGAAGTCTTTAAATCTTGATTTGAGGATTTCAGTGATTCAGCCAGAGGTTATAGGTCATTACAGGAGTGAGGTTCTGTGGCTTGCAATGTGCAGGAGGTCAGACTAGATGATCACGATGGTCCCTTCTGGCCTTAAAATCTGTGAGTCTTTGATCTAGCTGTTTCTTGATCATATAATTCACCTTCCCATACAAAAGGAAAAACATCATAGTGAGGTGAAATCTTGATAATGAGTTCAGACTCAGTAAAATGGCTTGAAATTCTCCTTTCTCTCTCTGCCAGACATATTAATTCATGTTACTAATACTGTGGTAGTGCTTAAGAATCCCAATCATGGGCTAGGGCTTCATCACTTTTACTTTGTTTTATTTGTGTTCCAGGAGTCCAAATCCACTCCAGTTCTGCTGAAATTACCAGTCCGCCATCATTCATTTAAAGCACCCTGCAGATCAAGTGGCCACACTGATGAGGAGGATATCATCTCAAAGTCTTCAGATAATTCAGTCTTTATTCACTTGAGTCCTGCCCCACAAAGCAATGAACAGATTCTTTCTGTGGAGGTTTCAGAAAAGGAAGAAAAGAAATGAAAAGCAAACAACCCCCTGTCCCTCTTAGAAAGCCACTGCCATGAGTTTCAGCCAGACAACTGCAACCTATAGAAGCTTTTACTGGCTACCAATTTCTGTGCAATGGCTAATAGCATTGCTCACTAAGCCAACTTGATATGCTCTGCCTTTCTTGGGTACTTAGTCCACAAGACTGCTGTTGATAAGGCTCTTTGCCATAGGGCCTAGAACTGTACAAAGCTTCTGTACTTTGGAAGTCAACATTTATTGAACTCCTTTATAAACATTCCCACTAAATACCTGGCCAACCCTCTTGCCTCCAAATCCAGCCTTACAGTGACGAAGCCTTGCAGTAATGAATACTGGCTTTTTACAGTTCTGAAGGGTTAGAGTCTGTTTTTATCATATATCAGTGCAGCCCCTTCTGAAGGTTGCAGTTGTTTTCCCCCCCAAATGTGACTCATAATTTACTAAAAACAAACAGAAGAAAAGCCAAGATTCCTGTCCATCTGTTGCAAAGTTGTCACAGGCGATGCTGTGTAAGACGCGGAAATGATGGAAAAACCGATGTGGTTCTAAAGAATAGCAAAGAAAATTAGCATAACTGATAGCTTGAAAGACAGGACTTCTCCCGAGTTCCAAATTCTGAGATATGCAAACAAGCATGTAATTTCTTTCAATGGGGTGTGTGTGTGTGTCACCATATGAACATAGGTTGGTTTCTTAGGCTTATCATAGGCTTTCATAGGCTTAACATCATCTTTGCAATTCCTTTGTTGGATCTCAGACCCTCTGCCTCTAAGGAAGCAGGCTACTGCTTTGCACAATGCTTGTTATTGTATACTGTGCTTGTCATCTCTTTGGTTCAGTGCTCAGTCAATAGAAAGTACTGTGATTGATCTTTTGGTTCAGTGTCTGAACCAAGACATTTCATTTGGGTTGAACGAAACATTTCCCTTCTTCTTTGCGTAAAGAAGAAATAAGGTGTTTGCTACATGGGGCAGTCCCAAAATGTATTAAAATATAATTTCACTCATTCAACAAATACTCATGTGCTAATCAGTAGTGCAGACCTCACAAGCTTATGTATGGAAAGGCCATGCTGCTAAATGAGTAGGATACCACTGTAAGAATTACATGCATGTGTACACTGTACATTTGTCACTTGTAAGATCTTCTTTTACAGGGAAAGTTTGGATATGAAATTACTGACCTTTACCTTACACCTTCTTCACAATTTACTATCGTGTACAAGTTTTCTCCCTTCCAAGAGTGGTCCTCGGAGAAGCTACGTGGACTTCTCTGGGGGCAGAAACACATGTCAATGCTGATTAGCAGCATCTTGATTTCTCTTAAGAATTCTTACAGACTGCAGCACGTTTAAGGAACTCAGATATGTTACAAGTAAAGCTGAAGTCACCACTGCTCTTAACACTGCAAGATAAAAGCTTGAGTTTTGATAAGAGTATTGAAACTTCCCTGAATATTTCTTATCCCATGAAGATTTGTACATTATTTAGTTTCCTACATTTTGGTGGACAGTGTATAGTATTTTTTCACTATATAAACATTTAAAAAGTCAAAACAGGAAATCTGTGCAAAAATTGTAGGTGAAAATGGGGTTTTGATTCCTGGGTATACTTTGATATGGTTTATAAGGGTAGTTTAAATGAATAATATGCCTTCTGCTGCAGTGGCTTTCATATTCCAAAGCATTTTCATTAAACTTTTAGATTATTGTTCATCACGTGTGGCTTCATTTAAGGAACAGAGAATGTTAAAAATTCCTGCTTAGTTTAGCTTTGTCTATTAATTTGCTATATGTCAACAAAACAAATGTATGTGCAAGCATTTAGGACAACTTTCTGAGTCTAAATATACAATGGGAACAACCCCAAGCTAATGTTACAAATTTGTCATAGAACTATGAGTCTTTATGCCATATTCCATGTGAGTGCCTGGACAGACTCACCTTCTCTGTGCAAATCAAGAAGTTCAGTGGTAAAATTTACCACAAAGCCAACTAGCTAGACAATAAACCCAGAATTCTTATATTTACTTGGTTGATTTTTGTAAAAGTTTCAGAGTGCCTTTCAAATGTCACCAAATTTTTAATAGCAGCCACCGTTAATTTTTGAACTCACTGTTATCAGAGGCTAACAGTCTGAAAAACTCTCTGAGTGAAATCCTGGCTCAGTTTCCCCATAGCATCTCCCTGCTTCTAGTTTTTAGCTGCATCGGGTTGTGCATGCTTTTATTCCTCTTAGCTCTTCAAATTTCCTGTATAACAATAGGTTTTAAAAAGAAACTTAACATGCTCAATGGTCCCGCTGAGTTCAAGGTAAACGTGTTGGCTCAGGCCAATGTCTAATTCTATCCCCATTCCTGTTTTTTATATTTCCTTATTGTTTAATGTCATTTTAAAAGCATTGAAATCTAGCATTTGTGGATGGGGAGGACCCCTAACTGATCCTCCAGTTTCCAGCAGATGCATTCTACCATTTCAGCACCTGTGCCAGTTATTATGGATTCATTCTCCCTTTTGTCGTTACTGTCCTTGTCTATTAATCAGGATCCTATGTTTTTTTCAATCTTCCATCTGGAAAACACAGCACTGCTGTTTTATGTGTTGCTTTCTTAGTAAAAACAACGAGGAGTCCGGTGGCACCTTAAAGACTAACGAATTTATTTGGGCATATGCTTTTGTGGGTAAAAAAACCCCACTTCTTCAGAGGCATGGAGTGAAAAGTACAGATACAGGCATAAATATACTGACACATGAAGAGAAGGGAGTTATCTTACAAGTGGAGAACAAGTGGTGACAGGGCCAATTCAATCAGGGTGGATGTGGTCCACTCCCAATAATTGGTGAGGAGGTGTCAATACCAAGACAGGGAAAGTTGCTTTTACAGTGAGCCAGCCACTCCCAGTCCCTATTCAAGCCCAAATTAATGGTGTTAAATTTGCAAATTAATTTTAGTTCTGCAGTTTCTCTTTGAAGTCTGGTTTTGAAGTTTTTTTGGTTCAAATATGGCTACTTTTAAATCTGTTATAGAATGTCCAGGGAGAAGGAAGCAATTTTCAGCACCTTTCAGGTTTGGGCTGGCCATTCCTGCTGCCCTAGCCTGAATCTGACACTCTAGGCAGCTGCCTAGTTTGCCCACAACTGGCAAGACCCTTGAGACAGACCCGCTAACATGTAATGCTTTGTTACAATAACATTAGGAGGTACTTTTGCTATCCACATAAAAAGAAACTATTCACTAAAGGACCAATGGAGCTGATATGCCTTAAAAACCTAAATTATTTTAATCTTTAAGGAAGTGGACATGAAAGCAGTATTGCCTCAGCTGAACTGGTGAAAGGCAGGGAATACAAAGCAAAGCCACCAGTGCAAGTCCAGAATGCAATTAACCTACCATAACACTGTTTAGGGATGTGAGGGAAATCAACATTATAGGTAATCTAGAATGGTGCCAAAATGTCTAATCTGGGGGTAAAGGGTCCTAAATCACTTGAAGAAGTCAAACATCCAGCATTGACACTGCAGGAGTTAGCGAGCCGCCTGCTGCCAAATTGAGGATGAAATTTGAGGCAATATTTTACAAGCACCTTCCTTGGGAGGACTGATTTTATTAATAAAATAATATGGAATACATAAGGTGTGTTTCAATGGGAATTTTAGGAACTTGCGGTCGCTCCCTTTTTTTAAGTGCCTTCAGCCTGGCCAGCTCTGCATTATACAGAAGCTAGACTACACTCGGGCAGGGCAGCTGTTCGGTATTCCACAGGTGAGGGGAGCTCGTGCTCAGACTGTTTTTGGCGGGCTTGTCCCCCAGTAGCTTGCTCCTCGACCGTTATTAGGTGGGCAGCCAATAAGGCACCAAAACAAAGTCCTTGCCCCTTCCCACCTTCACAGGGCAAGCGGGCTTCTCCTACCCTTCCCGTTTTGTTCTGTAATCCCCGGCATGGGGCACTGGTGAATGTGGCTAGCAGAACTAACAGCCTCTGGGGAGTTTTTAGGTCAACCTTCCTTCAGGCTATTAGATGTCCAACCCCTTCCCCCACAGAAGGAAAGGTGCCGAGGGGGGGAGAGGGAAAATCCTGTCAGACACAGTTCAGTCCCCTTTCCTGACCCTGGCTTGACCCTGTGTTTCCTCACAGCCCCAAAGCTTCCAAGGGAAAGGAGGAGAGGCTGCTCCCCATTGACTCATGGCTCATGGGAGCTGATTTCTATGCATTTTAAATGGGAAGTTTCAAAAGATGTTATCACACCAACAGGAGCTGAGAAGAAAAATTAGCTCTCTGCCACAGAGGGTCAGGGTGCAAATACAGAACAAGAAGTCTGTGCTCAATCTACCATTAAGGGGAGGATTTTAATAATATTATTAATGCATACCAGGAGGGTATAAACAAAAATGACCAGGGTGGAATGGTTTGGGACAGCCATACCAATTGCAAGAAAATTAAAAGCTATGAGAACTTTTTTATTTGCCTGACAGCTGCCAACATTTCTCTCATCTCTTTCCTGCCATTGTGCTTCCACTCCTGGCAGAGCTCCAGTGTACAGTCTGAATGTCTCTATGAGACTAAGCAACTAGTTTCATGTTTCTGCTTCCATTTTTGCTAAAGCTGCTGGTTAAAATGAACATGTAAAGATGATTGTCTCTGCTTATGATGTTGTGTGTGTTTATGATGCCCAGTGCCTTTGTATCTCCCTGGTCACTCAATAACAGACTTAAAAGTGGCCATTCTTCAACAAAAAAACTTCAAAAACAGACTCCAATGAGAAACCGCAGAACTGGAACTAATTTGCAAACTGGACACCATCAAATTAGGCCTGAATAAAGATTGGGAGTGGATGGATCACTACAAAAACTCAATCAATTTGTTAGTCTCTAAGGTGCCACAAGTACTCCTCTTTGTTTTTACAAAAACTAATTTCCCCTTGCTAAATACTCACACCTTCTTGTCAACTGTTTGAAATTGGCTACCTTGTTAACATTGATCTCGTTAACACTGCAAAAGTGATTTCCACTCCTTCTTGTCAACTGTTGAGAATAGCCTACTTCCAACTTAATTGAATTGACTTGTTAGCACTGACCCCCAACTTGGTAAGGCAACTCCCATCTTTTCATATGCTGTGTACCTCCCTACTGTATGTTCCACTCCGTGCATCTGATGAAGTGGGCTTTAGCTCATGAAAGCTTATGCCCAAATAAATTTGTTAGTCTCTAAAGTGCCACAAGGACTCCTCATTGTTTTTGCTGATACAGACTAACACGGCTACCACTCTGAAACCTATCATATTAAGATTACCTCCTACTGTGGACAGTCCCTCTTGTTACAATTTAAAATCCCCTGTACTAAAAGTTTTAAGTCTTCTAAGAAGTTAGCAGAATTTGAAATGTTTCCAGGCAGCAATGTTAGTATACCAAGAGGAAAAGAAGCCTTTCAACTGTGGAACAATACAGTTAGCAATGAAAGAAGAGAAGCTAGAACTATCCACAATGACTCCAACATCTCTTTCTTGAGTGGTAACAGCTAATTTAACTCCCATCATTTTGTATGTATAGTTCGGATTATGTTTTCCAACGTGCATTGCTTTGCATTTATCAACATTGAGCTTCATTTGCCATTTTGTGGCTCTGTCACGCAGTTTTGTGAGATCGCTTTGTAATTCTTCATGGTCTTCTTTGGACTTAATTATCTTGCGCAGTTTTGTATCATCTGCAAATTTTGCCACCTCACTGTTTACCCCTTTTTCCAGATCATTTATTAATATGTTGAAAAGCACTGGTCGCAGGACCGATCCCTGGGAAACACCACTACAGTATTTACCTCCCTCCAGTCTGAAAACATTTATTCCTGTCTTTTAACCAGTTACTGATCATTGAGAGGGCCTTCTCTCTTGTCCCATGGCTGCTTACTTTGCTTAAGAGCCTTTAGCAAGGGACCTTGTCAAAGGCTTTCTGAAAGTCCATGTATACTATATCCACTGGATCACTGTTGTCCACATGTTTGGTGACCTCCTCAAAGAATTCTAATAGATTGGTGAGGCATGATTTCCCTTTACAAAAACTGTGTTGATTCTTCCCCAACAAGTTGTATTCCTCTATGTGCCTGATCATTCTGTTCTTTACTACAGTTTCACCCAATTTGCCTGGTAGTGAAGTTATATTTACCAGCCTGGAATGGCCAGGATCGCCCCTGGAGCCTTTTTTCAAAAATTGGAGTCACATTAGCTCTCCTCTAGTTATCTGAAATACTTCAAGAGCAATATATTAACAGATTTTTCAGAAATCAGCATAGTGGACTAGGAACTTTCTATTATTCTTAGTTAGATCATCCCTATAAGCCTTCTGAAAGCTGAACAATAAAATTATCTTCCGACTCCTTTCTCTGAATGGTGGAGATGAAAGGGCACATGACACTAGTGATCAAGACCTTACAGAACTTTTGCATAATATTGCCAACAGAAGAATAAGCATGGCATTTCTGTTGATTAATATGTACCTGATGATCTCCGTTTTCAGGATGTAACATTAAATGGTAATGCTCATATAACTGGTAATTCTATATATTCTTGGGCATTTGGAATTGTTCTACTTAGTGATGTGTTGATTTCTGTTCACTATAGCTGAAGATGTGCTGTGGAATTATTTAGAAATGATAGACCTTCTAGGTCAATATGACAAACTAAGAAGGTGGACAGCTGTAGCAGCATTTATTATCTCTATTATTGTTTTATCATAAAATGTGGTTTCTGCTGGAAACCTTTTATAAATCCATTTATTTTCCATGCCTTAT
The DNA here is from genome assembly GCF_009764565.3 of Dermochelys coriacea. Classification (NCBI taxonomy): domain Eukaryota; kingdom Metazoa; phylum Chordata; order Testudines; family Dermochelyidae; genus Dermochelys; species Dermochelys coriacea. Next base: position 3,956,745 of record NC_050079.1, on the reverse strand, counting down.
TGCGCTGCATTTTTGCTGTGTTTGCAATGGCTTCCTTATATCGTATCCTATTGAATATTTTACAACCTATACTTACCACAAAACGGCTCTGTCTATGACCATCAGAATGTTCCTGAATGATATTTGTAATGCTCCATATATCTTTATTAGCATCCGATGAAGTGAGCTGTAGCTCACGAAAGCTTATGCTCAAATAAATTTGTTAGTCTCTAAGGTGCCACAAGTACTCCTTTTCTTTTTGCGAATACAGACTAACACGGCTGCTACTCTGAAACATATCTTTATTAGGTTTTTCATTGGCTTTTATCATTTAGTTTGATGCAATTCAGATTTGGTATTTACATGACGCAGATGCCTCTACACTACAAATATCATTTTTATTATTCATGCAGTGCTTGAGTGATCTTATAATGCAGACTATTTGCCAGCAATGGAAATGTCCAGTACCACCTTATCACTGGATGCTCTGCATGGCAGTCTTAGCTATGGGCATACATTCTCTGCCATATTATTTTATAACAGCCTTTTGGGTATTCATATTCATGGAAATTGTGTTCTTGTACCCATCCTTTAGTCTTGGTTTCTTTTGAGGCTTATGCTGAAATATATATCTCCCCTAGGGATTGCAAGAAGTATTAGGTTTTTGCTCTTCTTCTTTTATTTTGGCCCAGGTATGACATTTGGTGCCTGTATTGGTAGTTTTGTGTATTCAGATTGTGGATGCAAGATTTTCTTTCGAGTCCATGCTGGCTTATCTTTTGTAATACTTGTTCATATATCCCTTTGAAGTTTGTCCTCCCCAAAAGGGTTGTATAGCTTTTCAAGAACTTTATCCGTACAAAAACTTTCAGTAAAATGCGCTTTAGCTCATTTACAATCTGATCGTTCTGACACTTTGGTGGAGATGGAATCTATTAGTTTTATTATGAGTACAGGCAAAGTTCACGGTGCACAACCCCTAGTAATATTAGATTTCCTAATAGATTTCCTTACATATGAATATATCTCCTAAATAGCTCTCTGCTTCCTGGTGTTGATCTTGGGAAAGACATGGATACAGTTTATACTGCTCTAATTGAGCCATAATTTTTGATGGGTGGCACCAATAGTGGTTTAGAAGAATTGGGCCTTACAAAAAATCTATGCTTTTTAACATGACATTGTTTTATTGAAGTACTATTCAGACTTTTCTCTTTTTTGTTAGAATCTAATGTTACTCATATTAAACTGAATTTAAATATAGAATAACTAATGTGTATTATAGAAGTGACCTTCTGTAAGATTATTGATGTGTAGGTGGTGACCTATTCTGTGAACATCTAATAGTGTCCTATTAATGAAAGGCCAGATTGTGATATACCTACTCCTGCTGAATAGCAGTTTGCACCACGAGTGGTCTCAATGAAGTCCAAAGGGCTGCTTGTAGAGTAAAATACTTCTCAATGTGTGTCCCACAATCTCTCATGAAGTGATATTAATAAGATACATATGTGGAGAAAGAGAAAAGCAATGCTTAAGTGGCCTGGGGTTTGGTGACGGGAAAAAAAGCTTTAATCTTTGATTCTACAGTGGACATTAGGAGCTTGTCTATTCTGAGAAATTAGATTGTGTTAAAATATAACTCTTAGGAGCCATGCTAGCTAAGGCCTTGACTACAGTGGGAAAATGAGTTGTGCAGGAAAACTTCTTAACTAAGACATGTTAATTAAGCCATTGTTAAACCATACTTAGCACCTAGTGTAGACAAAAAGAATTGGGTTTAAAAACATATTAGCTGTTCATGGTCAGCTGGCCAATTAATGAGCAGCTAACACACAGTCTACAATGAGGTTAAACATGTTTGAGCACTCACTGTGTACAAGGTCTGTCACATTTAGCACATCAGCTTGCTTACCCATTACCAGCTTATACAACGCTAAACATGTTAGCCACCGCTACTTCTCAGGGTCATGTTCTAACAGAATGTAATTTCTCTATGTGGACAAGCTCTAGCTGAGTAATAAAATAACCAAGAAAAAAGGATAGCAACAATAACAATTGTGAATTAAAACTGAATTTTTAAATGGGATAGCTAAAAAGATAATCTGATTTTGAATGGAGAACAATGGCTCTGAGCTATGTACATAGAATCATAGAATATCAGGGTTGGAAAGGACCTCAGGAGGTCATCTAGTCCAACCCCCTGCTCAAAGCAGAACCAGTCCCCAGTTTTTGCCCCAGATGCCCCCAAGGATTGAACTCACAACCCTATATTTAGCAGGCCAATGTGCAAACCACTGAGTTATCCCTCCCCCAATACAATATAATACAATATAATGTAAATGCTCAAATCAGGTTTCATTAACCGCTCTACCCTCTTTCAAGTCAAACAAACATTTTATAAGAGGAATAATATAGTGCAGGTTTAGGTAATTGAGAGTATGAAGCTGAAGTACCTGATTTGTGTAGCTGTACTATTATTACAGTATATGTATTATAACTCATTCGTTTACTATTGTATAAGTTAACCGTTGATGCCACCTTTTAATCAGAATATACAGTGCAATGTCATGAAAGCCTTGTAAGTCATACACTCTCACAAATATCAATAACCATGTTTATTTCTTGTAGAATTTAAAATGTAAAATTCAAACAAGCATACAACATGAGATCCACATTTTTTAACCGACGTCTTTAAAAATGTTAACAGTTAGAGATTTTTCTGTTCAATAACATTTTTTCATTTAAAATTGTTTTTAGTTTAATTTGTTATTTAAAATATGATGAAAACATTTCCCAGATAGAAAAAAGGCAAGTTACAAAAAAAACAGTTTAACTGTGTGTTAGATATACATTAAGGTGCTGCCCGTGGGTAGAAAAGTGGGCAGGTATTGTCTTGCTGTTTATATTTAGAGTACAGTTTTTTTGAAACTTAAAACTATTTCTGTTTAATTGCATGTAAGACTACAATGAAAGTAAAGGCAAAATAGCAGGCTTGTGGATTAGAGTCTCAGGTCTAGAAAGAAAGTGCATGATATGCAGAAAGCCTGCCTAAATGGCATTTAATTATAAACCTTGGGATGAAATTAAATACCTTAATCCTGGAGACTGGAGTTCTTAATACTCAGGACATGGTACTAATTCTGTGAACAGTCTACAGACAACTTTCCCCTTGTATTCTTTGTATTGTGTGTATTTAATTTGAGAATTTTTTAAAAAAGTGTGAACTTCATGGTTTTGAAAATTACAGCATACTGTAAATCCACTATTCCTTTTTTTCTCAATTCACAATAATTTAATGGGGGGAATTCTCCCATATTCTAAATATCTAGTTATTTTTTCAAGTTTCAGAGTAGCCGTGTTAGTCTGTATCCGCAAAAAGAACAGGAGTACTTGTGGCACCTTACAGACTAACAAATTTGTTAGAGCATAAGCTTTCATGGGCAACAGCCCACTTCATTGGATAAGTAAGTAAGAAGTAAGTAAGAAGATAGTAAGAAGATATATATACACATACAGAGAAGGTGGATGTTGTCATACAAACTGTAAGAGGCTAATTAATTAAGATGAGCTATTATCAGCGGGAGAAAAAAAACTTTTGTAGTGTTGCAAATTATACCTGATAGGTCACGCGCAGTTCGAGTCTAGGCTGAGGCACACGAACAAAGTCCACAACTGCAGAGTTCCCAAAGATATTAAGTTTATTACACTCGAGCGTGGTGCCCCCTGCTAGTCAGAACCCAAATGCAGGTTATACAAAAATTGTATACCTTTTAGCAAAGCATGTTGACCTCGTGCATCGGAAACCTTAGCCAATAGACAAACCCTTCCCTTATCTACCACCTATCCCTGCTAGGTATATTCCCTGTGCTAAACTATTACTTCAACTACACAACATGGTCCTAAAGCAATGCATCAATAACCGTTCTTATCAGGATGGGAGGCCCACACCACAAGGCCAGGAGGCAGGGAGTTAGGAACAGACAAAGAACACAAACTGGGAGTCGAGAAAGGCTGGAAACAAGGGGGAGGGTTTTCACAGGAATGCAGTATCTAAGGAACACTCCTCCTGGTGCATGATGTGCTTGCTTTTAGACAATGGTGGGCCCCAAACCAAAATGGAGTCACATATACTAACTTTTCCTTAACAGTAGTGATAATCAAGACGGTCATTTAGACAGTTGACAAGAAGGTGTGAGGATACTTAACTTTAGGGAAATAGATTCAATATGTGTAATGACCAGCCACTCCCAGTCTCTATTCAAACCCAAGTTAAGGGTGGCAATTTTGCAATAGAAAAGCTTCAAAAAGAGACTCCAACGAGAAACTGCTGAGCTTGAATTAATATGCAAACTAGATACCATTAAGTCTTTTACTGAGTGGCCAGCGAGGTTGAAGTGTTCTCCTACTGGTTTTTGAATGTTATGATTCCTGATGTCAGATTTGTGTCCATTTATTCTTTTGCATAGAGACTGTCCGGTTTGGCCAATGTACATGGCAGAAGGACATTGCTGGCACATGCTGGCATATATCACATTGGTAGATGTGCAGGTGAATGAGCGCCTGATTGCGTTGCTAATGTGATTAGGTCCTATGATGGTGTCACTTGAATAAATATGTGGACAGAGTTGGCATCGGGCTTTGTTGCAAGGATATGTTCCTGGGTTAGTGTTTTTGTTGTGTGGTGTGTGGTTGCTGGAGAGTATTTGCTTCAGGTTGGGGGGCTGTCTGTAAGCGAGGACTGGTCTGTCTCCCAAGATCTGTCAGAGTGAGGGGTCATTTTTCAGGATAGGCTGTAGATCTTTGATGATGCGCTGGAGAGGTTTTAGTTGGGGGCTGAAGGTGACAGCGAGTGGCTTTCTGTTATTTTCTTTGTCCTCTGTACAGTGGCCAAACCGGACAGTCTCTACGCAAAAGAAAGCTTATGCTCTAATAAATTTGTTAGTCTGTAAGGTGCCACAAGTACTCCTTTTCTTTTTGCTAGTTCTTTTTGTTAGTCTTTAAATGTATCCGCTGATAGGTAAGCTAAAAATATTTTGTATTGGGGATGCGTTTGTACAGAATACTGAATCTGCACCCTGCCTCCTCCTTTCTTTAAAAAGTTTGGATCTAGATACAGACTTGCCAGCTCACACTTATTCCTGTGATGTGCTGAAATAGGGCACTGAATCAGAACATCCCCAGCCCTGTACTTTGAGGAAATTTAGATTCAGAGCCAAATATATATTGGAACTCCATGGACTCCATCTACATCTGAGCTTTGGCTATATCTTTACTTTTTATATATATTTTACCACCTATAGCAAACAATTTTCAGATGATAAATTTTGATCACCACCAGCCTGGCTAGGAATTCAATGGGTGGCTGAAAAGTGGAAATCTATTATATTAACCATTCTTTATCCATTCCCCTGTGGTCTAAACATTTTGCTTCTGGGTAAGGATGTAGACAAAACTGTCCTATTATGGAATAAATCTCTCCAGTGTCTAAGAATGTTATAGAAACTTTGCCGGTAGAAGGGAAGGAGAAATTAAGCAGCAAACAGTTGGTGTTGTTCTCCTTTAACCTCAGCTGAAGAATTGGCCCTGAATTCTCATTTGTATCTATTTATAATGAAATGATGGGGCTGAGCATCCATAGAGCTGAGCTATGGCTGATTGTAAGGGGATTGGAGTAGTGCGGTCAGCATTGCCAGCCCCAAGTGTTCAAAAATCAGGTCTGACCCTCCAAAATCAGAAGATTGGTTTAACCATCACAAGGTTTTCTAAAAACAATAAATTTTGAGTCTTTCATTTTTCTTCTGGTTTCTGAGCCTTCATGGTTCACTCTTTCCGGGTTCTCTCTGCGGCCATGCGGACTAGAAACTTACCTTTCTAACAATAAAAGCAACAACTCTCACATATTCACATGACTACATGAAGTGGGACTGTAAGAAAAATTATTGCAAGACCAGCAACACTGTGCTGTATGGGCATGTAGCCCAACAGGGATGCGTCCGGGGGTTCTAGATAGGATCTGCAATTGCCAAGCACCAATTATCTAGCGGTGTAATTTTAAGAAAGCATTTAAGAAAGCATTGTGATTACAATTGTCTCCTTCACAACCCTGGCCTACCTTTGATCCTGAAAAATGATGTTCTATGGTCTGATTCTGGACTCTGTCCCTGATCTAGCAAAGTACTTAAGCTCTGCCTTAATTTTAAGTACATGAACAGCCTCACTGTTATTAAATTTAAGCACATGCTTAAGTGCTTGGCTGAATCCGGCACAGAGCACCATGCAGGTTGAGGTCTGTTATGAAAGAGTGTTTGTTTATGTGTCCAGATCAGCATATGTCAATAGCACCCATTATAGTTAAGAATGCATAAAGACTTCATAACCCCTTGTTCTCACATGTTCTTAATTTACTCATTCTCATTTTGGGCTGAAACTTTCAAAGCTTTGTCTGTGTCCAAAGATGAATTTCTTGGGAAGATTTGAGAAAAATCCATTAAGCTTTTTTTGAATTATGTAAGCAGGAAAAAAACATATTTGTTTCTGCTCTAAAAAGAAACTTCTTTGCACGTGGAAAACTCAAACAGCTGAACTCTAAAAGCTGAATCTGGCTAATCCTCACTGAGGAATAGTTTCCTGGTTACATTGGTGTGTGTGGGTTTATAATATTCAATTATAAACAACTGAAAAATAAGTTAAGATTACACTTGTTTTTGTTTTGCAAACTATTGGGGTAGCAAAAACACTGAACATCATTGTTAGTTGCATACATGGTTTTGTGCTGCTATCTCAGAGGAGTGCAACACTTGCATACACTTGAGACCTTGTACAACTATAGAAGTGCACCCTAAAATCATTATAGAATTTCGTTTTAGCAGCCCATCCACACTATAATGATGACCAGGATTTTAAACTGATTTGTGGCATGGTCACTTTAACCATTTGTAAGCAGAGTCAGGATGAGCTCTACCCTGATATCTGGTGGTGAATTGTGGTGAGTTGTGGAAAAGAACTTCAGGGGCTGATCTTGTTTGCATAGGCACACCCACCCTGCCTAGCATGAGCCCACAGCAGCCCAAATGGTCACTTGGGATGCTGTGGGATCCCCAGTTTCTCTGTTATTGGGGCAGGAAGAATAAAGTGTTGTTACCCTGATTATGTGAATCAAGGATAGTGAAACTGTTTTATGACAGAGGGACTCGCCATCAGCTGGGTGGCACTTGCTGGACAGGGGACATGGGTTCCAGGGCCCAGTGAATTGAGAGATGCTGGAGACAGATATTTGTACCTGGTGGTGTGGGTCACTTTTAAGGGCCTGAAACATTAATTGCATCTCCTCCTCTCTCCACTGTGGAATATCAGAGCTAATTTGGATTCCATTATGAGTCTAGTTACAGGCTGCGGAGCTGGATTCACTTTGGGCCAGTGGTGCACCAGCATTGAGGCTCTCCTACTACAAGCTGAACTCACTAAAGAGCTAAAATTACTAAGAGCTGAAATCACTGAGTGCTGTGTTAAGTAGTGCGGAGGCCTGAAGATATATTGCTGAGTGGCTGGTAGAGCAGAGTAATTTGCAGGACGATTGGCAGAGCAGAGCGGCCGGTGGAGTGGAGCAGTTTGCGGGACGGCTGGAGCGGCTTATGGGATGGCTGGTGGAGTGGAGCGGCTCATGGTGAAGGCTGCAGCAGAACTCCACGGAGAGGTGGGGCAGTCAGTCTCGGCCCATGTAAGGTGCCCCTTAACACCCTCATTTTCACCCAAGCTGGGAGGTAAGACTCTGAAGATAAACCTGTGAACTCTGGGGCTACACTGACCAGGGACAGAGACTTTTGGGTTGTTAGACTTTTGGGACTTTGGGTGATTTTGGGTTGCTGGACTCAAGAACCAAAGGGAAAGGGTTCGGCCCAGTTTGCTGGGGTGGGTCTTTATTCATGGTTTGGTTTATGAACCCTAGTTGTGGTGTTTTCCCACTTTCATGCTGATGTCGTTTACCTCATGGTGTTAAAGATTTTCTGCTATACCGAGACTCTGTGCTTGCGAGAGGGGAAGTATTGCCTCTTTGAGGCACCCCAGGGTGTGTGTAAGTTTTTCCCAGGTCACTGGCTAGGGACTTGAGCCGGTTTTGCAGGCATTGTTGAGAGGGAACCCCTGTGTACTGAACCCGGCCCTTGCTGCTATCAACTCGGCCTGGCAGAAAGGTTACACATTTATGAAGTAACATTGTTCATTTTGTTTCCACACCATGGAATTTGTACCATCACAACAATGTTTGCACATCCAAATCTACAACATTGACCAACTATGCATCCGATGAAGTGAGCTGTAGCTCACGAAAGCTTATGCTCTAATAAATTTGTTAGTCTCTAAGGTGCCACAAGTACTCCTTTTCTTTTTGTGTTTCTATAAGTACAGCTACTGGGGAGATGAAGTCCTGGAGCATGTACACACAGAGCAGCTTTAATAGCTGATAGGGCAATGCACTCTGGGATGCCCTACCTTACAAATATCTAGGAATGAAGACAATCTAAACTAGTTACACAGGCAAAGATAGGGGTCCTGTCTGTACTGCACTACCAAGTGTTTACAGGAAGACAAATGATATAGACCAGGATAATGCAAGAGTGAAAAACTGCTACCTATCATGCTTACTAAATTGGTTTTAATCACATGGTGTGGGACACAAACTATGAGACAAATCCTCAGCTGGTGTAAGCTGGCATAGTGTCATTGGATGGAACAATGTTTAGAGCTACTCATGCCACCAGCTGGTTACAAACTAGATTCCAAATTGTAATGCAGAGATACTGTTAGTTTCCCCTTAAAAAAAGACAAAAATGGAAAACAGAATGCAAAAATACACATTATGCAATACTAAGGTTTCAGATTTATGCCCTGATCCTACAAACCCAATAGGACTATTCACACATATAAAGTTATTCATTTGCACAAGTCTTTAAAGTTTCAGGGCCTTAAACACTAAAGTTAGGCAATCCAGAAGGGAAGAGGTTCTCAAGTAACATTAAATCACCTGCATTGCCACTACACTACCACTACATACTAAGATCTAGATTTTAAAACCTTACCTAGTCATGAAATTTTACTTATTAGGTGATACATGCATAGGTTAATATGTAATAGGAATGTGTTACGGTTCACCTAGTAAACTTATGCACTTCCAGATTTTTTTGGCATTTAAACTTGTAACTTTGACATGGTAACGATGTCATTTTTGTTTAGCATTCATAGACTTATTTGTAAAGTGTTTTCCTGGACACTAATCATCTTTGTGTGGTTTTCTGGGTTTTTTTGGAGGGCGAGGGGGGTGTGATTGTTTGTTTGTTTGTTTGTAAATTAACCAGATAAGATCTGTATATTTTGGCAAGTAACTTACAGAAAAATAACCTACGTCGTTTTGTTTAATCAGTATTTATTTTTCAAAACTAAGCACCTTTATACTTACAGACTGGCTTCTATGAAGTGTCTTTCAGCTTGAATTTGAAAGGTAATCAGTCATACTGGGAAGAATAGCATACACCACAATTTTCCTTCCTTGAAGGAGATGGGATAGCTTTGTGTTGCTGCTTAAACAGTCAGATTCTTTGAAGTCCATCAAGTTACTCGAGATTTACAATGGTGTAACTAGAACTGAAAATTTTTTCTACTGTATTTTTCCACTCAGTTGCACCTCCCAGGACAGTCACCTGTGTAAACGTAAACTTGTCTCCAGGTGACTCTCTGTTTATGTGATGTATGAGTGTGCATTACCAAAGGAAAGGAACTGCCTGGCACTAAACTTTGAACTGGTGAGAAAACATATTACTGAAATAATCATTATTAATGGAGATTTTCAAATAACAGTAATCATGTAGTCATTACCAAGATAAAGAGCAACCTCTCCAATAAAAATAATCCAATATAAATTTGTTTGTCTAAGGTGGGAGAAAGCTGAATCTGTTTGTAGATGTTAATAAATAGACTAGGTCAGCAATTTAACTTGCACCAATGGCATTCCTGGGGATGGACATTTAATCTGCTTTCATTTTCTTAATACACAGACAGATGGGGATGAGATGCGGTGGGTTGCTTTGTCAACCCCTTTTCACAGATGGATCAGAGCCATTACTTGTTCAGATTAGCTGAGAAGTCTGGCACAAGGCAATCTTCAGCTCCTGGCGGTTTTCTCCACTGTTAATTCATTGCTTAGCAGAGGTTCTTCCCGAGGACTATCCTGATCTCCTCCAGGGAGGAGTGAAGAAATTATTTCTGTTTGCAGAATGCACTTCCCACTCTGTGGAACTAATGCTTCAAGACTGGCTCAGCTCTGAATGGTGTCTCTAAATCCAGGGAAAGGAGAAAGCTGTTGCAACTGGGGGATCTGGACATGTACTGCTGAATGAAGAGACCCTGCAAATACTGCAGCCAATGCATGAGCCCTACTAGGGGCAATTGTCAGAGAGTGAGTCTGCTGAGGGCTTTAATCATCGGGGAAAGTAAGAAAATGAGCATTCACTGGGGGATTTAATTCATTAGCTCTGGTGTGTGGACAAAAGAAATGTATGATCTGGGGGGAAAGATTTCCAGTTTGCTCTGAAGATCAACCACGCTGGGGCCCAAGTGCTGCCCATGCTACACAGCATGGTGCCCTGGTGAATGTGCTCAACATCTTCTGTGGAAGGGATGCAGCTAAAGCTCTCAGTATCCATCTCTGGACTCTCAGGAGCCTCTCCAAGAAACTTTACAATGTGAGTTCTATTAAAGTATCCCTGGTGTTACTAAGAAAGCAGCAGCCCCATGACTCCAGCTTGCTCTCTGAGTCCTGCCTTTCTTACATAACTCCAATGGGCATTACATGCAACCAAACAGGGGTCGTGTGATGATCAGTTCCCCCGCTTGGACCATTACTAATTCCCAGTCTTGCTCTGCTGCAATCAGCTGAAAAGTTCTGCTCTACATAGCTCTTCCGAGTGACCTGGCAAGTCCTATCCTGCCATGTATGCACTATGCTCTGTATTAGGGCTTTCTGTGCACAGTCTGGTCAAAGGAAGAATAAAAGGGAGGGAGAAAGGTAAAAAGACTCAGGCTGGAGAGATTGCTCCTGGCCCTGGTGAGCATGGGACTGATCCCAGCTCCACAGGAAGATCTTTCTGCAGTCCTGCTAGCACCAGGCATGGAAATTCTATTCGGAGGAACAGCTCAGCATCAGAGCCGGCCTTGGCTTGCTTACAGGTGAGAAGCAACGACACTCGGCAAAAACGGACACATGGACACGGGGCACAATGGCATTGTGCAGGACAGAATCAGCTTAAGCAAGATTTGAGAACCTATCAGTTATCTGTGATGGAAATCCAAAAGTATCTGTTGGGTCTACGCTGGCTTCACAAAGACCAGAAACGTTGTTTCTGTTATTAGGGCTTACGGAAATGAGGAGGGCTATATAATTTCCAGGGGGTTTCCTCCAGGTGTCCTAAAGAGTGCTGTCCAAGGTGGATAATTAATCAATTGGCAGCAGAACATTTTCCGTTTGGGAGGAATGCCTCAAAAGCAAGGCATTTAAGGGGGCATGTAGGCAGAAAATTATTAGACTAGGAGATTTTAGTTCCCTAGCCTCTTATTCCTGGTTCTGCCACCTGTACCATCCAGGCTGCTCAGTGCTCTCTTCAGGAGCTAGAGCAGAGGTCCCCAAACTGTGGGGCACGCCCTCCTCAGAGGAATGTTCAGGGGGCATGGCGAGGCCTGAGGCAGTCTCCACTGGGGGTGGGGAAGGGATCACTACCCAGCCCCACTCCACCCCCAGCTCTGCTCTGGCCCCACCCCCCCAGCTGCGACCCCGGCTTCCAGCCCCACATCTGGCCCCACGCCCAGCCTCAGCCCACAACCGTGGCCCAGCTGTAGCTCCGTTCCTGGCCATGGCCCCATTCCCAGCCCCAACCTAAGCCCCCTACCCCTGTCTGCATCCTCCCTCCCCCCTTGGAGCCATGACCCTGCTCCCAGCCCTGGCTCCAGGGGGGCGCAGACAGGGGTAAGGTGGGGCACAACCCTGAAAAGTTTGGGGACCACTGAGTATGCCAACCAATCCATATTTAAAGACTTATTTTTGTAATACCATTGTTTTCATTTTTCTTAGACAAAAAGCAGGGTTTTATATATAGTCCCATTATAAAAATCTTAACCATCACAAATGGAAGACTGATATTTTAAAAGCAAACTAAAACCTTGATGTATTATTCTGCTTCATTGTCTGTTTAGATTTCTCTCTTGCAAATGGGTTTACATATGGTAAGAATGCAAGTTACATTATAGAGGAATTTGTAGCCAAACCTGTTCACTACATTCTTCTGCTAAAGTAACTGATTGTAGGGAGGGGCCTGCAGTATTGCATTAGCCAAATGAGACATTTTTCATTAATAGCACTCTGTTTTGCCAGTAAAATTTTGACTGATTGCTTAAAGGAACACATACATAATGCACCTTTCTTATGCTTCTCTTTTCTACAAAATCTCTGAAACAAGAAGTTAAGGATGTATGAGTGGGGCAGTGCCTGTTTTAAAACAAAAATTAAGATCTTGCACATAATGGGGAATGCAGTGCTGGTATCAGGCAGCAACCCATCAGTTAAGGGGTTTGTTTAATATTAATTGTGCATCCTCTGTAAAAGAAAGCCTGGTATGGAGGCTGAAAATGGTAAATCCAATGGTTAAATATGGGGCCTGATTCTCCTGTCTCTTACACCAATGTAAATTAGGAATAACACCATTGAAGCCAAAGAGGTTACACAGGTGGAGAGAACCAGGGCCTCCTTTTTACACCTTAAAAAATCAATAGACCACTACAAGATATAACACATTTGCAGTGCTAGGCCTGCCTGCAAGTCAAAAGCCATATCTTTTTATTTTCAAATTGTGTGATTTTCTGTAGTGGAGCTTCCATTTATCTTGTTTTTTTTCTTTCTTCCACACAAAGGGCCAGGACATGCCTCTGCAAATCTTCATGCACAAGCGTCTTCCAGGTGTGGATCTCCCTGTGATGGGGCGCTCGCCCCACGCTGGCATGAAGGGGGTTAATAGAGCCCTAGGGAGGCTGTTCAGGTGGCAGCCAATAGGAGAGGGGCTGTGAGGATCAGCCATTCATGGCCCAGTAGGCACATATAAGAAGAGCCGCAGGCCAGAGCACAGTCAGTAGCTGCCTGGAGCTCAAAGAGGGAAGCTTATGTTTGCAGTAGGCTGCAAACCTGTCACACGTTGGACAGAGCAGTGCAGGCAGGAACCTGAGGAGAGGAGAGGAGGAGAAGAAGAAGGGCTGCAGAGACTGAGTAGGGTGAAGTGGCCCAGGGAAATGCAGTGATAGTAGAGGTAAAGGAACGCAGTAAGTGACTGCAGTTCAGAGGATCCCTGGGCTGGGACCTAGAGCAGTGGGCAGGTCTGGGCTTCTCCCCCCATCACCACTGTGGGAAGTGCCTGGACAGTTGTCTGCAGGGCCCCTGGAAGAAGGGAGCACAGACTGTGACATGGACAGAGGGCTGTGTCATGAAGAGGGCGAGGCAGTCCATGGAGTTGCATGGGTGTGAGAGCAGATGTGATGGTGGCTGAGACACACTTGGGAGAGGCCTTAACAACCTGTGAAGCTAATCCCCAAAATGGCCAGCAGGAGGTGGCAGTGTGGTGAGTGGTGCCCTGTCACACTCCCCTCTTCTACTGAAGGGGGCCTCCACCACATGCTTTCTTTGTGTGGTCTAAGAACTTTGCTTGAAAAGGGTGTGGAGACCGAGCATGCCAGGGGGTCGGGTTTAGAGAGGATACAGATCATCCACCACCCCGATCCAGCCTTGTGGACGTTATGGGAAAGGGTAATTAGTGCCAGAACTGCTGGAGCCCAGAACAAGTGTGAGACACAAGACCCTTGTGAAAATGGTGCTGATATCTCCCAAGGATCCACCAGGCTTATGGGCTGGCCTGCACCCTTTTTCCTTGCAGGGTCAAACCGTAACCTGTAATGGGACAATTTGGGGGGAATCTCTGTGAGGGAATCCTTGTAGAGATGTTCCCCCTGAAGTCCTGTGGCTTTTAATGAGGAGCCTAGCCCCCAAATATGGAGTCATTAAAACTAGCTAGTTTTTAATTGGCTATATGATTATACTTTGAGGAGACAAAGTGACTTGTTAACTGTGAAATTTGTACATGAAAACTCTAATTTTTACAGTACATTACTTTTTCATAGACAGTATTTGAAAAAAACAATAAAAATTACATATGTATTTAATGGTATAGAATCATCAAAGTTTAGGACTGGAAGGGACTTCAATAGAATAGGTCTTCTAGTCCAGTGCTCTGTGCTCAAGTCAGGACTAAGTAAAAACCAGACCATCCCTGACAGGTGTTTGTCTAATCTGTTCTTAAAAATCTCCAATGATGGAGATTCCACAACCTCCCTAGGCAATTTGTCAGGGTAATTAAGCACTGGAACAATTAGGAAGTTTTTCCTAATGTCCAGCCTAAACCTCCCTTGCTGCAATTTAAGCTCATTGCTTCCTGTCCTATCCTCAGAGTTAAGGAGAACATTTTTTCTTCATCCTCCTTGTAACAACCTTTTATATACTTGAAAATTGTTATCGTGTCCCCTCTCAGTCTTCTCTTCTCCAGACTAAATACACCCATTTTTTTCAATCTTTCCTCAGAGGTCATGTTTTTTAGATATTTAATCATTTTTGTTGCTCTCCTCTGGACCTTCTCCAATTTGTCCACATCTTTCCTGAAATATGGCACCCAGAACTGGACACAATACTCTAACTGAGGCCTTATCAGGGTGGAGTAGAGCGGAAGAATTACTTCTCTTGTCTTGCTTATGACACTCCTGATAATACATCCAGAAGGATGTTTGCTTGTTTGCAACAGTATTACACTGTTGGTTCATATTTAGCTTGTGATCCACTCTGACCCCCAGATCCCCTTCTGCAGTACTCCTTCCAAGGCAGTCATTTCCCATTTTGAATGTGTGCAACTGATTGTTCCTTCCTAAGTGGAATACTTTGCATTTGTCCTTATTGAATTTCATCCTATTTACTTCAGACCATTTCTCCAGTTTGTCCAGATCATTTTGAATTTTAATCCTATTCTCCAAAGCACTTGCAACCCCTCCCAGCTTGGTATTGTCCGCAAACTTTGTAAGTGTACTCTCTATGCCATTATCTAAATCAGCGTTTCTCAAACACAGCCACTGTGGCTGCATGCGGCCACCAGGGGCTTTTCTTGTGGCCACAGCCCCCTGGGCTGTGCGTGTGGAGTAACAGCCCCCCCATCCCGTTGCTCCTGGATGCTCCACCTTGGTGTTGGTTGCTGGGGCTGCCAGCAGGGATTGGGCCCTGCCCCCTCTGGAGACACCTGGGGTACAGTGCTGGAGGAGCAGCAGCTGGTGAGGGGCAGTGAGGCTCAGGTTTTGGGCTTCAGGCCTGGAGTGGTGGGCTGGCAGGCTCTGGCTGTGGGGCTTTGGGCTCCAATCCCAGGTTCCATCTGCACAGTGGCAGGCCCTCGGCTCCGGCGGTGGGGCTTCAGGCTCTAGTCCCCCCTGCCTTCCCTACCCCCTCATCTGGGGCTTAATTTGTTCCCAGGCTTGGCAGGGCTGAGTAAGTCTGCTGTGAAAAGTGATATTTGTATTTTAATATCACTTTTCACAATGGACCTTACTAGCTAGCAATAAATAAATTACAATGATATGGATGTGTGTATGTGCATATTTATTTGTTTTTCTTAAAGCTAATTTAGTATTTTAGGAAAGAGTGTGAGAGTGGCCACCAGCAAGAGTTGATGGCCGCACTCTGAGGCTACCAAAAAATTTGTCCTGAGAATTCCTGATTTAAATCATTGATGAAGATATTAAACAGAACTGGACCCAAAACTGATCCATGAAGGACCCTCTAGATCCAGCTTGACTGTGAACCACTGATAACTATTCTCTGGGAACCAGTTATGCACCAACTTTATAGTAGTTAGATCTAGATTGTATTTCCATTTATGAGAAGGTCATGAGAGACAGTATCAAAAGCCTTACTAAAGTCAAGATATACCACATTACCACATTTACCACTTCCCCCCTATCTACAAGGCTTGTTACCCTGTCAAAGAAAGTTATTGGGTTGGTTTGACATGATTTGTTCTTGACAAATTATTGTCTTCTAGGTGTTTGCAAATTGATTGCTTGATTTGTTCCATTATCTTTCCGGATACAGAAGTTAAGCTGAGTGGTCTGTAATTCCCCGGGTTGTCCTTATTCCCTTTTTTTATAGAATGGCACTATATTTGCTCTCTTCCAGTCCTCCTGACTTCCATGAGTTTTCAAAGATAATCACTAATAGCTCAACTATCGCCTCAGTCAGCTCCTGAAATACTGTAAGATGTATTTCATCAGGCCCTGACGACTTGAGGACATCTAACTTGTCTAAGTAACTTTTAACTTGTTCTTTGCCTATTTTAACCTTAGATCCTACCTCACTTTCACTGGCATTCACTATGTTAGATGTCCAATCGCTACTAACCTTCTTCGTGAAAACTGAAACAAAAAAGGCATTTAGCATTCCCCCATTTCTAATTTTTCAGTTATTGTTTCCCCCCCCCTCCCCAATTGATTAATGGGCCTACCCTGTCCTTGGTCTTCCTCTTGCTTCTAATATATTCGTAGAATGTTTTCTTGTTCACCTTTTTGTCTCTTGCTAGTTTAATCTCATTATACGCCTTGGCCTTTCTAATTATGTCCCTACATGCTTGTGTTGTTTATATTCATCCTTTGTAATTTGACATAGTTTCCACTTTTTGCAGGACATTTTTTTTTTTTTAGTGTCAGCTCACTGAAGCTCTCCTGGTTAAGCCAGGATGGTCTCTGGCCAGACTTCCCGTCTTTCCGATGCAGTGGGATAGTTTGCTCTTGTGCCCTTAATAATGTCTCTGAAAAACTGCCAACTCTCTCAAACTGTTTTTTCCTCGTAGCCTTGCTTAGACTTGCTTGCCATGGCTCTTACCTGCCAACTCCCCTGAGTTTGCGAAAGTCTGCCTTCTTGAAATCCATTTACTGAACTGTAGTTAAGATGAAGCAAAATATATTTTATGCATATTAATTGGGTACAACTGTTTTGTATATTTCATTGTATTATAACAAGAAAAAGGAAGGTGGGACAGTGGTCTCAATTGACTCCATGAACAATTAACTCAAAATTAAGTACATTTTATTAATTTAACCCTGGGGGAATTCGCAATGGATTTGTGGCTATTCTTTCACCTGTAAAGAGTAGCACTCCATTCATGTGTGAATCAGAACTAGCATACAAGTGAACAGAGCATAATTACTTAAGGATAGATTGTCCGTGTGTAGGTATGCCCTATGAAAGAGGGCTGCATGTAGCTTGCACCATTCCAAGCATGTCCCAGTAACAGATACAACATTATCCCTGCAGCAGCTCAGCTGGCCTGCACACTGGAGAAGTGAAGTCAATGCTCTGCCCCTTCCCCACCCCCTGTGCAGGCATGTAGGTTGGGTCATAATCTGAGCCTTACCATAGGGAGTAATATCATTGGTATAACTGCAGTTAATTTTTAACAAACTGCACCAAAAATGTGTAAATCAAAATAAGCCTGTTGGCAGTTTGTAGAGAAGAGCCCTTTTAAAAATAGGTTTCTTCTTTTATACCTATTATTTTGAGCCATTTCAATTGCCAAGCATTAAAATGCATGGCCAGATGTAGCGACATGCACTTTATGTGGCAGTAAAAAGAAAAGGAGTACCCGTGGCACCTTAGAGACTAACAAATTTATTAGAGCATAAGCTTTCGTGAGCTACAGCTCACTTCATCGGATGCATTTGGTGGAAAAAGCAGAGGAGAGATTTATATACACACACACACAGAGAACATGAAACAATGGGTTTATCATACACACTGTAAAGGAGAGTGATCACTTAAGATAAGCCATCACCAGCAGCGGGGGGGGGGAAAGGAGGAAAACCTTTCATGGTGACAAGCAAGGTAGGCTAATTCCAGCAGTTAACAAGAATATCAGAGGAACAGTGGGGGGTGGGGTGGGAGGGAGAAATACCATGGGGGAAATAGTTTTACTTTGTGTAATGACTCATCCATTCCCAGTCTCTATTCAAGCCTAAATTAATTGTATCCAGTTTGCAAATTAATTCCAATTCAGCAGTCTCTCCTTGGAGTCTGTTTTTGAAGCTTTTTTGTTGAAGTATAGCCACTCTTAGGTCTGTGATCGAGTGACCAGAGAGATTGAAGTGTTCTCCAACTGGTTTTTGAATGTTATAATTCTTGACGTCTGATTTGTGTCCATTCATTCTTTTACGTAGAGACTGTCCAGTTTGGCCAATGTACATGGCAGAGGGGCATTGCTGGCACATGATGGCATATATCACATTGGTAGATGCGCAGGTGAACGAGCCTCTGATAGCGTGGCTGATGTGATTAGGCCCTATGATGGTGTCCCCTGAATAGATATGTGGACAGAGTTGGCAACGGGCTTTGTTGCAAGGATAGGTTCCTGGGTTAGTGGTTCTGTTGTGTCGTGTGTGGTTGCTGGTGAGTATTTGCTTCAGATTGGGGGGCTGTCTGTAAGCAAGGACTGGTCTGTCTCCCAAGATCTGTGAGAGTGATGGGTCGTCCTTCAGGATAGGTTGTAGATCCTTGATGATGCGTTGGAGAGGTTTTAGTTGGGGGCTGAAGGTGATGGCTAGTGGCATTCTGTTGTTTTCTTTGTTGGGCCTGTCCTGTAGTAGGTGACTTCTGGGTACTCTTCTGGCTCTGTCAATCTGTTTCTTCACTTCAGCAGGTGGGTATTGTAGTTGTAGGAATGCATGATAGAGATCTTGTAGGTGTTTGTCTCTGTCTGAGGGGTTGGAGCAAATGCGGTTATATCGTAGCGCTTGGCTGTAGACAATGGATCGAGTGGTATGATCTGGATGAAAGCTAGAGGCATGTAGGTAGGAATAGCGGTCAGTAGGTTTCCGATATAGGGTGGTGTTTATGTGACCATCGCTTATTAGCACCGTAGTGTCCAGGAAGTGGATCTCTTGTGTGGACTGGCAGTAGTACATGATATGTGTTAGTGTAGTGTTTCTGTCTCATTAACAGGTTAGACTTGAGAACTTTAGACATAAAAGCTGAAGAATGATGCTGTACTATAATAGCTTGTTTACACTGCTGATTAGCAGAAACAAGCAGCGGGTAGTAACTACTTGATGCTTGTAAACTCTCATCAGGAGACCCTAAATTGTTATAGCTGGTAGAAAATGTTCTGAGCAAAACTTCCTTGTTGTTAAAAAGAAAAGGAGTACTTCTGGCACCTTAGTCACTAACAAATTTATTTGAGCATAAGAATGCATCCAATGAAGTGAGCTCTAGCTCATGAAAACTTATGCTCAAATAAATTTGTTAGTCTCTAAGGTGCCACAAGTACTCCTGTTCTTTTTGCGAATACAGACTAACACGGCTGCTACTCTGGTTCCTTGTTGTTGACTACCATGACCCCTAATGGTGGCAGCAGGTACTAATGCCACGGAAGCAAATAGCAATGTTACTCACTCACCTCTCAGGATTCTGCAGGCAGACCAATATATAGCAACCAAAGCAGTTCAACAAGAATGCTATTTAATTTTGTTGGGAAATATCCTAGTTCTTATTACGCACGTGCATAATTATTATAATTATTCACCTACTGTGTTTTGACTGTGTGACTTTGAATTTGTACTTGTAAAGTGTGACGTAAGTGAACCAGTTTTATGCATTACCTTTTGTCACATTTTTCTTTGTATGGCTATACCTGTTTCATTAACATAGGAAATATCAGTCTCCCTTAAATGCACTGGAGGAATTATGTGTAAACTCTAAAATGATGCTGCATTAGTTCTGTTCTTGGGTACATATAAAATAAACCTTAGATGTTTTCTTGCTTACAATTCATAACAGGAACCAAATTCCATGTTTCCAGATATGAAGAGGATCTGGTCCCTACATGAAAGAGCTGAATGTGTTTCATTATACAGGGAGGGTTTTTTTTATCCCAAGAGACTCTCATTTTGTGTACACCAACATAAATCAGAATCTATACCCTCATAGCAGAAAGAGCCATGTGCCACCTAGCTACTTTGCACTGATGTGTCTGTATCTTTCTCAAGATTATCACTTAATTGCTGGCTGTAACATTTCTCAAATTGAACTGTGGATGTTTTATGGTATCGAGTTAATTTTCTCCCCATTTTAGTTATCTCTCACCCCTCCCATATTTTGCCAATCATGACTCAACATCTGCAATGTAATTTACTGACTCCATCTTCCATTGCATGTAGTCTAGTGATTCAGACTTGTAATGCTCAGCTTTGGGTGTTGGGCTGCCTTCTGATTAGACATACACAACAAAACGACATTAACTGGATTAATCCGATATAGGTAACTAGGATGACTGGGATAGTAGCTTTTTGTCTTCTGGATCTAATATTCTGGATACTAAAAGGACTGAATCACTTCATGCAGTGAAATAACTTTTGGAATGTACTTACAATCAACTGACACTTTAGTAAAAATGTTAAATGATATTTTATCGAGAGAAAATTGTATTTATACTCCCTATAGGATCAGTTTTTCTTTCCTCGCATTTTTCTGCTACTGAGATTTAGGAGTTAATTCACCAAAGCAAAACCAAAAAACCCAATCCCCTACAACTTTATGGATGATCCATAGCTAGTACAAAGTCAGCATGGCTTCCCTGAAGCTAATGAAGCTGCACCAGCTTACACAAGCTGAAGATCTGGCCCAGTACATTTAAGGGAACTATCAAGATGTGCGAGTGTCTAAAACTGAGTAACCGCATGATCGGATTGCTGTAACCTGTGTCCCCCTTTGCCCCCCTCCTCTGTTTGTCACCCCAACTCATTGTATCATATCTAAAATCTGATAATAAACATTGCAGGGCAGGGACCATCTCTTTTTATTTGTTCAATAAAGACTAGCAGACTTTTGAGTGTTGTAAAAATAATAATAATATTCCTGAAAGTAGGATTTATTTTTGAGGGTAATTTATTGCTGCTGCATATTCCTCTATTGAAGTCATAATCCTCTCTTGGTACATCATGATCATTGTTTATCTTAACTGATGAGGGGATCAACTAATTGCTGTGTCACAAATGGGATTCTGACTTCAGGTGGGGAATAAGCAGCAGGAGCAGAGAAGTCCTTGAAAACAAACTGAACACAACTGTCTTAATGCAAGTCTGTTACAACAGATGAAGAGTGAAAAGGTGCAGGAAAAAAAACAGTATTGTATTTAAACAGATTTGTGACAAAACATAATCTTTTGAACATTCCTATAGATTAGCAGTACCTTTTTAATGTACTAATGAAGTGTGCTTTGGGGAGTCTCCTGCTCGTATCATTTTATATCACTTCCAAAACAAAACAAAAAAATCCATCCATTAACTCTTTTAGTACGTCTAGATATACAGTAGAGCTCACATCTGTAGCTAAGGCACTTGAGAGACCTGATTCACTGTTGGTGCCAGGAACACATTGTCAGACACGGAAAACTGCAGCTGTCCATCCCTGAAGGTGCTTTCTAGCACATCTCTGAAAGACTTAAGGATCATTGTCCATGACTAGTAGAGAGGAGACTGCATGAATTGCTGTTCAGGAAAGAGTGGTCTTAGTGTCTATTCGTGAAAATGTCTTGAATTGAATTAACCTGGTGATCAAACTGCCCCCTCAGAGGGCAGGGTCCTTTCAAGTCAGAATTAGAATATATCACCATGGTATTATGGGACAGGCTTACACTTGCCCGATATAGCTTGCTCTCATTGTTAAACTTTTTTCTAGGAGGGCTTTATAAGCAGAATCTGGTTAATTCCATGAAACATTAATGACCTATTGGATGAACTGTGTATTCTTCCTCGGGGCAATATCTGGTTTCATGGTTCCCAGGCAACCATCAGAAACAGCATGAAGCTGGCACTATGGTGTACAGGCATATCTGACACTTTATTTAGCAGGGGTGAGAGGAAATGGACATTGTATAGGTCACAAATATGCAGCATTAAGAGCAATCACTGGTAATATTCAAGAAATCCTGTTTGAAACGGGAGTTTGAAAAATATGACAAAAGTAAAAGGTAGGTCACTTAACAGAAGCAGAGACGATGGTCTGAGTGGTACAGCTTTTGCATGAAAACAGCTTTGCGCTATGGTTCTTGTCTATCTGTGGGTTAGATTCTGTATAACAAATGTTGCTTCAAATCCCACTGTAAAAATGACACGGAGTATAGGTGGAGTATGGCTGTGACTCTCCCCTCTCCTTGGCCGTAAGTCTGTTTCATACTAAACAAAAATGAAAAAGTTTATTAAATACTATCCATGGTGTGTGGTTATTTTGTTTTGTTTGGGGGTTCTTTGTATGTCAATTGCCTCGATTGGATAGAGGGGGAATTCAGTATGGGACACCTATGCAACTCCATTGGCCCAGAATGGGCTAATGCATCACTTACAGAAATTAAAGTACAGAGGCTTGCTTTTTCTAAGACTGTTTTGGGAGCTTAGTGGTTTTTGTGCATAACAGTGACAGATTCATGGTAGGAAACTGAGGCATTCACCACTGATTGCATTGGGGTTGTCAGAGTAGCAGCCGTGTTAGTCTGTATTCGCAAAAAGAAAAGGAGTACTTGTGGCACCTTAGAGACTAACAAATTTATTAGAGCATAAGCTTTCGTGAGCTACAGCTCACTTCATCGGATGCATTTGGTGGAAAAAACAGAGGAGAGATTTATATACACACACACAGAGAACATGAAACAATGGGTTTATCATACACACTGTAAGGAGAGTGATCACTTAAGATAAGCCATCACCAACAGCAGGGGGGGGGAAGGAGGAAAACCTTTCATGGTGACAAGCAGGTAGGCTAATTCCAGCAGTTAACAAGAACACCATACAAAGCAAAGCTGCAGCGATTAGCAAAAGATCTTCTAAAGCAGTTCCAAGTAAAGAATATCAGAGGAACAGTGGGGGGTGGGGTGGGAGGGAGAAATACCATGGGGAAATAGGTTTCAGAGTAGCAGCCGTGTTAGTCTGTATTCGCAAAAAGAAAAGGAGTACTTGTGGCACCTTAGAGACTAACAAATTTATTAGAGCATAAGCTTTCGTGAGCTACAGCTCACTTCATCCGATGATGAAGCTCCCAAAAAAGACACTGTAAGGAGAGTGATCACTTAAGATAAGCCATCACCAACAGCAGGGGGGGGAAGGAGGAAAACCTTTCATGGTGACAAGCAAGGTAGGCTAATTCCAGCAGTTAACAAGAATATCAGAGGAACAGTGGGGGGTGGGGTGGGAGGGAGAAATACCATGGGGAAATAGTTTTACTTTGTGTAATGACTCATCCATTCCCAGTCTCTATTCAAGCCTAAGTTAATTGTATCCAGTTTGCAAATTAATTCCAATTCAGCAGTCTCTCCTTGGAGTCTGTTTTTGAAGCTTTTTTGTTGAAGTATAGCCACTCTTAGGTCTGTGATCGAGTGACCAGAGAGATTGAAGTGTTCTCCAACTGGTTTTTGAATGTTATAATTCTTGACGTCTGATTTGTGTCCATTCATTCTTTTACGTAGAGACTGTCCAGTTTGGCCAATGTACATGGCAGAGGGGCATTGCTGGCACATGATGGCATATATCACATTGGTAGATGCGCAGGTGAACGAGCCTCTGCTTCTCTCAGACAGTTTTGCCAATGCATATCAATTCTGACCCCCAACATTCCAGCTAATCAAGTTAAGGGATTGTCCTGAGCAGACAGCCACACCTGTGATGATTTTGTGATATGAAAAACGATCTACTAAAGAGAACATTGAAACTTACCAGACTAGTGTATTCATTAAATTACATTTGAATCCGGAGATAAACGGACATTTACAAACCACAGCATACCCGTCAAATACTCCTTTTACCCCTTCCACTCCAAACTTTCTTGTGTGACTGCTTTACTTCCAGGTGGGCAAATATGAATTTGAGGATTTCTTGACATGGAATTAGCTGGGGTCACTGTACAATCTTCAGTTCACTGCAGTGTATATTGCAGTCAGGAATTCGTATCTGATGGAACTGGTTCTAGGGAGTTTGGTTTGTTGCTTAAACAACACCAGTACTTTAGCCATGCTCACTGGGGGACAAATCTTGAAATCATTTCCCACGTTTTACTCAGTCCTTACTCAGGCAAGCTCTCATGCAGTACAGTGAAAGTGTGTCTGAGTAAAAACTGAGTAAAGATTTCAGAATACGGCTCTATGTGATTATCATTATGGTACTCGCGGACTGTTTGTAGTATTATCGGTAGCGTGTGTATGACTTAGTGTACAGTGCATTTTGTGAATAGGTTAATGTAATTTAGCATTGAAATTGCTTGATAGTTGTCCACATGTTTTTAATTATTAACTTCCAGCTGATGATAGTGCATTTGGTACCTTGTAGCCATGTTTGGAAAGTGCTGATTCCAATGAGTCCTGTGATAAAGTGTTATTTTGCTTGTGGTTCTCTGTGATATCATGCAAACTGATATCTCTATGAACACCTTTTAACAATGTAGCCAGCTGAAGAGAGAGCCCAGGGGCCACGCAGGTGCCAACTTGTTTTCGGAAGAATTGTGGTTAGTAGCATGAGTAGGCCTGTTTTCCTTTCTCATTTAGAATCATATATGCATTAAAAGCTCTTACCTTTTCTCTTGTTTGTAAGGAAAATTATCTTAGCACTGAAGCCTAAACTAATCTCTTTGGAGGTCCATTTTTGATGACTTTTTCTTGCTGGACATGTTGTTGTGTGCATTTGACCACACACCATGTAAATGGCCATGTGCTATATGTAGAACTTTTATCTCATAGGGCAATTGCTAATACTCCTTGCCTCAGCATTTGGCCACACCGCAGACATCTTGCTCTGTTTACCATCATCACACTCATAAAAGCGCCTCCCCAATCACTTCTGTAAACAAAACCCAGTCACCGAAAAGTTCATAGTAAAGAGAACAACAACAAAAAAGGAAATAAACATGGCTGGATCTGATCAAGCTCTGGATCTGATTCAGCCAATGTGCTCATGAATAAATTTTTCTACTATTCACCTAGTTTTCCTACGTTAATTGGTACTTTCCCCCACCCAGTCAATGAATCCTTTTATTCCCCCCAAATCAATTAACACTGCTCCTAATCAGTTAATTAATTCTCCTCAGCCTCCCCTGGCTTTTTTCTAGGGCTTTTCTGCTGTGTCTCTATCACTGTCTAAGGAGCACCAGAGACCTGTGTGCTCCCAACTCCTCTTGCTTCTGAGAGCCCTGCTCCTTGCTTGCCAGCCTGTACTCAGAAAGCTCAGCTCAGTGGTCACTCGGATTCCATGCCTCTCCCCTTCCTTCTCTGAAAACAGTACCAGCAAAGGGACTTCTCCTAGCTGTGAAAAATCTAATGTGTCAGTTTCCTGGGAAAGGTGTTCAAAATGGTACGGTATGTTTAGTTTAAGCTCTGCAGCATTAGTTAGCAAAACATTATCTCCCAAGTTCAGACAACATCTTCTCAAAATTCACTCTTCCAAGAGATGTGCTCCTGTACCTCTCAGGGCAAACACAGCATATAACACTCTGAAAGGGGTAGCTTTCAATCCCTCGTCTCCACCCTCAGCAACTAGCACCTCTGATTCTTCCAACTTGGAATGCGGAGCCCATTTCAACAATTTAACTATTCACCATAATTGGAACTATTTGGAGAAGAAGCTACAATCAACATACTAGAACTGAGGGCAGTTTGCTGAACTCTCAGGTCCTGTTTGCTGGAATATGTCTTGATAAATTCCAGGACACAATTGACTTGCAGGTGCTATGACCTCAAGTGGAAAAGATTTTGAGTTTGGGCATCCATTAACAACATAGTCTCAACTTCTGCTTCAATCCAGTCTATACTTGAATACTTGCTTCTGGTCACTTCTAATCACCTCTGAAAGTTCATTTAGCAGCCATATCTACTGACAACATACTGTACTTACTCATGACAGAATAAAGAGATTTATGGAAGGTTTAGTGAACTACTATCCATGAGTCAAAGTCCAACTCCATCATGGGACCTTAACCTAGTCATCACTTATGAAGCCACCCTCTGAGCTGCTGAATGAGTGTGTGTTGTTTCACCTATCCATCAAAACAGCCTTCATTATAGCCATAACATCTGTCTGAAGAGCAAGTGAACTTCAAGCTCCCATGGCTGATCCACCCTTCGCAGTTTTCCCTGGGACAAAGGGGTTCTCTGTAACCACCCAAAATTCTTACCCAAGATGGTAATTGATTTCCATCTCAAGCAAGCAAGCAAGCAAGCAAGCAATCTGCCAGTATTCTTTCCCAGATCTCACGCTCATTTGGACAAAGTAACACCACACGCTAGCTGCTAAAACGGTTTAGCTTTTTATCCAGGGATCCAAGAGTTTAGCAAGTCACCAAATCTTTTTATTTCTTACACACAAAATAATAAAAGGCAGGCAATTACCCACTGAGGTAGCCTTTGTGAAGTAAGGCTAGACAATGAAGAACGTTACAAATGAGCCGCTGTCCCTCTCCAGATAGGGATTAGATCACATTCCACGACGGGAAAGGTAGACTCTGTGGCATGCATTTGGCATATTCCCATTGTAGAAATGTGCAGAGCTGCAATATGGCGCTCTGTTCATACATTTACAAAACACTATACACCACGCCTAGCATCCCAGTTGGATGCTCAGTTTGGCAGAGCAGTATTTCACGCATGGTTTAATTAGGACTGCACATCTCAGCTTCCTAAGGCTATGTCTACACTAGCAGAGTTACAGCACTGCTCAGAGAGCGCTGAAGGGAAACCACTGTTGTGTGTTCACACTGTCAGCTGCCCGCACAATAGCGTGTTCACACTTGCGGCACTTGCAGCGGTATTCGGAGCGGTGCACTCTGGGCAGCCATGCCACAGAGCACCTCTTCCTCTTCTGCTGCTAAGAGTCGTGGAAAGGCAGAGGGGGTCACATCCTGGGTCCTGGGCCAGTGCCCTGATGCATTGCTTGGCATCCCAGCCATCCCTGTGCTTCTGTCCACATTTGGCGCCATCTTTCAATGGTTTGTATATTGCGTGCCCTGCCTCTTCGGTCTGCAGGAATGGATCCCACACTGTTGAGCAATATGCTACTCGCTCTCACTAGCACGTCACGAGTGACAGTGGAGTTATTCCTTAAACTACAAAGGCAAGAGCAGTTTGACATTGATCTTGCCACGCGTAGTAGCTACAACACGAGATTGCTTGTGGCATTCACGGAGGTGCTGACCACAGTGGAACACCGCTTTTCAGCTCCGGAAACAAGCATTGAGTGGTGGGATCATATCGTCATGCATGTCTGGGATGACAAGCAGTGGCTGCAGAACTTTTGGATGAGGAAAGCCACATTCATGGGACTGTGTGATGATCTTGCCCCAGCCCTGTGGTGCAAGGACACAAGAAGAAGAGATGCCCTTCCACTGGAGAAATGCGTGGCAATTGCACTGTGGAAGCTGGCTACTCCAGACTGCTACCGATCAGTCAATAACCAGTTCAGAGTGGCAAAGTCGACCATTGGACTTGTATTGACAGAAGCATGCAGGGCCATTAATCGCATCCTGCTCTGAAAGATCGTGACTCTGGGCATCGTGCATGACATTGTGGATGGCTTTCCACAAATGGGATTCCCTAACTGTGGAGGGGCGATAGACGGCATGCACATTCCAATTCTGGCACTAGACCACCTAGCCACCGAGTACGTTAATTGGAAGGGGTATTTCTCAATGGTTCTTGAGGCACTTGTGGATCACTGTGGGCATTTCACGAACATTAACGCAGGCTGGTCCACAAAGGTGCATGACGCACACATCTTTTGGAACACAGGCCTGTTCAGGAAGCTGCAAGCTGGGACTTTCTTCCCAGACCAGAAGATCACCGTAGGAGAAGTCAAATGCCCATTGTGATCCTGGGAGACCCTGCTTATCCCTTAATGCCGTGGCTTATGAAGCCATACATGGGGCACCTTGACAGGAGCAAGGAGTGGTTCAACAACAGGCTGAACAAGTGCAGAATGACTGTTGAGTGTGCTTTTGGCTGTTTAAAAGCCCGCTGGTGCTACCTATATGGGAGGCTGGACCTGGAGGCTGCTTATATGGGAGGCTGATGACAATATTCCTATGCTTATAGCTGCATGCTGTATACTCCATAATATTTGTGAAGTGAAGGGTAAAAGCTTCAATCAGGGCTGGACCGCTGAGGCTCAGCGCCTGGAGGCTGAATTTGAACAGCCAGAGACCAGGGCTATTAGAGGGGCGTAGCGCGGGGTCATAAGGATCAGGGATACCTAGAGGCAGCAATGTGAAGCTGAAAGCCATTAATATATGTTGCTATGCTCGGGAATGCAGTGCTTGTAATGCTAGGAGGAGATTGTGATTGGTGCAGACGATGCACTGTGAAGGTTTAAGAAAATTGCCTGTTGCTTTTCAGGCCTCTGTTTGCTTTCAATTAATGGAATGAAGATTGCTTTCAAACCAAAACAATTATTTAATTAAAAAAACAGCAACTGGAGGAGAGAGACAAACAAAAAAACACATCAGCACTGAGGGGGATAGGGGAAGGAAGGGTCCCAGGAGGAGATGGGGTCCCAGGATGGTTAAAGATTTGTGTATGTCCAGGTATCATATCCAGCCTTCTCCTTTGGAGTACAATGCAGCAAGTACTCTACTTCAGCAGGGCTAAACTGCAAAGGGACGGGTGTTGAGTGCAGTGGGTACTGGGAGTCTGCAGGGTTGGACTGTGACAGGGCAGGAATGGAATGCAGCGGGTACGGACTGGAGCCAGGAGGTTGATAAGAGTGTGTTGGCAGTGTCTGGGGGGTGCATGGGAAAGAACTTTGCAACAGTGGCTGCAAGGGAGGGCGGGCGTGGAGCTGTACGGTTTGCAGTGCTCGTAGTGCCTGGAGTGTTTCCGCTTGGCGCTCCATAACCTTTAAGAGCTGTTCCATGGCTTTGTTCCGGCGTGCCGCATTCTCCTTTCGGTCCCTCTTCTCGCTGCCCTGCCCCTCCTTCAATTCTTGTTTTTCAGCTGCGGAGTGCATCATGACATCACACAGAAAGTCTTCCTTAGTTCTTCATGGCTGTTTTATAATTCTGTGTGGCCGTTCAGATGGCAATAACAAAGAGGGAGGCTGGGCTCCCAAGATCACATCTGTGAAGCCAAAATGTAACATTTTAGAAAAGCAGTATTGTTTACAACACACAGACCACTGATTCAATGATTTAAAACACAGCCACTATTCCCATACCTGTCTCTAACTGGCTGATCCCAGGCAAGCACACATGAGCCACAAGACCCCCAACATGGTGAGTAACCGCAGGGGCAGGGGAAATCAGTGTTCCAGGACCGTACTGTACTCTGGGCACGTGGCTCTTGGGGAGAGCCAGCACTGTAGGAGGAGAATTAATAATCATTACTGTCTGCACACTTTCCACAGGCAGTGTTCATTATGGAAGATATCTCACCGCTGAGGGTAAGCAGGGAATCCAGGGAAGGTCTTCTCCAAGACTGCAGCTTCTGTCCTGGCCCTTAGGTGGCTCGCCTGTGTGCAGCAATGTTGTCCCCCCAGGAATGGCAGAGTAGCACAGGAAAGTGGCCCCTAATGGGGCAAGAAACAAAGCAGCTCTGCCGAAGAACCTGCGGCAGCGGATTGCCCAGTATCTCCATGAGAGTTTCATGGAAATCTCTGAGGCAGATTCCCGTGAAGTGAGGGTGTCAATCAACACCCTGTTCTGCCGCTCAGACTAGGCATGTGGTGGTACGCACATCATACAAACACAAGCCTGCTTTCTGCAACCCTTCTGCCCCCAACAATTTGCTTCAGCGATTCCCAAAATCAAAGCCACTTACCAGGGGCCTCCTCTCCTGTCTCCGCTGTGCCAAGCTCCAACAGCTGTGACTGGCTAGCCCCTTCCAGGTTAGAGAAGAGCTCCTGGCTGCATGCATCTCTGACCTCCAAGTTGTCCTCTGCCTCTGGGTCCCCCTCCACAGCCTCATCCAAGATTTCCTCCTCCTGGCTCGGTCCACTCTCGACTGGCACAGGAGCCAACGAAGTATCCACAGTGGCCTTTGCAATGGAGGTGGGGCTGCCGCTGAGTATCGCGTCCAGTTCTTTGTAGAACCGGCAGCTCGTGGGCGCAGCACCGGAGTGGTGGTTTGCCTCCCGCGCCTTGTGGCAGGCGCTCCGTAGCTCCTTCACTTTGACCCTGCACTGCAGTGTGTCCCGGTCATGGCCCCTTTCTGTCATGCATCATGAAATCTGTCCGTAGGTATAATTCCTATGGCTGGAGTGCAGCTGGGACTGGACAGCCTCCTCTCCCCAAATGCTGATGAGGTCCAGCAGCTCGGCATTGCTCCAAGCCGGGGATCGCCTGGTACACGGAGCAGGCCTGGCCACCTGGAAAAATGCACTGAGACCACTGCACGCGTCAACGAGCACACAGGAAGGGGACTTTCAAAATCCCAAGGAATTTAAGGGGTGGGGCTCACGGCTGGTCACTTGAGGGCAGGGCAGTGGAGTTCAAACTGATGACCAGAGAGGCGAGAACAGGCATTGTGGGACACCTCCCGGAGGCCAATCACAGCACTGTAATCAACCAGGGTGTCTACACTGGCACCGCGGTGCTGTAGCCCCGGCGCAGAAAGCTCTATGCCTCTCATTGGGGTGGTTTTTTTACAGCGCTGCAACAGTGCCGTTCCTGCACACGAAGTGGCTTGGCAGCGTGTGCACCTCGGAAGTTACAGTGTTCAAAGCTGCTTTATTGCACAGAAACTTGCCAGGGTAGACAGGGCCTTAGTTTGATGAGCAGTAATGTGACGTATGTCAACTATCTCATGAGCAGGAATGTGCAGAGGCCTCTGGAAGAAGTAAAGGTTATTCACCTGTAATTATGGACTCTGAACATTCACACTTCCCACCCCCCTTCCCTTGGAATCCTAATTACACCCTCATAGCTGAGGAGGCAGGGGAAGGAAGTGAGGCAGATGGAAACCTCATTTATAGCCTCACCCTCAGAATGCTGAGGACCTGTGAAGGGAGGGACAGAAGCGGGTGCGAGAGCACTTCAGTGGGCACTGCCACGAAATGTTCTACTGTCAGAGCTGCACCTCTGGCACTTCCCAGGAGTCTGACGGTGCAGGGTTGATCTCCGTTATAGATGCGTAACCTTCATTTGTTAAGCCGATGTCATGATTTTGGGGGACCCAACTCAGGACTGAATACTTGTGGGCGACAATACCTACCACACCTCCACGCATAAAGATATTTATGCCAACCCAATGTTAATGACAGGGTTCCTCACATTTTATTTTTTTTAAAATTAGAAAATTCCCACACAAATAGATTCATAGATACTAAGGTCGGAAGGGACCATTATGATCATCTAGTCTGACCTCCTGCACAACGCAGGCCACAGAATCTCACCCACCCACTCCTGCGATAAACCTCTCACCTATGTCTGAGCTATTGAAGTTCTCAAATCGTGGTTTAAAGACTTCAAGGAGCAGAGAATCCTCCAGCAAGTGACCTGTGCCCCATGCTACAGAGGAAGGCGAAAAACCTCCAGGGCCTCTTTCAATCTGCCCTGGAGGAAAATTCCTTCCCGACCCCAAATATGGCGATCAGTTGAACCCTGAGCATATGGGCAAGATTCACCAGCCAGATACCCAGGAAAGAATTTTCTGTAGTAACTCAGATCCCACCCCATCTAACATCCCATCACAGGCCATTGGGCCTATTTACCATGAATAGTTAAAGATCAATTAATTACCAAAATCATGTTATCCCATCATACCATCTCCTCCATAAATTTATCGAGTTTAGTCTTTTAATCTTAAATCTTTGTTACTTTAGAGTTATGACTCACATAGGTGCCAACTCTGCATCCACCGCAGCCAAGCTCCCCTCCCCGCCACCTCCTCTTACCCCCTCCCCCGAGTGTGCTGCGTCCCTGCTCTTCTGCCTACCTCCCAGTGCTTCCCGCCAGGCTGCCGCCAAACAGCTGTTTGCACGCTCGGGGCGGGGGAGGAGCGGGAACGTGGAGTGCTCAGGGGAGGAGGCGGGGCCAGGGCAAGGATTTGGGGAAGGAATTGGAATGGGGCAGGGAGGGGGTGGGGACTTTGGGGAAGGGATTGGAATGGGGGCAGGGAAGGGGTGGGAAGAGGCAGAGGGCGGGTGAAGCACCCATGGAAAACAGGGGAAGTCAGCGCCTATGATGACTGATGTAACTGATATAGCCCTTATACTACAATGCATACCTAGAGCATACTATTAAAAAAACCTAAGTGTTCAAAAGACAGGAAATGAGTAGTTAAGGTGATTTACACACACACTGTATAAACCCTTACAGTTTATAAATTAAGTTGATGACATTGTAGCATTACAGTTGTTGGAATGAGTAAGGTAAATTTTCACATGTCAGTATTATTAGCATTAAGCCAAATGAATGGACTGCACAGGTAATAGAATATTTATGTAAATTACCCCTTACTAATTATGTCCTGTCTTTTTAAATCTAACATTAATGCTGTATCTATGTATTCTGTGTAAGAGTTATATTAATTACTTCAGCAACTTTAATTTGGGTAGCAATTTTTTTTGTGGGTTTATTATTCTTTACTGTAGCCTGAGGAATTATTCTTTTAAATTCTTTCTCTATTAAGGGCCTGAGCCAAAGCGCATTGAAGTTAAAGCCTATCTAAGTCCCAAGTATGACCCCAGTCCAACAAAGCACTTAAGCATATATGTAATTTTAAGTACATGAGTAGTCCCTTTAAAGTCAGTGGGGTTGGTCGTGCGCTTAACATTACATATAGGCTTAAGTGCTATGCTGAATCAGGGCCTATGTGCTCACATGGGGTGAGGGCTGTGATTTTGGAACAGAAGTGAAATTCAGAAGAAGAAAAATGCGAGGTACCTTGTTTCTAGAAGTTCAAGATATGTAGTCTCTGGTGTTTTCTGTGGCATTTTCTGGTCCTCTAAAGCAGGTGGCGTCTGCAGTTTAGAGGCGGCGGCAGCAGCTGTGGGAGTTTGTGGTTGGTATGGTTTAATGTTCTCTGCCAAACCTTCATTTGCTGTTAGCAAACTAGAAATATTTCAAGAGGGCAGTAGCAGAAGAACCAGCTGAGTGCAGAGGTGTTTTTTCTTCACAGCTGGGAGACAGAGTAATTAGCAGTACAGTCTCTCACTTGTACTGTTAGAACGGACAGGTGGTGTGAACAGGGCTGAAGATGCAGGTGTGAAAAAGTGATGAGGTTCACAAGACCCATTAAACAACGCAGAAGCTCACAGTTATTTCCTCTTCACTTGTCTTACAGATTCTTTATTTCTCTTTCCCTGCTCTCCATGAAGCATGCAAGTGGTACAAAATGAGATGGAACATACACATCATTCTGGAATCCGATATCTTGGTTTTTGTACTTAGTATCATTAATACACACACCTTCGAGATGAGGGTGGGAGTATCTGTGGGGGAGAGTATTATCATGGAAGCAGAGCTGAATGGACAGAGATTGAATTCCCCATACTATCCCCAAGAAAAATCTGAGGTACATTGTGATTTAGTATTGCAATGTGGGAGGGAAAGGAAGAAACTCAGAAAATTCTGACACATGAAGCAACGGCATCAATTTCTACTGGACTGACAGTACTTCCTCTCTCAAACAATATGAGAAGACTTTAATAATAGTAATAATAATAATAATGCTTTGCACTCATAGGGTCTTCACTATACTCTACAAATATTGGGATGAAATTAATTGTGGTGAGGGGGCCAGCACAAACCCCTATGTCCTCAAAATAGGGCTTAAGTGGTGCAATAGAGTCTTCTGCTGGCCCTCTGCACAAGCATGAATGTCACCCCATTAATGAATGAAACCAGTCAATACTCTTGTGCAGTTGGCCAGTATTATATTCCCATTTTACATAAGGGGAAATTGACCAACAAAGCAGTCAAGTGACTTGTTCACAGGCACATAGAAAGTCAGTGGCAGAACTGAAATATCCTGGCTTCTAACTCTTTGCTCTAATGGCAAGACCCTCCTTGATGTGAGGGAAGACTCTTGTATCAGATGAGGGAACCCAGTGGAATTGTGAAAAGATGGATGTGATGTGATCCTATTTCAGCATCAGTTTTTTGTATGCACGCT
The DNA here is from genome assembly GCF_009764565.3 of Dermochelys coriacea. Lineage (NCBI taxonomy): Eukaryota > Metazoa > Chordata > Testudines > Dermochelyidae > Dermochelys > Dermochelys coriacea. The sequence continues at coordinate 3,922,522 of NC_050079.1, read as the reverse complement.
GCAGCCTGGAGACCTGGAACTTTGGTGAGGATGAGTGTGGTGGTGCCCTTCTGTTCTTACCGGTGAGTCTACATATTGCAAGTCTGAGGCTTGCAGCAGTGAACTGTCAAAATTGGGGCCGCATTTGAGTGACTAGCGCAGTGATGGCTGTGCATTTATGCTTTGCTGTGGACAGTATCCTGTGTTGCTAACCAACCTCAAACATTCAAATATCATGAGTCAGCCCCTCCCAAAATAATTAGTGTCTTAAAAACTGAGGGTTTTTTTGTTTTGTTTTTTCTTTTAAAATGAAGTTCTTTTATTTCCTTTCTGATATTGAGTCTTCTGAGTGCAGTTCCGTCACATCTTCCTGCTTTTCTTCACAACCCTGAGGGCCAGAAGTAAATTTTTTTGATGAAAGCTGAGATCTTCATGTAATCACTTGTCTCCAAAGCCCAGGCTCTAAGTGAAACATCCAGTATCATAAGAATCAGCAACACAGGCATCTGCTCAGGTTGTGGAGGAGGGAAGAGACTGGAAAAGGACAAAGGGGAAGATGAAGTTTATTTTTATACCCTGCATGCTTCTCACAAGCTAATCCCCTACCAAATCTTTTAATTACCAAGTACTTGCTTGCACGCAGCCACGTGGGTGCTGTGTCTGCATTCCGTTCATTTTTAGCTTCACAGAAGACAAACATATTTTTGTCCAATGGATGTGAGAGCTTCTGTGTCCTGTCTTTTCCCCATCCCTTCCCCCACACACCTTCCTTCCCAATGAGTACCAGGAAGTGCCTGGATTTTGTCAGCACCTTTGACAGCCAAGCCCTTTCACATTCACTTGAACCTTACCATTTTTTTTTAGATTTGTCTGAGGTAATGCAGGGAAAGTGAATTGGGCAGGGTGGATACCTGATCTCCAGCAAACGGATGTAAGTATTGTTGTCAGACGTCACCGGTGTGGTGCTCTGCTCTGTTCAATGTTGATAACAGTTGGCTGCATGCGTGTGTTCCCTCTGTGTGCTGCACAGATAGCTGACACAGCAGACCCCGAGAGCACCCCAATGATCACAGACTCCGATAAGGTACGAAGGCACCCGGCCACGTTTATTGCCAAATGAAACACAGTCTCTAGGTCCCTGGATCAGATGTCTACAGTTCTGCTAGTACATATGTGCTCCCTGACAATGGTCCGGCTCAGTCAGTGGTGGGATTTACTACTGCCCCCTAGGCCAGCCAAAGACATCCACTCAGGGATGCATTCTTATACATAGGTACAAACAAGTTACACCTCACTCCTGGCGCATCAAGGTACAACCCCTCTGCTTGTTGGGGTGCTGCCTCTCTCCTGGTACATGTTGGTTCGAACAAACAAGTCTATCCATCATATTATCCTTTTGACCCTGTCTTTTAGGATGGTCAGCCTGTTCCTCATTCTCTCTGTGGAATGTGTTCGTACAGGACTGTTCTGGTGCCATGTTTATCCTATTAGTGCATGCTACCCTTTAGATATGTGTATACGTCCAATTAGCAGCCTTCTTCTTGCCAACTTCCGTGAGCAGGGCCTGCCTCTGGCTTGCAGCTTAACTTTGCTTTATGTTAGCAAAGTCTTGACCTTTACTTTAGTTCAGGCCTCATACCCGGCCTCTGATACGGGAGTTTATGTTTCAGGGCCTCATCTTACTACATGTATCTCTGCCCACAGCAGGCAACACAGTTTGTGTGATTCTGACAGAAGAATTTCAGTATTGCCAGGACCATTTCTTGGTGGAAAATGAAACATAGGTACAGCCTAACAATTATCTGGCCTCAAACAAGAACTTGGTGAGCAAATCTTTGTTTCTGCTGCCAAGGGGATTGATTTGAGTAGGAACTGGGATTGAGGCTCGCAATGCTAAGGCAACACGGAGCCCCCAGAAGCATAGGACCTCCATCAGTCACGTGGTGCTACGTCTACTTAGGGCCAATTCTGATGAGAGCCCGGTCACCTTTGTGCTGATGGGTAGGGTTCTGGGGCCCAGTTCATCAACCTGTGACGCCTTTATGTAACTAAACTGTCTTAAAGCAACTGCAGGGCAAATGCAAGGGCTCATAGGGAGTATCCCCAGCATAGGAGCCCCCATTCCAGACACAGAGCCAGCTCTGCACAGTCTATCCCAAAGCACGGGGTGTGTTCCAGGCCAGTGGAGTTGAGATGGAGGACATAAACGGCACGTTGGGGGTGAGAATGAACTGCCAATCCAGCAAGTCTGTGCCTTTGTCAGCCCCCACTGGGGCCATTGCGGCAGGGACAACCCTCTACCAGGAGCTGCGCTATCCCCAGAAGCCATTGAATAGGGAAGGAACAAGCTGCTTTGCCTCCATCCCTGCACTGTAGAGAAATCCGTCCTCTGGTGTTCAGCGGAAGGACTGTGTATCGTCTCCTCTCTTCTCCTTGGTGTCTTTTCCCACTTATCTCCACAGCATCTCTCAATTGCTGAAATAAAAACACTCCTCTAAGGCCAGGTGTATACCACAAACTTTTGTTGGTATAGCTGTGTTGGGCAGCTGACATAATAACTGTGCTGGCAAAAGCACCTAATGTAGATGTAGTTATACCAGCAAAACTTTGGGTGGGGGTAATAGCAAAGCCTTCTGAGACCTCACCTAAATAGTTCAGTTTTCTTACGGAGCCACCAGTGATCATTACCTGAGTTCTAATTGGAATGTAGGACATAGGACTAGAAGGGACCAATCCAGTCTTCTGCTAGCTCTGTAAGAAAGAAACTATTTTTAAAGTCTAAGTCATATTTTTTATGCATCTCTCACAACTAAATGTAGAACTAGTTATTTGTCATTCCTGTAATTTGTGGAAATGGGAAGGATGAGCATATGGCTAAAGCATAGGCTTGGGAGTCAGGCTATCTGGGTTCTATTCTCGGCCCTGCTGTAAACTTTGTGTGACCGTGAGTGAGTCACTTCCCCTTTCTATGCCTTAGTTTCCCTATCTGTAGCTACAAAGTGGGCATTGCTGTTGCTTCATTAACGTTTGCAAAGTGCTTTGAGAATCTCAGATTGAAGGTGCTAGAAGTGCGCAAAGTTTTGTTGTTTATCGGGTCATTGTCAAGTAAAACAAGTATGTTATTAAATAAATCCCTTATTGTTTTACTAAGGCCATGTCTACACTTACAAGCTTACAGTAGCACACTGTATGGGTACAGCTGTGCTGCTGTAAGATTGCTTGTGGAGCTGCGTTATGTCGACGGGAGAGAGCTCTCCTGTTGACATAACAAAACCAGTGCAATGAGCAGTGGTAGCTCTGTCAGTGGGAGAGTGTCTCCTGCTGACATAGCGTGGTGCACGCATTATGCTGACAAAATGTATGTCGCTCAGGGGTGTGTTTTTTTTCACACCTCTGAGCACCAAAAGTTTTGCTGACATAAATGATAGTGTAGACATGGCCTAACTAATTTGAGATCATGAAAAGGGGTGGGGGAAGAAATATCTAATTTGTATTGTTTACTTTTAGCATTTCACTCATCTTAGACAATTGAAACAGAGTAGACAGGGTTGTAAAACATAACTGTTTTTTGGACTTTTGGGCTCTGAAAGGGACTGAGGTTTGTACGGAGGCACTGATTTTTGTGGAAGCTCTGTCGTGGGTCTAGTTTTGGTAGGAGCTGTTGGTGGGTTTAGCTTTTAGTTCCAGCTGATTTGATTTTGGAATGTATGTCAAAGGCACGTGGAGTGATAGGTAGGTGCCTATTGTTTTATAAAACACAATAAATTGAAGAATAATCTAGCTTTCTAGCTGCTACGCACTAGTATAAAGTTCTTGTGTTTGTGTTTCCAACAACACTGGGAAATGTATGAATTAAGAAACACAGATACACTCTTTTTTTTTTTAAATTTAAAAATATAATAAGCATGAAGATCTGTCCATGCAGGTGCTCAGAACTATCCGGATAGCCTGATATGTATTTATTAGGGCTGTCAATTAATTGCAGTTAACTCACGCGATTAACTCAGAAAAATTAATCGCGATTAATCGCAGTTTTAATTGCACTGTTAAACAATAGAATACCAATTGAAATGTATTAAATATTTTCTACATTTTCATATATATCGTATTCTATGTTGTAACTGAAGTCAAAGTTTATATTTTTATTATAAATATTTGCACTGTAAAAATGACAAACAAAAGAAATAGTATTTTTCAATTCACCTCATACAAATGCAATCTCTGTCGCGAAAATGTGATTTACAGATGTAGATTTTTTTTGTTACATAACTGCACTTTAAAAACAAAACAATGTAAAACTTCAGCGCCTACAAGTCCACTCAGTACTACTTCTTTTTCAGCCAATCACTAAGAGGCAACCAAGTTTGTTTCCATTTACAGGAGATAATGCTGCCCTCTTCTTATTGACAATGTCACCAGAAAGTCAGAACAGGCATTTGCTTGGCACTTTTGTAGCTGGCATTGCAAGGTATTTACATGCCAGATATGCTAAAAAGAAGTCTTAAAGGAGCAACACTCTGATGCGGAAACTAGAGAACCTGAACCAGCAAAAAAGAAAAACAACCTTCTGCTGGTGGCATTTGACTCAGATAATGAAAATGAGCATGCTTTGGTCTATACTGCTTTGGATTGTTATCGAGCAGAACTCATCATGAGCAAGGACCCATGCCCCCTGGAATGATGGTTGAAGTATGAAAGGACATATGAATCTTTAGTGCATCTGGCACGTAAATATCTTGTGATGCTGGCTACAACAGTGCCATGCAAACGCCTGTTCTCAATTTCAGGTGACCTTGTAAACAAGAAGCAGGCAGCATTATCTCCTGCAAATGTAAAGAAACTTGTTTATCTGAAAAAAGAAAAGGAGGACTTGTGGCACCTTAGAGACTAACACATTTATTGGAACATAAGCTTTCGTGAGCTACAGCTCACTTCATTGGATGTATGCAGTGGAAAATACGGGGGGGGGAGATTCTATCTGAGTGATTGACTGAACAAGAAGTAGGACTGAGTGGACTTGCAGCCTCTAAAATGTTACATGGTTTTATTTTTGAATGCATTTTTTTGTGCATAATTCTACTTTGTAAATTCAACTTTCTCGATAAAGCGATTGCACTACAGCACTTGTGTGAGGAGAACTGAAAAAGACGGTTTCTTTTGTTTTTGTTTTTTACAGTGCCAAATACTTGTGATCAAAACAAATATAAAGCGAGCCCTGTAGGCTTTGTATTCTGTGCTGTAACTGCCATCCATATATTTGAAAATGTAGAAAAACATCCAGAAGATTCACACAAAGGGCGTTCTATTAGTAACGCTGCGATTAATCACACTTCATGGTTTTAGTGGCGCAATTAACCACGATTCATTTTTTGTAATCGCTGGACAGCCCTCCTATTTTTATTTCAAAATAAACCCGCCATTGGGGAATTACTTGATGGCCACCATGACTTTGCATCTAACACTTTTCCTCCAGAAAGATCCCGGCACGCAGCTTAATCCTTTCGACCCCCACAGAAATGCATCCACCGCTGAGGTGGAGCAGGGCAGCTTGTTTACACCACGGGACCGCGGTTTAGGGCGGGGAGCGGGGGGGGGGGGTTTCTCTCCCAGGGGAGGGGCTGGGGGGGACCCCACGGGAGCGGGCTCTGGGCTCGCCCCACGCCAAGCTGCCCGGTGCTCTCCAGCCCGGTCTCTGTGCCCCTCGCTGGGGGGCGCTGCTGCCTCCTGGGGCAGAAACGCAGCCCCTGTACGGGAGGCAGCCGCTGCTCCCCCCTCCTGGCTCCGGTCCGCTGCCGCCCTCTGGGGAAGCTCCTCGGGCGGCTTTTGCTGCCTGCCCCCCCCCCCAGCGCGGGCCTCTGCGGAGAAGGAGCTGCGGGAGCGCGGGAAGCCGGTTACCACAGCAACCGGCGGCAAGTAGGAGTCACTCGTTTCCGGAGGAAAAGCGTGTGTGTGTGAGTGCGTGTGCAAGGAGGGGGGGGTGTGCGCAGGAGGGTGTCTGGGTAGGGTGTGCAGGGCTGTGTGTGTGTGCAGGGGGTGTGTGCACAAGGCTGGGGGGTGTGTGCAGGGGGGTGTGTAGGGGGTGGGGGGTGTGCAGAAGGGTGTCTGCATAGGGGGTGGGGGAGTGTGCACAAGGGTGGGGTGTGTGTGCAGGAGGGTGTGCAGGGTGTGCAGGAGGGTGTCTGCGTAGGGGGTGGGGGTGGGGTGTGTGTGCAGGAGGGTGTCTGTGTAGGGGGTGGGGGAGGGGGGTGTGCACAAGGCTGGGGGGTGTGTGCAGGGGGGTGTGTAGGGGGTGGGGGGTGTGCAGAAGGGTGTCTGCATAGGGGGTGGGGGAGTGTGCACAAGGGTGGGGTGTGTGTGCAGGAGGGTGTGTGGGGGGGTGTGCAGGAGGGTGTCTGCATAGGGGGTGGGGGAGTGTGCACAAGGGTGGGGTGTGTGTGCAGGAGGGTGTGCAGGGTGTGCAGGAGGGTGTCTGCGTAGGGGGTGGGGGTGGGGTGTGTGTGCAGGAGGGTGTCTGTGTAGGGGGTGGGGGAGGGGGGTGTGCACAAGGCTGGGGGGTGTGTGCAGGGGGGTGTGTAGGGGGTGGGGGGGTGTGCAGGAGGGTGTCTGCATAGGGGGTGGGGGAGTGTGCACAAGGGTGGGGTGTGTGTGCAGGAGGGTGTGCAGGGTGTGCAGGAGGGTGTCTGCGTAGGGGGTGGGGGTGGGGTGTGTGTGCAGGAGGGTGTCTGTGTAGGGGGTGGGGGAGGGGGGTGTGCACAAGGCTGGGGGGTGTGTGCAGGAGGGTGTGTAGGGGGTGGGGGGGTGTGCAGGAGGGTGTCTGCGTAGGGGGTGGGGGTGTGTGCACAAGGGTGGGGGGTGTGTGCAGGAGGGTGTCTGTGTAGGGGGTGGGGGGTGTGCACAAGGGTGGAGGGTGTGTGCAGGAGGGTGTCTGTGTAGGGGGTGGGGGTGGGGGGGTGTGCACAAGGGTGGGGTGTGTGTGCAGGAGGGTGTCTGTGTAAGGGTGGGGGTGTGTGCACAAGGGTGGGAGGTGTGTGCAGGAGGGTGTCTGTGTAAGGGTGGGTGTGTGTGCACAAGGGTGGGGGGTGTGCAGGAGGGTATCTGTAGGGGGTGGGGGGGTGTGCACAAGGGTGGGGGGTGTGCAGGAGGGTATCTGTGTGCAAGGGTGGGGGGGGTGTGGGGGTGTGTGCAAGGGGGGGCGTATGGGAGGAGAATGGGGAAGGTCCGCGACTTGCCTGCGGAATCCGGGCTCGCTCCGTGAGGGAACGACAGTGCAGCCCCATGCCATGGCACTCCTGGCCCTGGGGGCGGCTAGCCCTGGTGTCAGTGCCGGGCGCCCACCCCCGGCCCGGGCAGCTCCGACTGGGTGAGTCTGGCCTCGGCCCTTTTTGTTTCGTGCATCAGCGGGCCGGGAGGGCAGAGCGAGGAAGGCGGGTTCACAACAGGGATTTCTCCGACTGCTTGCGGCAGGAGAGAGTCCTTGTCTCTTTTGTCTGGCCTGCCTCTACTCTGGGCGCCTCTGCTTTGATCCTGGGGGTGTGTGTGTGTGTGTGTGTGTGTGTGTATGTTTGTTTCTCTCTTTTTGTCTCTGTGTGTTTCTCTCTCTCCTGGCCCTGCCAAAAGAAGCCCGAAGAAGAGCTCTGTGTAGCTGGAAAGCTGGTCCCCTCCATCCGCAGAAGTTGGTCCCATATACAGGACATTCCCTCACCTACCTCGTCTCTCTCAAAGGACTCTTTGTCATTGGCAGTGGGGGCGGAGTGGGAGCTAATGCAGCAGTAGGTGTCGTGCGCCTGACACAGCTTTGTGCCTTTTAACCAGGGCTTTGCTTCTGTCACCCCCTCCAGCTCCCCCAAATCGCCTCCGTTCCCATCGGTCAGTCTGTATTTCCAGTGACTTGTTTGGCAGCTGATGGCACCTGGCAGGGTGTGCGCCGGCTGTTGGAATTCTCGTTTCTCCCCCGGAGCGTGCGTCTGCTGTTGCGTTGCCATTACGCTCCACCGGCCAAGGCCCAAATGTGTGACAAGAACCCTGTCTGCGTGTGAGATGCATCAGAAATAGCAGAGCAGGGTGCTTCGAAATATATGGGGGTCATTCCATTAATATGTACAGCATAACGTTTGCTGTAATCTTAGTTTCAAGATTCAGCATTTCCAGCAGTCGGAATAAACGTACAGTAATAAACAGCGGGATAATGCCAGGGTTCCGATCCTGCAACTGCCACCGTCGCAATGGTCCCCTGTGCCCATTTAGCAGCAGTTAGGAACTGGGGCCCCTGTTAGTGTGGGTTGGGTCACTCTAATAAGTGATATAATGGTTAATGAGGCAGAGTGGAGAGGTGAAAAAGGGTGTTTTAAGGTTCCATTAATGTTCATGCAACACTTTGAAATCTTTGGATGAAAGAAGCTTGATGAGCAAAATAGAAAAGATTGTTTTAATTATTATTTAATCAGCACCTAATGTGCGTTAGGTGCTTCACAGGGCATAGAAAAGGCAGTCCCTGCTCTGAATTGCTTCCAGTCTAAGCATAAACTGATGACAGGGATTTTAAATAAAAATGCAATTAAAAAAATTGTTTATTTCTCCTCTTCACCTCTAGTTTCTGATCATGGGCTATTCTCTTTCTCTGTTCCTGCATGGCACTGGCTTTCCCTGCATAACTACACTTCTTTTAATGTGGTCTCTCCTGCTTCATAGATTTCTGACCAGAAGCTCTGTGTGTGTATGTGAGATGGTAAGGCTCATGTATCCAGTGCTGAGTTTGACCAAACTGACCTAAACAATCCTAGATCACAGAGCACTCTCCTAATGACGCCTTTCTTCATGCCACTGCCTGGGTGCCAAGCCACAGGTCTTTTTTGGTTGTTTTCAGTTTTCTTTTCTCCCCTTCATTATGGCTTTGAGTTTAGAGTCAGTCCCCAAATCAGTGCTTTCCGACTATTTCACTGATTCAGCAGCATGCGCTTGAACCTGTGTTAGGTTCATACTTCCTCTCCAAATGACCCAATGGGATCATTTAACCACAACAATATGAATGACAGCAGTTTTGTAACGTTATGAGTGATATTTTAGATGTCTAATTGAAACAATCACGGCCAAATCCTTCCTCATGAGACAGGATTTGAAGACTTCCTCTCAGTTTAATCCCAAATGAGGGAGTCTCTTTCCAGATGAGTGAGACACAGTGGAGATGGAAGGCCTGGGCATCCAGATGGCACATGCTATGTAAAGCAGCTTGGATAGGAGTCTCTTTCTTCCCCAGTCTGCTTCCAGCCTCTGTGGTCTATGGTTCTCATCCTGTGGAGGTCTGATTGTGGGATGCACTAGGTCTCATTCTAATCTAAGTTATGAAGGTTTAAATCAAATAATTCCACTGAAATCCACTGGTGGAAAAACTGGTGCAAGATGAGAATCAGGCTGAACAACTGAACAAAGACTCTGAATATCTTTGCTATTTGTTGTACGGTGGTAGCACTTTTGAAGGCCCCAATCAAGATCACAGCAGTGCAATAAGAGTGTGATGCAATAAGAGCGTGATGCACAGGAGAACAGGTAAGAGACTGGTGCTTATTTACTGGCTATTGTACTAGGTTGTCTACAGACTCATAGGACGACATGATTCCTACCCTGAAAAACTTACAATGTAAAAGTTTTATAAAATCAAATGTTGTAGTGGAAGAAACTGGAAATGATACAGGAATTATTAACCAAAAACAACGTGGGTAAACAACAGTGCAACAATTATGGAAGCTATGGAATTTTGGCACTTAGAATGGAAACATCACAACATGAAGAAGGAAGCAACACGGCTACAATAACATTGCAAACAGGAATTATTAAGTTAATTACAGATACAGTGTGTGTAACACCTACTTTGTATAGGTCAGCATTTCTCATGTTAACAAATTCCCAGTATTCAAATCTGAATCGTTCCAGATCTGTGTGGGAGTAGGAATCAAGTTGGGGACATTGCTACTTGCATGACTTGCTAGAGTATCTCATCCTGGACTGCTAACTTCCTGCAGCTGGAATATCTTTGCTTGTGTTTATTCCCAGGCCCTGAGGTGTCGATCTCCTTTGGAGCCCTATGCCATGATTACATCTCACAAGACCTGGGATCTGGGAACTATTCCCTCATTGAAAGACCTGTGGAAAAAGGACCTCACTCTTGACCGTGAGTATTAAGTGATGGCTCATCCCATTCCAGGCCCAGCCCACTCTTGCTCACGCCCTTTCTCACACTACAGCCAGGAGAGGCTAGAAAACCAGCGAGCCCGCATTTTTGACATTTCTTTTTAGATGCCAGAGATGAGACTAAAATGGTTTCGGGGGAAGCAATTCCAAACCAGACAAAAGCTGTTAGGTAACTCCAGGGCTCAGCAGGCAGGTGTTTCAGTGCTGCTGCTGTGGTGGAAGGTGAAAGGCTCCTCTCCCGCTTTCTAGTCTGAAGCCTTGGGACAATAGTTAAATTTTAACATGTAAAAGAAAATAAATGATCTGTGATCTGCATGGAAGAAAAACACGTGGATTCTGTTCACCCTTCATCTCAGCTCTTTGGGAGAGTTTGTTCTCTCGCTCTCTAAAGCACGTAAACCAAATAGGTGAGTTTAGTTTAATGTTCTTTCTTCTTCAGAGGCTGACGTCTTTTCAGAAAGTAGCTAAAAGAACTGAAACCCGCTTGTTGAAACATGCTGCTGCTTCTATGCAGTTATACACAACACACACTGTCTGTTTGCAGGCTTCAGGGTCACTCTGAGTCTGGGGCTAAATGTTAAAGCCAGGTTTTAGCAAAAGGACTAGATATTTTGGGTGGAAAATCAAAAACAAATGGATTTATTGTTCACTCTGACACATTTAAGTTCTTAAACTTTGGCAGCAATTTGTCTATGTATTGTTTCCTCTTCTCTGATTTCTAACTACTGACCATAGAAGTGTGTATCTGAGAGTCTGGCCTGGTCTGCAGCAGCAGGGGTCTGAAGTTATGTTTTTATTCCCCCCCTACCCTTTCCCCTCTGAGCTAGTAGCATTCCTTTGTTACTGGGTGGAGAGACTGGTGGGGAGTGAGACACTAAAAGCCAGTGTACTGTATGATTAGCATCAGATGGTGTCCTTCCTGGTGGGGGAATAATAATGTATATTTATTGCACATATGTAATACTTTTTATTTAAGGAACTATGCGTGATTTTGAAAGGTTGTTGTTCCTATTTTAAAGATGGGGAAACAGAGGCATAGGGAGGCAAAGTGACAAGCACAACAAGATTATATATCTATCTTGTACATATACAGCCCTCTTCACCATAGTATCTGAATACTTCCCAATTATTTAAGAACAGAAATAGCAATAACAATCTCTCTTTGTCCCTTTCCAGCCTGTAGGAGAAATAGCTTGATTTATTTATAGTCGTTTTTTGGTGTGTTTATGTATGAGAGAGATGAACTGATCATGGGAAAGCTAAATGGAAGAGTTCATTTTTGCATTTAGTTCTGGACACGGAGAGACCTGTAGTCATTCTTATTTCTTTCAGGGCTGTGTTCCCTAGTTTAGGCCCAGCTCCCGTGAAAGTTCTCTTTTCCACCCTGGCAAGCCTCCCTCTGTGGTCTGTATATTCATTATACTAGTGGGATGTAGATGTCATAGGAAGTTATGGTCACTGAAGGAGAAATGATGTCTCAGATAGATTGGGCCACTCTTATACAGGGCTTTGAATGTCAGGAAAGAGACCTTGAGTAGCCACTGCAGAGAGCTGAGTGATTTTATACGGTCATGATGACCTGCACTGCTAAGCCGAGGGGTTGCTGTGTTTTGCACCCGCTGGAGCATCATTCCTATATGTAATGAGTTGCAATGATCAAGCCTGGAGGTCACCAGAGTGTGGGTCACTGTAGTCAGGGCTGTGTCTGGGAGGAAGGAACACAATCTGCTCATCACAGAAGAAAGTGAGTGTTTTTTGCCACCATGGCTACTTGAGTATCCAGTAGCATTGAGGAATCCACAACCATATCAACCCATAGCCTCCTGGTAACAGACACTCTTGAGAGCGGGGGATGAGAGAGGAGGCAAGTTCTTCGAAGTACTTGCCACTTTCTGCCAGCATCACTTCAGTGGTCCTGTCAGGGTTCAGCTTTAGCTGGCTGCTCTCCATCCAGGGGTTGATTTTTTTGGCTGAGCGTTGAGAGAGCTGGGAGATGATCCATTTTCTCAAGTGAGCTTTTTCTGCAGTTGGACCCAGAAAAGAACAGAGTGGCTATTCCGCCTCTGGATTTGTCCTTCTTGGTTCTGGTTCTGTAATGAAGAACACATTCAGGGGGGCGGAGGTGTTAGCTCACTAGTCCTGCAGTGTCAGTTAGACAGGTTTTGTGATGCAGACCTGGTCATGCAACTAGATAAGGGATAAGATCATGGATACTGAAGTCACAAAATAAGTGAGTGGCAAAGGTGGGAGGAGAACCCAGGAATCCTGATTCCCAATCCCTTTGTGTGGGAGTTCTGACAGTACAGAAGAAGTTCAGGCGTCTGACAACATTGTAGATTGAGAGGTGAAGTTTGCATAATTCTTCAGAGTCTGTTTGGATTGTTTACAGGGTTCTTCATAAAGATACATGAATAGATTCCTAGAGTTTGGATTCCTGTAACTTACGTTCATTTGCCAACAGATCATATTTGCCCTAAAGGGCTCATTTTGCTAATCAGCGTTGTAATAATACTTTGTTCTTGTATGGTGCTTTACATTTTCCAAATGACGTACAAAGAGGAAGTTGTAGTCATATGTGAAATGAGTTTGACAGGTCTCAGCTCACTCAGGTAGGCAGACTGTAGCTTTGCTTACACCTTTTCCTTCTTTCCTCCGCCCACCCCTTCTCTCCTCCTCTCTCTAGTATATGGCCCTGTGGCTGAGATTTCATACAAAGCTCATGGTTTCTTCATTGACCTGAAGTATTTTGGGCAGCAGGAATCGAAAGCGTGACTGTAGTTGTTAATGACCTTGGCTGTGAGCCAGAGAAGGGAGGGGGCTTGAATACCAGCTTTAGTTACTAGCTTGATGATGGATGACCTGGAACAGAACTTGGGGGGTGGGCGGAGGGGACAAGGAGATAGGCTTGCTGAATGAGAACAGGAGGCATAGACAAGACTGAATCAATCTAAAGGGATCCCTCCTCACTCTCTGCTAGACAAGCTGTTTGTAGTCAGTTTCTGCTGGGCTGATTTATTTAATATTATTTTTTGTTCTGTTCAAGGGAGTGGACAAGATTCACTCCTCAGTGACAGGGAAGAGGACTCGTCTGTCCAAACGTCTGTGGTGCCTGCATTGATCCAACATAAAACCCTCAGTGTGAACTGGTGCAGCGCTGCAAGTCCACAAGGCCTCTACCTGACTGTGCAGGTAAGGAACTCCTGATCCCCTTCTCGGTGGTTTCCTGCTTGAACTGTGTGTCTTTTCAGCTCTGTCTTTATGGGAAAGGGAGTGGGTTATCAACTAAGTGTTATATTGGCATCTAGAAGTCATCTGCCTGCAGTATAAAGGAGCCAAAAAATTGCTTGACCACTGGGGACTACCTGAGGTGTACGAAGGATTTCCTGGTGACATTAGGCTGGTGTAATGACAGTACACCAGACCCCATCACAACTTCTGGTGCCTGGACATGTCAGGGACATGTCTCGGGAAGAGAAGGGATGTGTTGGAGAAGGCAGGAGGCTGGAATGCTCTGCATTTGGGCTATTATGATCTGTTGGGTGGTCCCTTGGGGACTGTTGCAGGCAGGATGTTAGTCAAAGCAGCCCCTAGGCTGCTCTAACTTGTGTCAAGGGCTGAATCAATCCCCTGTAGTTCCAAAATCTGGAAGCCAAAAGTTTGCTTACAGTCGTCTTTGTGCTCCCTAGATATAAGGTTGCATTGAACTCAGCCACAGCCCAGGATCAGGGTCATTATCACTAGAGGATCCCAAACCAAAAATCAGTAGTAGGGATCTCAGCGTTTCCCAGGAGGATGCATTTGGGGGGAATATAAGTGTCCTCATTGTGAAACTCACAGCTGATTGAATTTAGTACTACCACCATTCTCATAGCAGAAAATCCTCTAAGGAATAAGGTAGGAACTCAGATTATGGAGCAACTGCTAGCTAATTTAAAAAAAAAAAAATCACTCTTCGATTTAGGTGCCAGATTTTTAAAACTAGCTTGTCTCTTTTCAAAATACAATTTATTCTGCTGTGTAAAGGCACTTTGTTGTAATACTTTATTCCCTGAGTGGAGATGGAAAGGGTGTTGGAAAAATATATCTCAGTTGTCTGGAAAGTGTTAGGAAACCAAATCCACTGAGGAAGTGGTAAAGATTTAGTAAAACTGCTAAGAATAACATTTTTGGTGTCACTTTTGAGCTATATAATAATCATTCAAGGGAGGAAGAAGACAAAACAAACAAACAAAAAACCAGCCCATGCTTTGCTTTGCAAAATATTATCCCAAATCTAGGATTGTGCAATAGTGTTTACTAACTACTGATTAGATGGGTCATGGGTGGGAGAGATGATGGTAGTAATTTCATATGGAACAACGGATTGAGAGTCAGGACTCCAGGGTTCTATTTCCATTTCTGTCACTCGTTCATTGTTGGACTTTGGGCAAGTCACTTAATCCATGTCTCTATACAACGGAGCCACATGTCTCTATGTGTTTCACAGGAGCGTAGTATAGCTTCACGAATTACCTTTTGTAAAGTGTTTCTAGAATGGGGGATGACAGGCACTATAGAAATGCAACATACTGTTTTCTGGCTGCCGTCTGAGAATTGCTCTCCCTCATCTTGAAGTTAAATTCAGAAACGTTCCAGTTGTAATAACCATTCACCATTTTGTGTTGTGTATTGTACTCACTCATGCCTTTCAGGTTTATGCTCTTCAGGGCAGGGACTTATTCGTGGGGCGCTGCTCACCTATTGTACAGCGCTTTCTGATCTTAAGCCTGGTCTACGCTACAAAGTTTTACCAGTAAAACGTGCCTATTTCAGAACTTTATAGATACAGTGTAACTCTTAAAAGTAGCTTCTGAATGGGGTGGGGGAAAATTCACAAGTTTCAGTCAGTGAACAGATTACATTAAAACCTTGTCCACACTGACCGTTTCCAGAAACCTTCCAACATTGCTCCAGCCCCAGAACAATTCCACTGGTGACAGCAAAGGAGAGAGCGCTGTTACCACTATGTCATCTCCACTTACTTTTAGACGACATGAGGGTGAAAATGCTAGTGCCTGGTCTACACTCTTGCCCTCATCACTGCTAGTGCCAGCAGATGTATACTGGCATTAGAGCTACAGCAGAGAAATCCCTATAATTGTCCCTTTAGAGACAGCTTCACAGTCCTGTCTGCAGGCCGTTAAGGTAGTCCTGGCACAGCATCAGAAGCAGTGTAATCTTTCCTGGGGTAGCAGAAAGGAGAAGGCTTGCTCCTGGAATGGAGAAGAATATAGATTTTTTTTTTTTCAGGCTACTGAATAATTGTTACATAAATTATGATAATCTCCTTATTTCTCTCCATCCTTCCAGATCCGCCATACTTGGGTAAAACTGTTAGAAGTTAGGCTTGCTCCAAATCCGTGCCTCTGAACAGTGGCTCATTGTAGTTAAATGGCCCATGGAAATGAGCTTACAGTGTGATATAGCAGCAGAAAAAGCCAGCGTGAACTCAGAAACAACATGTCATGGAACGCAGAATTGACAGTCTGTAGAACAACTACACCAACTAGAATACTGTGTACAGGACTGGGTCCCTCTCAACCAGTGAGGTGCTGACAAATTGGAAAGAATGCAGAGAATATTAAATGTGATTTAGAAGCTAGAGGCATTGATTTATGAGGCTAGATTAAAGGATACATTTGTATATATTAAAGGATAGACTAAACTAAACGTGCATTTTGGCTAAACCACAACACAGGTAGGAAGGGACATGACTATCTACCAATAGGATTCAAATATTAAGGAGAGTGAGGACTTTGTTTAAGATGGTTCAAGGATGGGGGTGTAAGTTGGAGGAATGGGATGAAATTAAGGAAAGGAAAATCGAGATTGAATGTCAGTGAAAACTTCCTGACACTGAAATCTGTAAAGCTCTGGTGACGTCTCCTGGGGAATGTGGTGGAAGCCTCATTGCTTGGGTGATCTGAAACTAGACTGGACAAAACACCAGCAAATGTAGTGAGAGGAATAATCCCTGCATGGAACCATGTTTGGGGCTACATGGACTAAATGACTTAATGCATCTTTTCTGTCTCTGGTTTCTGATTCACTCTGTCTGATTTCATTCCTGCTGAAACTGATTTTTTCCCCCCTCCTCCTTTTCCCCATCAATCTTGGCTTGGCTCATCTGATTGCAACCAGGAAATCACCTGCTATGCGATGAATGGATCAGCCTCAGTCACTGTAATTGAGTGTTATTTTTTTCTTACATTGCCATCTAATTTTCTGTCTGCTACCTGTCTTCTCCTTGTTCCTTTCTCTCCAAAATAGAGTTTTCAGAACTTTGAAAAATGACGGCTATGTGAGATGCTGTTTTCCAGTCTGTAGTTTGTATTTGAGACCATGTGTATGCTGCTTCTTGTCTTTTGCCTTTTGACTGACCTTTTGGAAACCAGAGGTTGATGAGAGCTGAAAGCTGGAGGGAAAGTGTGGGAGAACATAGGAGGTCACTGGGGAAGAGGGCATCGATGGCTTTAGTGGGATGGCACAGGCTGGAGTTTGATTAGGTTGGAACGGCAATGGAAGGAGTTTGGTTTTAGCAGGTAGGGAATTGACCAGATTAGAGTGGTGCAGGGAAGCAAAGAAGATGTGAAGACAGCAGAAATACATCTTGAAATACTGTGTGATACTGAGGTACCTGTAATGATTTCAATACCCTGGGGCACAGGGTGACCTTTCAAAATCTCACTCAGTCAAATCTCGCTCAGTCTGTAGTGAGAAGTCTAGGGAGGGTTTGTGCCCTCTTGAGTTACAATGCCCTCTAAAGGGAAAATGGTTGTGTTTTGAACACAGGCCTTGCAGGACAAGTTGTGCAAGGACAAGAGTCAGGTGAAGAACGAAGAGACTCATCATCAGCTACAGACTCAGTGTAGGACCCAGAAGCTGGGCATAGAGAAGAGGCCGGAGTCTGCTCACAACTGGGACGCTGGAGCACAGGGCCAGGAAGCCTGCAGCATGAACGCTGAGAAAACAGGTAAAGGGGGAGGCATGAAAATTGATGGCCATTAATTCTTATGCCTGTCTCTGTCTTAAGGCAACAAAATCAGAAAGCAACTGCTTCCTAGTGAAATGAGCTAGGGGGTAAGTGAATATCCTCCGCTCACAGCTAATGCAATGATTCTTTTATATAAATAGAACCTGATTACTCATTAGGGAATGAGTTTAACTCAAGAAGGATCAAATGCAAACCAGGTGTTTGCAGGCAGGTAACAAAAATGAGCTGTGCTGGGTCACTTCAAGTCACTGACAGATAAATCTAACCTTTGATCTGAAGCAGAATGATCTTGTTTATTTCTTCTCTTTTAAGGAAATGTTATCACAGTGCAGTTATAACCACCTATTCCCTCTGAGTGCATTGCTGCCTCCTTTCCTCTTCATCCCTGCTCTCTTGCATCTCCTCAGCCTGAGTTTTTATCCTGTTCTGTGTCTGTTTTGCCTAGTAGTGCCGGCGCCTGTCTCTGTGCTCTTGGGTCTCATTTAAATGTTCTGGTTTTGTCTTCAGTCCCCTGCCCACTAGAGGAGATAAATGGCATTTCAGAAGATTATACTTCTTGCTTTGAAAGCTGCTTCTTGCCCAAATACTCTTCTGAATCTTACGCAGTTAAACTGACAGCTCAAATGTGGGACCTCGTCTTTGCTGTCATGCAACTGCTGAGGACAGTGTCCACTGTAATGTGTTCAAGAGGCTGGTCTACTCTTGATAGTTATTCAGAGCTTTTTTATCCCTCTCCCTGGTTAACTTCCAAAATGGACAATGTGGATTTGGTAGAAATGGAGTCCTTATTGCTCCTTTTGTCCCGCTTCCCATCCTTCTATAGGCAACATTGCTAGTACAAGAGTCCAGTGAATGTAAATGTCTCCTCAGGGTTGGAGTCTGTTGGCAGGGAAAAGGAGGTGAAGCAAGAGCTTTTCACTAAAGGTGCATGGAAGCATATTCACCTTTCTGAGAGAAATGGCAGGTCTGATTCTCATCCACTAATGCCAGTTTAACTCCATTGACTCCTGGGGGTTATTCCTATTGTACAGATTCAGGCCTCGTGTCTTTGGTGAGGAAGAAGCTATGCAGAAACTGTGCTGGAAGTTGGATTTTGATTCCTATTATTTATTTTCTCCATCAGAAACTCATTACCTGGGCTTGTCCAGACACATCAGAGTGAGCCACTCCCTGTTGTGCTCTGGTTAGAACTTACTGGGTTGTCCGTGGGAGATGTCTCTCTCCGCCATGAGCGGGCCTCAGGACAGAGTGTGTGCGTGAGAGCACCAAGCATGTTACACAGAGAGAGGAAGAGGTGTCTCAGTGACAGAAACAGGAAGGAGCTTAAGAAAGGGGTAAGGCATGCCAGCTGGAAATGTCAGGTTCCAAGAGACAAACAGTAATGCAAAGAGTAGGCAGACACATGAACTGCAACTTTCTTCTCAGGCAGGGGAACTAGTGTGTGAAAATGACGTAACCAGAGTAAGTATACAGTGAGTTAGACCTAGAATTTATCTTCACGAGTCTGTGGTACCCCCTTCTCTGAACCCCCCCTGCTGCTGCTGAGTTATTTCCTCTTGTGCTGGCCCTGTTCCCGCTGCTGCTTCGCTAAGCCTTTCGCTGCTTTTCTAGCTGTGCCCACCTGAGGCAAAAGGCTCATCTGAATTTTGCTGATCCCTCTATCTGCTAATGCTCCTTGAGCTTTTTACCGGCTTTGCTCGTAGGTGAAGCAAGCTTTCCGGCTTTATACGCTCCCCATTCTCTGGCAAGATGCAGAATAGAGAGGCTCAAGACACTACACAGTCAGCTATAAATAGAGCCCTACAAATTCACTTCCATTTTGGTCAATTTCACGGTCATAGGATTTTAAAAATCGTAAATTTCATGATTTCAGCTATTTAAATCTGAAAATGTCACGGTGTTGTAATTGTAGGGGTCCTGACCCAAAAAGGAGTGGCGGGGGGGAGGAGGGGTTTGCGGTACGGCTACCCTTATATCTGTGCTGCTGCTGGTGGTGGTGCTGCCTTCAGAGCTGGGCAGCTGGAGACCGGCGGCTGCTGGCTGGGAGCCCAGCTCTGAAGGCAGAGCCACTGCCAGTAGCAGCATAGAAGTAAGGGTGGCACGGTCTGATATTGCCACCCTTACTTCTGCACTGCAGCTGGCGGGGCACTGCCTTCAGAGCTGGGCGCCTGGCCAACAGCTGCCATTCTCCAGCCTCCCAGCTTTGAAGGCAGCACAGAAGTAAGGGTGGCAATACTGCGACCCCCCCCAAAATAACCTTGTGACCCCCCCCCCCGCAACTCCCTTTGGGGTCAGGATCCCCAATTTGAGAAACGCTGGTCTCCCCTGTGAAATCTGTATGGTATAGGGTAAAAGCACACAAAAGACCAGATTTTGCGGCGGGAGACCAGATTTCACGGTCCGTGATGCGTTTTTCATGGCTGTGAATTTGGTAAGGCCCTAGCTAAAAAAAGCTGAAAAGCCAGAAAGTGTTGAAATATCAGGAGATTTCATTTGTACGCTTTGCACATCAACTGCTGGCTACCTCAGCACCTTCTATACAATTTCAGTGTTTAATGCCCCATATAAATCCTATGGTCTGATCTGCCCCGTATATAATCAGCATGTTTTGTGAATACTTGGGGACTGTACGCATCTTGCTGCAGCCTTTGTGGAAGTCACTAATGTCCACTTTAAAAGTTTTTCAGAACAAGCATGAAAGTCTGTGTGGCAGAGCTAGCTGTGTGTGTGTAACTCACAGTATGAAGTGTCTGCCTAGCTTTAAACTTTAGCATACATAGAATACTGCTGTGTAATTAGCTTCCCAACCAGTAAGTCTGTGTGATAAGTTATATAATGTAGGCCAGCCTACTCCATTGGCAGACCTGCCTTTCCAAGCTTCCAGTTTCCCAAGAATGGTTTCTGGAGAATAACGTGTTGGAACAGATGATATACCCTGTACCAAAGGGGAACATGTTCAAAGCATAGAAAAATGCCATGCTTTGTTTGAATTAAGTTGGGTACAATTGCCATGGTTTTAAATTGAATGGTTTAGATTCCCTAGCAGAACGATTCAGTGTCCCAGCACAGGATTAAAATGGATAATACACACAGATACACAGTGATTTCATACATGCCCTGACATCTCCTTTAAACCTAGGATAACACTTTTGAGGTGAGAATGCTCCAAAATGAACAACACTTTGCATTTATATATCACTTTACAGGTTCTTTTATTAACATCTGGTGGATATTATCCCTCTTTTACATACAGAGAAACTCAGGTACTAAGAGAGGTTAAAAGCCAACAAAAGTGCACACTGCTTTTGGACGCCCAACTTGAGTCACTTTCAAGGTGTCTCAAGCACCCAAAAATTGAGGTAAAATGCCATCCAGAATCAGTGGTCACTAGTGAAAATATTGGCCCTATTCATAGACTACGAGGCCAAAAGGGACCAGGCTCATCATCCGCTCTGACTGCCTGTATCCATAGCACTTTCCCAAATGAGTTCCCGTTTGAACTAGAATATATCTTTGAGAAAAACGTCCAATCTAGATTAAACAATTTCCAGTGATGGAGAATCCACCACAACCCTTGGCATGCATCTTATTTCTAGTTTGAATTCAGCCATTGGATCTTGTTATATCTTTGAACTGGCCATGGTCACACACAAAATCAATGACAGAGCTAGGATTAGAACTCAATACCTGCTTTTCAGCCCTTTGCTCACACCATTATCCCATAACTTCTCTATACAGGGATGAACACATCAAAGGCCCACAGCTGGTATATTAAACACTTCCATGTGGTCCAAACATGGGTCTTAAAAAGAGACAGAGCTACCAAATGTTTACAGGGGAAAAAAAATAGTCTTGCAGCAAAAGCAGCTTCTTCTGATAAATACACTTTTCATAAAGCAAGCAACTTTGGCTGCTTGCAGTTACCCAGACAATTATGAGCCCCATTATTTGCCCTTAAAGCCACAGAACTGTGTCATTTCCAGTAGTGCTTATTTAAAACCAGGTGAGAGGCAGGGCAGGGTAGTATGGCAGGCTGGAATCCTGACCCAATCTCTCTTTCTTATGGCCACAGATTCTCCCTCCTTACCACCATAGCGCCTCCTTGTAGTGTCACCCCAAATCCTGGGAACTAGCCAGTCCCTTTACTTTCACCTGGGAATTAGCAAGTACTTTAAGGATTAGTTACAAGAGCTACAATGTATGTGCAGCTACGTCTCTATGAACATGTATGTCTATATAATAGGGGATATCTGCAGCCTTTCTCCAATCAAAAATACAAGCCCAAATATAATATAAACCATATAAAGCCATCCACAACCTGCTTCCAAAAAATAATGCTCCCTTCATAATTAATTTCAGTTAAAACAATAAAGCCTGAGGAGCTGTGAGGTGCCTTTTGTTTCCTTACTGCTGAGTCTCTTATGGCATCAGTTCTCTTACCATGAAGGCAGCACAGTGAGAAAATAGCAGGGCACTTTCCTCCCACAACTCCTCACTTTTCCAGGTTGTTTGTCCACTGTGAATTGCAGCCACTGTCAGCCCCTCCCTCATCTGCCACTGGTTTACGATCAAGGCATCTGAATGTAGGAGTTCGTGCGATTTTTTTTTCTTCTGAATTAAAAAATATGAATAGTAAAGCCTGACATTACTTGAGGGACTTGAGAGTAGGGTAGAAATAAGGGCCTTGCAAAGGCAGGGTGGACTAGTGGGTAGGTCAATGGACAAAGCCTTTATGAGAGATGCGTTTGAGTCCTGGCTCAGCCACAGACATCGTACGTGACTTTGGGCAAGTTATTGAATCTAGCTGTAAAGTTAAAAAGAGGGATAGTACTTCTCTGCCTCATAGCGATGTTGTGAGGATAAGATCCACTGATGACTCTGAGGTGCTCAGATACTACCATTATGAGGGCCATGTAAGTACTTAGACATGTCGATAGGAGTTGCAGACCAGACCTGCCCTTACTGTTTTGTAGGGCCAGATTGTTACAAATAGAAAATGAGTGAGATGTAACCATGGAGCACCGTTAGGAGATTACGGCATGTGGCATGGAGGAAGGAGATTGCTTTACTATCTCTCAGCATTATCCTCTTCACTAGATAGCCTTTTGTATCATGCTTTGGATTGTGGCTGGTGCTCTCCTTTACTTACTGGCCACAGCCAAGAGTGAAATGCCTTGTAGTCCCCTTGGCTCAGCCCCCTTCTTGGTAGAACTATTGCCCATTGTGAAGGGTGTATTGGGTTATTTTCCTCAGTTTGCCCCAAAGCATTTTTTTACGTGTTAATTGAAATCATGGGCTCTGTCTGTGTGTTTTCTTTCTTGTTTGTGGAGCCAGGAATGTGGAAGTCGGTGGGTGATGAACTCCTCAGCCCGGGGCTCAGAAGCAGTGGGGTATTTATGAACGTCACATACTTGTGTGCTCACTGTGTACTTTCCACCAGCCAAACGCCAACAGGGAGTTTCCTGGGGGGTTGTGACTGTGGAGATGTGACGTTTGTGTCATTGCTGTCACACACTATTGTTTCTCTCACACGTGCGCTTGCGTCTCTGTGCTTGGAACACTGTTCCCCACATGCTTCCGTTGGTTCAGTGGCCACCATTTTCCATCTATGACGAATTGAACATCTTTTAAAGACAATTAAAAAAAATTTGAAGGTATTGAATTGTCAGGATTTGTCTAAATGCCTTCTGCGACACTTTCTTCAGCCCTGATCCTACATGCACTTAAGCATGTGTGTGACTTTTTCTATGGGGTACTCTGTAGTCCTGCTACGGTAAGTGAGACCGCTCACATGAGTAGTTAGGCACATGCTTACGTGCTTACAGAATCACAGCCTTGTTTTGGTTCTGTCAGTGTGCACGGAACTCTCAAACAAATTACTGTTCAAAGGTGTACTCACTTATTTCAGGAAAATTTTCCAATCAAATGATTCATCTTCTGTATCTGGAGCATCCCTGCAGCTCCTTCTGGGGGCTGGCAGAACTGCCCCGAGCTTCACTGCTGGTTCCTTCCCTCAGAGCATTGATTGGAGCAGTGGGTGGTAACTGGAGTCATGAAATGGTCCTCTACATCTACAGCATGTTTAGCCCGTGCTGCTCAGGAAGGAATCTGGAGTTTTCACTGCTGTTATGGTCCTTTTCTTATTGTCTTTACATCTCCTGCTCCACTTTAGTCATTTAGTGGGCCCTACTTTTAGTCCACACTTACTGGCCTCTCATGGCATGCATCTGTCACTTCATCACACACCACCAACCTCCATACATTCACACCTACCTGCCCCTTTGTAAATGTAATGCTAACACTCTTCTTGTTGCAGGTGGAAGATTCTTCAGTGGGAAATGCTCCAGCTTGTCAGGAGCACGTCAGTTTCCTATGATCCAAAAGATGGTGGAATCTATGGCCCAGTTGCAGGAGGAGAAGCTGCAGCTGCAGGAAGAGCTGCTGGCACTGCAGGAGAAACTTTCTGCACGGCAGAATGAAGAACTTGCTGTGTCTGTCCAACTGCAAGATCAGGTACTGCACAAGATGGGGGAGGAAGAACTCTGGGAGTGAACCGAGACATTTTTCAGGGTCCAGATCCCAAAAGGTATTGGGTTCCTAGCTTCCATTGATTTCAAAGGGAGTTAAGTGCCTAAATACCTTTGAGGATCTCGACCAAGGTGTTTAGGCCAACATTGTAACTTACGTGCAAATTGCTATGTTCCAAGTGCTCTCACACTCAATATCTGATCTAATTCCTCTTATAGAATCATAGAATAGAATCTCAGGGTTGGAAGGGACCTCAGGAGGTCATCTAGTCCAACCCCCTGCTCAAAGGAGGACCAATCCCCAACTAAATCATCCCAGCCAGGGCTTTGTCAAGATGGACCTTAGAAACCTCTAAGAACGGAGATTCCACCACTTCCCTCGGTAACCTATTCCAGTGCTTAACCATTCTCCTAGTGAAAAAGTTTTTCCTAATATCCAACCTAGACCTCCCCAACTGCAACTTGAGACCATTACTCCTTGTTCTGTCATCTGCCACCACTGAGAACAGCCGAGCTCCATCCTCTTTGGAACCCCGCTTCAGGTAGTTGAAAGCAGCTATCACATCCCCCCTCATTCTTCTCTTCTGCAGACTAAAAAATCCCAGTTCCCTCAGCCTCTCCTCATAAGTCATGTGTTCCAGTCCCCTAATCATTTTTGTTGCCCTCCACTGGACGTTTTCCAATTTTTTCACTTCCTTCTTGTAGTGTAGGGCCCAAAACTGGACACAGTACTCCAGATGAGGCCTCACCAATGTCGAATAGAGGGGAACGATCACGTCCCTCGATCTGCTGGCAATACCCCTATTTATACAGCCCAAAATGCCATTGGTCTTCTTGGCAACAAGGGCTCACTGTTGACTCATATCCAGCTTCTCGTCCACTGTAACCCCTAGGTCCTTTTCTGCAGAACTGCTGCCTAGCCATTCGGTCCCTAGAATCCTGTGCATGGGATTCTTCCATCCTAAGTGCAGGACTCTGCACTTGTCCTTGTGGAACCTCATCAGATTTCTTTTGGCCCAGTCCTCTAATTTGTCTAGGTCACTCTGTATCCTAATCCCTACCCTCCATCTTATCTACCTCTCCTCCCAGTTTAGTGTCATCTGCAAACTTGCTGAGGGTGCAATCCACGCCATCCTCCAGATCATTAATGAAGATATTGAACAAAACCGGCCCCAGGACCGAACCTTGGGGCACTCCGCTTGATACCGGCTGCCAACTAGACCTGGAGCCATTGATCACTACCCGTTGAGCCCGACAATCTAGCCAGCTTTCTATCCACCTTATAGTCCATTCATCCAGTCCACACTTCTTTAACTTGCTGGCAAGAATGCTGTGGGAGACCGTGTCAAAAGCTTTGCTAAAGTCAAGGAATAACATGTCCACTGCTTTCCCCTCATCCACAGAGCCAGTTATTCTGTTGCTAAGAAACACATATTTTAAAGCAGATATTTTGCAAGACCTAGATACACAATGTGTTGTGCTCCCTCTGTTGGCTCTGCATAGCTGCAGTCTAGTCTAGTGCACAGGGTCTAGTGCAGGAGGAATGTTGGGGGGAGCGGTGACGCCAGGCAGCTTGGACTTTAGCCTGGTGTGGCGGGTGCCACCTCCACCCCAGCTCACCTCTTTTTTTGGTCTGGGTTGCAGTGGGGCACAATCAAAAATTGTAACTCAAAGCAGGGGCTGAGCTCAAAGAGTTTGAAAACTGCTGGTGTAGTGGTTAGGGCAGGACTCTAGGAATGAGGCCTTTGAGTTCTATTCCCAGGTCTGCCTTTGGCTTTTTCTGATTTTGAACAAGTCACTAAACAGCTGCATGCTTTAGGTTCCCTGCCTAATCTTCTATTGAATCAGTTTTGTGGCATTTCAATAATCTCATGAAGTGCTTGTAAATTCTTTGATGAAAAGAGCTCGTTAAGCACCAAGTATTGCTGTCTAGCAAACCTACTCTCAGAGCTATGCTGTGATTGTCCATTATACTAGTGCACAAAGGGCCCAGCACAATAGGTTTGTGGTATGAAATAAGCAAGTTAATTCTAGTGTCATTCAAAAGGCAGGAAGTGAAAAACACATTTAAAAGTCAGTTTTCCAGCTGAGAAGGAGAAAACTGATAAGAGAATAGGTATGTGGGTGGATGGATGTGAGGAAAAGGATGGTGCATGAAGTATAAAGACATTCTTTGGTTTCTAAGAAACAACAACAAATGTTTTAAAGTCATTACCTGGTTGTTTGTCGAAGTGTAGCAAGATTGTGCGACACTGGTAACCTCCCCCCCCTCACAAAAAAATAGCATTTATTTGTGAGAAAGTGGGACTACACGCTCATAATAAAAAGACTCTGTGTAGGACGGGCGGTTGGTTTATAACTCTAGATGTGACTATGGTCTGATTCTGCTCTTAATTACACAGATCTAAACATGACCAAATAATTGTATTGAGTTCAGTTGGGTTACTCTGTATGACACCAGTGTGCATAAGTTAAAGCAGAATCTGGCCCTGTACCAGCTAACAGAGAGAGAGAGAGAGTGACATTGTATACAGGAGGCAGATCTCTGCTAGGGAAAAACAACTAGCTAGCATGTGGACAAAGGAGAAGGATAAATTAACATGTCCCATTTCTTTAAAGAGACTTTAAAGGCTAAAAGAAAAGGAGGACTTGTGGCACCTTAGAGACTAACAAATTTATTTGAGCATAAGCTTTTGTGAGCTACAGTTTACTTCATCGGATGCTGTAGCTCACAAAAGCTTATGCTCAAATAAATTTTTTAGTCTCTAAGGTGCCACAAGTACACCTTTTCTTTTGGCGAATACAGACTAACACAGCTGCTACTCTGAAACCTGTTTAAAGGCCAAGAGATACAAAGGCCACACCTAAGTGCCAGACATAGCTAAGAAAACCAGTGGGTGTCATTTCTAGCAATTGTGGCCAGGCTGGAGATACAACCAGTGAGGTCTAGCCAGGCAAACAACCAGGCTCCACCTATTTTTCCAGGAAGGGGTGGGTCTCCACTACAGGTGAAGTGAATCAGTGTCTCCTGTTATCTTCATCTTCAGCTGAGGAAGAGAGATGAGCTGGTATTTTCTAATTTAACACTGTGAGTTTTCTGCTAATGAATTTAGGGTTAAACAAACTCTGATGTTAAATGTACTGATAATCACTTATTCTGAGTGGCATTTGTATCACAGGTGGATGCTTGTCTGTAAATTCTGCAAATACTATTAATTCTAAAGACATTTCAAGACTGAGCTAGGTGACTGACTGACATTGGAATGGTATGAAGTGTATAAATCCATTCACGGATAGATGGCTATGTGTAATGCAGACTTGCTTTTGATAGATTTTTACTTGTTTTTGTGTCCCCACGATAAGGACCAACTATGGTAAGTGTCCATAGGTTTTTACTCTTTTTAGAGAGATGCTGTTGTTGTTGCTTTGAAATAGTGTAAAATTTCAATATTAAAGGGAAGTAAAATTATTAAAAGCAAAGTTATGGATATTAAAAGATTAATTATTAAAAGTGATTTTTAATCCATTATATCTGTTCTTTGCATTTCTCTCAGGTTGGACAATGAAAATAGATCAATCAGATGCAACTTTTTTTTACTTTTTTCTTCACTTTCTGGTTCTCATGCACTTGCACAGTGCTGCCATATTTGGGGACTATCTTGTTTAAAAACAAACTCCTAATTCTATTGGTCTTCAGTTTTGTAGAAGTTTGTCTTTATAAAAGCCTAATTTTTAGGCTTCTATATGACTATATGACTATATACATATATTCTATATGACTTCTCAGTGTACTTTTTTAAATGGAACAACTAGTGTGGAGTGGCATCTCAGAATATGGTAATACCATGTATTTAAGTATTCGTTCTAACTTTACCTCATTAGATGGGTGTAACTTCATTGAGCTTAATTAATTGTAGAATAATGTAAACATGTATTTGTTTTAAGTCAGCAGTTCCAAACTATGGTCCACAGATCACTGAGGGGCTGCAAAGAGTTGGGTGGGCACATGGTAATAGCTCCTTCTCTTTGTTTCCAGCTGTTAAATGCTATTAAAAGAAGCTGGAGTATGTGAATAGTCTAACATTTCTTTCCCTTGTACTTGCCTGCTGTGGCTGCCACAGGGATGTTCCATGATCACAGGTGGAGGGGAAGCACTAATGAGTCTCTTTCTGCTAAGAAATGGTTCACTCTATAGGGAAAAAATTGAGATCCTTTATTATAAGCTAAAAAGTAAAAACTGGTATTAATTGTCACAGGGAGCCAAACCACTTATAGTAACTCCATCGTGGAAAGACTGTTTGGGTTCAGTTCTCTGGTGGGATCCACTCCCAGCACAGGGGACTTTCCAAGCTGATGTAAAAGCTCCATAGACCCACCTCTTAGCTCCTGTTTTAGGGTCTGTGTCCAGGGTTGGTAATGGTTATCCCCAGGAGAGGGAAGGGATGTCGTTTGAGTGTGCTCTGCTCTGTCTGCTTTCATAAGGAGGCATGGGAAGCAAAAGATTTGTTAGAGACCCCTTGAGATAGCTCTGATGAAAGCCAGGGGGTAGAGCGCTCTTCAGCTACTATGGGACCACTTTTGGCCACCCCAATCTTCATTCTGCATTGAGCACTCAGATGGGAGAAAATAGAATTGGGGTCCAGATCTTCGTGTCTAAAGACCCTGCTTCTACACCAATCAAAGAGGTGGGACTGAGAGCTAGAATGTAAACTTAGGAGAAGTCTGAAGTGTGTGTGTGTGGTGCAGGGGAGAGAGGGGAAGGTTGTCAAGCTGTCCTGGAGTGGCTCAAGAGTGTGGGTACCAACCCCAGGGAAGACTGTTGAGAAGCAGGTCACAAACACCAAATTGGCAATGAGTTCTGTACGTAGATTTCACCTATTAAGTGTAAACTTCTCAGGCAACATAACAGCCTAACTGTGGAGTCACAGATGGCTCCCTTGGGTACTCTGATCTATCTTTCAACCTAGGCAAGCTAGCTTTTGTGCTAGATGGTTCCCTACACCAAAACTCACAACAGTAGTCCACAAAAAGAAAAGGAGACTTGTGGCATCTTAGAGACTGAAGTGAGCTGTAGCTCGCGAAAGCTTATGCTCAAATAAATTGGTTAGTCTCTAAGGTGCCACAAGTACTCCTCTTCTTTTTGCGGATACAGACTAACACGGCTGCTACTCTGAGACAGTAGTCCAGTTATTCCCAGACCCAAAGGACCAGTCATGTATACCAGGTCAGTTGCACCTTAGATCTCGCACTAAAGATAAAGCTTGTAGCCAGTCCTGTCAAACTATCTAAAGATTTATTAACTAGGAAAAGGAAACAAAAGAGTTATTTACAAGGTTAAAGCCGGTAAATGAACACACACTCTAAAGGTAATAGAAGTTTGTATAATAAGCACGCTCTATATGTCCCTTAGGGCTAGCCT
Organism: Dermochelys coriacea; assembly: GCF_009764565.3. Classification (NCBI taxonomy): domain Eukaryota; kingdom Metazoa; phylum Chordata; order Testudines; family Dermochelyidae; genus Dermochelys; species Dermochelys coriacea. Next base: position 3,893,379 of record NC_050079.1, on the reverse strand, counting down.
ACATTAAGCAGCCGGGGGCCCTCATGCTTATGCCTAGAAATCTTTCCCTCTAGAGTCTAAGTAGAATAGAGTTAGTTTCTCCTATGTAGGGATGTTTGAGCTACTAGTTCACCTGATGGGAGGATTCAGAGTGTAGCTGTGTTAGTCTGTATCAGCAAAAACAACGAGGAGTCCTTGTGGCATCTTAGAGACTAACAAATTTATTTGGGCATAAGCATCTAGCCCACGAAAGCTTATGTTCAAATAAATTTGTTAGTCTCTAAGGTGCCACAGGGACTCCTCGTTGTTTTTGCTGATGGGAGGAATTCACTTGCATGTCTCCTCTTCCTGGGGACTGGCAGGTGGGGGTGGGGTGGGCGGGAGCAATCAACAAAGTCTTTTATCTTCTTTGATGTTCCACAATAGTTCTTCTAGTGTTGATGGGCCTTCTCTGTGGAACAGGACATGACACTTTGTGTTTAGGCCAGCATTACACACTAATTTAATGTCTCTTGCCAATCTGGTGACTTACACAGCTACAGAGGTTTACAGTGCAAATGCTCAAATATTACCTTACAATATGGTGTACAGATGTTATAATGGAGATTTAATGCACAAAGCAGTTTACAAGCATTCAATAAAGTCTAGACACTAAGCCCATTTTTAGAACTTGAATACTTGTTTTAACAATACTAACACTAATCAGGTACTAAAGCAGAGAGTGGACTAGATGATACATCTGAGGGAAGGGAACAGAAGGAGACTCCGCCGATTGGAAGGCATGAGATGCACTGTCCTAGGGATGGGGGTTCCACGACCCCCGCTCCCAAGAGGAGGAGGCGAGTGGTCGGGGACTCTCTCCTCAGGGAGACTGAGTCATCTATCTGCTGCCCTGACCGGGAAAACCGAGACGTCTGCTGCTTGACAGGAGCTAGGATTCATGATGTGACAGAGAGACTGCCGAGACTTATCAAGCCCTCGGATCGCTACCCCTTCCTGCTTTTCCACATGGGCACCAATGATACTGCCAAGAATGACCTTGATCACTGCAGACTATGTGGCTCTGGGAAGAAGGATAAAGGAGTTTGAGGCGCAAGCGGTGTTCTCGTCCATCCTCCCTGTGGAAGGAAAAGGCCCAGGTAGAGACCGTTGAATCATGGAAGTCAATGAATGGCTACTCAGGTGGTGTGGGAGAGAAGGCTTTGGATTCTTTGACCAGGGGATGGTGTTCCAAGAAGGAGGAGTGCTAGGCAGAGATGGGCTCCACCTAACGAAGAGGGAAGAGCATCTTCAGGCTGGCTAACCTAGTGAGGAGGGCTTTAAACTAGGCTCACAGGGGAAGGAGACCAGAGCCCTGAGGTATGTGGGATACCGGGAGGAAGCATGAGCAGGAGCGCGCGAGAGGGGAGGGCTCCTGCCTCATACTGAGAAAGAGGGCCGATCAGCAAGTTATCTCAAGTGCCTATACACAAATGCAAGAAGCCTGGGAAACAAGCAGGGAGAACTGGAAGTCCTGACACAGTCAAGGAATTATGATGTGATTGGAATAACAGAGACTTGGTGGGATAACTCACATGACTGGAGTACTGTCATGGATGGATATAAACTGTTCAGGAAAGACAGGCAGGGCAGAAAAGGTGAGGGAGTTGCATTGTATGTAAGAGAGCAGTATGACTGTTCAGAGCTCTGCTATGAAACTGCAGAAAAACTGAGAGTCTCTGGATTTAAGTTTAGAAGTGGGAGCAACAAGGGTGATGTCGTGTTGGGAGTCTGCTATAGACCACCGGACGAGGGGGATGAGGTGGACGAGGCTTTCTTCCGGCAACTAACGAAAGTTACTAGATCGCAGGCCCTGGTTCTCATGGGAGACTTCAATCATCCTGATATTTGCTGGGAGAGCAATACAGCAGTGCACAGACAATCCAGGAAGTTTTTAGAAAGTGTAGGGGACAATTTTCTGATGCAAGTGCTGGAGGAACCAACTAGGGGCAGAGCTCTTCTTGACCTGCTGCTCACAAACCAGGAAGAATTAGTAGGGGAAGCAAAAGTGGATGGGAACCTGAGAGGCAGTGACCATGAGATGGTTGAGTTCAGGATCCTGACACAGGGAAGAAAGGAGAGCAGCAGAATACGGACCCTGGACTTCAGAAAAGCAGACTTTGACTCCCTCAGGGAACAGATGGGCAGGATCCCCTGGGAGAATAACATGAGAGGGAAAGGAATCCAGGAGAGCTGGCTGTATTTTAAAGAATCCTTATTGAGGTTACAGGGACAAACCATCCCGATGTGTAGAAAGAATAGTAAGTATGGCAGGCGACCAGCTTGGCTTCACAGTGAAATCCTTGCTGATCTTAAACACAAAAAAGAAGCTTACAAGAAGTGGAAGATTGGACAAATGACCAGGGAGGAGTATAAAGATGTTGCTCGGGCATGCAGGAGTGAAATCAGGAAGGCCAAATCACACCTGGAGTTGCAGCTAGCAAGAGATGTTAAGAGTAACAAGAAGGGTTTCTTCAGGTATGTTAGCAACAAGAAGAAAGTCAAGGAAAGTGTGGGCCCCTTACTGAATGAGGGAGGCAACCTAGTGACAGAGGATGTGGAAAAAGCTAATGTACTCAATGCTTTTTTTGCCTCTGCCTTCACAAACAAGGTCAGCTCCCAGACTACTGCACTGGGCAGCACAGCATGGGGAGGAGGTGACTAGCCCTCTGTGGAGAAAGAAGTGGTTCGGGACTATTTAGAAAAGCTGGACGAGCACAAGTTCATGGGGCCGGATGCACTGCATCCGAGAGTGCTAAAGGAGTTGGCGGATGTGATTGCAGAGCCATTGGCCATTATCTTTGAAAACTCATGGTGATCGGGTGAGGTCCCGGATGACTGGAAAAAGGCTAATGTAGTGCCCATCCTTAAAAAAGGGAAGGAGGAGGATCCGGGGAACTACAGGCCAGTCAATCTCACCTCAGTCCTTGGAAAAATCATGGAGCAGGTCCTCAAGGAATCAATTCTGAAGCACTTAGAGGCGAGGAAAGTGATCAGGAACAGTCAGCATGGATTCACGAAGGGCAAGTCATGCCTGACTAATCTAATTGCCTTCTATAATGAGATAACTGGCTCTGTGGATGAGGGGAAAGCAGTGGACTTGTTATTCCTTGACTTTAGCAAAGCTTTTGACACGGTCTCCCACAGTATTCTTGCCAGCAAGTTAAAGAAGGATGGGCTAGATGAATGGACTATAAGGTGGATAGAAAGCTGGCTAGATTGTCGGGCTCAATGGGTAGTGATCAATGGCTCCATGTCTAGTTGGCAGCCAGTATCAAGTGGAGTGCCCCAAGGTTCGGTCCTGGGGCTGGTTTTGTTCAATATCTTCATTAATGATCTGGAGGATGGCGTGGATTGCACCCTCAGCAAGTTTGCAGATGACACTAAACTGGGAGGAGAGGTAGATACACTGGAGGGTAGGGATAAGAGACAGAGGAACCTAGACAAATTAGAGGATTGGGCCAAAAGAAATCTGATGAGATTCAACAAGGACAAGTGCAGAGTCCTGCACTTAGGATGGAAGAATCCCATGCACTGCTACAGACTAGGGACCGAATGGCTAGGCAGCAGTTCTGCAGAAAAGGACCTAGGGGTTACAGTGGACGAGAAGCTGGATATGAGTCAACAGTGTGTCTTTGTTGCCAAGAAGGCCAATGGCATTTTGGGCTGTATAAATAGGGGCATTGCCAGCAGATCGAGGGATGTGATCGTTCCCCTCTCTTCGACACTGGTGAGGCCTCATCTGGAGTACTGTGTCCAGTTTTGGGCCCTACACTACAAGAAGGATATGAAAAAATTGGAAAGAGTCCAGCGGAGGGCAACAAAAATGATTAGGGACTGGAACACATGACTTATGAGGAGAGGCTGAGGGAACTGGGATTGTTTAGTCTGCAGAAGAGAAGAATGAGGGGGGATGTGATAGCTGCTTTCAACTACCTGAAGGGGGGTTCCAGAGAGGATGGATCTAGATTGTTCTCAGTGGTAGCAGATGACAGAACAAGAAGTAATGGTCTCAAGTTGCAGTTGGGGAGGTCTAGGTTGGATATTAGGAAAAACTTTTTCACTAGGAGGGCAGTGAAGCACTGGAATCCATTACCTAGGGAGGTGGTGGAATCTCCTTCCTTAGCAGTTTTTAAGGTCAGGCTTGACAAAGCCCTGGCTGGGATGATTTAGTTGGGGATTGGTCCTGCTTTAAGCAGGGGCTTGGACGAGATACCTCCTGAGGTCCCTTCCAACCCTGAGATTCTATGATTCTACGAACACACAGGTGAGCCAGTCTGAGCCCTGCTCTATGTTACAGAGTTAGGCAGCTTATGTCCACCTGGCGAGGAGGGGACAATTCGATCTCTGAGCACAGTTGGGATGGAAGATTTCTCCAATAAGAAACAACATTTTTTATCCATTAAAGTTTCTCCCAAGAGTTGGTGAAAGAATGGAGGACAGGCTGTCAAAATGCTCATGTGGTAGAGAAGGTTACCTGAAAAAAAAACACTTTTTTTAATTTTTAATCCTCAAACATGCATTGAGGCAGAAAATGAGTAATTGGTGTGGGTAGCACTCAAACATACAAGCAATTATCAGAGGAAATGGGATGAAACAGCAAAGAAAACTTTTGCTGAATATCAGGAAATAGTCCTAACAGTGTGGTCTCACTCTGAGGAATAATTTGCTCCAGGGAGGTGGTGGGTGGCCCATTACTTGGAACTAAAACTGCATTGGAGAAGATACTGCCAGGTATCTGTGCTGATGCAGGTGTGGAGTAAGGGACCAAATAAGTCTATTTCCTTTCCAGTTTTGAATCTTTTTTATGTTCCCACTTTGTTGATGTTTTCAATGGCAGCTCACAGTTAGCCAGGGCTGTTATGTACCCAGTTCTCTCCAGAAAAGCTAGCTACATGGTATTCTACAGTCATATTAGCAGAAATAAAGAGAGTGCGTTGCTTGTTTGATGAATAGCACCCCATATAATTTGGGGATTGCTGGTATGGTTTGTTGTCTTCTCAGGGCCAGCATCCTTCCAATGTAGTCTTGGACATTGCTTTCTCTGGGCTGGGGGGGTTCCGCAACTCGTAACTACCCAGTCTATTGGTCTGGCTCTGTGTGGCTTGTAGGAAATTCATGATTTTTCCCTCTGGGCCTTAAAGCACCTTATTTTTGTGCCGGAGCATTGCAGCTTCAAGTGAAGCTATGTGTAATTTGAGCCGGTGTGTGTTGGGAGGAGGTGTTTGTGGTCAAAATAAAAAGGGGACCAGCCTAGTCAACTTGTGCCTGTGTTGACAGGTTGAAAATCTGAAGGGGAAACTCCTGGATCAAGCTCAGGAAGTGAACAGACTCCGTTCTGAGTTGGTGAGCCCTTGGAAATTTATCTGTTTTTTATATCTGTATTACATGTGTTTTTCCCCTGAGAAATGGTTACATTCTTGGTTGGAGTTGTTGGTTCCTTAGTAGTTTACATATGAGACAGTAAAACAGGGAGAGAAAAGAAAGAAATCTCAGAGCAGATGGAGATTGTTTAGAAGCCTAAGGATGATGAATGAAATACTCCCAGAACCATAAGTTTGACCCAGATGGATTTGGACCAACCTGAGGAAGATAAATTGAAGTCCATTAAGTTACATGGGAGTTTGTCCAATGCAGCCTTAAAACAGAGGCCCTGGCACTCTTCTCTATAGCAGGAGTTTGCTGCTGGTGTCCTTGGACAAAATTTCCCATGCCACTATTATTGTGGTATTCACTGGCTGCATTCTGCCCTTCACCCCAGAGATGGCTGCATTTCAGGAGTAGCATATGTGTATAGGTTTCAGAATAGCAGCCATGTTAGTCTGTATTTGCAAAAAGAAAAGGAGGACTTGTGGCACCTTATAGACTAACCAATTTATTTGAGCATTGTTAGTCTCTAAGGTGCCACAAGTCCTCCTTTTCTTTGTATGTGTCTAGTTTGTGAAAAATGTAGAATCCTTAATTATTATTAAAGATACTGTGCCCAATCCTGTTCTTTCTTTTATCGCTGCAACTCCACTGAAGTCAAATACATTGCATGGGTGTAGGGAGAGAGCAGAATTTGACCCACTGACTAAAAGTAAAATATTGGGTTAAAAAAGACTTTGTCCCCTATTCTGCCCTTTTCAGGGAGGCACTGACTTGGAAAAGCATCGGGATCTGCTCGTTGCAGAGAACGAACACCTGAAGGAAGACATGAAGTCACGCGAGGCAGAGCTGCAGAAGCTGGGAACGCAGCATGTGAAATGCATTGACTGCGAACACATCCAGGTCACCAGGTCACGAGGGTGGGGAGTATGCATACAGACCTGTTCATTATGTATCATATGCTTGCTGCCCGCTGATCACATGAAACTTGGCTTCCTCTCCCAACCTGGTTTGCAGGAGAATGCAAGGCTGCAAGAAAGGGTGGCCCAGCTGCAGCTGGAGGCGGAGGAGGCTAAAGGGAGGCTGTCGGAGCTGGACGTGGAAGTGCAGCAGAAGACCAACCGCCTGGCAGAGGTAGAGCTGCGCTTGAAGGACTCCCTTGCAGAGAGGGCTGAGGAGGAGGAGCGACTCAGCAGGAGGCTACGGGACAGCCAGGAGACTATAGCTAGCTTGAAAGCCCAACCCCAGCAGATAAAGGTGAGATGGAGCAAATCAGTTATGCAGGGGTGATTCCTATTGATCATTCTGCCCATTTGCTGTTAAAAATCCACGCAGAATGCATGTCTTTGCATTTTGTTTAGAGAGAGAGGGCCAAACTCTGCCAGGCTTTCTCCCCTATTAACCCCTTGATATCAAAAGGGGTACAAAACAGGCTAGCACTTGACTCAGAGAATCTAGGAGGAGCTTGCAGCTGGTTTGAATACTGTTTGTTGTTTGTCTGTAGCTTATACAGAATCCTGGCAGTGTACAAGGTGCTCAGGGTAGGTGAAATCTGTCATATAAATAAGAGTCCCAGCTTTGTGCGCTAAAGATGCCACTATCTTTATGGTAAATCTATAATGGTGGTTATGCAGACCTACACTGAGCTCCAAGGGACTTGCTGGTTTCATCTGGTCCTTGTGGATAAACTTCCTTGAAAATTCAGTGGGGAATGCCTTTGATTCGGCCAAGGCCGTGTCTGTCCCAGGCCTGATAGTGGGGAGTATCTCAAGTGCTTGTGTTGGGAATTTTTTTGTAGTATATCATCAAAACGGTGGAAGTGGAGTCATCCAAGACAAAGCAGGCTCTATGTGAGACCCAGTCACGGAATCAGTACTTGCAGGAGCAAGTGGGGATGCAGAGACAGGTGCTAAAGGAGATGGAACAGCAATTACAGAAGTCTCAGAAGACTGCAGCCCAGCTCAGAGCCCAGGTAATCAGTACTGCATAGAGCAGGGGAAAATGTACAATGTGTGGGTGGAAAAGGAGAGAAAAACAGCTACAAAGGAACATAGCAAACTGCATCCAACCTCAGAGTCAGGTCCCTGGGTCGCACAGGGAACATACATTGGAACAACTTGAAGAATTTCCATTGGTCACATTACTCCCTGTTCAATGGCCTTTTTTGATTGACTGTTTCTGACTTACTCACCTAGCCCCATGGTACAAGTAAAAGAATTTTAACAAACTCTGATAAGAGTTGGCATGTAACATTGGATGGGTGGGTGAGTGATTCAGTCCTGCTGGGCTTGGCCTTTGTGATGCTGTTTTTTGTCACGGAGTAATAACTCCAGTTTGGGTCCCTTCCTAGATTATGATGTATGAGTCTGAACTGGAGCAGACACATGGACAGATGCTGGAGGAGATGCAGAACATGGAAGATGACAAGAACCGGGCCATTGAAGAAGCATTTGCACGAGCTCAACTAGAAATGAAAGCTGTGCATGAGAACCTGGCAGGTGAGGAACAGGGGAAGCAAGTCCCACAACAACCTGATGAGGGTGGGTAGTACAGGTATTGGGGAATGTAGCTTTCCAGGTGATGTTACACATTCTCATTTGCACCAGGACTTCCTTAGGAGTTACGAGAGGAAAGCCACATTTGGATTTAGAAATGCCCAGCAGCATTAGTGAATCCTCCCCACATCTCTGCCATCTGCTCTGTTGGTAGTTTGAGTTCAGACCTACGCTTCCAAGTGAAAGCTCCGAACAGGAGAAGGGCTTTATCACCTTCAAGGTGGGATCTTAATGTGAGGATTATCAATTGTCTTATGTTTGTTTGCAGGGGTCCGGACAAACCTTCTCACACTACAGCCAGCACTCCGAACCCTTACCAATGATTACAACAGCCTGAAACGCCAGGTCCGAGACTTCCCCCTGCTACTGCAGGAAGCTCTGCGGAATGCCAAGGCAGAGGTGAGCGTGGCAGGAGAATCCTTGCTTTGCGGTAGAGCAGGATCTAACACTATCGCTTTGATTCTGCCACAATTAGATTTGCACAATGAGCATGAAGGAGACAGATGCTCTTTGATTCTCTGCCATGGGAACGTCCCCCATGTTTCCCTTGTTAGATTCCTTTTCTAGTTCCTGCACTGTGAAAGAGAATGTGTGCGTGCATGCATGCGTGTGCGTGAGAACGAGAGGGGGGTGGGTGGGTGGGTGGGTGGGTGGGTAGCATGCTCTGGTGGGGGTTCGCCATACTTTGATTTTTCCCCCTCTCATAATTTAGTGTCTCCTCCTCTTCAGATTGGACAAGCTATTGAGGAGGTGAACAGCACAAATCGGGAGCTACTCAGGAAATACCGCAGGGAGCTGCAACTCCGGAAAAAATGTCACAACGAACTGGTGCGGCTGAAAGGTAGGTGTGTGTGTGTGAGATATTATTTAGACAGCGATGTAGGGCAGATCTTTTCGGTGGGGTACATTAATGCAGCTGTAGGGCAGAGACTTCCCACTTCAAGCTTTGTGATTGGACTGAAGTTAGACATTTGTTCAGGCGTGAGACTGGGATCGTTGGTTCTGGGGGACCTACCCATAAGGGCAATAACAAAAGCTTCAGCATTGGAGCTGAAGCATTTCTTTTGCACAGTAACCTATTGTGGTCTGTCTCCAGATCACCGGGGTTTCAGTGTGTTCTACTAGGGACATGATTTGTGGCCTGCTGCAGACAACATTGTCTTGTGACTGCATCCATGCATGTGTCACATATTCTGTACAGGGCACTAGCAACACATCTGTCTTATGGGAAGTCTGCATGATCTGGCTTGTGGTCTTGGAGCATGTTACTTTAAGTCTCCACCTTTGGGATCTGGAGTTACAGAAGAGAATGCGAGAAGTGAAGTGGATTGTGTTAAGCATGTTCACTGTCTGATGCCCTTTGATAAGAGATAATTGGTGGGAAGGTTCATCGAGAGCTTGTCTCTGTATTTTAGTCTGTATTTTTGTCTTGTAAAGGAAATATCCGTGTGTTTGGCCGAGTCCGGCCAATAACTAAAGAGGATGGGGAAGGGCCTGAAGCAGCCAACTCGGTGACCTTTGACCCTGACGATGATGCTATCTTGCACCTGATGCACAAGGGGAAGCAGGTGTCATTTGAATTGGACAAGGTTTTCTCCCCACAGGCAACACAGCAAGATGTAAGTACATCCACATGTTTCTGTACTGGTACATTAGCATGGACTTCCACCTCAAGAGAAAGGTGTGTGTCAATATGAGTATACATATAATTATTTCATAAGGTTGCAGATCACTCACAGGTCCCTGATTTTGTAGGGGAAGGATGGAGAAGAGAAGGTAAAGCAACTCTTTCCTCCAAAGGAGCAATAAGCAGGCAGAGTAGAACCTAGACTTGAGGGCTGTATCTCTGCTGGTATAATGTATATGCTTTTCCATCACCCAATGATATGTAATAAATTAATGTAGAAACGAGATTCCAGCACAGCCAGTCAATCCCAAGTGTAATCTGTATGAGAGGCGCAGCAGGGGGAGTGGTTATGCTGGGGTGTCAGATATTGCTCATTTTTTATTTCTTTCCCATTGGCAGGTATTCCAGGAAGTTCAGGCCCTGATCACATCCTGTATTGATGGCTACAATGTCTGTATATTTGCCTATGGACAGACAGGTGCAGGCAAGACATATACAATGGAGGTAAATTTCCCCTTCTTGCCTTTTCTCTCTCTGTCTCCCTCCATCTTCCCTTTCAGTGCATCTTCTTGCTTTGCTTCCTGTATTCTATGGCTCAGTGTCATCATTTCTTGAGGAAGGGTGAGGGTAGATTGATCCCTAGATCACTGTATGTAATGGATATGGTCATGGGTAAATGTGTGTAAATTCCCCCTTTGTCATGGTGACCAAGAATAATGATGTTCCCTGATTAACCATGCACAACAGCCCTGACTATGCATCTTCCAAGTTTGTAACAAACCTCACAATGCCAACAGCAGAACAGTCTGGAGAAGAAGGTTGGAATCTAGTTGTTTTGCAACCTTCTGGATGTTCCCCTTCTCTTCCATGAGCGTGGGAGGTGGATGTTGGTGATTCCACAGCGAATCATGGATGCCTGTTCCAAGCTTTGTCATGGTGTAATATCCTACCGGTCTCCTCACAACTGCACACCGTATGGGCTCCATAGTGAGTCTTGTGTCAGTCACTCTCACACCTTTCTCTCCATTGATGTCACGTGAGATTTTTTTCTTGATCATCAGGGAACTCCTGAAAACCCAGGAATCAACCAGCGAGCTCTCCAGCTCCTCTTCTCCGAGGTGCAGAGGAAAGCGTCTGACTGGGGCTACACTATCACTGTCAGTGTGGCGGAGATTTACAACGAGGCGCTCAGGTAACAGGAAGGGAGCCTGGGAGCGGTGGGAGTCTGTAGGAAAGCTTGAGTGTGGGATGTCTGTGTCCCTTAATGGGTGACATGGAGTGTGTGCACTGAGTCACCCTGCAAATGCAAGGGCAATCTGTCCTGGTGCTCCTCCAGGGCAAGGTGGCTCCGCACTGTGCCTGGGCAGGGCTGGGCATAAATGACACACCTGAACTCTGAACCAGGCTGTCTATTTTCGTTGTAAGAAGAACCGGAGTACTTGTGGCACCGTAGAGACTAACAAATTTATTTGAGCATAAGCTTCCGTGAGCATCATTGGATGCATGCAGTGGAAAAGACAGTGGGGAGATTTATATACACAGAGAACATGAAACAATGGGTGTTACAATACACAGTGTAAGGAGAGTGATCAGGTAAGATGAGCTATTACCAGCAGGAGAGCGGGGAGGGGGGAAAACCTTTTGTAGTGATAATCAAGGTGGGCCATTTCCAGCAGTTGACAAGAACGACTGAGGAACAGTTGGAGGGTGGAGGGGGGGAATAAACATGGGGAAATAGTTTTACTTTGTGTAATGACACATCCAGTCCCAGTCTTTATTCAAGCCTAAATTAGTGGTGTCCAGTTTGCAAATTAATTCCAATTCAGCAGTCTCTCGTTGGAGTCTGTTTTTGAAGGTTTTTTTTGTTTATTTCCCCCCCACACACTGTTCCTCACATGTTCTTGTCAACTGCTGGAAATGGCCCACCTTGATTATCACTACAAAAGGTTTTTTTTCTCTCCTGCTGGTAATAGCTCACCTTACCTGATCACTCTGGTTACAGTGTGTAATGTAACACCCATTGTTCTCTGTGTATATAAAATCTCCCCACAGTATTTTCCACTGCATGCATCTGATGAAGTGAGCGGTAGCTCATGAAAGCTTATGCTCTAATAAATTTGTTAGTCTCTAAGGTGCCACAAGTCCTCCTGTTCTTTTTGCGGATACAGACTAACACGGCTGCTACTCTGGAACCTATTTTTGTTGTGTTTACCGAGAGTTTACTTGTAGTGCTTAGGCTGGGAAATGCTTAATGACTGAAAAAGCAGGTTCTCTTCATATATCTCTCCTCCTCCAACTTGTCTAGTGTACAGTCTCTTCTCTCCCATGTACAGGTAATTGAGAAGCATATGGTGTCTCTGAAATCTTAAACTACTACACTGATCCTGGGCTGTACATTCTGTTTTTGATCTGTGCTCCAGTCCCCTAGCTTTAGCGGGCTCGGGGATTTTTCTCAGCACACAGGGCTGTGCCTGGAATTCTTCCCAAGCCTTGGGTTCCTAGAATGCCTTCTGTTTCTGTGGTCTCTTGTTTATGCCAACACCTGTTAAAACATCAGCCGGCAATCAGACTGTATTTTTCCCCTTCATGCTTTCGCTCTCTGCCTCCTCGTTTTACGCTAATGGATGTGGAAACCCCAACAAGCCTTAATTGGAAGCTCTTTTACATTAACATTCTCTGCCTGTGTTTTGTGCCTTTGGCACTTTGGTTGTTACATTTGGAAATTGTGAGCTACGGTCTCAAAGAATGAGAAGCATTTTCCTCCAGTGAATTCTTCTTGTCTCCTTCAGGAGTAGGGTTGAGGGTGGGAATGGAGCACAGAAGGGTGGCAGCAAAGACATTAGAAAAATGACTTAATTATACAGCAACTGGGTAGGTTGAACCTGAGACGGAGACTGTCAGTTGTTGAGATAATAAAAGCAGGCATGAGTCGGATCAGGTGGAAACAGGGGAGTGGAACTTCTGAATGTGGATCTGTTTGGGGCGCTATACGGATGGGTTGTGTTACATTCCTGACAGACAAATAACACACACTCAGAAAATAGAAGAGCTGAGACTATAAATAGATGAGGAAGCATCCAGTGGGAAATGATTCCACTGAAAATTGTATAGCTAGTGTCACTAATATTTAGTCTGTGCTTGTTCACCCAAAGCCAATGAAAAGTTTTTGTGGGCAACAGTTGGGGTAAGCGTGCTTGGGGAGAGATCCTGGCTTCCAACGGCTGGAAAAAGCTTGTCCTGTCTAGGTCATAAACCAGACCACTGGCAGAGCAGAGCAGAGCATGGGAGCCTGGCTTGCCACGGTCTGTAGTTTCCTAGCTGGGGACATTAGTTCAGGGGTGGTCAGGCTGAAAGGCTTCATACCTTTCACCTTTGTAAGTCGCTAGTGTAGGGAATAGAAAATGACACGAGTCTGAGGGGAGGGTCACCTTGCCCGTCTTTACAGGGACTTGCTTGGGAAGGAGCCTCAGGAGAAGCTGGACATCAAACTGTGCCCGGATGGCAGCGGGCAGCTGTATGTACCAGGACTGACTGAGTTCCAGGTGCGAAGTGTGGAGGATATTAACAAGGTAAAAACATCCTGAGAGATGGAGAAACCAGGAGGGGAAGGGCAGAGATGGTACCTAGTAGCTGGGGTGAACCAGCTGGGGGATCACCTACTGGGATGGGGTAAACTGCCTTTTGCATTAGAGAGACTTACTCAAGTTCTTCTGTTATGAACAGACCAGCTGCTGGAGCAGTGGTCGCAGCATTGGGACAAGAGGATGCAAATGCCTCATCTCTCCACACATAAGATCAGGGCCGACACTAGGGGGTGCGGGGCCTGGGATAACTCCCTCTGGCCCAGGCCCTGCCCCCTCTCCACCCTTCCCCCAATCCCAGGTCCCACCTCTTCCGGCTTCTGCCTCACCCTACCCTGCCCCACCCCCTTCCCGCCCCCGCTCCACCTCTTCCCGCTCCTGCCTCTTCCCTTTCCTGTCCCTCCCCACCTCTTCCCACAGAGCAGAGTGGGCTGGAGCTGGGTTGCTTGCTGCTGCCGGCACCAGGCCCCCCGCTAACCCTGCAGGCTGCCCTGGACCCTGCATCCTGAAGCACGGGGCCCCCCAAAGCGTGGGTCCTGGGGCGGTTGTCCCGGTCTGTCCTATGGATGGGACGGCTCTGCATAAGATGAAGGCAGTGGACACAGATCCAAACCCTCCTAGACTCACACGTGTGATATTTGCCTCTTGTAGGAGTCAGACTGAAAACGAGGCACCCAACAGAATCGACCCAGAAAGCAGCTTGGAATGTGTGCTGTGTTTCTTCACATGCCTAAAATGTGCTGTAATTTCAATTTCATGAGTCAGCACTTCACAAAAACAGGGAGTAGGTGACAGATTTGTAAAGAATGAAGGTACATTTAGGGGGGTTGGTCCTGCTTTGAGCAGGGGGTTGGACTAGATGACCTCCTGAGGTCTCTTCCAACCCTCATCTTCTATGATTCTATGAAATAGAGGTCTAAAGTAATTACCTCTCCGAACTGGGTGTGCTTGTGAGGAGCAGGGAAGGGAGACTGGAATAGGGCCCTGAATATAATGTGACAAATGCCACATGATGAGACCAGCTTTGAGGTCAATAACCCTTTGTGTGAGCCACAAATAATTTAAAAATAAGATTTTGGGGCCTAGATGGTTCTCAGGGTGTTAATGGGATACCAAAGCTTTCACCCACAGGTCGAAGGGCTGGACAGTGCCTTGTGTGAAATGAACTGTCAGGTCTCAGTCCACTTCTGTGTCCATATCCCAACTATATTGCCCCGCAACCCCCCAGACACCCACCCACCCACCCACAGGGTTTGCACCCTTGCTGGCAGTCTCTGAAAAGAGTGGCCTTGTCCTCGAAGTGCTCCCACCAGAAAAGGAGACAGATGCACTGGCCAGAGATGTGTGATGGGAAACTAGCACTGACTGCTCATACCATGCCTATTCTGTGGGCAAATTTAGGGCTACTGTCAATCCAATATCTTTCGTGAGCAATTAAGGTTGGTCGTTGATGATTTCATTGCGGAAGGAATAGGGTTAATATTTGCCTGGGGTTATGAGCATCTGCAAGCAAGAAAGGAACTGCCGTTCATCCATGTTCTGCTCAGAAAATGGGGTAGCCTGTGGTGCTGAGCGTCAGCAAGGAAGATCTGCCAAAGACCTGCCTGCCATGTTGTCATTTAAGAAAGTGGTAAATGTAGACGGGATAGACGAAGCTGCTGGCAAGAGAACACAATGAAATCTAAAGGCTCACAGCTTTCTGCCTCTCTTCCAGGTATTTGAATTTGGGCACTCAAACAGAGTGACTGAGTACACCAGCCTCAATGAGCACAGCTCACGGTCTCACGCCCTCCTCATCGTCACAGTAAGAGGACTTGACTACAGCACAGGACTTAGAACCACAGGTAGTGTCTCCTGGGGGGTGGAAGGTGAGACTGGTGATCACACCCATCCTTGGATGACACAGGCCTAGAGATTTGGGTTCAACTGCTGAAGTGGGTAACAAATGAAAAAAGAACTGGGTGCCACTGGCCTACTCCTTAGGGGCTGCTTGTCTCTGACACAGAAGTCCACACAATTACTGGGAGTCAGTGTTTGGGAGCAGAATGCTCAGGGTGTTGCTGGTCAGGACTGAATCGTGTAGCCAGATTGAAAAAGAGGCTGGCTACTCTAGAACATCTGTAGTTATACATGCTAAGATAAGGTGCTCAGATTTCATGCTTCAGGGCATCAGCTGATTGCTACAAGATCAAGAAGGAATTTTTACCCCCATGCATTGCACAATTGTGTAGTGATTCTGTATCAAGTGTAGGCAACCCTCAAAGGCCAGCTAATGTAGATTTGATAGATAGCTCAGCTTGTATAGTCACCTCTATTGGCCCTCTTTCATCAACTCTTAAATGTAATGAAAATCCAAGCTGCAGGTTGATCTGTGGGACTCTTTACTCATAATTCTCCATACCAATATAAAGCTTAGTGTGTCTAGTTTCTAACTGGAGAGGATGGGGATGTTCATTAATTGCTAGATAGGCCCCACTGTGGCTAGCACTTCCACATGGGCCAAGCAGGTAACTGCATAGGATTATTAAGTTTGTGTGTGTGTATTTGTGTTTTGGCTGGTCATAGGGAAGCTGAACCTGGTGGACTTGGCTGGATCTGAGCGGGTAGGCAGGTCTGGTGCAGAGGGAAGCAGGCTCCGGGAGGCCCAGTACATCAACAAGTCGCTGTCAGCACTAGGAGATGTGATTTATGCTCTGCGCGCCCGCCAGGGTCACGTGCCATTCCGCAACTCCAAACTGACCTACCTACTCCAAGACTCCCTCAGCGGAGATAGCAAAACCCTCATGATGGTACAGGTGGGTTCTAGGGCCGACTAGGCAGATAAGGTAAGGAGAGATGGTTGACTAGATCAGGAAACTTTAAACTGTCAAAAAGCCAATTACAAGAGAAGTCCAGAACCTCATGGTCCAGAACCTCATTGGGTTCTTAACAGGTCTGAGGAATGGACATAAGAAAACTTGTGGTCTCATAATATAGGTGCTTTAGTTTGGATTGGTAGATACAATAAGGCTTCACTTGAGGTGTGGCTCTCCTCTGAAAGTGGCACTGTGGGTTCTACATGGAGTGTCTCTAATTTTAATCAATGGTGCTGTTTATAAGTGAAAAGATGGGCTTTTTCTTAACAGCCAGCAACTTGAGAGTCAAGCTGGATTTCTTCCATCTCGTCACTAGTAATAAAGGCCCTGCAGGCCAAATTATGGCTTAGTGACTCCTGAGCAACCCCCTTGGCTTCAGATTTTGCCTTCAGTGAGACCTGTGCAGTCCAGTTGCTGTCTGTGAGTTTGCACAAGTGTCACTGCCTGGAACCTACTTGGCAGGTTTGTCCCTAATGCATAAGAAGGAATAGAATTTGGCTTCCTCTCTCGTAGCTATGTTGGCTTCTGTATGGATAATAGGAGTAAAGAACAGTAAAAACTTGTTTTAGTTACTAAAGTGAGCAAGGCTGACCCTGAATGTCCCATGGGGACTAGATGAATAAGGAGGTGCCATTTTTACACAGTTGTTTTTTAGAGTAGAAACCACACTTCTAAGAACAAGTTTGCAGTGCAACAACTGATACTATACTATACAATTTTAATGTGATCCTCTAACTGGCTTATATGTTCACTGGGCATTTATTTAAGCAGCTTCATTCTGTTTGTTCGGTTTGCTTGGGGCAATACACAACATGTATTTACATAGCTGCCTTTGACCAGACTCAGGAATCAATCACTGCCCTTCTGCTTTTTGGGAACACCCTCAACGTTACCACTGTGAGGAGTGGCACCCTCCTCTGGAAAATCCTCCTACACACCCACTAGGATTAGCTCTTCCACTGGTGTAAACTGGCGTAGATCCACTGCAGTCTTCTGACTCTGTGGGGTGTGTATCCGAGTGCCCTTCTTTGTCAACATTTGCTGCAGACACATGGGCTTCCCTACATGCCTTTACTTCCCACTTCAAACCATGCTCCTGTCTCAACATGAAAGTGCTGCAGGCCATAACGTATTACAGTCTCCCTCTCCAACATTAGCCTCTCTTCTTGAGTTCTCCCAGTGCTGCTGTGGAATATCTGCACTTGGTCGGGTCTGTGCTGGTGATGAAGCATGAGGAATACATTATGTGTTGTGTAAATGTATGGCATTCCTCTCCCCTTTCCCTGATCATCTTCTTTTCCCCTAGGCACTGCAGAGTAGCTTACCATTTGGGACATGTCACGGACTGAAAGGGAAAGGTTCCAGTGCAATGGAAGGGGATACTCGGGTCTAGCTGAGAGCCTCCTCTTACAGCAGCGAATGGACACTTTGAGCTGGAGATGTCATTTCTAGCTTGGGGAGATGTACCCGCACTAGCTGTGTTTGAGCCAGTACGCTAAAAATAGAGCATAGCTGCGATAGTGCAACCAGTGAGAGGGCTGGCCACCCTAACTACAATCTGACCGAGGTCAGTAGGGATGGACTTAGGCAGTCAGCCCGTCTTGCTACCTGCACTGCTGCAGCTACCCTTCTATTTTTAGTGTGGTAGTGGGATCAAAGCTAGTGCACACACGTCTGTTCGAGCTGGAAATGACACCTCCTGCTCAAAGTAGAGACATGCCCTCAGTCACAAAGGAGGAGCACAGTTGTCTGTCACGGCACTCCACCAGCATCAGAGCCAAGAAGTCAGGACATCCAATGAGATTCAGTCAGCCCTGCCTACTGGTCTGTTTACACTATACTTGGGGGCACTGATGTGAGGAAAAGACTGGATCTTGAAATAGAACCAGCAAAACTCATCCTTTTCAATCGTCTCTAACAGCTCTACTCAAAGAGAGCTCTGTTGTGCATGAGAGGAGGGAGGAAAGCTGGTAAATCCATTCACAGATTCTAGTACTGAGTGGGTCACAGAGATCTACTTGTTTATGGAAGTCTGAGAAATCTCATACTAAACTATGCCTCTAAACATTTTCTAACAGCCAGGCCAGGCCAGGGAACATGGGTCTTTTTTCGGTGGGTTTCCCCCTCTCCTCTGTATTTTTCTGTGGTTGGCATTATCAGATTCTTAATAGTCCCTCTCTGCTCACCTCTATTTGTTCACGGTGGCCTGGGTTGTTTTTTTTTTTTTAAAACCTCCCTGCAGCTTGTGTGCCCCCTCCCCACCAGGAATTTCACCAATAAATCACTAGAATGCCTGTGTCTCCGCTGTTCCCTTATGGAAGAGCCACTGAGCGGTTGCCAGCTGCTGTAGCTTATTTCAGCTCTTCTACAAACAAGAGTGTGTTAGTTACAGGGAACACATTTGACTCTGATTGTAAAGCACCACATACATGTACAGTGCTGTAATGGGAAATGATTTTTATTAATCATAGGCTCTTAGCAGCTCTGAAATACTCTTGCTGTGATGGAGAGCTGGAACTTCGATTCTATCCAGCCTCACTGTAACTGCTGTCTGATAGTGAACACGGCTCTTCCGGTCCTGCCCCACTCCTGTTACCAGGGATCGGCAGCTCCCCGCTGCGAGCAGTATGGGAATGTTGGGAGGGAGGCCGGAAAAGTTCAAGGCAGTGAATGCTGTGTATTTTTGTCTGGCTCCAGGTCTCTCCAGTGGAGAAGAACACAAGTGAGACTCTCTGTTCCCTAAAGTTTGCTGAGAGGGTTCGCTCTGTGGAACTGGGCCCTGTATCCCGGAGAGCAGAACTAGGGTCCTGGTCTAGTCAGGAGCACTTAGAGGTAACTAACCAACCCCATTGCACTCTTCCATTGCCTTACGTTAGATTGTTCTGTTAGGGCGCTGCTCACGTTCTGTTTCTCTGTGACACACACAACCTCCTCCACCCTGGGACAGTCTTTCTCCCGCTCTCACCAGACCCAGGGCCTGACGTTCGGAACTCCCCGAGTGGCCCTTCCAGAATCTACCACCCTGCTCAGAATACAACGGCCCATTTTCTGACTGCATCAAGCAGTAGTGGTCCCATCAGGTTCGGCCTGCATTCTTCACCCGGCAGATTGACTAGTGGGGTGATTTGTCTTCAAAAATCCTTAATGGTGCAGACGGTGTAGCTTTTCTTTGCAGTCTGATCCCAGTTTCTTGCTCTCTCTAGAATGATTCAGCAGTGGCAGCACAGCCCTCCATTCGAACACATTCTTCTCCTAGCTCCGGGACCCCTTTAAGACGAGCAGGCTCATTCCGGAGGAAGCTCCAGACCTCAGGTAGGTGTAGTGGAGAGGTCTCCTTCAGCCTCTCGATCCTTCCCTATTTTTGATAATGCTTCTTGGCACATGTGGATGTGAATAACAAAGCCCAGACTCTTCACCCTGTGTCCAAACTGTATTAATTAATTAATTCCCACCTCCTCTGCCCTGCCCAGCTAGGGTTTCTGAGTCCCTCCCAGCAAGAAGAGAACTTCTTTGGAACGCATTGTTTGCACCAAAGGCTGACCCAGAGGGCTTGTCTTACCATAAATGTGTGGGCATTGGCTCTGCAGCA
This sequence comes from Dermochelys coriacea, assembly GCF_009764565.3. NCBI lineage: Eukaryota > Metazoa > Chordata > Testudines > Dermochelyidae > Dermochelys > Dermochelys coriacea. Next base: position 3,873,787 of record NC_050079.1, on the reverse strand, counting down.
TCAGACAGAGCCCTTAGATCTCACTGAGGCAAGCTGCTTTATCCAATGGCACATAGGCTGTAGAGAAAATTCACAAGCCCCTAATATGGAGAAGTTAGGAGGCTCATATGAGTGGATGATGGTGTGACAGATTGATTATAACCTGGACAAACCTTAGGGAATTAAGACAGACTAAAGTAATTGCTCTGGTTATCCACTCTTTGAAGCCACCCTCCTTGGATTTCAGATTGGATTCTCCAGGGACCCACAAAGAAGGGATTTTTTGGATAAATAGCCTGGTTTTAAACTGTCTCAGGGCCTTCTTCCAGCAAATGAGCAGGACCCCTGGTCCACAGAGGGCCCCAGCCCTGGGGGAAGGGTTTGAAGGGCTGGGCCTACTGCAGCCCTATAAGACTGTGTGCTTGTTCTGAGCTGAAGCTGTGATGAACTTGAAACGACAAGGAAAACCGTTGGGGGGTGGGATTTGAAGGACTGCTCCTGCCAGAGCCCATATTAGGGTTGGGGTGACCTCTAGTAAGCTATTTAGCATGTGTGTAGGTTCTTTTGTTGTTTTTAATATGTTTTCTGTGTGGTGCTTTTACCTTAAGAATAAAATAGGTTTGCTTAGAAAGAGCGATATGGTAAACACTGTTAACCATCTCTGCAGAGAAAGCAAGCAGCTGTACTTGGGCAGCCTGTCTCTGCTGGTGGGAATACCACACTGAAGGCAGGGAACTGCACAGCCTGGAAATACCCCAGACAGAAGGTAGAGACGTGGGTCTCCACCCAAGAAAGGGAGCTGGAATCCTGGTGCCCTTGCTGGGGCCCTGAGGGAAAATACAGGGCAGTTGCCCAGAACTGTGACAAACAGCTCTTTTCTGATACTTCCAGTCCCGGTGTGCCAAGAGTGATCCTAGGAGCTGAGGTGTCCACGTGCTCTGATGTGTTGTGCTCTATTCGTGTTGCCTTTTGAGGGTCTTCACAGGACAGTTCCCCAGATAAATTCCAGAATAGACATGACTAGGGAAAAGAGGGTTGGTAACAACCGGGGCTAGTGCAGCAGAGAACTAACTGCTCATTTGCCTGGAATAAGTTCATTAGCTAAACACAAATGATCTGGAACATTCCCAGTTAAACCTCTACCACCTCCCTTCTTGGAATAGGATCCAGTGGTGACGCTGCCTGGTCTGAGATCTTAATCCTACCTGTTCTGCATCTGCTCCAGCGTCCATGTGGTGGGGAGCTGGTGCTGACCAAGGGAAGAGGTTTTCATTGCAGACTGCAAGCTCATGCTGTCGGCATCGCCTCTCGTTTAAGGACCAGTAATGGCCACGTAGTTTGACAAGGCAGCACAGCTAAAACCGCCCTTGGCAGCCATTCCTGAAGGGGACACAAAGAGAGGGTGATGCTACATAACCAGCCTCAATCGATCCCCTTTGTGCACTGTTCTGAATCCCATGCCCAACTTCCCCTCTTCCCTTGTAGCACTGAGAGAAAAAGTGGGGGAGGGGGAGGCTTCGTTGCAGGGGGTGGGAACATGTGTGACCTCGTCTCCAATGAAACTTTGTTGTTCACTTTGATTGCAGCCTGAAATTAGGGGAAGTCCTGGCCTCCAGGTGAGCATGTGCAGGTATGGAGGGCAGTCAGGTGTAAGCCTTTCTGTAAGTGGTGAAGGTCTCTACTTTCAGTAAATGCTTAAGGAAGAAGGTCAAGTCTGCTCAATAACTGGCAAAGCGGGGCTTGTGTCACAGAAACGGTGTGAGGTGGTTTGCACTCTCTAATGCAGGGCGCTTTTTCTTTGGCAATCCATGTGTTACAGGGTTACAGCTGGGGCCTTCCTTTGCTAGCAGGGAGAAGCCCTCATGCTCTAGAAGCACTGTCTCTACATTGGTGTTTGGGGCAGGAATTATGCATTCTCCTCTTTGCCATAGTATTGATGCTCTTTTCTTTCCTTGTAGGAAAGCTGAGGCCAGTCCCCGTGTGATGGACACACTCAGCTGGGGAACAGGATCTGCTCCAGTCCCAATGAGTTAATGCTGTGAAGGAGAACTCTTGCGTTTCAAGAGATCCGAAAACGGAAAGAGACTCTTCTCCTCCTCCACACCTCTCCCACTGGATTGACAATGCACAGTACTGTGCCCTGTCACACGTTCAGGAGCAAGCAGGACTCTGTGGGATCCAAGAGCCAAAGGTGAACACAGTTCTCTCCAGGCTCCCGAGCAGAGGCAGAAGCTCTTGAAAGCATGGACACAAGGCTGCTCCACTGCAGATGTGAAGCCAGGTAGTCGGGTGCCGGTTCTCCTTCCTCCATCTCTGAACCAAGACTCCTGCAGAAATAAAGCCCCACCTGGAGACTCGTGTTGCCAGATAGGGGCACCAAGCTTGGCAGTGCACAGTGTGGACTCCATTGCTGGCAATGGATGCCCCTGGAGCTGGATTCTGGTGGACCTGAGCCCAGGGGCTTTTACCTGCCTACCTGTGGCACTTATGCATGTACACTTTTATTTGCCATATGGAGGTTTTTAGTGGATTTGAAGGGAGATTAGAGCTGCCGGGGGCCTCTCCCATCTCACTGCCCCGGCTTTATTTGTAAATGAATAAAGAGCATCACCAAGCTGTTGGTTTAAAACCTACCAACCAACCAAATGTGTCTGCTTTCCTCTGTGCAACGACCAGGGCTGCGTCTATTCGGATCTATTCATGGCTGTCCGGCTGCTGCCAGAGTGAGGGCTGTGGAAGGGAAGATCACTGTGGAAGTTTCATGCCACTGTCTTCATCGCCTCATAGATAGCTGGGGTAAAGCTTGTGTAGGTGTCAGCTGGTCGGGACAACCTAGACAGGAGGTAATTTACGACAGGGACGTCCTCATTGGCCCTGGTTCAAACTTCATGCCGACATACTTGCACACATGCTATTTCATTGTATTCTGCTGCCCGACCCACAACACAGCGAGAGGAGAAGCGTGAATTTCAGAGGGGACAGTGTGTGCCTCTCATTCTTGAATTTAAACAGCATTTGGGGATCCAGAAGGGCCATAATTTGCTTGGCTAAAGCTCACAATCCGTTCACTTTGAAGCGGTCTTCCACTCATTTTCACATCTGCAAACTGCAGAGGGGACTGTCCTTTTCACCCACTTTTCCTAAAAATACAAGCAGTACCTTCTTCTGAACCCCCATTGCTGTTTCTCAGGCAGTCCTCCCCCCCTCCACCAATCATCTCCTTAGTTGATTATAGCTGCGGAGGGTGGGGATAGCCACACAGGAAAGCAAGTTTGCTGATCATTATGGTAAATGTTGAGGCAGAAATGTTTTAGCCCTTCCCTGCTGGTTGTCTTTTAGCAGAACTTTTCTAAGGAGCAGGCACTCTGCCATGACGAGTCCTGCAACCTCTGTGTATAAAAGCAGCAGCCAGCCACCACTAAAACCAGCTGAACTGTCTGCCTTAAACCAAGGATTCCTCAAAGCCAGCCAGAGTTCCTTGGATCCAACTCTAGAGGCAAATGAAGCTCTTTAAGTGACTTTCATACCTTTATCCATCTGGCAGGAGAGGGGTAGCGAGGTTAAAGTTAAGAGCTGAGAAAAGCAACTACTGCCTTTAAACTGGTGTTTTCCTTGTAGCAGTGACCCAGGCTTCCAGCTGTCTAGCAGATATAACTTGGTACTGCTCTGCAGGATGCAGCAGCCAGGTGGTAACTGAATAGCAGAGCTTTCTTGCTTGCCAAAGACCAAGGGGATCTTAACACTGGGTTTAGATCCAGGAAAGGATTGATTCAGTTTTCTATCTGTCTCCCTGAGCCCTACTCCTGCAGAAACGTACGCGCCAAAGTCTCCCATATGTAACCAGGGCATCTACTATTTATTTTGTATAGTCCAGCAAAGACTGGAATCCTGCTACCATTGAAAGCAAGATCAGGCCCCACTGTGTGTGTGAAGCAGAACATTGGAGCCAGAACCCTTTACCATCCCTCTGCTTCTCACCACCACCCCCACCCCCCACATTGCCCGCAGGACTTGACATACAGGGCTGTGCAAAAAGCACCTGTTAATGTGCCAGTGTAGTAAGGCTGCTGCTGAGCAGCCATTGAATGTTTAAAAAAGATTCAAATAAAGCAAATTGTAAAGCTATTTTTAAAAACCATCTTCTCTCCTTCTAAACAGGTCAGTGTGTTCATTCATGGAAGTGTCTGAAATATTTATATCCTCTCACAGTATCTGAAAAGAAACAAGCAAAAACCGCTGGTTTATATAGTTGTGTGGATGTTGTCTAACCTTTGGGGGTGGGGTGGGGTGGGGTGGGGTGGGGTGGATGGAGTTCAAGAGCTGTTGTTTAGAGTAGCTGCCCAAATACAGCCAACAGGGTGTGCTGGCCTGCGTTACAGAGGACAGGCTGCATTTGTCAATCGTCCCTGTATTACAAATACTTGATTCCACCTTGGCTCTTTTGAAGCTTGTTCTTGCGCTGTGGATTCTATTTAAAAATCCTAGCCTTTTGTAAGATTAGATGTTTTTATGTATTTTAATAAAATGATCCTGTTTTGTAACAAAACTTTTTAAATAAATTGTATAAAGCAACCGCTTTCACGCTATTTGTTTGCCTGCTGCTAGTTTATGATCTCTCCCCTGCTGGCTGCTGCAACAGCTTAAAATTCTTTCCTCTCCCATTTTACTGCCACTTGCAAAATGTGTTGCTTTGATCAATCTTTTCATGCTTTATCCTAAAGCGCCTCTTAATCTCTTTTTGCTGCTGTTTATTACAATCTGAAGTGCAGCTTGTCTTCTGCAGGCCGCTGCCTGAGAAACATATAAAAACATAGGAGCTTTTACCATCACAGACCTTGAACTTGTCATTTTTGGGGCAGGGTAGAATTATTCTCTTTTCTATTTATTGGTGGGAGGGAGAGAGGCCCCAGCTGACAGTGTACTGTAGGAATGGTTCCTGGCAGGGAATCTATACTAGCTTGTTGCCTCCTCGGTGCTCGTGCAGTTGGCCTGAAAAGGATTACATCCCTGCTCGTTGCAGTGAGTCAGAAAATAGAGGGAGAAAGTAGGTCTCCTACTTCTAACCAAACCTTAAGCAGCATGTGTCATCCTCCCCACAATCAGTACTCCTGCGGGAATTCTTCACCACTGCACATGTGCAGAATTTATGTCCCCCCACATATTTCTTTGATTCCCTGCAGAAAAATGACTTTCTGGGGGGAAGCAAAGGGAAGCCACAAGAGCAGGCATGTGACCCTCCCCAGCAGTAAATTTTGGGTGTCCAGGGCAGTCAGCAGAGAGATAAATCGCTATGGGGCAGAAGATGAGACTGGGGAAGAGCTGACTGGTAGCGCCCACCCTGCACTGGGCTGGGGAGGACAGGACTTCCTCTTCTCCTGCATGGCATCCAGAGTCAGGTCAGACTCACCCCCAGATTTCTCCCCTGGCTGCAGGCAGCTCTGCAAACTCCCCCTCCCCCTGCTTCCTTCACCCATTGCTCCTCAGCTGCATGGGGAGGAATCCCTGTACAGGGAGCTGCACCCCCATCTGCCCAACGCCCATTCATCCAGACCCCCTCATACCCAGATGCTCCTGCTGAGCCTCATTCCCCTGCACTCAGAACCACCCCCAAGATGAGCTCCACTCCCCCAGCATCTGGAGCCCCCCCTCTAAGCCCCACCCACTCCAACCCCCCTGCCAAGTGCTATCCCCCCATACCCAGACCCTGCCCCCACTGAGCCCCAAGCACCTGGACTCCCCTGCAGAGTTCCATTACTGTTGCACCCAACCCCTCCCCCACACAAGCCCCTGTGCATCCAGTTCTTCCCTGCACCTGGATCCCCCACTGAGCTGCCCACACCCATATTGCCCCCCACAGAACCCTCAACCCACACCTGGAACCCCACACACTAAGCCCCTCCACACTTGGACCCTGCCTTGCCCTCACAGAGGGGAGGGCCCTAGGGTGTTTCTGGGGCAGGCCCAGTCCTTGTGCTGTCAGGGTTGGGTACAGCCTCACCCCTGAGTTCATGCCCTGGGTGGGAGGGGAAGCTTACCATGATCTCCCACCTCTAGGTAGCCAGGGGGTCTGTGTTCCCTACTGTCATGCTAGAGTCTCCACCTTTATTTGACAAAAAAGTGCAAAATTTTAAAATGTGTGCAGAATTTTTATTTTTTTGGCACAACATGCCCTCGGTAAATTAGGACAAGGAGAGGGTTGCAGCTTCACCCTGGCTTCTGGGCACAAGCATGTAAGTGGGGAGGAAACTGAAGGGCAGCACCTGCTCCAGGTACAGAGTCAGGTTGGATACAGAGACAGGAAAAGACTTGCAGGAGGTGGATGGAAAGAATGGCATTGCAGTTGCCTAGGTCAGCTGCTATAGGGGGGGAAGGAGGAGTTGGGCAAGGATGAGATAGGGCTAGGCCATAGCATCTCCAGCTCCTTAACTAAGGCTGCTTAGTTTGTGTGAGATTCAGGGCTTGGCAATGATCAGTCTCTTTCCTCAGCTAACACCCCATTCCAGCTACACACCTGACTCTCCTCTGTCCCAGATTTGTTAGACCAGTTGTGTACCACTTCCCCTACAGAGCAAACGGGAACTCTGGCTCCACATCTTACTCTGCTCTCCTGTGCCTCCGAAGCTCCTGACCTGAGGCTGCTCAGTCTCATACCTCTGCTCTACAACAGTCTCCCTCAAGCAGCTAGGAACTCCACTGCTTGGAAGAGTAAAAGGACCAATCCACACAGGGCAAGAGCACCCCTTGCTGCCCCTCGTACACCAAAGAACCAGCTGCCCTTTTGTTAGAAAGCAGCCCTGGAGTTAGCTCATCTCCTGCCAGCAAAGAACTGCGGGCAAGAGGAACTCTAGCTGCACAGGAATCATCTAAAAAGGGACTCTGCTACCACCTCAAGTGTCATTCTTACCCTCTTGTAATACAACAGCACAGCACTCAGGCTGCACCACAAACCAGTGAGCACAGCTAGCCCCAACTTCACGTTCTGCCACCGCTGAGCGGTACCACACTGTAATGAAAGTGTAAGTGCTGGGATGAAGAGTGACTTAGGTTAGGTGACGCTAACTCGCCTATTCTATACCTACATTTGACCCAAACACACCTTTGAACTTTACCAAAATCAAATCCATCCACCTGAAATTTCACACCAGATCTTAATGCAATCAGCAAAATTTGTATGGACAGTTCGGGCTCAGTCAGATAAGGCATTTAGGGGAGAGGGGGCAGGGATTTGCTTCAAATGGATTTCCATACAATGTAGTTTGGCTCATCCTAGCACCAAGACAGCTTGACCAGTAGATTATATGCTTCTTTTGTTCTGTTGAGGAGTGTTGCTTGGTTGAGCTGGGTGGGGAATTAACTCTGTCACACAAAAGACTTTATAAAGGAATAGAAACTTTACAAAACCCACAGAGCCTGCTGTAGACATCAAATAGGCTGCATGGTCCAGAAGCAGGTGGCCAGGAACGGTAAGGGAGAAAGAGTGGTAGAGTGGTTTCCCTACGTTTATTCTTTGCTCTTCCCCTCACTTCTGGAGTTCACACGATTGCTGAGCTGGAACGAGACAGTGGAGTGCTGGAGCCCGCAGCAGATTCAGATTTAACCGGAGATGAATTTCATTTACGAGACAAGCTATTTTTTATTTCACCTGTTTATAGGGAAACACTTGCAAAACACCTAGAGCTGGGGGGCAAATCATTAATCAGCAGCCTCTGAACTAACAGCTCCAAGAGACAGACAATGAGTTCCAAGACTAACCATGATGGATCAGTTCCTAGACTACTAAATGATCGAAGATTAAAGGATAAAGCATGGGCAAAACAACAAGGGAGGCAGCCCGAAGAGCCAATTATAGGCTAACACCAAGGGGCGTTCCAGCATGTCAGAAAGCTAGTATTTGGCCAAGATATTTATTTTAAGCAGCAGACTAAACTTCTATGCTCTTAACCATGAAGAACATCTGCTACCAGTCTGAGGCATGAGCCACCATGCTCAGAAGTGGAGCCAGGACTCCCCAGTAAGCACCTACTTACTGCATCACAGAAGAGTCACAAACTCAACCAAGCAACTGGGCATTTGCTCCATGCTCCTCTGAAGCAATCCCAGAAGAGGTTAGTTCCTTCAGGCTGGCAGAGCTCTCCAAAGAATTATGGAAAGCAACTGATGAGTGGTCTCAGGGTGCAAATCACTTAGCCTGAGAAGGCTGCACCCAACCCATAGAACCACATTGTCTCCTCACAGCTGAAGAGGCCAGTGTTAGAAGTTTAACATACAATTGTGTTTACAGAACTCCAATGTATTTAACAAAAAAACAAAACAAAACAAAAAAAGATATTCTAACTCAACTGTTCTCCCCACCACATTCCCTAGGAGAGAAACCACCTCTTTCCATTGCAGTCCAGCTGCTCCATGCGGACAGGCACAGCTGCAGAACGACTATTTGCATTACTGGCTATTTTGTGAAAGACAAATAGGCAGAGAGGAAAACAACCAATTGCGCCATTTCTGATGCAGGAATAGCTGATTCTGAGAAAGGCAGTTTTCCTCCAGCTCAAGTTATTTTCATAACATTTCCTCCATCCTTCACCAAGTACCCTGGTCTTTTTCAGGTGTTTTGATGATAAACCTGCAACTTTTGGCCTTCTACCACAGTTGCACCCGACCTACACAGAGTGCCAGGGTAATCCTCACCCAAGCATGGATCATTGCTTACTTACAAAGTTGGCACGACAAGAAGCTCTCGGTCTAGTGAGTATTGGGCAATCCTTACCTGCATGCCACTCTGCCTTAGGCGCACACTGAAGTGTTACATAATTCTTCTCCCTTCTGTCCTTATTTCTCAAGTACACCCGTTTCTAACTTGAGTGATGCAGCTGTCTGAGCATTTTTCATTTCAACAAAACCCAGACATGGGTGTAGCTCCATAAAACAGCCTGGAACAGAGCACAAAGCAGCAGGGAACAGCAACCACAAAGGGAGGCTGACAGCCAGTGTTTCACAAGTCCCTTCACAGCTCTTGGGTCTCTCTCCAGACTACTCTCAGAAATGTCAGGATAGATTTCACCCTCAGCCCCTCTCTGCTTTTCCTCAGGTGTCTTGATCTGATTTCCACAGCCACCACCACAGCAGGAAGGGTCTTGCTCTATGACTCCAGAGGTTGAGCCATCATTGACACCAATGGGGAAAGCCCCATTGCTATTGACACCGAGGCACTGGAGAACTGCTCAGACCAGTCTTGTAGGGCACAGTAAATGCGCAAGACAGACCAGAGGGGGATGAATTTAACATCATATTGACAGGTGTGGATCAGAGCACTTTCCTGGCCATACACCCTTAGAATGCTTTTATGGCTAGAGAACCTCTCTCTACCTGTGACCATGATGGAGCAGGTTTCACCAGCAGGCAAGCAAGCAGGATGCCAGTTAATACGTAACTTTTAAAGAGTTTGTGTGGAGGCCATGCTTAAAGCAAGGAATTGAACCACTGGCTCCAGGCTTTGAGCAGGGGGTTGGACTAGATGATCTCCTGAGGTCCCTTCCAACCCTGATATTCTATGCAAGTATCTATGCAAGCTTCCCACACAGCACTCTGCACTGCACAGCCATCCTGAATGACAAACCCCTGCTGCTCCTTCATAACCATCATACAGGATTAGAGCACTGAGTCCTCAAGTCATGTCCTCTGCTCCTTGTTACATGCAGGCTTTGCTCCTGGTCTGAGCCCTGGGTCCTCTTCACTCCCTCCTTGTTCTGTGCTTTCTTCCAGACTTCTCATACACTTGGATTCGCCTCTGTCAACCAAGCTCTTCATTTTGCCCTAGAGCACACCACTAGGGCCTGCAGCTGCCATGGAGTCCCACTGACTGTACTGTCTGCTCCCATGTTTGCAGCATTGGGTCATTAGACTAAATTCTTCAGGGCAGGTAACTGTTAAGTGTTCAAGCACAGCTCACCCATTGTGCACGGCTGTATACACATCAGCACAACACACTGAACAGGTTACCTCCAGCAAAAGGTAAGAGTTATGGCCCTCTTCAGGCTGAGCAGCAAACAGGGAAGACAGAGGATAAAACATTGATGGGTTTTACTTTTGTTCCCAGCCCTTACACTGTCAAGATGCAGTGCTGGCAAGGCTTGGGTTACTGGATGCTGGTTCCATTGCATTTAGCTTGGGCAGTGAGCGCGTTAGGCAGGTTTGGGTTTTGGTTCTTGTACATCATACACCTGCGGTATCTCCTGCCTGCAACCCAAGGGAATATTCAGACAAAGTTGCTCATCAAAACCCTAAAGGTGGGACCTTAACTGTGCCACAGGAAAGAAGGAGATCCATGTCAGACATGGGAACTGGTCCATTCAAGGACAAGCTGTGAATGGAGATTTCTTTTAAAGCTTCTAGGATGGAATAAGACAGTGGAGTGAAGATGTCCTGTAAAATCTGAACTAGGCGCTTGCTCTCCAAATTCAGGGGTTGCGCCTTGGTCGTGACATGCAAACTGACACCGTTCAGCAGCACCGGACAGCAGGAGAGGAGACCGCAGTATGGTTCCCATTGTAAACATTAGTGAGCTGAGCCCTGCTTTCACCACAATGTTCCCAGCAGGACAGAGGGCAGGGCAGGGCTTTGGGTGTTTAGAGACTCAAACATTTAACACAGTTTTCCAAATAAGTTACAAATCTTTTTAATAAAATTCATTATAAGTTAGTTTCCTGAACAGCAGGCTCCAGTGTATTAATGGTGGGGAGGGAGCCCTCAGCACAGGAGCCTCCTTCCCTATAGGAAAGAAGCAAGAATGGATGAAGGTTCTGACAGTTATTTATTGAAAAATCTCTAAGAGTCCAATGGGTGTAGCAAGAGGTTGGTCTGTGTCCATCTGCCTCTCACCTGCCCACACACTCCCAGCTCAAAACCCTCCCCAAAGGCAAACACACAGGGCAAGTCCTGGCTAAGTTCCATTTACAAAAACAGATCATGTAGGCCCCATCCCCACCTACTCCTAGTTAGATTTTAACATAACTAAAGCTACACAGCCAAGAGCCATTAACAGGGATCTTAAGCACCCCCACTATCAGGCAGACCGCAAGACAGCATCCACTGGAAACAGGGCCTTGAGACTTCAGGTGTGACACTAGCAGGACTAGTGCTGTGAGATATCCTGGCTCAAATCCTCTGAAACAGTTCACCAAGGAAGGGGCCGGTCCCAGATGCCAATAAAAAAAAAGCACTAGCCATGTCCACGCTCTAGGAAAGGGGCACTCTGCCCAGAGCCAGCTCTTCGGCAGCGCTGCACTGGCAATACCCAAGCAGCTGGAAGCTCCTGGAAAAGGGATTCCATCGTTCATCTCACTGTGAAGGGAAAAACAGAGCAGGCCTCCAGTTCCAGACTCAAGTGTTCCAGCTGGTCTGATCCAGAGCCTCTCCGTGGCTGGAGTAGTCAGGTAACAAGTGGGTTGACAATGAGTATAGGAGTGGGAGATGGTGGAGTAATGGCCGATTCTGGGCCCCAACCCCGGGAGGTCTAGCAGAAAAAGAGCTGGGTAAAAGTTCTATGGAGAGCTGAACTTAAGTTAGCTCCACATAAGAACCGGAGAAAAAAGTGAGAGCTCTGCTGCAGTCTTCATCCAGCCAGGCCCCTCCCACATGCAGGACAGAAACCTCCAAATCAGGTTTTCAATCCAGCTCCTAAGGCACCAGAGGTGGGGCAGGTAGCCAGCAGGGACTTCAGTTCCCTGCTGTGCTCTGGGGAACAGGGATGGACTCGGCGTGAGACAGATGGAACTAACTGAACCTGTGTGTTTGCACGTGTGGAGGAGGGGGCAGCTGTCACTCGAAGACAGCCATGAGGAGGTGAAGCTCACGGAAGGCACTGCCATGGCGGCCACTCAGTCCAGACTTGTTCTTTATGATATTGCTGATATTCTTCAACTGCTTGTAACACAGTTTGCACTTATGGAGCCTGCAAAGGAAGAAGATGGACAGGGCATGAATCTGCAGCAAGCACTCACTGGGGTTCCAGTGGATAAGTGACGGGGAGGAGGAAGAACGCCCTCCTCTCTGTGGCTAGAAGAGACAGAAATATCAATGGGTTTGTGCAGGTAGATGTTTGGAATTTATCGATGCTATGAGCCAACTGCTCTTTTTCTACTTGTTTCCCCCCTCCCCCCCAAGGGAGCCAGTTTGTGATGTAAGGAGGTGCCATTTCAACAGAGCCACTTTTCAAAGAAAAACTGCACTTTAAATGAGGAATGCTGCAAACCCAATTGTGTGCTGTCACTTAAGGAATACAGCCTTAAAGGACAGTGGCTGTTTGGTATTCACATGCGCTCCTGGAATAGTGGGACACTGCGCATGTTGGGGGAAGAAAGTAGTAGCCCGAGTGCCTGAATTTGCTTCTCAGGCATGGACCTTCACTGCCTAACACCAGGTGCTACACATGAAGGGGGAGGAATACCCTGCATAGCTTTGCAGCAACCCCTCTAACTCCAGGAGCAAGACTGATGGGGCTGGGAGGGCATCCATCCAGCCTCTAACTGTCCAAAGGAAAAATCAGCACGATACCAAGACATCAGGAGAGGGCTCGTATGGCAGGAGGAGGTGTGGCAGTGGCTAGGGTTGCCTTACCTCTCTTCTCTTGTGATGTCTACCCCAACAGACGGTGGTGCAGCAAGAATGTCGGTGATCAGTGGCAGGAATCTCTGGAGAATCAGCTTTAAGGAGGTGCAGCCAGTCTGTACGTAACTGACACAAAAAGACACAGAGGGTCAGATGTCACTTGACTTTCACTCCCATTTTTACACCACCTGGCTGAACGTGTCTTACAGCTCACTCACCAACTTAGTGTCTTGAGGTTGGTGTCCTCAAACAAACCTCCCCAGCCTGCATAAAAGACCCTCCTGGGGAAGAAGGGCTAATAAGAGGAAGGAGAAAGGAAAGCAACAGCTGGGCCTAAACAGCAGACAAATGATGAAGCAAACTATGCCCACACCCTCAGACTGACATTTGACTCCTGCTCAGCAACCTGTTCAAGCACAGAAACGTTCTGCCTCAAGACTCAATCTCCATAAAATCCACTAATACTCATGGTTGAAGAGTAAAAGCTGGAAGTCGTTCCTTGAGAGACACCCTGCATTTCTTTACTGTGCATCTACGAAGTACACAGGATCTTCAAAATGACTCAGAGGCTGCCGCATGACCGGTTCTCCCTGGTCCAGGTCCATCTGGAGCAACTTGCTTTCTTGGTTCCCCACCTATCTATCCAAGTGCTCCTGTTCTGTGACTAAACATTTCAGCCAGTGTCCTACATGCTCAACTCCAATTCATTCCTTCGACTATCTCTTCTCCCAACTGTAGTTATGAATTCCAGGTGGAGTATTCCAAAAAAATGTTTGGTCCCGTCATTGTTTAAAGCCCATCTATTCTGCCTCAACCTCTTCCCTGGCTCTGCCATAGTTACCTTCAATTCAAAATATCTAGAACAATCTGCTGCTCTCAATGTCCCTCTTGTAGTGGATAACAACTCCCACCTCAAGCAAACCCTATCCTCCAAGTTTCTTGGTTTCCCTGTGCTCCTCCTGACCTTTGGCCACTGCACCTCTCTCTTCCAGATGATGTATCTGTGCAGAACTGTATCCTACATGGTTTTCTGGTATTTTCTTTACTGATCAGCTGTGTAATACCCAGTGAAACTCATCTAAGAATGCCACTATCTACCTGCTTGTCCCCCAAGGAGGTAGCTTCCTGAACACCTCACCTTTCATATTTGCTTTGAAGGAGCTTCTCTATCTGAGGCAGGATTATAGTACACAGATCCAGTTTCCAGAGAGACCTGGAAAGAAAAGAAAAACACACTCCAGGAGAACTGGAGACAAGCCTCAGGGGGCTCTCTGATTCAACACAAATGATGCATTCAGACCTAAAAAACTCAGCCAGTTCAGTCTGAGCTTTGCTGACTGAGTTCACTCACTCCACCTTGTGATGGAAAGTGGCATAATAGCAGCTCTGGTCATTTCTGGTTGGATTTCTGAAGAACTGGCTGAAGTTTTTCTACAAGACATTCATTTTCCTGATGAGACATTAACTGCTAACAATGAAGGCACTGCAAGAACTAGTGCCAAAGACCTGATCACTAGTGTTGCAGACTCAAAGATGTGACTAAAATGCGTTTGCTCTTACACTGGTGGCCATATGCCCAATATAGGAGGTGAGTGGATGTTAGGATATGTCCAGTCAATATCAGATAAAGCAACCACAGAGCACAGAAGGTACCTACTGGACACATCCTTACAACATGCAACAGCTACAAATACTCACGCCTTCTGGTTGACAATGTTCAGTAGGTCCACTATGACAGAGAGATCATTGATAGCCACAGCAGAGTCCACAGATGTCTGAGACAAGGGGAGAGGAGGTAAAGAAAAGTTAGTGTGAGGCTTACACTAACAGACCCCATGTAATCATTATGAAATTCACTTTCTAAATACCAGGCACAGGGACATGGTAATAGAGTAGAGAAGAGCATGCTGCCACTAGCCACCCTAACACTTAGCAACACACCCACTGATTCACACAAGGGTCCCTATGTAGGAAACAGAGAAGCTCACAGCTACTCTAGTTCCAGCTGCAGCCACACTACAGTTCATTCCACATTTATTTTGAATCATATAAAAAGAATGAAACAGCACATCAAGGTGCAATGGTAGGAACCAATGCTTGGATATCATATCCTCCTGTAATCGGGGGTTCAGAGCCAGTTGTGCTCAAGCTGAGGTGGCCTGTCCAATTGCTGTCCTACCTCCACCCCACAGAGTTAGTCTGACCTGTCCCTAAATGCCAGTAAATCCCACTTCCTTGCCTTTATGTCACCAGCGCTCCACATCGCTCGCACAGTGTCCAGGTTCTTGTGGCGGCTGGTGAGCACCACACACATAGTCTCATGGCCCTTACGGATCTGGGACATGGCTTCCTCGTCCACTATCTCGCATTGGCTTTGGTTTTTCACAGCCTGAGGTACAGAGAAAATATCAAATGATTGGTGACAGCAGAACAAGATGCTGTGGTCTGAGATTGTGGGAAGTAGATAAAGAGGAGCTTTCCTAGGTCTAATCCTACTTCCCTTGGCAGCAGGAATATAGGCTATACGAGAATGAATCTCAGTGTAACTGAGTCTGACCTTTCTGGCAGCGTAAGGACATGGTAAAGAATTCATATTCTCCAAGTTTGGACTCTTGTTCTCAGCAAGCTTTAAGCACAAACTGAACACAGCTAGTAAAAACTCGACCTGGGAGAGAAATGGGATTCTTTCTGGTGGAATTTTTCACAAGAAAAAAGTCTTTATTGACATTTTGCAGCTGGAGAACACTGTATTGTCTCACTGTTCCCTTGCGCTCCCGTGTCTCAGGATCCATCCATTATCACTTGTCTCCTATTTGGACTGTAAACTCTTTGGGGCAGGGACTTTTTGTTCTGTGTTTGTATAGCAGCTAGCACAATGAGGTCCTGGGCAATCAACCAACCAACCAACAGCTTGTCAGTAGTTAGGCGTGGGAGGGTCCCTTGACTGATAAGGCGTGAGCAGAGGGAGGGCGAGACCTGTGGTGTTCCTCTGAGGCCTCATTCAGTGATCTGAAACACAGGCTTATGGAATCTCTCATGGAGCAGTAATTATTTTTCAGTATGAAGAGCCCTATTGCAGGGGTGCCCCACATCCCAACTCTGTCTCACAGGGTTTGTCCCCTCTGTGTTCTTTTTTTAGTGGTCTAAGCAAAGGCTGAACATAAGAAAATCCTGCAGTATGTGTGGTCAGAGATGGCACCAATACTACCTCATAACTGAGCACAACCAATCCAGGCCTACGGCACTGCTACCCCTTGCTCCCAAACCACCTGCTTAACTCTCCTGCTTTAGAGCAAGGTAGTTACTTACTGGCAGAAAGTCAGAGGCCTTCAGCCCAATGGGCGCATTCCTGGCTGCAGGAATCACTGACGGCTCTGCTCTGGTCACAGGGGTTGAGGAGGCTATTGGTTGCCTCTGAACCAGGTCAGGCTGCAGGAGAAAGTGAAATAGAAGTTACAGCAGCAATACGCTGCCCGAGGTCTCACACCCTCTCCCTCACCCACTTCCTTCTGGAGCAATCTAAAGTTTGCTGGCATGGCTGAGTGAGCGCGTGAGTAAGTGCGTGCGTGCGTGTCTGTCTGAGGCATGTTGTGAGGCTTAATTAACGATTGTGAAGAGCATGGAGATACTCCACTGAAAGCATTAGGGCCGCCTGAATGTGAATGGAGAGGTCCCATCCTGTGGGGCTCAGTTAATCTTCAGATACGAAGAAGCCACGGTCTAAGAATCCCGTGAAATTTGACAGCTGTTTCTCTTCAATGCACACTGGGTCTTTGAGGCGCCAACAGAGAAATGTGGAAACAGAATTAAGAGTAGCAGAGTCAAAATCTGCTTGTAAATGAACCCAAACTGGAGATCTGGCTTCGAGCTCTACAACTGGCCCTGCCCAGATCAGTTTTCTCCCTTTCTGATCTCCACTCAGGTGCACTGGAGGGACTGGCATGATTAGCAACACTCCAGAATCTCCAGTGCTTGGAATTCATTGGGAATGGGGGTGCTGAAAGTTACCAAAGGCTCACACGGTACATACGTTTTCTTGGTTTGGCAGTGGGGTCTGAATGTCCATGACTTGGCTAGGCTTTGCTGCTTCCTTTATGATGACAGGCTCTGGAGTGAGGGAAGGAAGGGGAAGAGGGAAAAGTCACACTCTATCCCTTTCAGGAGAAGCTTTCAGCAGAGGTTCTGCATAATTCAAGTGTCTGAGTACAAGTCATGTGTCTCTCTGGACAATGAGCATCCTGTTGAAACAGCCATCTGCCCCCCCCGATTCCCATCCCACCCTCACCCAGCATTCAGGTGGACAGTCCCAACTCACCATCCTCGGGAGGGGCTGGGAAGGGCTCACTCTTTCGTGGTGGAGTTCGAACTACAAGAAGGGGAAAAAAGAAAGCCAAGGCCACAGATTAGCACAGAGCAGCCTTGGGACTGGTGTAACTCACAACAACTAAGCAGATTAGGACAGTTACTGACACTGAAGACTGCCTTATCTCCTCTAGAGTTTAAATGTTGTTATTGGTGGATTTCAGCTGAAGGTTTGTAGCCACTGTGGCTGTGAGGAGCAAAACAGACCAATACGTTCCCATAATTCAAAAGGAGTGAAGTGCAGAGTCAGGCAACATGTTCACAAATCAATTAGATTAGTGAAGCAGAAAGATGTATAAAAGGATAAGGGATTATTAATTACACCAGTAAGGAAGTTAATATAATTACTACTACTATCTTAGACAGCTTATATAATTTTAACCATTTAGCCCTCTAAATAGTCATGGCTGGGCTTTGGAGTAGACACTTAACCACCCACCTTAAATGGGAATCCTTGGAAACTATGGGGTTTGTGCAGTATGGTGCCTACTGCCATAATTCTAAGCGAAAAGAGATATCTCACAATCCAGTGCTCTGTCTCGATCTGACCAGAAAG
Organism: Dermochelys coriacea; assembly: GCF_009764565.3. Classification (NCBI taxonomy): domain Eukaryota; kingdom Metazoa; phylum Chordata; order Testudines; family Dermochelyidae; genus Dermochelys; species Dermochelys coriacea. The sequence goes on along the minus strand of NC_050079.1, from coordinate 3,856,287 downwards.
GCATCCCACTCAAGATGGAGCATTTGGCTTCTGGGCCATACCTCTATATTACAAATGAGAGACTGCAATTTGCTTCCCCATACGCTATTTAGATACAGCCTTCTAGTAAGTTGCCAACGTAGCCCTTGATTCAGAGTCCCGTTTTAAAGAATTTTAAATAGGGGTTTTCTAACTCCAAATAGTCACAGGCTGTGCCAATTAGCCAAAGATCAGTCCTTCCTCCTGGAGCTGATTATTCTGAAGGCCCCAAACCCTGACCTTGCCACCACCCGGAAAGCAGAACAGAGTCTGGTACTGACTGATGGAATTCTTGGGCTGGAAGATCTCCTTGTAATCCTCTGGATTCTGGATCTCAGCCTTTGATTCCTTTTCATCCCGGTCCTCTTCACTGCTGGGACTGCGCCTCTCGCTCTCCGAGTTGTGCTTCACTCTGCCAACAAGAGAGTCCCAGTCAGGAGCAGACTGGCAGGGTATGTTAGAGAGAAAGAGCACTAAGTTCTCCGCTCCTTCCAATAAAGCATTTGGAATTGTGAAGCACACCCCACCCCCATCGGATTCTTCCTTACCTTTGGGGCTTGCTACAGGTAGTTGATGGCCTGTCATAGATGCGTCGAAGGGAGGACCCTGTGGGGGTGGGCTGAGCCAGAGGCCTATCATCTTTGATCGGTCCATGAAGACCGGAACCAGACTTTGTGACTCTGCTGAGGTCCACAACGAATGAGGAGACTGTACTCTGCGAGACGGAAACCCCTATCTGCCAAGAACAAGAGTAAGGCAAGTTGTTAGGAGTCCAGTATAATGTTAGCCCCTATAAGCTGAGGGCCCATGGACTGGACTTAAGTTATGTAACTTATTTAAAGGAGAAGAAACCCTGTTTTGAATGGCTTCTCTGTGGTGTTATCCCAAAATAGTGACCAGAAGGGCCTTTAGCAACTGGGAGCGTAAGCAAGGTATGGAAGAATCTACCAGGGAAAGTTACTGAGAATGTGTCACAGGGCATCAATTAACAGATCAGTCATTGGTTAAAGCAAGCAGAAAAAGGGCACTATGAGTATATGCCAAATGGCTGCACTAGTGCAAAAGAGAAGCAGCTTGGCAGAGGGGCTCGTGAATGAGAGTGGAACTTAGGAAACCTAGATCCAATCCATGGGCTCTGTCAGTACTTCACTAAGACTTAAAGCTTGTCATGTCACTCACCTTCTTATTCTCGCCCTACCTGTTAGATGGGATAGAAAGGCCACTACTGCTAAGGGTTTTCTTCATGATCGTTGTCTGCATATAGTCGTGCTCTTGGCACTGGGGCTCAAACCTTTCTAGCTAGTACTCTCCATTGGGCCACATGCTCATGGTATCAAATAGCCAAGCTCCAGGGTGCAAAAGGGACTAGAGCCCCAACTACCACTCATTTGTTCCTCAGGAAGCCAGAGAGACATGGAGCAGGGTAAGAGGGAGCAGCATGTGGAACTACATAAGCAATGATCCGAGGAGAAAACGATGCTGCCCCACGTTTATCCATCATTCTGAGACCTGCTGAGGAGCACGGTGCCAGCGTTAAGACTGACCATGGCCAACTATGAGCTGTGACAGCCTAACACGGCCAGTCTGTAGAAGTCAGAGGCCCAGTAAGTAGCCCAGGGAATATTTATTTGGTGTTTCTCAGACTCTTCTCTCCATTTCACGAAGGGGAACTCACCAGCTGGTTGTTGCAGATAGATAAGTCAGCCACTTTTCCCCAGGTCACCAAGACCACATCAAAGCAGCGCTCAGGCTCCCAGCCATACACACGCAGTGAATCCTGGTAGCCACTATACAAGCAGCAGCCATCTGGGTTGAAAAGAACACACCTGGAAAAGGAAAGAGACCAAGATTTATCCAAGTCTTTACTAACTCAGATAGTCTTTGAAGGACACCAGGGCTGAACATCCTGCTTCACCAGAACACCAGGGACAAGTGTCATAAGTGCCCTAGAACTTCAACTTCAGCAACATGAACTTTCCTTAGCAAAGTGTCCCATTAAAGAGAACTCGGCCTTTTAACCAGGCCGAACCCATATGCTAGGTCGCTACCTAACACACTATGGTACAAGTATAATGTACCTGACAGGAATGGCCTCTTCTTCAATGCAGCTCACCACTTGAAACTTCTCCAAGTCCCAGAATCTGACTGTCCTGTAAGCACACAGAATGAAAGGAAAGAATAACTGTACATCTCCTTGGAAGTGTGCTGTATTCTAGCAAGCCAGAGACCCAGACCGTTATAATAGTATGTGACAGTATTTTTTACTGCGGTTTATTGCTGTGTGATAATGGTGACCCCCAACAGTAGGTAACACTAGAGCAGAATTTGGATCTAGCCACAGATGCAAAGGGATATGCTTATTGGCTCCATAGGTATCAAGCACTGACTCAAAGCCATGGATGACTCAATGGGGAAAGGCTGCCGGCTGTGGCTGCATTAGTGTGTGACTCAGAAGTCTAGCTCGTTGATTCCTAGTGTGACAGAAGTTGCTACTAGATTTTGGGAGAACATGGTAGGATCTGCATGGCATCCTACCACATTTGCAATCTGCAGTGCAACTGTCCAGCTCCTCCAGTGGTAGGAATGTCTCACCCCCTACATGAATAGCAATGCTTCCAGGAGGGTGGAGACCAATACAGGAGCAGATGCATAAACATCCTGCTTTTGCTTTCCCTGCATGTACCTGTCAGCGCTGCCGGAGGCCAAGAGGTATTCATTGGGATGAAATTCAACAACGTTTACTGGGCCTGTATGTCCTGTAAACTCGAACATTATCTTCCCAGCCGCCAGATCCCACAGCTGGAAGAAGGAAAGAACAGTCATGCTCTAGAGAAGATTTGTCTATCCTGGAAATCTGCTAGCTAGCCCACAAGGAAGCCTCTGGCAGGTAATGACCAGGGCCATGGGAGTTCTAATCAGACTGAGGGTTATTTCCAGTTTTGTTTTTATTTGGAGATTTGTCAAAGAACCTCTATCATTGTTGAAGACTGGAAAGAATATACAGTGGCACTAGAGGGGGTTTCAGTCGCTAAAATAAAGAGGTTTTTTAAGTCATGATGCTATATGTTATTTTACATGTAGGGATCAACTTTTCACATCATCTGGTCTTCACTTATAAATCTTGGGTGCAATGACTGACCAGCTCATCTGAACAGAGGTTGAAAATGAAGCCAGCTTCTTGCCCAGAGCCCTCCATACCACAGCAGAAGAAATTGAAGAGTTCCTGCTAGAACAGATACTTTGCTGAATTCTCTCTGCATTCGGCAAGTTGTGTCCCTGACAGCTCTTTGGAGAGTGCACATAGATTCATAGATACTAAGGTCAGAAGGGACCATTCTGATCATCTAGTCCGACCTCCTGCACAGCGCAGGCCACAGAATCTCACCCACCCACTCCTATGAAAAACCTCACCCATGTCTGAGCTATTGAAGTCCTTAAATCATGGTTCAAAGACTTCAAGGAGCAGAGAAGCCTCCCTCAAGTCAACCATGCCCCATGCTACAGAGGAAGGCGAAAAACCTCCAGGGCCTCTTCCAATCTGCCCTGGAGGAAAATTCCTTCCCGACCCCAAATATGGCAATCAGCTAAACCCTGAGCATATGGGCAAGATTCACCAGCCAGATACCCAGGAAAGAATTTTCTATAGTAACTCAGATCCCATCCATCTAATATCCCATCTCAGGGGATTTGGCCTATTTACCCTGAATATTTAAAGATCAATTACTTACCAAAATCCCATTATCCCATCATACCATCTCCTCCATAAACTTATCAAGTAGAATCTTAAAACCAGATAGATCTTTTGCCCCCACTGCTTCCCTTGGAAGGCTATTCCAAAACTTCACTCCTCTGATGGTTAAAAACCTTCGTCTGATTTCAAGTCTAAACTTCCTGGTGGCCAGTTTATACCCATTTGTTCTTGTGTCCACATTGGTGCTGAGCTGAAATAATTCCTCTCCCTCTCCTGTATTTATCCCTCTGATATATTTATAGAGAGCAATCATATCTCCCCTCAACCTTCTTTTAGTTAGGCTAAACAAGCCAAGCTCCTTAAGTCTCCTTTCATAAGACAAGTTTTCCATTCCTTGGATCGTCCTAGTAGCCCTTCTCTGTACCTGCTCCGGTTTGAATTCATCCTTTTTAAACATGGGAGACCAGAACTGCACACAGTATTCTAGGTGAGGTCTCACCAGTGCCTTGTATAACAGTACTAAAACCTCCTTATCCCTACTGGAAATGCCTCTCCTGATGCATCCCAAAACCGCATTAGCTTTTTTCACAGCCATATCACATTGGCAGCTCATAGTCATCCTATGATCAACCAATACTCCAAGGTCCTTCTCCTCTTCCGTTACTTCTAATTGATGCGTCCCCAACTTATAGCTAAAATTCTTGTTATTAATCCCTAAATGCATAACCTTACACTTCTCACTATTAAATTTCATCCTATTACTATTACTCCAGTTTACAAGGTCATCCAGATCCTCCTGTATAATATCCCGATCCTTCTCCGAATTGGCAATACCTCCCAGCTTTGTATCATCTGCAAACTTTATTAGCACACTCCCACTTTTTGTGCCAAGGTCAGTAATAAAAAGATTAAATAAGATTGGTCCCAAAACTGATCCCTGAGGAACTCCACTGGTAACCTCCCTCCAACCTGACAGTTCGCCTTTCAGTAGGACCCGCTGCAGTCTCCCCTTTAACCAATTCCTTATCCACCTTTTGATGTTCATATTGATCCCCATCTTCTTCAATTTAACTAATAATTCCCCATGTGGCACGGTATCAAATGCCATACTGAAATCTAGGTAAATTAGATCCACTGCATTTCCTTTATCTAAAAAATCTGTTACTTTTTCAAAAAAGGAGATTAGGTTGGTTTGGCACGATCTACCTTTTGTAAAACCATGTTGTATTTTGTCCCATTTACCATTGACTTCAATGTCCTTAACTAATTTCTCCTTCAAAATTTTTTCCAGGATCTTGCATACTACAGATGTCAAACTAACTGGCCTGTAGTTACCTGGATCACTTTTTTTTTCCCTTTCTTAAAAATAGGAACTATATTAGCAATTCTCCAATCATTTGGTACTATTCCTGAGTTTACAGATTCATTAAAAATTCTTGCTAATGGGCTTGCAATTTCAGGTGCCAATTCCTTTAATATTCTTGGATGAAGATTACCTGGGCCCCCCGATTTAGTCCCATTAAGCTGTTTCAGTTTCGCTTCTACCTCTGATATGGTAATATCTACCTCTATATCCTCCTTCCCATTTGTCATGCTACCATTATCCCCAAGATCCTCTTTAGCCTTATTAAAGACTGAGGCAAAGTATTTGTTTAGATATTGGGCCATGCCTAGATTATCTTTAACCTCCACTCCATCCTCAGTGTTTAGCGGCCCCACTTCTTTCTTAGTCTTCTTATTTATATGGCTATAGAACCTTTTACTATTGGTTTTAATTCCCTTTGCAAGGTCCAACTCTACTCGACTTTTAGCCTGTCTCACTTGATCCCTACATGTTCTGACCTCAATTAGGTAGCTTTCCTTGCTGATCCCTCCCATCTTCCACTCCCTGTATGCTTTCTGCTTCTTCTTAATCACCTCTCTAAGATGCTTGCTCATCCAGCTTGGTCTACAACTCCTTCCTATGAATTTTTTCCCCTTTCTTGGGATACAGGCTTCCGATAGCTTCTGCATGCTTAACCATCCAACTGGCTGAGCTTTCATTTTCAGCCTCAGGTTCACCCCACCTGGCAGTCAATGTACCCTCAACCTTTAGAGGCAGGACACTGTCTTGCGTGATGGACAGTAAGGAATTATATTTCACTTAGCCACATCTCATTTCTGGCTGTTTTGCACTGTTAGACAATGGTCCCTGCTCAGAGACTTACCCTCTGAAGCTAAGGGGCTCGCATCACTGCGAAGTGAGCTGGAGTGGGTGGGGGAGAGAACTGGCAACACAAATTAAAGAACAGTACCCCTGCTGTTCCACATGCCACAAAGAGGAACGGCTCTTGCCACACTCTTATAATGAATACCATACCTTTACAGTGTGATCATCTGCAGCGGAGGCTAACCACTTCCCATCAGGACTAAATCGGAGACACCTAACTGCTTGTGTGTGACCCTAAAAAAATACAACCACATACAGCTTGCAATGGGTTTGCACCTTCATTGTGTCCTTAGGAGGAAATCCTAGTTTCCTCTTTCCATTTTATTCTGTGCTTGTAACAAAATGAAATCAAGTAATGTTTATTACAGTTTGAAAGACTCCACAGTATGGTGGCAAAGCTCACAGGGAAGGTCCCTGTGTGATGTTATCTAATTAGAATATGACCATACAAATCATTGTTGCTACAACTGTTATTTAACTGTAACGAATCTAATACAAAGTGTGACGCATGGCCAGAAAGGGTTAAGCATCCTGAATGACAAATGACCCAGATGCAACCTTTAGAGACATGTTAGAAAAGTATGCGAATGGTAATTATGGCCATCCCATGTTAGATAGGCTAGAACTTTGAAACGCAAACTGTATTGTTAGAGAACTGGAGGTGATACTAATTGTATGTGCGTACTTATATCTTGTCAGATGTTAGCCAGATAAACAGACAGTTTCTGTCTAACACTATAGCTATTGATTCAGAGATTAAAAGACATCTTAACATTAAAATGAACTATAAACATAGTAACATCACTATATTCATCTCTCTTTGAAATGTATAGTGAATCACCTGCCAATGGTGGAAAAACAGGCAATTGCCTTATGTTAATCCGTATAGCTAATTACCGGTGATGCTTAGGAAATATATCTATTTCAAAGCATCCACGATTGCCTATTGTTTGCCTAAGGACTCTGAGCTGTCAAGGAAGACCTGGAACTGTATAAGAATGCCTGGGGTCCTGAAACTTTTTATCGCAGATCTGCTTGATGCTTCATGCAGGGGCAACTTAAGCCAAAAGGCTGAGATCTCCAGTCCTAACTTGGATTCCCCCTAAAAATGGATACTGGACTATAAGCTATGAACTAATTCTGAAAGAACTCTTTGCATCTACAAAACTCACCGTCTCTACTATGAATCTGATCGCAGAATTGTACTCACGTCTGTATGTAAACTGATGTTTTAACCAATACTCTCTTTTCTTTTTAAATAAATTTTAGTTTAGTTAATAAGAATTGGCTGTAGTGTGTATTTGGGTAAGATCTGGAGTATTCATTAACCTGGGAGGTAATGTGTCCAATCCTTTGGGATTAGTAGAACTTTCTTATACGACGAATAAGATTTTCAGTAATCCTCATCATATTTGACTTGGGTGTCTGGGTGGCTTTAAGGGAACTGTGTTATTGGCTTTTGGGTAACCAGTAAGGTATTATAGAAGCTGTTTTGTGCTGGTTTGATAAATGTATTGGAATATCCACCAGCTTTGGGGATTGTTTGCCCCATTCTTTGCAGTTCACCCTAACTGAGTAACTCCAGTGTGGCTCCCTGGGACCCCGGTCACACTCTGCAGAACACGAACAATTCAAGTCTCCAGCACAATGGCAATGCATCACTCCACTGCACACTCACTCATGGGATGCTCTGTAAGCACCATTGACACTGACAACACATAGTACATTTACTCTTATGCTAACCATTTCTTGCAGCCTCTCTATTCAATCAGGGTCGGTAAAAGTGGTCAGGCCATTCATTATCATTGCATGGACTTCACAAGTCACATCAGTCCAATTTCCAATACCAAGGGATTAATAAATTAATTCTAGGTGATCCCGTCTCAATTCCTGCATAAGTCAGAGAGAATCTCCTCTCACCCTCCCCCAAATGATAGTGAAGCACACCTTACCTTGTACCGGAAGACACAGCCTTTTCTTCTTACATCCCAGAGCTACAGGAAAGAGCAACAAAAAACATGCTTAGAACCACAGTTATGATATAAGTTAAATAAAGTTATAATAAAATGACAGGTCTCCCTACTACAGAGCCCATAAGCACTGTAGAATGGCTATAGGACAGGTGCCCAACAGCTAAAGGGGCTGCTAAAACACAAGCCCATGCAAAGAATATTTCTTTACACCTCCCTCCCCCTGCCCAGATAGGAGTGGCCTGGAGTCAAGCTGCAACTTGAAGTGTTCAGTAAGAGAGACGGCTGGCAAGACATTTCATACCATGAAAGCTAAATTCTTAGGGCCAAATGCAGACCCGTTATAAGCAAGTGTAGCTCCATTGATTTCAATGTAATCACACTTGCTTACACCAGATTTAATTTGGCATCTAACACCAAGAGGCTTGAGAAATAAACCATAAACCTTAAGAGATGAACCAGACTCCTATCATTAGGATAAATTTCAGCTATAAGAATACAAGCAGGAATTTCACAAGCATCTATGAACACACCTCCTTACACACATGCAACTGATACTTTACAAACCTCCAACAGGACAATCTTTTTTGCTGCCAAAACAATCACGGTACTCCGACACACATGTACAGGGGATAAAGAGGTTACTTCCAGAAAAAACTGGCCTTACCTTGATGTTAGTGTCCAGGGACCCCGAAGCCACAAAGCTTCCAAAGGGATGGAAATCAAGGCTGCAGATATTTGCCTTGTGGCCCATTAATGTACGAAGAACTGGAAAGAAATAAGTAGCACAGAGAGGGAGGAAAAACTCCATTAGTCGGTGCTAACTTTCCCACAGACAAGACCAGCCATGCTGCCACTTACCATTAAACACACACTGATATTGTATACTGGCCAGTCTGTGCACAGCTTATTCATCTAGGTACTGTGACAGATATGACATTCTTCTGCAGTATCTTTTGGAGACCTTACTGAATCAAGTTTAAGCATGACTGGGGTGCATCATATTAAATAAATGGTTTATGTATTATTGCGGGTTGGGACTGCACGTAATCTCTATCTAGGTGGGACACGGAATGTGAACCCTGGGAAGTGTTATGAACTTCAGAGGACTATACCGAGGTCGCAAAACTTACTGGCCCTCTGAGTCGCATACTACAATCTTCAGACGTTTGAGAGCTGGGGTGCACCTGTCAGGGCTTGGGGCTTCTGCCCCACGGTGGCCGCAGCCCCGAGCCCCAGCAGGCACGCCTTGTGGGCAGCTGAAGCCCCCGAGCCCCGGCAGGTGATGTTTGGAGGGGGACATGTGGAGTCATGTGCTCCCCCCCATTTTTGCCAGGATTTGCTGACCCCACTCAGTCACATGGTGCTGCCGGGCCCTCTCCCTGCACAGCAGCTCCTGGAGCTGTCAAGCTGGGAGCTTGTGGGGAGCAGCAACAGCAGGGAGAGCCACTACTTTTGCTACTGCCTCTTCCCGTGGAACTAAAGCTGCCTCCAGGCAGCTCCCAGCTGTTTGCCACTGCCTCGCCACAAGGAGCTTACACACGGGAGCTGCAGGGAGGGGACACGTGACTCAAGCTGTTGGGGGGCAAACTTTTAAATTCTGCCCTCCCCCACTCTCAGCAGGCACCAGTCATCTCTAGCAGAAGCCCCTAGCCCCACCACAGGGCAGAAGCCCCAAGCTCCCTCTCCCACTTTGGTAGGCAGAGAATGGGGGGGTGTGGGAGGCTCAGTGAGACACACATTAACTGTAAAAGAGCCGAATGTGGTTCATGAGCTGTAGTTTGGCCACGCTTGGACTGTACTAAACACTGTGCTAGACAAGAATGGATTTTTGGGACAAACAGTTTGCCTCTGGAGTCGAATACAAATTCCCCATCTCTGTTTATGCAAACACCCAGCGTTTTGAAGTGGTGCCCTGAGGAGGGGACCATTGTCTGATGATTATCCGTTCCAGGAGTCTCAAGATCAAAGGCCCAAGCTGTATAAAGGAAAGACTGATTTATTCACGGGTGTGCTAGTTTTGAAATAAGGCTGTTTAAACATAGAATCACACCTTGGTGGTGTTTGGAGGACTTACTCCTCCAAGAGACTTTGCTGGAGCTGGGGGTGATGTCTGGCACCTATTAGCATGCGTGTAGGTTCTTTTGTTGTTTTTAATACGTTTTCTCCAATGCTTTCATCTTAAGAATAAATGTGCTGGTCTAGAAAGGGCTGATAATTTATAACTGCTAGCAATTAGAGCTGTTCATAGCCTTCGGCAAAATAGCAAAGCAGTAATGTTCGCCTGCTTAGGTAGTCTGGTTTGCTGGACATATCACAGTATAGGCAGGGAACTGTACAGCACGGAAGAACCGCAGTCAGGAGGGGAGAAACACATGGGTCTTTGCCCAAGAGAAGTGACAGCTGAGGAGCTGGGAGCCTAGAGTGGGCTCCATGGTCCACCAAGGGCAGAGGAATGCAGGTGCAGTTCCTCTGAATTCTGACATGTACATCACTTCATAGAAATGCTTTTGAGTCTACTTCCGCTAAACAAAGAAACTGCACTAAACGGACTGTTCCAGGGACCCTGCTTTACACTGTAATGCAGTTAGCAAACGTTAATGCAAGCCACAAGAAGATACAGAGAGGGGAAACAGGAAAAATGTATTTCTTGGCTGAGACGTTTAAGTGACACTCCAATGGCTATTGTATTAACTTTGTATCTATAAAATGTGCCCTCAGTTGACTAGACTCAAGAGCATGACTTCCACCATCAATGCTCTAATAATGCACCATGTTTCATCTATTGCAGATTCCTGGCACATGGTATGTGCACTTGCACATGAACATGACAGAAATGCACAGGCCAAATTCCTAAACAACCAGCCTCTTAAGTCAGGCTCAACATGAGACTATGTACATTCACACAAACTCCATGTGTGCATTTATAACTGTTCAAATGTATACGTGCATTATGCAGCTTCAGTAGAACACTCCAAAGCATTCCAACAATACTGGTTTTGAGCTGAAGAAAACACTATCTGTCGATAAGGGCCTATCCAGATTTTTGACCTTCCTAGTCAGGACCTCTCCAGGTCAATGGGGATATGTGGTATAGGGATTTCCCAAAAGTTTGTACCACCCTGCTGTGCTCACACACTGCTGACTTAAATGGAAGACGCAACGGAGAATGGAAACCTACTTTTGGCAGCTTCCAGATCCCAAACTCGAATGGATCCTGATTGGGATCCTGCAACTATGAGCTCTTCATTTGTATTGATCCTCACGCTCTCCACTGGTGTTGTATGGCCTGTCAAACTCTGCAAGGAAAGTCAACAGTAGCAGTCAGCAGACTGGAGGTGCAACTCTGAAAAGTCCTATGCAGGCATATGGTAATATCCTGTAACTGGTTTGGCATGCTGTTTTGCAACAGACAGGACCTCCTAACTGCACAGCCAATTTGGCTGGTTCTCCCTCCTGTCAGCTCTCAGTGTGGTATAACATTCTAAGATGCATTGCCTCCCTCAGCCCCTGCCAAGTACTGCTGGTGTCACTCTGCGTGCATATCCCCTGAGCACTGTATCTCTTGCTGAGGCACTATGAGATAGTTGCCCAGATTTTCTCAGAACATGCGGATACAAACACGGGTAGTCAAGCAGTAGGTGTGGATGTACAAATTAGGTCAGCACATGCATATGCAGTGAAAAATACGCTGTATAGACACAACTACACCAGGTTTGCTGTAAATGAGTCAGATGACTGTCATACAAAACCACAGCTGTCCTTATAGCATAAGCAGGACTATCTGAAAGCCTTCTCACAAGCAAAGAAGTACACGTTACTAGCCAGTGTTGGCTGCCACACCAACAGTGCTACAATAGTACTGCAGCATTAGCTTGATGCAACAGCTACTGACATGTACACGGTGCCTTTCATCCTCAAGGATCTCAAAGTGCTTACTAACTTGACCGTATAGATATTGTGCAATAAGTAACCATTTAGTTAAAATGCCCGTGCCATAAAACGCGTAACACAAAAATAAGGAGTTGTTCCAATAATCAAAGTAATATGTGCATAATAATCAGTTAATATGTGCTGTTATAGGTATTTTAGTACCATTAAGCGATGCTTATTATTCCGAATCCAAACTCTCCCTTTATTTGTCCTTAGAATGGCTCCCTTGAATAATTCAATCCAGCTCTCTCCACCCTTTTCATTTATTAAGGTAACACCAGGGAGTGACAAGTTAAAACCCACCTGGATCTTTCTGCAGTTTTTGCTTAGGATTGCTTTTCTACAATATTGCAACTGTTAACGTTTTGTGTGCAACAGAGAACTCGGACTCAAATCAGGGGTCACAAAGCTGTAAGTCACTTGCCTCCCCTCTCCCCAAGGGTACTGGGAGTCCTAGAAAATCAAGTACTAAAGGTGAACTTCAAAGCAAACAAAAATCCCACTGGGGACATCTCTATACACCATAAAGCAGTAAAAATCACAGCGATTCCCCTGCCCGCATCAAATAACAAAACACGGGTTTTATTTTGTTTTTAAAACACCACTAGAAATACTAGGTCCTGACTTCTCTCTCTTCCCTGGAAAACCCAGGCAAATGTTTAGAAGCCTGGATGGTAACATCACAACAGTCCAAATCTAGTGCTGCAGTTCTCTCTTCCCTCAATTGGGGGGGCGAAGAGATGCTGAATCTTATGCCCCTGCTGATTAAACTGAAACCAGTGCTCTGGTTTCACACTGCTCTGACATCACCGTGCAGATCCTCCAGGGACATTGCAAAAGCCTATGGGAAGGAAACAGCACTGCCAATAAGGGATAGAGATTTCTTGTATCTACTTAGTCTTCTTCACATTTCCTGAGAGATGCCAGTTCAAATGAATGGGTGTTTGTGTGTGTGAAATGAAGTGAAAACTTTCTCCTTCCATCTTTCTCAACTCAACTCTCCTACCACACCAAATGTCCCCTACATCCAAATCAAACATCAAAGCAGGATGCAGCACAGATAAATTCTAGCTGCCTTTATAATTGGCATGTACTTAACATCATTTCATATTATTGTGGTAGCTTTACTCTTATTATAGTGCATTTGAACATGCTGCACGCAGCTTTTCCCTGCCCAGCGTATGGCGAAATCAGCACAATATCCTGACACAGTTTTACGTAGAGGCAAATGCTGGTCAGCCGTAGATATGATGCAACCGGGAGTGCATCCTGGTCTAGGATGTGCCCCAATTCCAGGGTGCAAATCTCACCATCCTGAATATTAATCTGTAAGACAAACCTATCCTAAAACTAAGCCTTTAACAATTTGCAACCCTGTAATAGTTGCATGCTGCAAATAACAGCAAGCACAATATGTATTGTCTGAGCAAATGCTAGGACTGATGTTAAAGGTAGCCAGATATGCTGGATTGCCCTTGTTTTGAGAGACAGTTCCTATCAGTTACTAACTAGGATTTTGTTCCTACTTCAGTGGAAACAAGACTCTGGTCACCCTGCACTCAGTAGCACTGATGTGCTATGAACTAATGATATCTTTTCCCCCAACCCCACAGCCACAACTCAGCTGCTCTACAGAGAGAAGTGATGTCTGCCATCTCACTGAACACGAGACCCAAAACCAAGAACTGTGCAAGGGCAGGAGGGCTGCTCTCTCCAAACCCCCCACGTCATGAAGATCTTCAAGTATTCAGTGGGAAACTCCATTACCTGCCCTGGCCTGTCTTCAGTGGGAGGACAAGGAAGGAACCAACCAAATGTACCTTTTAAAACCTTTTTGAGTCAAGCCAGTGCTAGACTGGGGGAAGAGAGAGAAGATGGAGTAAAGGAGATGAAGTGGAAAATCAAGAGGAAGGAGAAAAGAAGAGTGACAGATGGAGAGGAGCGATAAAATAGGTAACATTTTGGAGAGAAGACTGGAGGAGAAGGGGACAAGCGTAAAGAAGAAAACGTGAGTAAAGGAAAAAGAAGAAATGCCTACAATGGAGAGGGATGAAAGAATTAAGAATTACAAGTTTAATTTGGGGGTGAATGAGAAAACTATGGGGACAGAAAGAGGGCATTTTATTGCCTGCCATACATATTCAGCTAACTGTGAACGCCTCCTAAATATTTCTCCTGTTCCTACCACCTCACTGAACGGATATCACTTACTAGAGTGATTTACCTCTGCTCCCCACACAGCTGGTGATCTCCCCAATATGAATGAATGAATCAAGATACTAGGGTAATAAAAAATGTACACATTGAAGAAATTATTAATTTCCATTTTTTGAAATGTCACTCATTTTAGACCCTTGTCATCTTTGAAGGCCACTGTCACACAGTTGGGCCTTAGCAGGGCATGGGAAAAGAGGTATAGTTGACTCAGAGTCATGTGAACTGAAGGGACAAAGCCACTTTCAAACTGTGCATGGCTGCTGGACACCATCAGCCCACCAAAGCTACCTTACTGTGTTTGTGTGCCAATATACCTTTGTAGCACTCCAAAGCAGACAAGAGGGATTGGTAAAACCTAGCTGGGGGATTTATGACATTACCAGACTCTCTCTGGCTCTATCTATGCAGACCAATTGCCTCCTCCCACAACCTACCCACAAGCAAATTAAAAAAACTCAGCCAACTCTTACTATGATGCAGTTGGGCTTGTTAACAGACCATATATTGACCCGACAGTCCTCTCCGCCAGTTGCCAGCAGCCGACCTGAACTTTTGCCCAGAACCAGCGAGGACACATTGCTGCTGTGAGCTGTGATCTCTTCTGCACAAGACAAAGCAAACAAACAGTCACAACAAGTATTTGTACGATACACAATTCCTCCTCTGAAAGACTAGTAATCCTCCTTCTACAGAAGGACTTCCCAGTTTTCACTGGGCAAACTGCAGTAACCTAGAGTTCAGATAAGAAACCACACTACTTACTTATCTTGTTTGCAGCAGCCCTTCTTGGCCCCATCTGCTATGCTTGGTGACATATGCCAATCAACCTTCAACATCCCACTCTGGTCTCAGTGTCGTTCACAGTGATTATCTTATCTTACTAATAGTGACTCAGTAGCTTTTAAAAGGAGAATTTGCTTGGTTCCAGCACACTCCTCACGGAAGCTAGTTTATCATCTGTACCTGTGTGAACTCTCCTGGCCAGACGAAGGGTCTCAAAAGTTGGCATGGTACAAAGCAGCTACCGATTATTTAGATAAAGACTCCCTAATATTGTTCTGGACAGTAGCAAAAGTTCACACTGTCCTATCTGAGCCAAACTTGAAAGTTTGCAGTAGCACGTGCTACCTTGCAGAGAAATTAAGACTCAGCACCTGGGATGGGTGGAGCTCCCTTCTACTTGAATTTTGGCAGAGCCTTTGCCTATATTCTTACCATGTAACGTAGATGAAGCAGAGCAATACAGTTAGTTTGGGGGCAGTGACAAAAGATGTCCCTATTGGAGGGATGGACACAGATATGCTTTAGAGGGGTTGAATAAGAAAGTAGAATTAAAAAGGTGTTGTTTTTTTTAAAGTAGCTTTTCATAAAGGCTGGGGGAGAAGATAGCCCCAGTACCCCAGTGGACTCTGGAGACATCCCACTATAAAGAGCCAGATCTGCATTTGTTTTACATTAAAGGGCACTTCAAAATGCACCCAATTGTTAAGTTTTTGCCAAATGCATTTACCAATTCTTTAATATCACAGCTAAAAGGTTCTTGTCTTTTAAAGGCTGCTAGATTTGTATATGAAATGGTTACGAAACATTTGTAAAAATGCTAGCTAATAACAAATCCAGCCTTCGTTCTGATAATTGGGTGTGAAGCAGCTCACTTATAATAAGTGACATTAATATTCCCAGACTTCAGAGGGCAGGAACAATTGCATACACTTTGATCTGATGATCTCAAAGCACTTTACAGAAAGCGAAACCACATAACTTTCATATTAGCTAGAGATCAAAGTAGCAGCCGTGTTAGTCTGTATTCACAAAAAAAAAAAAAAAAAAAAAAAAAGGAGTACTTGTGGCACCTTAGAGACTAAAAAATTTATTTGAGCATAAGCTTTCGTGAGCAACAGCTCACTTCATCAGATGCGATGAAGTGAGCTGTAGCTCACGAAAGCTTATGCTCAAATAAATTTTTTAGTCTCTAAGGTGCCACAAGTACTCCTTTTCTTTATTAGGTAGAGAAACATCTTTCATGTTTCAGTTGTAATTAGGTTATTAATTAAATGAGAAAGGGACATTTGCTGAGGATGTACTTGCAGTTTAATGAAAGACCAATATTCTACATAACCATACTAAACCAAAGCATGTGTCAACACATGAAATTCAAATGCACATCAATACTAGTTACATAAATCCTCCTTTGGTATTAAGGGACGAACAGTGACTATTTAAGATTGGGTGGTGCAAGAGCTGAATGTTGTTGTGAAATGCGGACATTCGCATAGCCTCCCTTTATCTTTTATTAATAATTTTTTACAATTTTTAAGAGTCATTGCTGAAGCATTCAACCCTCTGAATAAATGCCAGATTATAATTTTATGCCAACATTCAAAAACTGGTAGCAGAACCCTCACCCTCTAAATTGCTGATTTCCCTAAGCCCACAAACCCTTTCATAAAATGCTCTCTCATTAGCTACTACACATTGGCTCAGCAACCTTTAAGGCCCTAATTATCCTGGCTACACCTCTTTCCTAGCACTTGAATGATTACTACTCTGAAAGTAGAGCTAAAATGAAGTAGGAAATAGTGATATTAAAGATCAACAGCACAGGCATGGTTGCCGAATGAAATGGAATGGAGATATGAAACGGACCAAGTGCTGTCTTTTCCAGTAATCTGTGAACTTCAGCATTTGGGGGGGAGGGAAGGGTTGGCGGGAAGGGGGGGTAAGAAAAACATTTTTTCTGATTGTGAAAATATGAATAGAAGAACCAACTGATGCCAGGTATATAGTGCTATACAGCCTCTGATTGTATACACCAGTTAACTCTATTAATACAGTTCTATTAAACATACAGCAACCCAGATGGGCAACATGCCCACTAATCCAGTTCTGGGCCTCAAATACTCAGCCTGGAATGCACATTTGTGGATAATCAACTACTTCCTACTTGTTCTATTGATCTTCTGACATCTAACAAAAAATTTGCAACATCTGCAGGAGAAGCATTTTTCTGTGTTTCTCTTTTTGACATTTAGGCGCTGCTTTGCCACTCTTTTCATTTGGAGAAAAGATCAATTAAAAATAGAAGTTTAGTCCCTCTCGTGAACCTTTTACGGTGAAACCAGAGACATAATGAAGAGAAGAGGACATAAAGATCTTGTAATGATCTCAGTACCCTTCCTGCAGCGATCCAAGAACCTACTGTATCTATAGCGATGGTAGAGGCACCAATAGAAAGCAATCCAAAAAGAATACTGACATTAAACAAGTGGAACATTCCAAGGCAGGCTTGGCTTTATAAGCGTTCCAACCTGTTCACCCGCTGTTCTTATATTATATTAGAGAATTAGCAGGTTGTTACAGACCTGAAATTTAGAGAAAAAGAGAGATTTAATGACCAAAGAAACCTCAGACAACAGGAATTGAAGACAGAAAGGAGGATGCCCTATCATCATCATTGCAAATCCCAAAGGAACGTATCCCCTAGATCGATCTCTAGCTATGTCCTTAAGTCACTCTGGCTGGATATTCAGAGGATGCCCTATGCCCTTCCACAATTCTGTCTCTCCCCCTCCATCCACAGAGCACTGAATTTTAAAAGAGTGCTCTTTTGTCACATTAGAAAGGGAGGGGGTAGTTCCTTGGGGAAATTTCATTCATACCATAAAATAGAACAAGAGGCCTCTCTCTCCTCCTTCCCCCATTTTCAAATAGAGAAATCTAATGAAGGACAAGAGAACACTATGAAAGACACTCACGCAGCTTCCAAGCTGTCTTGGTGGCAACAGAAGTTGCCATTTCCTTATTCAGTTCTTTTCTGATGGCCACTGAAAAAGTGCCCCCTTTCCTCCCAACAAAAGGTTCACTTTGCTGAATTGTGTGGGGCTCAACCCCCCAGGCCTCAGTTTCTGCTGTTTGATCTGTTCAGACACATTCAGGCTATTGAAATTCCTTTCAAAATTCTTATTCTATTGTATCCAGAACACTGGCCAGTTTCCACCAATCAATAGGCCGGATCTTGACTTCTGACTTAGTTTTGATTCATATCACTGAGATGTTTGCCTGGAGAAGAGAAAAAAAGAAAGAATCTTAATGTTTATGGCATTGTCTTGTGATACCGCTAAGTCAGTACAGCAGGTGCAAAGTTCAGTGTATAGTTGTAATATTCATCCATTTGCTCTGCTTGTAACAGCACCTAGCATAATAGAGTCCTGGTCAATGACTAGGGCTTCTAGGTGCTATGGCAAAATACAAATAATGAATATTTATTTAATTATTATTAGTGAGAAAGGTTATCAAATCCTGTTCTTCTAGTGTAAGCTAAAGAGTATGGAATGGTTGCCTATATGACCACTTCCCATCTCCCAGCTTTCAACAACAAAAGCAAAACAAGGCTCAATTCAATAAGATTATCACAGGGCTAATCAGAGGTTATTCATACACTAATTATTACAATTAAAATAATTAGACTAGTTCAATGGTTAGGTCCTGAAAATGTTTACAAGTCAGTGTAACTAGCACAAGGGAAGACGCTTACTAGGCAACCACTTATCTTAATAGGTCACCCAAAAGTTTCCCCAAACCTACTGAATCAAGTTCTACTCCACCTTTATGAGGAAGCCACTGTTGTTAAGCAAGTGAGTTTTAAACCCTTGAGTAATAACAAGTTTCAGAGTACAGCCTTGCTCGTCTGTATTCACAAAAAAGAAAAGGAGGACTTGTGGCACCTTAGAGACTAACACATTTATTTGAGCATAAGCTTTCGTGAGCTGCAGCTCACCAAATGCATCCGATGAAGTGAGCTACAAGCTTCTGCTCAAATAAATGTGTCAGTCTCCAAGGTGCCACAAGTCCTGCTTTTCTTTTAAACCCTTGAGTTGTCACTCAGGCTCCGTACAGAAACTGAATGCATCCGATGAAGTGAGCTGTAGCTCACGAAAGCTTATGCTCTAATAAATTTGTTAGTCTCTAAGGTGCCACAAGTCCTCCTTTTCTTTTTGTGAATGAAGGTGGCAGCTTTTCCCTGTCATTGCTACCATACGATCCTCGCGGCAGAGCAGCATCCTCACACCAGTATCTACCACCTGCCCACTCCTCCCTGGCGAGACTCAGAGGCGAGCAGGTTTATAAGCCTCCCCGCAGCCCAGTGATCCAGGGAGCACAGGAGCGCGGCTAAACTCCCTCCTCCTGGTGACCCCCCCCGTGCCCGCCTCTCCACGCGGGCGGCCCCCCCCCCAGCCCGCACTGGGGGAGGAGCCACATTTACAGCTTCCCCCCAACAGCTCCGCACCGAGGGGTCCCACAGCCAAGCTCCCTCCCCCTCCTTCTTCTGGCTGCAGGAACCAGCGCGCGAACCCGGGCAGCCCGCCCGGCGGTCTGGGGGAGGGGTGAAGGAGCCCCCCCTCCCACACACACACACACACACTGGGCCCCCGGCCGGGGGAGGGGAGAACGAGGGTCCCTCCCGCCCAGCACGCTCTGGGCCCCCGACCCCATGAGTGGCACCGGGGCCCGAATCAGAACCGCGCCCCCGCCCCCCCGCCCCGCGAGCCGAGGAGGGGGAGGGGAATTGGACCCTCTCAGCCCCCACCCCGGCGTGCGGGGGATGGACCCGACTCCATTCCCGCCCCCTCCTACCTGCAGCGGCTCCGCTCCGCCTTCCAGCCCCGACCCCCACCTGCTCCCATCCCCCACCCCGATTGGCCCCTGCCTGACAACCGGGCCCTCGCCCTCACAACAAACCTCGGGCCTGGCCCCGCCCCCCGCGCTGCCTTCGCCGAATCGCACGCGCCGCCTGCATCCGGGCCCACCCGCTCCGCGGCAGTCCCGCCAATCAGAGCAGCCCCTTATCCCCGCCGTTCTTCTGCCGTCTAGCCGCCGCCGCTGAGGTTTCTCGCCCCGCCTCTTCGGTGGCACTGACCAATCACCGAACACGAAGTGGGTCAAAGCCCGCCCGCAAGGATGAGCTCTACCAATGACAGATCGGTTGGTCGCCTTAGCAACCGTGGAATTCCTGGCCACTCACAGCGGATCTTGCTGGCTGAACCCCCTACTAGGTAACCAATAGAGAAGGAGAGAGAGAGACACACACCCAGTGGGATGGTGTAGCCGGGTCGCCGCCATATTGGCTTCGGGCAGACAGGTTGGACAGGACTTATCCTGACTGTTCTGAGGGGAGGGGCCTGAGCCCCAGTGACCTTCTTAGATTCATAGATACTAAGGTCAGAAGGGACCATTCTGATCATCTAGTCCGACCTCCTGCACAGCGCAGGCCACAGAATCTCACCCACCCACT
This sequence comes from Dermochelys coriacea, assembly GCF_009764565.3. Taxonomy (NCBI): domain Eukaryota; kingdom Metazoa; phylum Chordata; order Testudines; family Dermochelyidae; genus Dermochelys; species Dermochelys coriacea. The sequence goes on along the minus strand of NC_050079.1, from coordinate 3,835,957 downwards.
CCTGCGAAAAACCTCACCTATGTCTGAGCTACTGAAGTCCTCAAATCATGGTTCAAAGACTTCAAGGAGCAGAGAAGCCTCCCTCAAGTCAACCATGCCCCATACTACAGAGGAAGGCGAAAAACCTCCAGGGCCTCTCCAATCTGCCCTGGAGGAAAATTCCTTCCCGACCCCAAATACGGCAATCAGCTAAACCCTGAGCATATGGGCAAGATTCACCAGCCAGATACTACAGAAAATTCTTTCCTGGGTAACTCAGATCCCATCCATCTAATATCCCATCTCAGGGGATTTGGCCTATTTACCCTGAATATTTAAAGATCAATTACTTACCAAAATCCCATTATCCCATCATACCATCTCCTCCATAAACTTATCGAGTAGAATCTTAAAACCAGATAGATCTTTTGCCCCCACTGCTTCCCTTGGAAGGCTATTCCAAAACTTCACTCCTCTGATGGTTAAAAACCTTCGTCTGATTTCAAGTCTAAACTTCCTGGTGGCCAGTTTATACCCATTTGTTCTTGTGTCCACATTGGTGCTGAGCTGAAATAATTCCTCTCCCTCTCCTGTATTTATCCCTCTGATATATTTATAGAGAGCAATCATATCTCCCCTCAACCTTCTTTTAGTTAGGCTAAACAAGCCAAGCTCCTTAAGTCTCCTTTCATAAGACAAGTTTTCCATTCCTCGGATCATCCTAGTAGCCCTTCTCTGCACCTGCTCCAGTTTGAATTCATCCTTTTTAAACATGGGAGACAGAACTGCACACAGTATTCTAGGTGAGGTCTCACCAGTGCCTTGTATAACGGTACTAAAACCTCCTTATCCCTACTGGAAATGCCTCTCCTGATGCATCCCAAAACCGCATTAGCTTTTTTCACAGCCATATCACATTGGCAGCTCATAGTCATCCTATGATCAACCAATACTCCAAGGTCCTTCTCCTCTTCCGTTACTTCTAATTGATGCGTCCCCAACTTATAGCTAAAATTCTTGTTATTAATCCCTAAATGCATAATCTTACACTTCTCACTATTAAATTTCATCCTATTACTATTACTCCAGTTTACAAGGTCATCCAGATCCTCCTGATAATATCCCGATCCTTCTCCGAATTGGCAATACCTCCCTGCTTTGTATCATCTGCAAACTTTATTAGCACACTCCCACTTTTTGTGCCAAGGTCAGTAATAAAAAGATTAAATAAGATTGGTCCCAAAACCGATCCCTGAGGAACTCCACTGGTAACCTCCCTCCAACCTGACAGTTCGCCTTTCAGTAGGACCCGCTGCAGTCTCCCCTTTAACCAATTCCTTATCCACCTTTTGATGTTCATATTGATCCCCATCTTCTCCAATTTAACTAATAATTCCCCATGTGGCACGGTATCAAATGCCATACTGAAATCTAGGTAAATTAGATCCACTGCATTTCCTTTATCTAAAAAATCTGTTACTTTTTCAAAAAAGGAGATTAGGTTGGTTTGGCACAATCTACCTTTTGTAAAACCATGTTGTATTTTGTCCCATTTACCATTGACTTCAATTTCTCCTTCAAAATTTTTTCCAGGACCTTGCATACTACAGATGTCAAACTAACTGGCCTGTAGTTACCCGGATCACTTTTTTTTTCCCTTTCTTAAAAATAGGAACTATATTAGCAATTCTCCAATCATTTGGTACTATTCCTGAGTTTACAGATTCATTAAAAATTCTTGCTAATGGGCTTGCAATTTCAGGTGCCAATTCCTTTAATATTCTTGGATGAAGATTATCTGGGCCCCCCGATTTAGTCCCATTAAGCTGTTTCAGTTTCGCTTCTACCTCTGATATGGTAATATCTACCTCTATATCCTCCTTCCCATTTGTCATGCTACCATTATCCCCAAGATCCTCTTTAGCCTTATTAAAGACTGAGGCAAAGTATTTGTTTAGATATTGGGCCATGCCTAGATTATCTTTAACCTCCACTCCATCCTCAGTGTTAAGCAGCCCCACTTCTTCCTTTTTAGTTTTCTTCTTATTTATATGGCTATAGAACCTTTTACTATTGGTTTTAATTCCCTTTGCAAGGTCCAACTCTACTCGACTTTTAGCCTGTCTCACTTGATCCCTACATGTTCTGACCTCAATTAGGTAGCTTTTCTTGCTGATCCCTCCCATCTTCCACTCCCTGTATGCTTTCTGCTTCTTCTTAATCACCTCTCTAAGATGCTTGCTCATCCAGCTTGGTCTACAACTCCTTCCTATGAATTTTTTCCCCTTTCTTGGGATACAGGCTTCCGATAGCTTCTTCAGTTTTGATTTAAAGTAATCCCAGGCCTCCTCTACCTTTAGATCCATAAGTTCTTCAGTCCAATCCACTTCCCTAACTAATTTCCTTAATTTTTGAAAGTCAGCCCTTTTGAAATCAAAAATCCTAGTTGCAGATTTATTTTTGTTAATCCTTCCATTTAGTTTGAACTGAATTAGCTCATGATCACTTGAGCCAAGATTGTCCCCTACAACCATTCCTTCTATGAGGTCCTCGCTACTCACCAAAATTAAATCTAAAATGGCATTCCCTCTAGTCGGTTCAGCAACTACTTGATGAAGGAATCCATCAGCTATCGCATCTAGGAAAATCTGAGCCCTATTATTATTACTAGCACTGGTCCTCCAGTCTATATCTGGGAAGTTAAAGTCTCCCATGATCATGCAGTTTCCATTAGTATTTACTTTATTAAAGACATTAAAAAGGGCTTTATCCATATCCAAATTAGATCCCGGAGGTCTATAGCACACCCCAAGCACTATCGTAGGAGAGGCTTTACTAGTTTTCTTCCCCAATGTAATTTTTGCCCAGACAGACTCTGTCTTATCCATTGCATCGCTTCTTATTTCTTTACATTCTACCTCATCATTGATATACAATGCTACTCCACCCCCTTTACCTTTGTTTCTGTCTTTCCTAAAGAGCACATACCCTTCAATACCTGTAGTCCAGTCATGACTACTATTCCTCTTGGGCCCGGTCATTGCCCCCTTCCCCCGGGGTGAGGCTGGGGTAACGGCCCCTGCCGTGATCTGGAGTCTGTCCTGGGCATGGGGCTATTGGCGCGGAGGTGGGGTCGTTGAGAGCCCAGGGGGCAGCGTCCTGCGAGGGGGACACGATGGCAGCATGAGGCAATGCACCGCAAGGTCACGAGAGAGTGTGGCGGTGCGAAGGGCGGAGTGGTGTCGCACGGAGATCGCGCCAAGGACCAGGGGCTGGAAGCTGACGCCAGACCCATGGAAATAAGAAATAAGAAATTAGGCACAAATCATTACGGTGAGGGTGATATAACCTCTGAAACAAACCAGCAATGGAGCTTGCGGATTCTCTGTCTCGTCGTGTCTTCATAGCCAGCCTGGGTGCCTTTCTGGAAGATGAAAAGGAGGACTTGTGGCACCTTAGAGACTAACAAATTTATTAGAGCATAAGCTTTCGTGAGCTATAGCTCACTTCATCGGATGCATTTGGTGGAAAATACAGTGGAAATCTATCAACTTCATGAAGAAACTCATACAGATACAGACAGACATCATCTTCCTCTCCAAATGGTGTATGATAAAACCCATGGTTTCATGTTCTCTGTGTGTGTATATAAATCTCCCCGCTGTATTTTCCACCGAATGCATCCGATGAAGTGAGCTGTAGCTCATGAAAGCTTATGCTCTAATAAATTTGTTAGTCTCTAAGGTGCCACAAGTACTCCTTTTCTTTTTGCGAATACAGACTAATGCGGCTGCTACTCTGAAACCTGTCATTATTTCTGGAAGATATGTGTTAGCCAGACACAAGTTATTGGGCTAAGTACAGTGGCAACTGGGTGAAATTTAATGGTCTGTTATATACAGGCAGTCAGATTAGATGGTTTACTGGCTCTTTCTGACCTTAAAATCTATGAATCCGTGATATCAAGAATAAAATTATGGTTACATCTTGAGGAAAAATTCCATAGCAAGAGAAAATGGCCACATTTCAATGACATGTCCTGTCCCAGTGGATCTGCTAACAACCCCCTAATAATGCTACAATATTTGTGACGGGCAGCAGCCCAGTAACAGATGGGCCATCTGTTCTCTGTGCTTCAGAGCAAGGAGTAAATCCCCTCTCCCCTTCCAATGCCCCACATTGGGGTATTCTAATATTTCATAGCAGAATGTGTTTCTGACTTCCCCAGGTTGTAATCAGTATCTACCTGTAGTAGATTTGGTGAACTATGTGCAACACGAATTCCCATGAAGTTATTATAAAGTTGTTACTTTCAAAATTGCGGTATCATGAATACCACTTTGTCTGTGTATATCCATGATTGCTTACAAGCCTTTCAGCATTAGGTTCAATAGTGGGCCATTAGATTTCTGTGACTACCCATTAAGGTTGATGAAGTTCCTTGGGACAGTGGGTTTGCTGCTGCTGGGAGAAGATATGTACTCTTCTTGTCTGAAGGCAGTGGGGAGTGAAGAGACTGGAAATTCACCAAACAGAACAAAAAGACAGAGGTGACAAAGCAGGAAGTTATAAAAGGACTCATGGTGAGGCTCAGAGAGGCAAACAGAAAGGTCTGGGCAGGAGGAAGGAAATGGATGGACCAGCCAAGATCAGAGTAAATGAGCTGGGGCAGGAGGAGGCTCCTTATTTCAGAGCCCAAGTCATATGTTAAAACAGAAGGACCTTGGATGGCCCCAGACTACCCTCACCTCAGCCCAAAGAATGCTCAAGAGGGAGTGCTTGATTGGACTTGTGACAGCCTAGTTAGAGGGGATAATTATAGGTAATCTTTTGAGGATTGTGAGTTAGGAATGTCTTCATACTTGTCTGTAAAATGCCTAACACTCTTTGGATGAAGAAGAGCTCTGTATAAACTCAAACGCTTGTCTCTCCCACCACCAGAAGATGGTCCAAGAAAAGATGTTAGCTCACCCACCTTGCCTCTCTAATATAAATATTAAATCACTTTCTCTTCTCTTCAGTACCTTGCAAAATAATAAGAATAATACTTAAGAGACAAGGTGGGTGAGGTAATATCTTTTATTAGACCAACTTCTGTTGGTGAAAGAGAGCTGAAGAAGAGCTCTGTGTAAGTTCAAAAGCTTGTCTCTCTCGCCACAAGAAGTTGATCCAATAAAAGATGCTCCCTCACCTACTTTGTCTCTCTCGTATCCTGGGACCAGCATGGCTACAACAACACTGCATACGAGAATAATACTTAGCATTTATATAGTGTTTTCCATCTATGGATTTCAAAGCACTGTGTTTTCCCAAAACACTTTATTACCTAAAGTTCCCTTGATTAGAAATGCACTCTTTGGTTTACTCCTGACATTTCCTCGGATCTACCAACATTTGTGAGCTGTAACTGGGGAGAGTGAGAGAGAAAAATAAAGATGCCTTTTACTCTCTAATTATATTTTTCTAAAAAAGATGTTTTGTAGTGACAGTAAAGAAAATGGTTGATATTTTTCTTTAAAAATTTTTTTGGACTACTGGATTTCTGGCAAATTCTATCAAATAACAGCTGTTCTACACCTTACTGCCTTTTGTAATTAATGAATAATTCTAATGATAATCACTGCATTTTTATATTTGTGGAAAACCAGCAAGTATATAGTTAAAAGATTTCACTGGTGGTCTCAGTTATATAGTCAGAACAGTAGTTCCTGCACATCCAGAAATTACTGGATTTCAGAAGAATCAACTCTTTAAATAATGCAGTCTCTCAAAATCAGATAGACCAGGTGGTTGAGGTAATATCTTTTATAGAACCAACTTTTGTTGGTGAGAGATAGAAGGTTAATATATCTCTAGATATCAGCAATCGTGCGAAGCAAGTGACATAGGAAAAAACTCTAGTATCCAACATGTAACCTTGACCATAGCAACTTATAAAGTAAGAGGCTAAAGATGAGGGCTCATTTAGATTGCAGAACTGAACCATAAAGACAACTGTATTCTATTCTAACCAAGCCCTTTGACTCAATTGTAATTGTAGTGTAGGTGGACCTTAAAACAGCAAGGTAACAAGAAGAAGGCAGATATACAAGTATGAAATAATAATAAAACAGGACATAAACCTCACTAGGAAAACATTTAATGAAAAAAAAAGGGATAAATGAAATGTGTGGAAATGAAGGTACTTCTGCTATTATATCCTCTACACTATAGTGGAGATCCCAGCAGCTCCTGGAGAAAGCTGCAGAGGGGCCCTGGGGGAAATTTGATCAATCAGACCACAAATGGTTCATTGAACACAAGTAGGAAAAAGATGCCACATTTCTCTCCAGTAGCTCATACGGCTAGCTCAGCCAACTCTGTGCAGGTTCCTGCACTGATTCTCAGTGACTGTTGTGAGGGAACAGGGACTATATCAGACATTAAATTTGAGATACTCAGTCAGGCGAGGATCCTTGCACAATTTCTCTTCCAGTTCTATGTATTTCTGTGGCGCCATCTCTTTGTGCCTAAAATAAGGAGGAAATCAGAGGAAGAAACTGGATTGTATTAGATGATACTGATATGAAGTGAAATATTTTCAGATTATGAAATTATCAAACAATTGAAATGCAAAGCCCCAGTGAATCTCCATCTGTAGATCTCCCTTAAATCACTCCTGTCAGACTGCCACACATTCATTAAATACTTGTTATTATTACCTATTAAGCCGTATCTCCAGAATGCGGATACAGAACATGGCATCAGAGCAGTAGGTTAGGTAGGCATCCTCATCCTCTAAGGTCATAGAGAGCTGGTTTTGCTGGTACCACTGTTGTTTCTTCTGCAACTCCTGTGTCTCCTGATGGGAAGAAGGAACGAATCAGGGTATTAGTCAGAGAGAGAGATACAGAAGTACCATGTCAAGATTAAAGGAACCAAAGGAAGGAAAAAAGAACATAGAAGAAGAAATGTAATAAGTGAGAAGCAATGAATGAGATTAGGACACAGAAAAAATAAGCAAAATATGGAAAGCAAGGGAAGGCGAGAGAAACGTAGAAGCACTGCCTCCTTGGAGATAGGAGACATTGGGGGTCAAAATCTGCTGTTATAAGCCGGAACAAATCTACTGAATTTGGTCCTAGAGCTATTCTGCCCTTTGGTCTCCTTGGGTAAAGACAGAGAAACATGAGGGCATATATACTGCCTCCTCCTAGACAGAGATGTTGGAGGAGTGTTGCTTTTTCACTTGCTGTAAAATGAAGAGAGAACCCACATGTTTCCCAGTCCCAAAGCAAAGGAGACCAAGCCAAAGGAGTGGACAAAGAGAAAGTGGGTGAGTACCTTCTCAAAGCGAGCTTGGATGAGGTTGGCCTTGTCAATGAGACGGTGCTTGAAATCATTCAGGCAGTCTTCCTTGAGGCGTAGGGCTTGCCACTTGGACATCTTCTCTGTGCTTCCCATTTGAATCAGGAAGGGTGCCAGGTAATCTAGGTCCTGCTCCACTTGTCGCTGTCTCTCTTCTAGCATCAGATGCTCCTAGAGGGTAAGGGTGAGAAGAATTATGCCCCAAACATCCCTGTATAGGGCACTACCATAGCAAAGGGCAGACTAGCTGTCCCCCCACTGCCAGGGACATGACATAACTCACCAAGATTTGACCAGAGCTGCTTGCTTTTCGCTGGCTGTTTCTTTTACCAACCATTTCCCACATAAAGCCCCAATCTGATTATTACTCTGTTTCCTAGTTTTGGGCTGTGCTTTTCAACAACTCTCCCCATTCTCCTAGAATACAAAGCTTGTCCCATACATGAAATGTCATCTCCTCTGGTGTGAGAAGGGCCCCACAAGGTACACTGTCATTCTGGGTTTGAAGTGGTTCAGGGTGGAGGGATGTGTTGCATTTGAAACCTTTCTGAAAGATGTTCACCTGGCTGAACTGGCTGACAAATGTTTGCTTCTGGACTGCTTGTCTCAATTTTCTGTATAGTCCATAGGTGCTTGACACTTAAAATCTAATATCTCTTTTTATTACCTTTCTCACCAGGAAAGCACCTACAGTATTGTTCTTGGAATTTATTATTACAGTTGTGCCCAATACAAAATCCATACCAAAGAAACATCTTGTAGAGATCTGGAATTTGTAAGCAAGCCACGTAACAACCTCAGATGGCTAGACTGGAATGTTCTTACTTTTGTCCAGAAAAATCATATGGATATTAATTCCTCAAGAGATATCCTGGGCCAAAAGCAATATTGTTATAAACAGGACTAAAAATGGTGGAACCATCTATTCCAAACCTGGTACTCAGGAAAGATGTTGATATTTTCCCCAACAAAATGAACCCTGGCTATGGAGCAGATTTGGATACAATTATCAAACTCCTCTCCCAGCTCCAGCTACAATTAGTTTTATCATTATTAATTATTTTATTTATTTTATTACACAAAATAAAGTTGTAGTTTTTTTGGACATGGTTCTTCCAGAAAATCATAGGCACAAGGAGCCAGACCTTCAACTAATATAAATTGTTGTAGCTCCATGGAAGTCAATGGAGGTATGCCGATTTACACCAGCCAAGGATCTCACCCAGGGAGTTTTAATGGTATAAGAATGGGCTCTGGAGATAGTCCCTGAGAAGGGAAGAATTTGAGCTGGATGTCTTTGTCCACTGGTAATGAACTCTGAATCCAGCCCTGCTAAAAAACTTTAACTGGATCTTGCTGATCCACTCAAACAGAGTAGGCTTATCCCATGGTTCTTAATAAAACCTGCCTTTAATACAAGAGATAGAAGGTGAGATGAAAAATTGTGTTAATTTGTTATTGGACACTGTTGCCTACCATTGTCTCTCGCTGTTGTTTGCTCTTTTCATTCCTCTCTGTATCATACATGGAAACTGTCAGTTTGCTGGCTGCTGCTTCTTCTTCCCGGATCTTTAGAATTTCTAGCACCTTCAGTGAAATCAGAAAATGAAAGACCCCCTGATATTTCCTCAAAGTATGAAGCCCTCCACTTCGTTTGTCTGCTTAAAAGAACATATGCAAGGGTCTTTGTGCAAGGACTGTAGTATGAGCTTGTATACATATTAGCTAGGGAGCAGCATATATGTATTCATATGCTGAGGATATATCAGTGTGACCAAAAGAAAATAATTTTCTCAGAATACTAATAACAAGAACTTTATGTTGTCTACAATTTTCTACAGACTCTTTGATAGAATTATCAAATCTATTCACTCTTGTGGAGTCCAAACTCCCCATTGGCTCAAAAAATTGCGATGTTAGCTTTAAGAAAAGGAGGACTTGTGGCACCTTAGAGACTAACAAATTTATTTGAGCATAAGCTTTCGTGAGCTACAGCTCACTTCATCGAATGCATCCGATGAAGTAAGCTGTAGCTCACGAAAGCTTATGCTCAAATAAATTTGTTAGTCTCTAAGGTGCCACAAGTCCTCCTTTTCTTTTTGTGGATACAGACTAACACGGCTACTACTCTGAAACCTGTCATAATGTTAGCTTTGACATATTATATCTCACCAATATAACCATAGGCTAGCCTGCTGAAAGACTGAAAGAGTCCAAAAAGTCATTTGCTGGAAATCAGGTTATACCCTTCACTGTTTTGCAATATGTACTTCTACAATCCATTTCATCTTAAGAATTACTGTTAATAACTTGCAAACAGCACTTATTATCCAAGGGTCTCAAGCCCCTTTACAAATATTTAATTAAAGAAGCCCCATATTTTAAAGATATGGAAACTGAGGCACTAGGGTCTTAAGTGACTTGTTCAAGGATACACAGCACGTCATTGGAAGAGCTGGTATTAGAACCTGGATATCTTGATTCCCAATCTAACCACTAGACTTACTGCCTCTCCTGTTCTCCCTCACTCTTTCCTCCTCTCCTATTTCCTCGTTCTAAAAAATATGGTAATACCACTGCAATCCTAAGAAAAAATCTGGTTGTGTTATATATAGAATAAACAATGTGTAAAATGTGAACAATAGGGTTATAGTTTCATTGAGGTATTCTGATGACATTATGAACTGTGGGAGTGAAAGATGGGTGTCCAAAACCCATTAATGGAATTATAAATCCATAATCCATGGACCTTACCCTAGTATGTTGGTGGCCCTCTACTTTGCCACCAGACTGGCTCCACAATCCTCTTCATTCCCTAACCAACTGCTATAGGGCTTTAATCACAGCAGCTTTCTCACCTTCAGATTCAGTGGCTTTCTCTTCACATGCTGGAATGGCTGTGCTCAGTCAATCCTCTCCAATCAGTGCCATGGGAATGGGTTTTGCTACATGCAGTTGCAATGTGTTACTCATTGCAATCCATCTATTTTAAGGTAATTCTTCTCTACAGATAACACAATGATCGGCACCTAGATACTATGGCCAGGGATACCTTAGAAGTGCTTAGCTAGCAACTAGATTTTAATCAATACAACTTCTTAGGCTCTCTCTTCTTCCCTGCTCTGGTCAGCAGGCAAATGGTAGATGCGCTGCTAGATCTCCCAAGATGTACCCTTTCTGTTGCAGATTCTTGCTTTTAGATTATCCCCTTCCCCTAGAATGTAGAACAATAACTGAGGATGACTCTTCATAAACATTCCAAAGAATGATCTCCACAGAACAAAGGCAAGTCATGATTTGTATATTCTGGCATGTGGACCAGCATTGTGTCATTAGAACTTTGATCACTGTTTAGTTACTAGATAATATTTGAACATATGGCATGACATGAAGAGATGGTAAGTTGAACCTGGCACCAGACTCCTATCATACTTTGACATTCGCAAGCAGATTTCCCACCATCACCTCTGTTTCAGACTCCCAGACTTGATGCCTCAACTGCTTTTCTGCTTCCATTAGCTTCAGCATCATTTCGTACAGATGCAGCAGCTTCTTGTTTTTCACAGAAGACCCCACCTAAAAACAAAAACACCAGTGTTGGATGGCAGGAGTCTTCCAGACATGTGGGACCAGATCCTCAGCTGGTATAAATTGGTATAGTTCCACTGACTTCAATAGAGCCATACTGATTTACACCCTCTGAGAATCTGGCCCATGGTTAACAGTTAATTTAGCCCTATCTAGGTTTTGAATCTAACACTCACTGAGCCAAAAATTATATTGTTCACCTCTTTGCTGCTGCTGTGTGGCTAGAAACAGTCTTCTGCACACTTGAGGTCACAGGGCAGCAGCCCCTCAGTTACAGTCTGCATGCTTTTTTCAATGCAACAAAAAATTACAACCTTTTTAAAAAGCATTCAGATTGCAGAAAAAAACCCTAAACTTGGGCAAACTAATGGATGGGAGAGTTTAGGACAGATGGCAACATCACATAGCAAGTCTATGGCAGAAATGGAGAGAGAACCCAGGTGGGTATTCCTGACTTCTTGTCCCCTGCTTTAATCACTCCCCTGCGAGAGAAATGCAGAGAGATTTCAGCTTTCCTTTCATGAGCTGCCAGCTTTGAGCCTCAGAATTACAGAAATTGGGTCTCCCTAAATCTCAGTTAGTCTTTCAGCTTCTCTTTGTGTCCTTTTGAGCTGAAAAACTCCAAATCATTGTCATACTCTCTCCGTACCTGATAGCTGATGCACATGTCTGAGGTCATGATGATCTTGTTTCCCTTATTATCCACATCTTTCCATTTGATGAACTCCTTCTTTGAGGCAGTGATGTAATCGTCCTTGCAATGATATGTCAGCATAATCCGCCCCTCCAAGATCATAAAGATGCGCTCTGCTACATCTTCATCAGCTGGCTTTTCTGGGTTCCTATGGAACTGCTCCTTGATTTGCTAGGGAGGATCGGGAAAAGAGATATAAACCAGTCAGAATCAAACATATGGCCTAGAAAAATGACAAGGTTTGGGGGAGATTTGGATGAAACACGTGGGAGACAGAGATCCCAGGTGAAAATTGGGCCCCACTCCAAATCCAAGGTCTCTCTCTAACATGATAAAGATTTTGGAAGAAGTAACTATGTTCAGACTAGGACTGCGATGCTATCACTCAGTGCTAGGATCAGGGTCCTACTGTTCTCGCCTGTGACTACAGTGTGACAGAGAAGAAGCAGAGTCAGAGCTGCTTGGTGCAACAAGCAGAGTTGCTGCTTATTGGAGCAGATTATACCCCTCAAGCACAAGACCAGAGTTGCACCATCCACTCCATGAGGCATTATGCCTTGGAGAGACCCAGTGCCTCCCAGAGCTCCCACCATGCAGGGGAGGAAAGGATGCAACCTCCCCCTTTGAACACCTGTCCAAGAACGAACCCTGCTCTGGCCCTATATTAACAGGTGGGACGTGTGATCCCATGCTTCAGGGGGTCAGATGTGGGTGTGCCCCCTCCCCCATTATCACATTTGGTTTTGGAGACCGGCAGGGAAATGGAGGCTCAGTATGGGGAGCACAGGGTTCACCTAACTGAAAGAGCTGACTTCAGCAGAGAATGGAAGGACTAGGTCATGAATGCCAAGTCGGGGAGAGGGTGCACTGGAGGGGACACCCCAGATACAGATCTCATGCATCTCCATCTTACAAGCTTTTTGCCCCAGGGAAACAAGGTAGACCATGGTCCTAGCAGCAAAGGCTGGTTTCGAGGTCTTACTGTAATAAGCAGTACCAGCTATTTTGGAGAGGGTCATTATTATAGCTCTTATTCAAGAAAGCACTGAAACACATGCTTAACTTTAAGTACATGCTTAATATCCTTCAATGGATTGGGATGCTTTCCTGAATTAGGGCTTGTATGACTCCCTGCTAATGACATGGTGCAAATCAGAGTGCTGGTGTTATTATGCAGAGCTATGGACACATTTCATAATGAAACCCCAAACCTGGCTAGTGTGGGGCTTGAACATGGAAACAAGACCAGTGGAGTATTTTGGGGTCCTTGTGAACATTTTTTGTCCAAACTCATAGCTAAATCTTTTGTCTGGCACAAATTTTCGAAGACTTAGTATCATTTTGGTTGCTCAATGGAATTGGTCAATAGGAGTTGCTCATGACAATTGGTCACATGGTGGGGTTTCTGGGTCAGACTAGCCCATATGCAAGGCTCCCTTCTCTTGTTTGGAATTTTGCCTTGGCTATGCCAAGTGAAAATGAATCTGAACCTTCACACAAAACTGAAAATGGCATGTTCGGTACAGCTCTACTATTGGTAATGCCCAATATTTCCCTCTTCTTGTACCACGATGGGCCGGGCATTCAATTCAGTATTAACAAGGATCATCTGTGCTCTTTTTGTTCTTCTGCCAAACATCGTGTGCCGGTAGTGCAGGAAATCTGACCGCCCTTCAAAGTATTCCGTCATCTCTTTGGCATTTTCAGCCCGTTTCTGAAGGCCATCTACTCGCGTCTTGCTGTAAAACTCCATGGTGCGCTCAGTCTCCGGCTCCATCGTCTTGTAGCTGTGCGCTAGGAAAGCCAGAGATGCTGTGTAAATCTTAAACTGTAAGAATGACAGCGATGATGAATACAGACTTGCAAAATATTACTAGGCGTGAGCAAGTAGCATCTCTCGTGACAAGATTTGCTTTGTGATTGCCCCACCAGCCATCACACAGCCTGAATGTCCCATGCACCTGTACAAGAGAGTAAGAGAATGTGAAGCACTCTATACTTTTCTGCACCAGCATGCTATGTGGATAGCAGCATTGAAGGACAGCAGCGTCCACAGGGCCACTGCATCCTCCCATGCATCTGGGCTGGGAGTAGGTGGAGCCTTGATTTTACTCCTGGAGGCCTCCATGTGTGAGGCTGCCTTGGAGGTACATGCTGTACTAGGTTTATGGCTGATACAAGGTATGTCTGTCCCAGAGTAGGGGAAAACTAGGAGGCAAATTGTGACTTTGAGACTTGTCTAAACAGGATAGTTCTACCAGTTAAACCAGTATAATTATACTGGTATAGTTAAACCAATAGTTAGATGGGTATAACTCCCATATCACTGGTTTCAGGTTAGCTAAAACCCCTTCCAAAGCAACATAAAGTAAACTGGGGCAGGGGGAAGCTATTCTTATACTGGAATGTGTGTCCACTTAGGGAGTTCCATCAGAATAGCTGTCTTGGTTTAAATTCACCCCTTGGTTTATATTGGTATAACTTCCACATTTAAACAAGCCCCGAGTAACAATCTAGTTCCTGATCTGCCCCCAGGGCAGGGCAACAATGCAAAACTGTCCCACATGGGGCTTGTGGCAAAGCCACAATTGATCCCATAGTGAGAGGTGGAGGAGTAAAGCTTGCGCATGAGCTGATAAATTTTCATTGGTTTTGTAAAGCTGTAATAACACTTGGCATGTTTACAGGACCTTTTATCCAAAAAGACTTAAGAGCTCTTTGCAAACATTAAATAAACCTCCAGCCAAGCATTCAGAGGAAACATAGGAAACTCTATTATGAACCCACACTCTAGTTCTAGGAGTGCTGGATTGTAGCCCATGCTGATCCCACGTAACACTAGAGATGTAAATACCATTTAAAAAGTTAACCATTTAAACTAGGGCTGTCGATTAATCACAGTTAACTCATGCAATTAACTCAAAAAACTTAATCGCGATTAAAAAAATTAATCACAATTAATCGCAGTTTTAATTGCACTGTTAAACAATAAAATACCAATTGAAATTTATTAAATATTTTGGATGTTTTTCTACATTTTCATATATTGTATCCTGTGTTTTAATTGAAATCAAAGTGTATATTATTTATTACAAATATTTGCACTATAAAAACGATAAACAAAAGAAATTGTATTTTTCCATTCACCTCATACCAGTGCTGCTGTGCAATCTCCTTGTCATGAAAGTGCAACTTAAAAATGTAAAAATTTTTTTGTTAAATAACTGCACTCAAAAAAACCCCAACCCAATGTAAAACTTCAGAGCCTACAAGATCAATCAGTCCTACTTCTTGTTCAGCCAATTGCTAACACAAACAAGTTTGTTTACATTTACAGGAGATAATGCTGCCTGCTTCTTATTTACAATGTCATCAGAAAGTGAGACCAGGCATTCGCATGGGACTTTTCTAGACAGTATTGAAAGGTATTTATGTGCCAGATATGCTAAACATTCATATGCCCCTTCATGCTCTGGCCACCATTCCAGAGGACATGACTCCATGTTGATGACACTTGTTAAAAAAATAATGCATTAATTAAATTTGTGACTGAACTCCTTAGGGGAGAATTGTACATCTCCTGCTCTGTTTTACCCGCATTCTGCCCTATGTTTCATGTTATAGCAGTCTCGGATGATGACCCAGCACATGTTGTTCATTTTAGAATGCTTTGACTGCAGATTTGACAAAACACAAAGAAGGTACCAATGTGAGATTTCTAAAGATAGCTACAGCACTCGACCCAAGGTTTAAGAATCTGAAGAGCCTTCCAAAATCTGAGAGGGACAAGGTGCGGCGCATGCTTTCCGAAGTCTTAAAAGAGCAATACTCCGATGTTGAAACTATAGAACCCGAAACACCAAAAAAAGAAAATCAGCCTTCTGCTGGTGGCCTCTGACTCAGATAATGAAAATGAGCATGCATCGGTCTGCACCGCTTTGGACTGTTGTCAAGCAGAACCCATCATTAGCACGGACGCATGTCCTCTGAAATGGTGGTTGAAGCATGAAGGGACATCTGGCATGTGAATATCTTGCAACCCCGGCTACAACAGTGCCATGAGAATGCCTGTTCTCACTTTCAGGTGACATTGTAAACAGAAGCAGGCAGCGTTATCTCCTGCAAATGTAAACGAACTTGTTTGAGTGATTGGCTTGATCAAGAAGTAGGACTGAGTGGACTTGCAGGCTCTAAAATTTTACATTGTTTTATTTTTGAATGCAGGTTTTTTTGTACCTAATTCTGCATTTGTAATTTCAACTTTCATGATAAAGAGAGTGCACTACAGTACTTGTATTAGGTGAATTGAAAAATATTGTTTCTTTTTTTTTACCTCTTCAGTTTCTTGCATTGTAACTAGTGCTTACAAAGGCTCTAGAATGAAGCTGTGACCCTTGCTTGGTGCAGGATTTGTTTTGTTGCTGAACCAGGTGACTATGTCCAGTAGTTTATAGTCCCATGATTGGCCTTTTGGCCAAACCTAGGAGAAACTGTCATTGAGTCGCAGAGAGTACACAGCTCCTGATGGGGCTGAGTTTGTGTACCTTTGAGGCCTTGGATGTGTCCCGGGCTGAAGTACTCTGTTGTCACCTCTGTTTTTTTATTCAGCTGTCTCATGTTCATCATGTCCTCTCTATTTTCGAACCAGTCCTTCACCTCCAGCACTCTGATACCTAGAACGAGAAAAACCCCATGGCACAACCATGTGGCCCCTTGAAAATCCTAGACATTAGACATTCCATGATGATGGTAACACAGGAGGTAGGGGAGAGAAAATCAGGCGACTTGTGCTAAAGGAGAATGCTGGGGAAAGGAGGTTGTTTGTCCAGCTAGGGGCTTACACCCTACTTCCTGGACCAACTGCTTATAGACATGACTTAGAAATAAAGAAAGGTCTTTATTTAAGCATAAAACACACTTTCCCCTTCATTTTCCCTGCGATTTAGCTGCATGACTCCCCTTCACATCAATGGAAGATGGGGTGATCAGTTAGCACTATACCGCTGTTTCTCTACAGGAGAAAACTATAGGCAACTCCTGCTCACAATTCAGGACTTGGTCCTGAGAGGTGCTGAGCACTTTAGCCCGATCCTGCAAAGCAGTTAAGCAAGTGCTTAATGTCAAGCAGGGAAGTGGAAAGGATTACTAACATGCTTTAAGCAACGCACATGCTTAAGTGCTTTGTTGGATCAGGACAAACTATTCCGTGCCTGGATGGATCATACCATCAAACAGCACGGTAACTGCACTACTTGTGACCCATGGTGCTTCCCAAACCTGACAAAGCCCTTGAGAGTAGCTCTGAATCAGACCCAGAGGCACGAAAGTGATCAGTGATACCGACCAGCATCACAGTTAGAGCTTAAAATAGATTTATAGGCTCCAGTAAGAGTCCCCAGCCGTGCTGGAAGCTTTAGGGTTTGTAGGGGAGTGAACAGGGCAGCGTGAAGAAGGGATTGGGAGAGCGGAAGAGGAGAAGCAAGAAGTGTGAAAGGAGGGGGAGACGGGATGGGAGATACAATGGCACCTCTCTATCCTATTCTTTCTCCCTCCACTGCACCCCACTCCATTGTGTATTGCTCAGTGGACTCGTGCTGATCTTTCATCTCCCCTTACATTCTGGGTCCTCATAGACGGTGAGGCGTTTGACCAGCCCATTGCTGTTCAGGTAGGGTGCCCATTTCTCCACCTTTGCGCTCTTGTACTGGATCACCTTCTTCCCTTGGGGACAGCGGGTCTCAAATTCTGCAGATGGCAAGGAGAAGGATTTAGCCGCAAGAGCTGAGAACACAGGAGCAGAGTTGCTTGTGTTTAGCAGCTGCTGCCAACGCTAAAAGGAATTCACATGGGAGAAATAAAGGATGCAAGAGGAATGATTTGTTCCTTTGTCACATTCAGCTGCCTGAGAATGTATTAACATCCTTACCGTGCAGAGGGAACACTGTTCCTGATACTCTCCGTGGCTGCAGGAAGGTGATGCACTTTCAGAGGAGGGGGAGGGGAGGCCAATCTGGTGGGGTGCTTAGCCCCCTCTGTTGACTTCAGTGAATGTTGAGAGCACATAGGAGCTCACAGGACTGGGCCTGATCCAACTGTCTCTGGGAGCTGGATCGGGTCTTTAATTTGCATAGGCATGACATACTGCAATAGATTATATGGATTGGTATTGTCCTTTAACCTCTGTGTATCTTCTACTAGTGATAATTAAATTAAATTAGAAAAGAAAGACACAGCCCTGCCAGAGGAGATTAGCAATGGGATGAGGAACCTTTCACTTCTCTATGACTGGTTAGACTATGGGCAGTACCTTCTTGAATTACCTCCTGAATTTCCCATTTACAAATCATTTAACTAGGGGCTGCTCTTGAATAAAGTTCTTACTAAATATAAGGTTTTCCTCTTATAGCATCCCCTGTCCAAGGATCGCAAAGTACATGAAAAAATTAAGCTTCAACACACTCCTGTGAAGTAGGCTACTAATTCTATTTTACAGATAGGGAAACTGAGGCACAGAAAAGTTAAGGAACTTGCCTGAAGTCACACAGTGAGTCAATGGTAAAACTAGGAATAGAACCTAGATCTCCTTGCACCCAAACCTGGGCTTTAACCACTAGACATATATAATGATTAATAACACTTTGTACTGCTATAGCACATACGTGATAACGCATCAACTGCAATGAACATGGGTAATGCCAGGAAAGAGATCCTCACAGGCAGAATTCACCCAGCTAGAAGGCAAAGGAAGAAAACAGGTCCTATGTCCACAGTGGGGGCAGAGGTTCCCAATTTAGGATGAGATAGTAGGTTCTGGGAGAATCCATGGGCACAAAACACAGCTGTGTAATTAAATAATAATGAAAAGGAGTACTTATGGCACCTTAGAAACTAACAAATTTATTTGTCTCTAAGTTGCCACAAGTACTCCTTTTCTTTTTGCGAATACAGACTAACATGGCTGCTACTCTGAAACCTGTAAATAATAATGGATATCCTAATTATTGTGTATCTTGATTTATTGTTATTTCATTGCTTGACTTTGTCCAGTATGTTACAATAAAGGTTCGTTGCAATACACAAAATTGTATCTATTGCCATCAGAAAAATATAAAATATGGTAAAGGAAGAACAAATACCTTTCTGAGATATTTGAATCAGGTCCACCCAGGATGGTGGCATGTCAAAACCCTTCTCTTCCTCCTCCCTTTCCTATCAAGACAGAGCAAGGGTTTCCATTAGGTGGCCAATGGAGCTGGCAGTACTCTCCTGCTATGGCAGGAAGCACATTTGTCTCTGGAAATACTTGTTATATTAGCCTGTGGTTCATGCAGGTTATACACATTCCCAGGTGACACAGCGGTACGGTAAGGGACGGTTTATTTGAGTTATACGCACTGCTGAGGATACAGTCATGCAGCAAAGTATGGTTTATACAGTCCTAGTTCCAAGAGACACATGAGATATTTATGCATGTGAGTATTTGCATCCAAAAGCTCACACTAAAAATCATACAGGTTGTTTAGTCAATAAAATCTCAGAGCTGGTGGGACATTTCTGACCCTATAATTTTGCAGAGTGGGTGCTATTTTATGCTTCAGAACTAATTGCTCTTGGATTTTTCCACTGGAACTGCATGGCTGTTCCATTTAAAGGAACACTGCTGTGTTCACTCCGTCCAGAAGTCCCTCACACATTGCCACTAGCAGAACCTAAAGCTCTAAAGAACTAAAGAACTAGCATGGCCTAAAAGACTCCACTTTCTTTGGGTTTAAGATCATGCTGACTGTGGAGAAGCTCAGGACTGAATGAATATGGCAGGGCTCGTTAGAACCAATGACTTGCTTATTTCATATAATCTGAGAAAGGCACTCACAGACCATGGTGATGGGCATGGTATAAACAGATTAGATAAAGGGAGAGACTGTGTTGATGTCATCCCTATGCTATCACATTGTGTCCTTCATACTAAGATGTTGTTCCTCTCAACACACAGTATTTTCTTTTGTGAATGTTATAAGAGCACATGCATTATTTCCAAATCCCACTGCCATGTTCCATCAGCCCCAGGGAGATGAGAAGCAGGTAGAAGGGGTCCTGAAAAGTTGTACATTTGAATTTGATTTTTAAAAAGCAGTTTTATCCTGGGCAGGCTCGTGCCCTTCAGGGCACGTGGGCCTTGAACATGGGTCCCGTCCATCACGTCTCCCAGCAATCAAAGCTTGGCAGGCGCTGTCCCGTAGCAAATTGGTGACCACTTAGGATGCCAGTGGTGTCACTGTGCTGCAAATCATGGTCACAGGGAATTACACAGTAACAGCAGTGCTTGAATTCAGATCCTCCTGCTCCAAAAAGCGCAGGTCCCCACCCCTTGAGCTGAAGGAGACTGTCCACTAGCGCTATAGGATTGAGGCAGTGAAGCGCCTCTGATTCTATCCAGCAGAGGGCAAAGGCACACATACACATAAGCCCAGTTCATTACAACATCACTCCCCTCTACCAAGAAGTGCTCGTAGAAACATAGGAAACCTACGAAATCATCCAAATCCTCATCAGCTAACTCCTCTTCTTCCTCCTCCGGAAGCAACAGAAGGGGCTTGTCAGTCCCCAGCAGCATGAACTCCCACCGCACTGGGTCCCCAAGGTCAAAGGTGAGATCCTAAGCAGGACAGAAGAACCAGGGTTGGCCATAAAGGTGTCTTCAGTTTACAATGCTAATACCAAGAGACATATGATCTGCCATGGAGCACTCAACTGCATGCTACTCCCGCTCAGCAGCAGACATTCGGACCCTGTCGGTACCATGTGGAGTTCTAAGGATTTTAGTGGGGCATTAAATCCATCCTTAATGAGGGACTTATTGAATTCCTTCGGGGAGGAGCCACTGGACCTGGGACTCGAGTGAAGACGGGGGACAACTAAGGAATAACAGGTCCGGGAGTGGGAGTCATAGGTTCAAAACTAAGGATCCAGAGGGGGACACCAAGCAGAGAACCCCAGACATTGGCGCTGACTCCGTGGGTGCTCCGGGGCTGGAGCACCCAAGGGGAAAAATTGGTGGGTGCTCTGCACCCACCAGAATCTCCCCGCCACCCCTGCCCCAGCTCACCTCTGCCTCCGCTCCACTCCGCCTCCTCCCCTGAGCGCGCCGCTGGGTCCTGCTTTTCCCCACTTCCTCCTAGCGCTTGCACCATGAAACAGCTGTTCTGCGCAGCAAACCTGGGAGGGAGGGGGGAGGAGGGGGAACGCAGCACTCTTGGGGGTGGAGGCGGGGCTGGGGCGGGAATTTGGGGAGGTATCCAATAGGGGCAGGGAGGAGCGGAGTTGGGGTGGGGCTGGAGGTGGGGGGGGCATGAGCACCCACCAGCACCAACAAAAGTTGATGCCTGTGACCCCAAACAGCACCCACTGCTCCTCAAAGCTGTCTAGGGAGCCAACGGACTCCGTCCCAGTGGAACTCTGCCCAGACGCATGAGACCAGGGAGGAACGGAAATAGGCCCCACAGTTGCAGAGTACCTCCCTGTCCAACATCCTCCTCCTGGTATTGTACTTGGCCACTTTGGCAGCTTGTCAGAAGCCCAAGGGCTGCACCTCTTCACTAAAGGCCCTGGATGCAGTTCAACACTGCACCGGTGCAGGGACTAAGTGAAAGCAACTTGGGGTTCCTGGTGTCAACTGGAGTATTCCCAAGGGCTGCTCTAACTTATGCACTGGCTGTCGTGGCCCCACAGCTTTGCTGCAGCTGGGGAATAGCGAGGGTGTAGAAACACCTTTGCCACGTCTCCTCCCATCCCAGTCTATCCCTGACATGCCCCTGGAATCCCCACTGTACGGGGCCCTTGTTGAGGGAGGGGGAACTCAGCCAGCTTTGCCGGCTGGGGATATTCTCAGGGAATGGGCAGCAATAGTGGCTTTGCAGGCACATCCCACCAGCTACAGCAATGTAAAATGGTCAAAGAGCATCAGTGAATTGGGCCCAGGCTTACACCCTGGCTCAGACACTGGCGTGGAGGGCAGCTGCTCTGACTTCCTCCTAAAGCCAGTGTAAGTAGAGCTAAGGGGGAGGGATGGCAAGTGAAAGGTGGGCAGCCGCATAGGTCTCCATTTTTCCCATGCCACTGAATCCAACAGCTCGCTCTCCCGCAGGGCAGGAACCATTCAAAGAGGAGAGTTACCTTGCAGCCATTCCAGCAATCCTGCATGTTGACCCAGTAGTTCTTGTGGTTCCAGATGCTTTCGATACCGAGGAAATGGTCGTCGGAGGTGCTGTAGCTGTGTGCTGTGAAGGGATCAATGAAGAAGCTCTCTGGCACCTCCCGCTTCCCCGACAACACCAGAACCCAGGCGTGGACACGTAACCCGTACAAAGGGTCCGGCTTTGGCTTTTCTGCTTCCTGCAGTACAGAGTAATGATCAGAAGGTATAATCCAACACAACAACAATTGTGCTTGGTCCTTCTCTGGTACTGTTCTGCCAAGGCTCTCCAGGCGCCACACTGATTAATGAAACCTCATGGCCCCAGCTGTGAAGTAGGTAAGTATCATTAGCCCTGTTCTATAGTAGGAAAATTGAGGCACCGAGCGGGGAAATGGTGTGTATCTAAGGTCACTCAGTGGGTCACGGAAAGAACCAGCAATGGAACCAGAAGTTCTCGCCACATCCCCTCTTTATATCAGCTGGAATTCTTCCCAGTTAATCAACTTGCTAAATGCCAGGCCACTATTTACTGTTATGGGTACCAAAAAAAAAAAGAAAACTAAAGCTGGCCAGTAACCAGTTCATTCGTTTAAGCAGCTTGTCTGTTTATACAGCATACATCTGTGTGGACAACCTGCTCTCTGATGAGCTGTGACCCCCACCGGGCCTCATCTCTACAGCAGGCCGAAGGCACTAGGTGAGTCATGGCGCCAGTGTCAGTGTGGTGGCACTGAGCCAGGGACAGAGCATGAGCCTGGGAATCAGGGACTCCTCGAACCCAGATCCTCAGTGGATGAAAATCAGCAAAGCTTCCTGGAAGTCAATGGAGCTATGCTAATTTACACCAGCTGAGGATCTAGCCCCTGGCTTTTGTTCCCCGTTCTGCCACTCTGTGTGTGCCCCTTTGCAAGCTGCTTACGGTCAAATTTTCAAAAGCAGCCACCATTTTTGCTTGCCTGGGTTTTGAGTTGTCCAACTTGAGATGTTTAGGGCCTGATTTTCAGTGGCTCTGAGCCTCCACTATTACTTCCAGTAGATGTCAATGGAAACTGCAGGTGTTCATCATCTCAAAAAATCAGTGGTTACTTTTTGAAAATCTAGGGCCCAATGGCACTGTGCCTTAGTTTCCCCATTCACACACCTAATATTACTCATCTGTCTTGGAGGGGGTTGTGAAGATTAAGTTAAAATCTGAAAATCTTAGAGATGTAAGGGATTGTATATTAACACATATTACTGCGCTACCTCATGCTGTCTTTCCCCAGGCTAAATGCTTGCTGACAAACACAGTGACTTACCGGCCCACTGAAGGCAATGGAGGCTGAGGGTATGTCACAGACCAATGATGAGAGGTGACTAGCAACTTGATGAGTTGGTCACTAGCTGAGTCAGGGATCTTGCTGCTGAGACTTCAGAGTAAGATGGAGACACATGAACATTTACTCACCATGACCCTTTCCTCTTCCTCCTTCTGCTTCTTCTTCTGTGCGGCTTTAGTATCGGCTTCCTTCTTGGACACCTGATGGAGCTCAAACTTGCTGCGCAGGTCCCTTGGGGGCTTGACTGCGTACTTCTTGGCCTTCTCCTTCACGGGCTCTTTCAGGACCTGCAACCACAAGAGCAGAGGGCTATGGAGCCTTATTTAATCCAATAGGGATCTAACGGAGCCCACTGGACAGGCAGATCACAGACACCCGTTGGTGCTCAGATCCCTTAACATTCTGTGGGTTAGTACTTCGTGGATCTGGGGTTCAGTAAACTCTGAGAGCCCAAACAGGCCTCTTCAGTGAAAGAGTGACACGGAAAAGAACTCAGCAAAGATCACCCAGGCGTAGAGAAGACCAGTTACATGGACCCTGCCTTTGGTTCAGACCATGTACCCTGGAGCCCCCATTCGGAACCAGAGCATGTTAAACAGAAGGCAGTCACAGGCCTATGGGAGGCCAGTCACATTCAGCATGTCTGGCCCTTCTCACCGCATTGTGGCTGACTCGCCTGAACCAGTGAGCTGGGCTCCTCACCGTCTTTGACTTCTCCAGCAGTGGGCACACCTCTCTGGTCTCGTCCATCAAGCAGATCTCCCGGGTGGCATAACCGTTCACACAGTAGGCATCGTAGCCCGCACCGATCAGCAGGGAGCACAGTAGCACGCTGAAGCCAAAGCAATTCCCCCTTTGGTACTTCAGGATTGTGGTCGGGGAGGGCAGATAACTAGGCTTTAAAGAGCAAACACATTTCCTTGCTTAAAGTCTTATTCCCGTCGTCTTGGTCTCTTGACCTCCACCCTCGAATCCCCTCCTTCTCCAGAAACAAAGCACAGGCTCTCAGACGCACTGAGATTCTCTGGGCCAAGCACTGCAGAACTACAATGGGACTCACATGTAAATAGCTGAGGAGAGAACGGAGCCCTCCGGTTCAGATGCTTTCCCTGTTAGCGTATTCCCTGTATCTATCGTCCCCGCATGTGAAATAACTCTGCCCGAATTTACTGTTTCCCCAGAATTCTCTCCTTTGCTAAGAAGCCATGTGGGCTAATGGATGGAGCAGAAGGCTGGCAGCCAGGAGACCTGGAGTCTAATCCCAGCTTTGACACTTACTGTGTAACCTTGGGTAAGTCACTTCACATGTATGTGCCTCGGTTTCCCCATACATTAAATGGAGATAATGATGCTTTCTATGAGATCTGTCAGTGCAAGGAGCTAGAGAAGTGTCAGGATTTGATTTTTGAATCCCACACCAATTTGAACAACTTAGAGCCGCTCTTCAGCAAGTATAAATCAGCATGGCTCCATTGCAATCCGTGGGGCTGCACTGATCCCCACCAGCTAAGAATCTGATCCATCATCTCTAACCATGTTACCAGTCCCTCTCTTCACTCTGGAAGCCTCTGTCAGGGCACCTCAAAGTCTCCTGTGGAGCTGAGAACATCCCATCAAGTGACTCATAACAGGTCACCAACACCTACCAGCTTCTGTCCCTGTACATGCTACTCCTCTCCAAGGCGAGCAGCCTCCTGGTCCTTGGAAGGGAAGCATGATGCCTTAGCATGCAATGAGCCACCAGCTGATCTCCATTGTACACGCCCACTTCAGTGGAGCT
Source organism: Dermochelys coriacea (assembly GCF_009764565.3). Lineage (NCBI taxonomy): Eukaryota > Metazoa > Chordata > Testudines > Dermochelyidae > Dermochelys > Dermochelys coriacea. The sequence goes on along the minus strand of NC_050079.1, from coordinate 3,811,055 downwards.
ACTCTGGTTTTACATGGCTGGGGGCAAGACTAGGATCAGGCCCAGTAGGCTAGATGGAGGCTTGTGTGCACTGTGCACATTAGTTTGGGAAGCCCAGAGTCTCCACTCAGCAGTTGGGAAATGATCATGCCTGTAACATGGTCGTATGCCCAAATAATGCACATGAGAGGGCTCACTGAAGTCAATGGGAGTTTTGTCGGAGTAGGAGGGAGAAAGGGTTCTTAATAGGCCCTCTTGGGGAGGGGGTTCCTGGGGGGGTCAAAGGGCAAGACTCTTCATAGCCCCATAACCAGTGTGATACCCTGATGAGAAACCCATTACTGTTAATGATGTGGGACTCCCAATGCGCCAAGGGGGGCAACTGGAAGACTCAAAGGAAGTGCCATGTCTTACCGGCGTGATGGGGGATGAGAGGGGCTCCATGGTGAGATAGTCAGAGACGAACTGGGCACAGCCATCCCAATTGTACAGCTCCGGGTAAGGCTGCAGGGTCGGGCGCACTGTGGTGCTCACAAATTTCTACAGCAAGAGGGTGTCGGTTAGTGGATACGCAGTGGGGAAGCCATCAGAAAGCGGCATGCAGAGCAGGTGACAGGGAGGGACTCCGGGGCCAGCTGGCCAGAACTAATGGCCAACTCCTCTCTAAAATATAGCAAGTGTTTGATCAACCTTCTTGCTCTATTACTGACTCTTTCTGAGATGGGAAATATAGTGGGCAGAGAAGCCATCTCACAACAGCTTCTGAAATATGTCTCTGTCTGTCTCCCGCCTTTGTCACTTCTTGGCTGGACTACAGCAATGGGCTAGACCTGGCCATGAAACCTTCAGCACCTGGGTAACTGCAACTAGGACAGAGTGCTGCAGCACCCGACCACGGAAGGACTGAGCACACCCAGCTCCCAGGGCAGTCAATGGGAGTTAATTCAAGATGCCCATTACAGGATTGGGCCCTTCCCCGCTACCTTCTAATCTCAGGGAAGCCTCACATCTATTGCTACACATCTGGCAGCTGCGGTTCATAGAAGGCTTGTATGTTTCCAGCTTCCACATGTTGTGCTTGGCATGTTGTCAGTAAAAATTCTGAATACTGGATCTGCCCAACCTGAGCTGCAGAACTGGATGCTATCTCTGCAGCTCAGGCCTGTCTCCATAATGGGCCCAAACAGGACCCCATATTTCAACACCCAACATCTGGAGAGGTTCAGACTAAGATCCAAATCTGGATCTAAACTTTGTGCCTCAGACCTAGCTCGAGTGCTGAGTATATTGTGGGGTCTTCAGAGTTGATCTCTTAGACTCAGGTATTTCTTTTAGTTTGAGTCACTTCTTTTTTCTGTTCCCCAAATGTACTGTATGCTGAGTGTACAGTCAGTGTGATGGGTATACAGTTGGTGTGTATAACTGCTGTGTCAAGTGTGCAGTTAGTATGGCAACTGGTAGGATGGGCGTATAACTGGGGTGCTCAGTGCATATCTTGGCACTGAATGTACAATTGGTGGATTTTCAGCACCGGTTGTGTCTATTGCAAGGGAGCACATGGGACTGGCCCTTGGACAATTCTACTGCTAAAATATGTTTGCAGTAAAAAATACATGCAAACGAATAAAAAGATAATCAAGAAAGAAAGAAAGAAAGAAAGAAAGAAAGAAAGAAAGAAAGAAAGAAAGAAAGATGTGATTGTGCAGAATTGCACATAGTACATATCATATGCTATCAAAGGAAAGCAAACCCAGATTGTTCCCAGCTGTCTCCAGATGTTCCTTTACCTCCACTCCACACTCATTTAATGGGTGGAGGAAGAGTGGCTGGCGATCTGGGCAGAGATGCGCATATTGTCGATGGAAATTGTCAGCTAGTTGAAGCAGCATCTGCTCCTTGGCAGAATTCGTCTTGTAGGAGGCTGGTAACTGAGAGGTGTCAATGGAATTCCAGTCAAATTCACTTCATGTGGTGGGAGGAGGCAAACAGAGACGGATAATGAAATAGTGAGATTCAGATGGGTTAATCCTGTCTGAAGAAACACTAGGGTGTCTCTTCTTTTATTTCCCAGCAGAACTGGTGCAAATTAAATAACTTTGAAAGTGCACAGTTCAAAACAGGAGGGCATGAAACACGACTAAGCTGCTCCCAGTGATGGCAAGTGAGCTGCATAGCCCAGTGGGCCTGTATCTTCCTATGATCTCCGTAAAGCTGATCCAATGGGGAACACATGAAAAATGCAATTTAGAGAGCCAGTTAGAGTGCGGCTTGTACCATGAAGTATGAGGGTTTAGCTCCCTTCCAAAACACCTGGGTTTTTTTAGTCCTTACTCTGATAACTCTGGAGATTCCCATTATCCATATAAATGGACTTTTTTTTAAAATCATGCTGAGCAATTGGCCTTGGTGCTGTCTTGTGGCATGGAGTTCCATAAACTAGCTGTGCATTGGTGAGAATAGATCTCATCTTAGCTGTTTCAGAAATGCTGTTTCAGAAATGTCATATATTCTTGTCTATCTGTCTGCCTTTCTCTCTCTCTCTCTCTCTCTCTCACACACACACACACACACACACACACATTCCTACTTACGGTACAACATTTGGGATATGGACTTTGATCCTTGACAGCTTCTCTTCCAGGTCTTGGAGTTCATTACTAATCACAAAGACTTCCTTTTCTTCTTCCTCCTCTTCCCCATTCTCTCTCAGGACCTCCATCCTGCTCCCTCATGGGCTGGTGGGGGAGAAGCATCACATGGGTTATTTTAAAAGGGTAAGAAATGGCAACAGAGAAACATTTTTATTGTCTGCCTACAGATTCGTTTGGAATGAGGAACGCAGAGTTGGCTGGGGGTGGGATTCCTTCTTAGGGAAAAATGTGGTCCAAGGCATGATTTTAATCCATATTGGGTCTGCTGACTACTGATTAGTGTGAGATGTGGCTGGGGCAGTGGGGAAGCAGAAGGGCTCCAGCTTCTTTGATGGATTAGAAACACAGGAACTGCAGAACTGACCCATAATCCATCTAGTCTGGTATCCCATCTCCAGCAATGGCCAGCAGTGAGCAGTTATGGAATCACCTGCCCTTAGGGGAATTTCTTCCTGACCTCCTTGAGTTAGAACTTGGTTGGCGCCATGAAGCATGAAGGTTTAGATCCCTTCCAAAACACCTAGTCATTTTAATCCTTACTACAACAACTCTGGAGGGTCCCACTATCCATATAAATGTCCACTCTTTTTTTTTTAATCCTGCTAAACAATTGGCCTTGGTGCTATCTTGTGGCATGGAGTTCCACAAACTAGCTGTGCATTGGTGCAAAAGTATTTCCTCTCAGCCATTTCAGGTGTGCTGTCCTTCAGTTGGATACGTCTGTGTTGAGGGCGCCGAGCATGCTATGGGGAGGGGTATAAATAAATCTAAATAAATAGCAGAGCAGCAGAAGTATCTCCAAGGCCTGTTTTTTGTTTTGTTTTGTTTTATTTTTTAAGCTCACACTGATCCCAATGTGTGTTTTGGGGCTTGGGGAGATAAGGCATGAAAATGGAGACGCAAGCACTCCCTCTATCTGGCGTTGTTTTGGTTGGCAGCGGGAATGGCATGTCGAACGAAGGCAGCAGGAGGAGGAGATTTACTGAAATAAGACAGAAATGCCCACAAGGGGAAGGAGTGATTTCACGTTGGACACTAGCTAGACCATTCACTGGAGCTCTCCCTGCCCTGGGCTTTGGACTACATTCAGCCAGCCAGCCAGAGGGGAGTATCCAGCCTGAGCAAACCAACTCGTCCCATCGCGTCCGGCTGACAACCGCATGGCTGTATGTCTCTGGTTACTTACTAAGATTTGTCAAACTCTCCCGCTGCGTGTATGAAACTCTCCTTTTCCCCATTTCCCACCCTGCCCAGCTTTCCTCGTCGTATGTTTATTGATTAGTTGCACTGATACAGCACCGAAGGGCCTCCATCAGGGATTAGGACCTTATTGTGCAAGGCGCTGCACCAGTGGTTAAACACAGGACTTAGTGGAGAGCTCGGGGCTCCCCTCCTCTCCCTGGCGTGGCTAAGGGGAGCTCCCCACAGCTCCCCCTCCTCTTCCCATCTCCTTTAATCACTGCCCAGTGCAAATGTTTAACATTATTCCTTCTGCTTTTAAAGCCTGGCTGCGTGAGGTCTGCTGCGGTGACCACCGAGGGATGGAAGGAGCCCAACCTCCCAGCAACCCCAGTCTGACTCCTTTCCATCTCCCAAATGCTCCTCCAGTGCCCAGCCTCCAGCCCCTCCCTTCTTCATGTCCCCCCTCCAGCCCACCCCCCCTTCCCTGGCAGCACAATCTGAAAAATGGCCTGGTTTTCTGTTCTCAAAACACGCTCCCCCCGAGACATATATGGTCTGGGTGGGAGCAGCCCCCGGTCACCTCATCGGGCCCCACGCAGACCCCGGCTCTGCTGAGGGCAACGCAACACGAGCGCTGGGCTTTTCTGGTTTTGCTTCCCTCTGACGGACAGATTCCCCCAACCCAAAATTCAGCCCTCCCAATATAACAGCTCCACTGGAGCCTCACGCCAGGCAGGAGTTTGTCCCAGTGTGTCAGCATCCCTCCTTTTGCTTTCCCAAAGCTCCCGGGTCCTCTCCTCCCCTGCCTTCGACTGATTCCCTGCCCCTTGGTCTGGGCCCTACTTTTCCATGCCCTGCCTGGCCCGTGCCCTCAGGCGTTTCCTTATTCCCGGGCATGCCCCTGCTCCCGTCACTGGGACGCCCCTTCCCTGGGCGTCCCCTGCGCTGCCCCATAGTGCATCCCCCCCTCCCTAGCCCTGGGTCTGCCCTGGCCTGCACTCAGACATATACGTCCTCGCTCACACAGGTGCACAGCTGTTCTCCATCCCTCAGTGCCCCCAGGTGTAACTGCAGAGCAACCGCCACTGAGAGAACCCCAGTGCCTCGCACGACCCAGCCACCCACCCATGCACCCCTCTGCCAACAGCAGCCTCACCAGCTTCTCCTGCGCTCTCCCAGCCCTGTTGGGCTCTCTCGCCATGGCAACCGCCTCCCACAGCCTGAGGCTTCTGGGAGCTGTAGTTTCTTGGGCAGAGAATAAGGCTGGGACTGGCAGTTTAAGCACGGCCAGTTTCAAAGTAGCCGCCGTGTTAGTCTGTACCTGCAAAAAGAAAAGGAGGACTTGTGGCACCTTAGAGACTAACTCTCCTGCTGGTAATAGCGCACCTTACCTGATCACTCTGCTTACAGTGTGTACGGTAACACCCATTGTTTCATGTTCTCTGTGTATATAAAATCCCCCTACTGTATTTTCCACTGCATGCATCTGATGAAGTGAGCTGCAGCTCACAAAAGCTTATGGTCTAATAAATGTGTTAGTCTCTAAGGTGCCACGAGTCCTCCTGTTCTTTAAGCACGACCAGTTTCCTTTCTGTGTAACTTGTGGAGGTTTTGAAAATGGAAAGCTCTTTTAAAATCTAGGTACACATTTTCAAAGGTCGGGCCAACTTGCACTGACTGAGGCTGTGCTAAACCCAGCCTTTGAAAATTAGGGCCCTAACGTTTTCTTTTCTATTATGGATGCATTTGTTCACCTTTTGCATTTCACTTGGATTGAGAAATTAGTCCAGTCAATTTCACCCTTTGCCTCTAGTCAGTTTTACTGTCAGGATTCCCTCCTGCACTGGCAACATCCTGCAGTATTTGGATTTGGGTTTCAAGCCAAACTAACATCTGTTTGCACCGATATTTTAATATGAATAAATCAAATTTATTGGAGAGGGTTCAGAGACAAGCCATGAGAATGATTAAAGGAATAGAAAACTTGCCTTACAGTGATAGACCAAGGAGCTCAATCTAGTTTAACAAAGAGAAGGTTAAGAGGTGAGTTTTTCACAGTTTGTAAGTACCTATATGGCGAACAAATATTTAATAACAGGCTCTTCAGTCCAGCAGAGAAAGGTCTAACATGATCCAATGCCTGTAATTTGTAGCTAGACAAATTGAGGATAGAAATAAGGAGTCATTTTTTTAACAGTGAGAGTAATTAACCATTGGAGCAATTTACGAACGTTTGTGGTGGATTCTCCATCACTGACTATTTTTAAATCAGGACCGGATGTTTTTCTAAAAGCTCTGCTCTAGGAATTATTTGGGGGAAGTTCTCTAGCCTGTACTATACAGGAGGTCAGACTAGATGGTCACAGTGGTCCCTTCTGGCCTTGGAATCTATGGCTCTATGAAAATGTATGAAAAACATTTCTGTTAATATTAATGTGGCAAAAACTTGGATTCTTTTTTGCAAAATGTAAGGCCCACAACTCTAGCAAATGCTTATGCAGATTCTTAACTTTACTTACAGGAGTAGTCCTGTTGAAGTCAGTGTGATATCTCACATGCTTAAAGTTAAAGATGAGGGTGTTTGCCCTGCAGGACAAGGGTCTTGGTCCTTTAACTCCAGCTGTAGAGTTTCATGCTTTTAGCTACTGGAGCTCAATATTCGGTTCCTTACAGTGCCCAAGATGATGGCAGTTACACATAGGATCCCTGAGTGCAAAAATCATGAGACTGGCTAAAAAAAAAAAAATCACATTTTTTATAGTAGGGCTTTTTTTCTTTGCTTTCTGTTTTCTGAACCTTTAAGGTTCGCTCACGTCATGTGTTCAAGCTTTTCATCACAACCATGAGGACTAGAACGATAATGGAAGCTGTGTGTAGCTGGCATGTATGTGCACAGTTAGTCAATATGGTTTGCAATCCAACTGTGTCTGTGTGGGGTCTTCATATTCTTATGGTTTTATAAAGAGCAGCCACATCAGAAAGTAACTAATTTGACTAAAAAGGATGTGTGCAGGGAAGGGAGGGAGGAATGCAAAAATCTTCTCTTCATCAGTGAGCCACCAGAGCCATGAGTTGTGTCAGTGCTTATGATGAGCAGCCTAATAAGAAGGTTGGTGTTTAGTGAGTCCTTTCCACCACTGCAGCAATTACAGGATGCTAAATTGGCACTGATACAATCACTGGGGAAGTGTGAAGGGTGGGGGAGAATCAGCTGTTGAAAGATGGTATAAAAAGCACAGCAAGGCAAAGGGAAATGTGGACAGCTGTGGGTGAGTGAGCAAGGTTATGCAGGTCTGGCAATGGTGAGTAGAGAAAAGCTCATGAAATCTCAACTTTAAACAGGGACTGCAGGGCTCTGTTTGTGATTGCTGAAGTTGTGGATTTCTCTTCTTAGATTGTAACTTACAAGAGTGCAGTGCTGTCTTTCTCTTATCTCCTGAAAGCAATTGCTAGGGCTTCTGAAATGTCTTATTGTATAGCCATGTTCTCCCTTCAGATAAAGGGACCTGATTCCTCAGTCTCCTGCTCCTTGTCAAGTCCATTAACCTTTAGGCAAAGTGAGTGCAAAATGCTACCACATCAGCACTGTAGCATTTGATACCTACTTTGCTGAGGTATAAATGGCTACATGAGGTGCAAGGCAGTGGGGGAATCAGATCCAAGAAGTGCAGCTGTTTACTGCTAGCTCTTTTAGCTTCTCTAGAGGTTGGCCTGCCTCAGTGCTGTAGGAGTCATGCACTAACAACAGCGTTTCTAGACAGTATGCCATCCATAGATCTCTTAGCACTCTAGTAATAATTTCCCAAAGGGGGAAAGCGAGGCACAGAAGTCAAGTGACTTGTCCAAAGTCTCCTCCTAAGTCAGTGGCAGAGATAACCATAGAACCTACTTCTCCAGACTTTTAGCCTTGTGCTGTCATTAACAACACAAGGGCAAAGCAGGTGAGTCAGGATGGGGACTACGTATACCTACACTGTCCCTGGTGTTAATGACTGCCCAAAGGGCAGGGCAATGGAATCAGACTGGAGCCCTATCCACTAGCCCACACTGCCTCCTAGCAAGCTTGCCAATGAGATGGCTCCTTCTGTATCAAACTGTTACAATAGACAGCTGGGAGTGTAAGATCTGGGGAGTAGAAGGCGGCCTTGACTCCTTGTCCTTTATCTCTTTATTTGTGACGTAAATGTACATTCCCTTCAAAGCTACACTCTTAATCTACCTGTGTAAAGGATCTGTGGGAAGATGCTGTTCCTCTTGTAATTGACCACTTTATTTATAACTCCTCTCTGAAGTGGAAAGTGAACTCCCTGAGGAGGAAGAACTCTTTCCTTCCTCTTTGGTTTGCATAGGTGCCCCTACTGTGTGATTTCACTACAAGTGCTTAGCTGTTACTACTGACCCGTAGTCACTTGTCTGGGTTTATTTTTGTCTGCATACTCTCTAAGTTGGGGACTCTGATACCTCAAGCCCAGTGAAGTAGCCCTATTGGCTAAGCTGCTTTAATGCAGGACAAAATCCTGCCCTGCACATTGTAGGATGGCTGATGAGTAAGGTTTTGCTGCTCAGACCCTTCAGGTCTTTGGTGATTGGCAAAATAACAGTAGAAAACACATCTGGGTACAAAGGAGACCAGGAGATCCCAAATTAGAGTTGGTAGCACTGATGGTCAGAGTAACAGACTCCTTCAAAAACCCAGGAAAGCAATGCTTGCTGCGAAAAGAGGAGTATTCTGAATGGGTGAACTTTAAAGTCAATATTGTCTCTGCCTTCTAGATAGGTTAAACATCTCGGCAGATTTTGCTGCTATCAGAAGACTTTTCAATGGTTGTATGTTTCCAGAAGCTACTGATGAGCATGTTAGAAATCAAAATAAGCTGGAGTCTGTTTGCTTTTCAGGAAGTGACTGTGATGTGCCTGCTGCTCTCGGCTCTCTGGCTGCCTGGTGGTGAGAGCTACAGTAGTGAGTCTCTCTATTTACTGGGCTGTGGGATGAGGATTAATAGTGAAGACAAGAAGGGTGAAATCCTGATCTGTATCTGAGGATGTGCTCAAGCTACTTATCCAGAGTAGTCACTTCTCCCAAGAGCAGAAGGAATTTGGGTGGCTGGGGGGGGGGGCGGGTGGAAGAACACCCAGGAAAAAACCCAGCTAAGGATGCTAAAGCTTTGGGGCCAGAAGTGGGATCTTTCAGTCTTCTTGTCAGCTGGAAGCTTTTTATCTGCCAAGCCAGAGATGAAGGTTCTGCATCTCCTGTAACAGTTGAGAGCAGCCACTCCTCATGCTGAGATCTGGATGCTAATGACCTCAGTTCTAGCAAGGGGAAGTGCAGACTCTTGGTAGGCACTGAAGAGGCATTGTCTTTCAGATGTAGTGTCCCAAGGCAGTTCAGCCATTAATGTAAAGGTTCTCTTGGGAAATTAGCAGTGGCCTTAAATAAGAGCAACTTGTCCTGTGGTTAAACAAGGGTTCCCCTCATGGCTGAGCAGAGCACGGACTCAGACTTAGCGACAGGCTAACTTTAGCTTGCTTCACCATAGCCAGTTATTCACGATGCACTTAAACATACACACGTCCCTCTGCTGTAGCTGATCTGAAGAAGCCCCGTGGCCGAATGGAAGAGGCTGCCCTCCGTCCCAAGAGAAGCCCGAGATTCTGCTTTCCAAACCCATGTAAGCACCAGGGAGTCTGCCAGGTAGTTGAGGAGAAACCAAACTGCACCTGCAAGGCTGGCTTCACTGGGACATTCTGTCAAGGTAGGACTGGGGCTGTGCTGGGCATGGGTGGGGTGCATGTGTCAATTCTAGCAGTAGTGAGCACTACTCAAGCAACTTTCCCTTTTTGCACTCTGGTGAGTGCCTTTATAAGCTGATATGAGGAAAAGATTTGCTGAACTAGGAACAATTTCATGGGAATGGCGTGGGAGTCCGCTGATTTCTCGTGCGAAAAGGTGTGGGCCTGTGATGTGACTTGTGTGCCTGCTTGCACAAGAAGTGGGGTGGGTGGACACCTTCCTTTTCAGGGGAGCAGTGGGGGTCTGGACATGGGGAGGTAGGGTGGGGTCTCTAACCCTTCCCACTCTACCCTGCTCTCTGGATCAGAGATGGCCCAGCACTTGCAAGGGGTGCATGGAGCTGCTCTGGTTGTAGAGATAAAACCCCTATCAGTCAAGCTAGGATGGGTCCTACTGGCTATGGCCCAGTCCAGGCTTTCTCGGCGAACAAAACTGGGCAAACTGAGAGGATTTGCTTACCCTTTGCTTGGCTGCTCTCTGTTGGGAATTACTCTCTGGAGTCACTTCCGTTGTGATCAGACTCGTGGATGGTGACAGTCACGGGAGATTTGGCCTTAAGAAATGTGAAACCCTGCACTTAGGGAAAGGAAACTACTGTCCCTCCTCTCCTCCCTTCTTGTAACTAAGCAGCTCCAGCCTGTATCACTGCATTAGAGTTAATTTTCCTTTCATCTCAAACCCGTCCTCATGTTTCATGTAATGGACACTTCTGCTGTGGGATGGGGAGACTGCGATGCCTCTGAGACAATCTCTGTAATTCCAGGGGCCCTGTAATAGGAGGAAGCACAAGACCCACTGTCTAGTAACATCCCATAGCTTTCCTTGGTCACTAATGGACTCTGGCATAGCAAAGTCAAGTGTCCCTTGAGGAAAGTGACCAAAAAAGGTTGCTTTAGATTAAGGTCTGAAGCAGAACCACTTCAGACTCCTGGCTTCCCAGGGTGATAGTTCTGTAGGGTAATGACTGCACAGACATTAGTCACGGGGATTAAATGTAGCACCTCTGGATCTAAAAGTGGGAGCCCTCTGCTGTCCTGAGTTAAAAGGCCACGTCCCTCAGCTTGGAGGCCGAGCAGTAGACTTGGCAACATCATGGTGTCTAACCACTAGAGACAAGCACCCACTGGATTCATGTGGGTTCTCCATCTCTTCCACCCAGCATCCTTTGCAGGCCTCTGAAAATCATTCTTGGCCAGCAGTGAAGTGAAGAACACTCTCAGTAGACCAGTGCTGGGTCACACCATAGCTCCCATAGGGCTCCTTCAGGCCTCTTCCTTATGGCTATTGCAGATCGCTTTTTCCCCAGATGTGGTGCTGAAACTGCAGTGTGAGGAAGATCACATGAAGATGATGGTGAGAAAGGAAGTGTTCGAAGTGTTGAAAATCCCCTTGGCATGGGTCCACTTGAAGAACGGTGCATGCAAGGTCTCCGAAAAGGAGGAAGATGGAGCAATCTTCTTTGCAGCCAGTCTCACTGGCGAGAACCATACCCTGTGTGGGTCAGTGATTCAGGTAAGGTGGGGTGTATCTGATTGGATCTAGGGAGGGGAAGCCAGTCTGAGACAAGACACAATGGTGAAGGGGTTCTAGGTATTTCTGCTCTTCCTGTTTTATCTCTGCCTTGTAGCATTAGTACCCAAGTCCTAGCTTTAAATGGAAGTCTTCTCAGGAGATCTGGTAAGGTGGCTAATGTACACCATCTAACATAGTCAATGATTCTTTCTGGACCTCCACTGAGTTGTTGTTTGCGGTTTGAGGGAGCATTGCTTGGCTACTTCAGCAGAGTATGGGAGTCTTGAGTTTCTATTTCCCAGCTGAGAGTAACTGTCTTTCCAGCAGTATGTATTAAGATGGAATAAATGGGCTAACGCTGCTAACATAACCCAGTCACAATCCAACAGTCAATAGTATTAACTAAGGTCCGGGAATTGGTATGCAGAGTCCTCTGCCTGCTTATCGTCATGGCAAACACGCTATAAGATTCATGTTGCAGGTTATTAAAGAGACTTTTGGACCAAAATTTGTTGGTGAGAGTGACAAGCTTTCAAGTTTATACAGAGATTTTCTTCGGACCTGCATAGGTCAAAAGCTTCTCTCGCCAAGAGAAGTTCTTCCAATACCTTCTATTGGAAGAACTTCTATTCTATTTATCACACCCGCCTTGTGTCTCTAATATCCTGAGACCAACATGGCTACAACAGCACTGCAAATGCCAAAGATTAGAACTTTTTATTGACTGAAATATACAAGAGGAAAAGAATCAAAACAAGTTAAAGAGCATTAAAATGGAAAATGTCTTGCACAAAGTCCCTTTTTGGAGACTGAATATGGCTTAAAGCCTCTTATTGAGTCGAACAGTCCTTGGTGGGGAAGAGTTAATTCTATTCAATTCTGAATCGGGCATGATAGTCACTTTCCTGCTTTAGACCAGACCCCCACACCCTCATTATTTTTGTCCACCAATTAGGTCTAATTTCCAACACACCAATTTTGGTTAATTTCCAATCCTCTACTCCTCTTTACTAGTCATTAATCTGAATGGTCCTTGAATGGTATCAGCAAATGCTTTCTGTTTAAACTAAATCAAACTTTGTCTCCCTCTCACATCTTCTCTCAAACAGTTTCATATAACAAATCCATTGACTAATCATAATCTAACTGATGACTAGTGGGGAAAGGTTGATGAATAAAGTAGGCCTGCTAGGCCCCAATTATTGTGATTGCTGCCAACTTTCCATCCCATAGCAGGACTGTGTCCCATTCTGGTGGCTGGACTGTAGAAGAACCTTCCTTTTGCTGGCTAATGGAGATCTTCCTCTAAATCAAAGGAGATATAGGAGGCTCTTCCCAGAGTCCAAGGTCCTGGGTTCTGTACCCTGCCATACATGGGGTGTGGATTAGCTGAAGGTCTGTGTGCAACATGTAGATCTTTCGGTGCTACATGCTTAGCCATATCTAGTGCAGTACAGATGTGCCACTACCAATCTACTACATACAGTGCTGTCTTAATACAGAGATCTCCCTTAATGGGGAACAGATTTGTTCTGGGCCAGATCTTGAGGCATACAAAAATTAAAGGCTGAACTTGAGATCTGCCTCTTCAGATGAGCACCCAAAAACACCAGCTGAAATCAATGGGTGCTTCCAGCTGGACCTTGGAACAAGAGGCCTGTTTGTGCACACAAGCTGATGGATGTGGGTTTGGGTGGAAGCTTCAAGGAACAGGCAGTGCCTTCTAGCTGCTGGGCTACCTACACTACCTCGCCTACAGCTAGCTCTAACTGGGTTTCTGGCCACCTTGCCGCTGGCAGGATGCAGTGAGCCAGATTGAGTGCAGAGAGAGAGACATCTTCCTGGCATGAAGACATGACTTAAATACTTTCTGGCCCATGTCAGCAAAACAGGTCACACGTGTCTTACACCAATGTGATGGAGTCAGACGTGGAGGCTACGGGTGTGATCTCCAGAAGCAGCCTTGTGCGAGTGCACTTCTCCTGCATCTACTCCTACGAGCGGGTGGTCCAGCTGCCCTTCTCCCTTACTGCCATCGACACGTGAGTTGCTTGTCTTCCCCTCTCCTTTGGACAGGCATTTCCCTCCTATACTAAATGCTCATTGGCTGCTGCCCTCAGGTGGCTGAGTTTCACTGGTAAAGCTGGATGATTAAGGCCTGATTCCTGGTGTTGCTGAACCCTCACAATTCCAGCTGAAGCCGTTGGGAGCAGTGGGTTTGGCACCTCTAAAAATAGGTCTCCTATTTACAAGCCATTAAAGGATGTAAACAGCTGTAAAAATAGCTCCTGTTAAGATCTGCCAGGCCACCAGGAAGTGCTGGTGGGCTTTGAGAGCTGTGTGTGTCACATAAAGATTCTTTGCCCTCACTTCGTACAGAAGTGGCCCTAAATGCCTGACTTGGACTGGCTGGAAGCACCCTTCCTGCTGCACTGGACAGCTTGCCTGAAGGGGCCTGTGCTTTCAGTAGCACATGTTGCAGGCAACTGAGATGTTTGTCCAGATGTGACATCCGATTCCTGCCTTTCTATCTGCCCGTCCACTGCAAATAAACCAAGTGAGCTGGGGAGGAGCAGGACAGTGACCCCATCAGACTCCCTGCCACTTGGTGTGTGTGTCAGGGAGAGACCCTTTGGGAGATTGCAGATGGAGACATCTTGGGTGCATTCTTCTCAGATGCCGCTGTTCGATACCCAGTGGGGCAGTCTGGATGGGAGCTGCTCTCTCCAGGGGTCCCTTGTGCAGAAGGGCTGCTGAGGCAGCTCTTTCTGTTCTCACACCAGGTGTATCTGGGCAGGTAGCAAACTGTGTGAGTGTTGCTAAGGGTTGGCGATGGGGCCCTGGCTGTAAGGAGAGCAACAGATGGGCTTCCCTGTGGGCAGGAGCTGGTGGCACATGGGGATCTGTCTGCAAGCACCTGCAACTGGATGCTTGGTGGCCTCCTCCATCCTGCCTTTTTCTATCTCTGGGCCTGGTCTTCCTGATCTCCTCCAAGGCTGGTGAAGTTCGTGGTCAAAGAGGGGGAGTTCAACGTGACCATGGCCTTGTACGAGACCTCAGCTTACCTGCAACCCTACCGGCAGCAGCCCCCGGCCCTCCCCCTGTCAGAGTTCCTCTACATCCTGCTGCAGCTGGAAGGGCAGAGCCAGGTGCGGTACTTCCTGCTGAGCCTCGAGGACTGTTGGGCCACCCCGTCAGCAGACCCCAGCCATGACGTGCAGCACCAGCTCATTGTGAAGGGGTAAGAGCAGCAGTTTCAAGCTCTCCCCAGGCTCCTCACCATGGGGGAAAAGCCATGTGCTTTACTAGCCCTGATGCTAGGTAATTCCGGGAGGGGAGGAGTCCAGGTCCAGGTTGCCATGACCGCTCCACTGGAGTGACAAGATGTCATGTCTTCACTGGCTGGCTATGACCACAGGAGCCATGGCAAGACTTTGTAATTGCCTGGCAGAGAAAATGAAAATGACCACTAACCATGTGGCATGCGGAGCAAAGTGCAAAACCCACCTCTTCCTCCCACACTTCATCTTTAGATTATGGTCACTCCTCCTCTTGAGATGCTCAGATCCCAGAATGATTCTGAGGAGAAGGCCCTGCAAGAGAAGCCAGCTTATCTCCTGAGCATCTCCCAACTTTCCTATCTGTGGGAGAAAGTGTTCGCTCCCTCAATCTTTCCCCCATCCCAGCACCTGTGTTGGCAGTACTGTGGCATGGGACAGTTGGCCACTACTCTAGTGCACTCTGGCATTTGTGCAATAAACGCAACCTGTCTTGTTTTAAACCTGTGTTGTGCAATCCTAAGTGACTTCCTTGTTTGTATCGTGGTAGTAATTGAGCCGTTTGACCCGTCATGGACCCAGGAGTCTGTGGCAGGGTGCTGTACAAACACCACTGCAAAGTCTGGCAAAGCTGGTTGCTTTCTTGGTAACTCTGCACAGCTGTTCGTAGAACAGCATGTCAAAAGGCAGCATGAACCCAGAAGAGCTTCTAGCCTGTGCTACTCTGCAATGTAGCTTAGTGTCCCAAAGGAGGATGTAGGAAATTAAGAATCCTGAAAAGGATGCATTTCTGGTCAGTCATGACCTGACTGGATTCTGGAATGGAGCTACATCTCCATATAGCATCAGGAATATAAATAAGGCCATCGCAGAGTTCTCTTGCATGGATAAGGATAGTGAAGCAGTTGAACAGGTTACCTAGGGAGGTGGTGGAACCTCCATCACTGGAGGTTTTTAGAACAGGCTGGACAAACACCTGTTGGGGGTGGTCTCTGTTTACTTGGTCCTGTCTCAGTGCCGGGGGCTGGACTGGGTAATCTTTTGAGGTCCCTTCCAGCCCTATGTTTCTCTGAGGGAGTCAATGACTGGGTGCATGTTACTGTCCCATGCAGCTTGTGAGCCAGCACATGGTCTAGCAAGACTAGTTAAAACTATGGGGCACAGGCCTGCAAGGGACATGAACAGAAGTTGGATACAGGGAACAGTGACCCAATTAAAGCAGTTTGAGCTGTGGGCATGCAAACCACTAATAGAACAATGGAGAGCCCCACAATGCCATGATGATGCATAACCACAAGACACTAAGCATCCTGATACACAGCCTTTCATCAGAGGCAGCATGGCCAGAGCACTGGAATGGGACTTAAGAGACCTGGATTGGATTCCCAGCTCTGCCAGTGACCTTGGCAAGTCACTACCCCTCTCTGCCTCAGTTTCCCCACTGTAAAGTAATATCCTTTTCCCTGACCTGCTTTGTAAAGTGCTTTGAGATCTACTGATCTATATAGGCATTATCGCCTCCTTGGCAGTTGGGAGGAAGAGAATATTTCCTTGCTGCTGTAAGGTAGGACTGGGCTTAGACCATTCCTTTCCTCCCCCATCTATGGGCAGGGAGTGACTTGGCAATGAAACTCCCAGGTAGAACAAGGAGCACCCTTCCCCAGAGAGATGCACACAGATGCAGGCAAGTACTGCTCTGAAAGAAACATCACCTTCATTGCTTCCTGCTCATCATGCATCATCTGGAAAGGGGAAGCAGCTTTCCTGCAGAGTTCAGATAAGGAATTAACCCAGAGGTCACAGCTGGTCAGAACTCAGCATTGTGAAAAACAGAAACTCTTCTTAGTTTCAAATTTAGAAGTGGAAGCGTGACTGTTTCTCATTTCCCCCATCCTTCCAGGGGATGGGGAAGAAAATGGGGGGCAGGGGAGAAACAGGGGCTAACATTTTTGAATTGAAAACTAATCTGCATTTTTGTCCAAAGCCATTTTCCATCCATACTGGCATTCTTCCTCCCTAAAAATCCCCTACCTCTGGCAGCTACATTTGACCCCCCCCACTGCATAAAGCCAGACATCTCAAGGGCAAAGCCTTCTCCACTGAAAGACCATGCGCAGTGCTGGGACTGTTGGCACCTCATGGTGTAAAACTCCCCAGGCTGACTTGGCTCTTGGACCCCTTCTTCTCCCCCCCAGGTGTCCCCGTGATGAGACCGTGATGTACATCAATGATATCGGAAACAGCACCATGGCAAAGTTCAGCTTCCAGATGTTCCAATTCATCAACTACTCGGAGGTGTTCCTGCACTGCCGAGTCCGCCTGTGCCTCCCTGATGGCCCCGAGCCCTGTGCAAAGGTGAGGCCTCCTCACTGCGAGCGGGACTTGTTGGAGACCCTTCTCCTCTGAGCTGCCTTAGCTGCGGCAGAGGGCTCTTCTCTGACCCTACTCTGGATTCAGCTAACTGTTGGCTACAGGCCTCTCCCTGTGGAATTGTCACTTAACAATAAGGATCCATTGGACCTGTTGTCTTTTAAGACTTGCCTCCTTGTGGGGGCCTGTAAATCAGATAGTGGGACCTGCGCAGGAGAGCACTCCTGCAGCATGACAATATGAGGGCCCTTATCTCTGTCTGCATTACTACAGTGCTAGCAGCTCTAGTCACAAGCCAGGACCCTGCCCGTGCTAGGCAGGGTACAAACACAGACCAAAGAGAGGTTTCAGAGTAGCAGCTGTGTTAGTCTGTATTCGCAAAAAGAAAAGGAGGACTTGTGGCACCTTAGACTAACAAATTTATTGGAGCATAAGCTTTCGTGAGTTACAGCTCACGTCATCAGATGCATCAAAGAGACTGGCCGTGCCCCCAAAGAGCTGACAATCTGCGCTGGACCTCAGATTTGCCCCAGTTCTTTCAGCAGCTCTCTGGCTCTCCTTGCTTCCAGAAAACGGAGCATGACGGTGCTTCCTCTTAAGGGGCAGCTGTCCAGTGATGGAGGGCCTCTTCTCCTTTCCCTCAGAGCTCCAAGATTACATTATGGAGGGCTTTTACTTTAACCTCCCCTTTTGGGGGGAGGGATAGCTCAGTGGTTTGAGCATTGGCCTGCTAAATCCAGGGTTGAGTTCAATCCTTGAGGGGGCCATTTAGGGATCTGGGGGCAAAAATTGGGGATTTGGCCCTCTTTGAGCAGGGGGTTGGACTAGATGACCTCCTGAGGTCCCTTCCAACCCTGATATTCTGTGAATGATAGCTGGTTCCATCCAGTTAATTGGTCTGCCTGGCTGCTGGATAATGAATTGAAAACATCTACTGTAGCTAGTAGAAGGTTCCTGGGACCATGCAAGTGGAGGCTTTTCACTGCCAGTAAGTTGGGCTTGATCCCCAGAGGAAGGGCTCTTTCTACATGGCACAGAGAAGAAAAAGCAAGAGCCCCATTCTCCTCCTGTGTCCTAGTTTTCTTCTCTCTGTTCCACTCACAGCAATGTCCCAGGAAGTCAAAAAGCAAGAGGGCACTTGAGGAGGACTACAAGAAGATTGTCTCTTATGGACCCATCCATCTCCTCGCCTCTCCCCTTTCTGGAGCACGGAGTGATGAGTTGGGGACAAAACTGCAGGACCTCTGGGGTATGTATGTCCCTTCCTGGATACCTGTACAAAGCCAGTTGAGGAGGAACAGTCCAGTCACACTTGCCCCCTGTTACATATAGCCCCATTAAAGGAGGCTGTTAAGATCTCTCCCCTGCAATGTGGCAGTTCGGGGTCTTTCAGCCTGTCACATCTCAACACTCCTATGTTGTGTTCTGCAGCAACTAGAAGTCTCAAGATGTAGAATGTGTATAGAGCCTAGTCTGCCCCACCGAATCTGCCTCCTCCCAGACCAGACGTCTGCCATGGCACAGAGTCATTTGGAAGACCAGGGAATGGCTTGGACGAGAGGAGCTGATGGCAGGAAGCCTGTAGAATCCAGTGATTAAGGGCCAGGCTTTTCAAGAGTTGGTGCTTCATGCTTTTGCAAATTGGTGGGTGCTGGGCTCTCTGGAGAATCTGACCCTAACTGTTATGAGTGAGGGACTGATTAAGATCAGGGCTTCAGATTTTTGGTGTTAACTGACAAATGCCAATAAAACATCCAGATCCAAAAAAACAATCAGTGTTTATCCAATAAAATGCTGGAGATGGTGGTTTGTACCTAGAGTTTGTCTACATGGAGCAGTAATGCAGACTACAGGGATGTGACTTCTAAAGCACACTGTGTTTGTGCATGAATTGGTCTGTGTAGATCCTGCCAATGCACACCAAGGTTCCTGAGTGTGCTGTAACATTTGAAGCTGTCCTACATTAATGTGCACTGGCAAACATTACAAGTGTAATAAGTATTGTGTATATCTGGGATCGGCAACCTTTGGCCTGCAGTCCACCAGAGTAAGGCCTCTGGCAGGCTGGGACGGATTGTTTACCTGCTGCGTCTGCAGGTTTGGCTGATTGCACTGGCCACAGTTCGCTGCTCTAGGCCAATGAGGGCTGCAGGAAGCAGAGGCCAGCACATCCCTCAGCCCACGCTGCTTCCCGGAGCCCCCATTGGCCTGGGATATTAAACCGTGGCCAGTGGGAGCCATGATCAGCCAAACCTGTGGACACAGCAGGTAAACTGGCCCAGCCTGCCAGGGGCTTACCCTGGTGGGTTACCAGCCAAATTGTGGGGACACACACACACACACACACACACACACACACTCTGCCTTGAAAAACCTCCCAATTTTGGGGGGCCATCTACATAAAACTCAAATGGCTAAAAATAAGCCCTAATTCAGAGACAGCCCTGAAGTACACAGGCCTTATGGACTGAGTGTCTCTGCTGTAGTGCAGTGTCCCCTACTCATTAGTGTGGAGATCAGTAGCCATGATGGCTCTTGCATATCATGAAGTGACCCCACTTTCCCAGGCCTACTTCAGTGGCAGGCTCTCTACTAAGGAATACAATTCTGGTTCTTCCTTGTAACTGCTTTCTTTTTCAGGGCCACACCTGTGGATTCCTGGTGCCCTGGTAATGCTGCTCATAGCCAGCCTCTTTGTTCTGGTTGCTATAGCTAAAGCCATGAAGAAATGAGTGATGTCAGGAGAGCACAATTTCTAAATAAACCTGCCACTTGCAAGGAGGGTGTCTGTCTGCTTCTTTAAACAAACTTCTCTGGAAGAACAGGCTGCTTGTTTAGAGGAGGGAAGCTGGTATAATGCTCAAATGGTTCAACCACGTGAGTCTCTTGGCTGCTTATGTTCTCTTGTGCCTATAGCTGCTGACACAGAGCAGAATTTCCCAGCATATCCCACAACATAGGAGCCCCCATGAGCAAGCACTGTACTAGATTTACAAAGCTTAACCACTCTATGGAAACAAAGGTAGTAAGCGGCTGGAGCCATCAGCCAGGAAACAGGATATTAGGGGAGACTTACAAAGGGCAGTGAGGTGATTGAGCCTACTCCAACCAATGAGCTGGGTGCTTAACACTACTTTGTGCCTCTGACAATCAAGCCCCTGCTGTCCCGAGAGTGTTGGTTTTAAAGGGAATGCATCCGATGAAGTGAGCTGTAGCTCACGAAAGCTTATGCTCAAATTTGTTAGTCTCTAAGGTGCCACAAGTTCTCGTTTTCTTTTTGCGAATACAAACTAACACAGCTGCTACTCTGAAACCAGTTTTAAAGTGGATGGTGATGCACTATGCTGGTTAACCACTGAAACAGTGAGCTGCAAGTGTTGGTTCCCCAAGGCACTTGCTGAATGGAAACACTTATGGGAAGAAGAAAAGGAGGACTTGTGGCACCTTGGAGACTAACAAATTTATTTGAGCATAAGCTTTCATGAGCTACAGCTCACTTCATCAGATGCTCACAAAAGCTTATGCTCAAATAAATGTGTTAGTCTCTAAGGTGCCATAAGTCCTCCTTTTCTTTCTGCGAATACAGACTAACACGGCTGCTACTCTGAAACCTGATTGTGTTCAGTGTCATACCCTGGAGGTTCCCAGTGGTGTCAGGAGGGAATAATCTCATTATGCAGGGTGTATTAATTCACTATTTATTCAAAAGTCCTCAGTTGTACATGTGCCATGCTATGGATTAGAAATAGGTACAGGAGTTTTGATAGAATGGCCTAGTGCATTATGGAGTTCCCACTGATAAATGGAAGAGCTGCTTTTTTGACTCCAGGGGGATGGGAGGGGGAGGGGGGGGAGAGAGAAGTAAGTCAGCCCATCAAGCCTCTGCAGCTCTGAGAGATGTGTGTACCATTCTACCTATCTGTATTTATTGGACTCTGCTAAATAGGAATTGTTCCCAGGAGCCAACTTATTCCCCATTACTATATAGCAAGAGAGACTCCTGCAAAAGGGGGGATGGAATCCTCCTATCTGACTATGCTGCAGCTCAGTTAAACTCCATCCATGAACCTGTAGGGACTCTCAGGTTTCACCCCTGTCCTGCTGCACTTAAAGATTTTCCTGCTAGCTCGATTCCTAACCCCTGGTCCTCTTCTGCCTTAACTAAAGGGGCAAAACTGGGGCTTCTAATAAGCTTGATGGATTCAAGCTCTAGCCTAGAA
Source organism: Dermochelys coriacea (assembly GCF_009764565.3). Taxonomy (NCBI): domain Eukaryota; kingdom Metazoa; phylum Chordata; order Testudines; family Dermochelyidae; genus Dermochelys; species Dermochelys coriacea. Next base: position 3,790,072 of record NC_050079.1, on the reverse strand, counting down.
GTCTCCATTCAGATTTCATTCCTCTTCTCTCTCTCAAGAGGGAGCTCTTTAGAAAAAAAATCCAATGGGAGTAAGGTGCTTAAATACCTTTGCAGATCTTGACCTAAGTGAGCAAGGGGCAGTTGTGAGCCCACAAGAAAGCTGTGATGATCTGCAGGGACATTAGCTGAAGTGCTCTAGCTGAAATAGGTGAGATGCCAGGTGCTCTAGGCTCTGTCTTCAGGTAACTAAGGCCCCTTAATCAGACAGAGAAGTTGGCATCCATGAAGAGTTTCTCTTATGGCAAATCAATTTCACAGTGGGGTAAACTGAGCCACAGCTGGTAGCCTTCGGCAAATAACTTGACTCCTCTGTGCCACGGTTCACCCATCTGTAAGGAAGGTATTATTCTGATCCTCATGCAGTGCATCAGGTTCAGAACAAGGCACAGAATGCAGGCCACTTACTTCCAGTTCCCTGCTCTGACTGCTAGACAAAACTCCTCTCCCCCACCCCACCATGGGAAGGAGCACAGAAAGGGGCTCATCTACAGCATGATTGTGCTTGCCAAGCAAGCCTAAGCACGGCTCTCCAGCTTGCTAGCGCCCTGCCCATCCCTCTCCGCTCATTGAGGGAGCTATGTGGACTGGGCAAATTCCTCTGAACTAGCCCCCCCTTTGCCTGGAAGAGAAGCTGGGTCTACAGGTAGCTGTGGGAAGCGGTGATGACTTTCCCATTCTTGCCACTGCTGGAGGAGGATGTGGTTGCACCTTTCTTTGGATAGTAGAGGACAGTGAACCAGATGAATATGAAGAGACCTGTGGAGACAGAATGGCCTCGGTCAGGGTGGAAACGTTGGAATCTGTCCGGCTGGCGAACACTATGGCTAATGGCCCAGGTACCTTTAGCAGCACAAGTTTGAACCTAGCCTCATTAGCTCTTAGTATGCACAGGTGAAAGCAGAGATTGTCTCATACACCGTTCCAGGGGGAATGCCACCTGTCTCCTGCTGCCTCAACAAGCCCATGGACCTCCGAGGTGAAGCTGAAGGAAGCTCCTAAACTCACTTGCCCTAGCTGAGCCGCTGTTAATGTTCCATCTCTCGCTAAAGGGGGGGATTCTGAAGAGTAAACTCTTGCAGGGGGAGAGTGCAGGTGGGGCGGTAGCCACCTGCGTGCCATCCCTCCCACCCCCTGAGAGCTACATCCCTCACTCCTGGGGCAGGCAGCTCTTTAGCTCTGTGCTCCTCAGAACGCTGCAGTTGGGCCTGGCCCCCCAGAACTGCCTTCCTCTTTAACAGGGAAGCGTGGCCTGCAGAGAGGTCCCAGCATGCACTGCTCTAGCTACAAGAGGTCCGAATGGCTTTCCATTCAGTTCAGGATGTAGCACTGTTCTTTGGGACCTATAGTGCTAGTGGGTCACATCTCTGTATTAACGGGGAGGGCAGCTGTGATCTGGTCCACTCTAAGCCACAGCTGTGGCCCTCCAGCCTGGGGTGAGTTGCCAGCGTAGCCGCTCGGCAATGCCTGGGCACCATTGGTATGCAGTGCCGCCTGGCTTTGTGCTTTAGCTGGCAGCTATGCCCTGACCTTGGAGAGAGTTCAGTACTGTGAAGAGGTACACTGCAGGCACGGACATGGCGCCGTAGGTGAAGAAGGCCAGCCCCCATGTGGCTCCCAGCAGGCAGGAGAGGCCTAGCACTGTGAGGCCCCCCTTCCAGGCCTCTATTTTCTCCTCCTTCCCCGCTGTGGCCCGCTGCAGGCTGAACAGCTTCCAGGCTACGACCACGAGGACCAGGGTGTTGAAGAGGAGGATCAGGCCGAAGTAGCTGCAGTTGGTGACGTAATGGACCACCAAGTGAGCGGAGTCTATCCAGCACCTGCAAGGGACCACACAGTGAGCCTGGACGGCGGGTATAAGTTGTCAGAGCTGCGGTGGGTGGCAGACAATGGAATGGGGCAGCACCCCAAGAAATTGCTCCTGTATGGATCGGCGCACATGGCTCTCCAAGCATGGGGACCCCTCTTCAGAGAGTCCTTCCTAGAAGGCAGGGCCAGGTGCTTTCAGAAGGAGGGTGCGGGTAGAAGGTTGACAGGGTCTGTGGGCGGGAATGCCCCGGTGCTAGCGCGCCCCTGGTCTGTGATGTTGGGCAGTGACGTTCTTCCCCCTCTCTCACCTCGGGAACTCCAGCGAGCACAGCAGCAGTCAGCGAAGCCTGAACACATGTGGCAATGGTGTGTACGGGGATAGGGCAAGCAATCCTTTTAAACAAAGGCTTCCTGTGGGGTGGAGCAGCCAAGCTCTAGGAATGGCCTCCACTCCCATCCCTAGACCATATGATCCTGCCAGGAGCAAGCTGGAGCATGGATGCTGAAGGCCAGATTTTGCTTTCCTTGTTTGCCCCAATTCCCTGCTGAGGTCTGTAGGAGCCATGGCTGCCCAAGGAAGACACAACTGGGCCCTGAGTCTTCCCCTTTCACTTCTACAGCGGGTGGTGTCCCCATGTCACAGCTGGGGCACAGTCTGGGCGTAGCGCTATGCATGGGGGGTGCGTGAGTCCTCCATGTGGGGAGGCTGCACGTGCCTGGACCGTGGACCCTGAGGCCCACCCCTACTCAGCTGCCTTCTCCTGAAGCTCCACCCATGCTCCGCCTCTGGCCCTGCTAAGCCCCCTCCCCGAAGCCCCCCCCACCCGCTACTCACTGGCTGCCCACTCACTGCTTGCGCGTACCTCTTCACCCTGTATTGCGAGGCCCCCATACGGGCAGAGCTGGGACGGGAAGAGGCAGAGCCGTGGGGGAAGAGGACGAGTGGGAGCGGGGCCTTGGGATGGAGCACAGGCCAGGCTACAGCTGGGACACCCACCATTTCAACGGCAGTGCGCTCCAAAGGCGGTGGGCTGTCTGTTTGGGGAGGCTTAGCTTCCCCTGGCCTCTTATACCTGCCAACTCTGGAGCTATACAAGGGCTGCCTTGCAGTGAATGGGGTGGGCTTGTTAACACCGCTGCAGCAAGCTTTTAGTGCTTAACCTTGAACAGAGGGCAAAGCTGAAGAGCAAAGAAAAGATGGGTCCAGTTTCCTTTCTAAGACAGCAAAGAAATAGGAGCGGGCTTGCTTTGCCCAAGCCAAGACATAGCTAATCCACACCACCGAGAGCCAGGAGTCAGGGTGCAACTTACAGGTCGACGGTGGTCCGGTTGGCCATATCCATAATGGTGTGTTTTCCATAGCTGTTCATGCTGCCTGTGATGGTGACCACGAGAGCAGGGAAGCCTGAAAAAGCAAAGGGAGGGGTCCGTGAATGCCTGAGGAAGGGGGAGATGGGTGGCTTTTTTTTCCTTTCTGTTTCTAAATGCTCTGACCTCTTGTCCATCTACGCCTAGGTCCAGGCGTGGTCTGAGACAACAGGCAAATCTCAGCGGACACAAACTGTTTTAAGAAGCCATTTTGCGGAGCTGTGATATCATTTGGAGACTTAGGTTGGGTGGGCTCTGGTCTCCTTCTCCTGTACTCCCAGCAGTGTTGCTGTGCCTTGTGAACCGCTGCTGTGCCCCACCCCAAGGGTGGGGGGATTGATCTCTGATAAAGGTAGATATTTAAAATCCAGAGGATCTAACCTTCTTACTAAGGGAGGTCAGACTTTGGTCCCAAACAGGTTGGCTGTGTCCCTTTAAGAGCTGACCCTAAGCTCTCCATGGCTAGGGAGCCCACCATTGAGCCTGACAATCCAGCCCCTAGCAACCTGGGGGAGATGCAGCCTACCCCAGCCGATGAGGGACAGCTTCACCATGTAGTGCTGCGTGTAGATGTTGGTGACTTTGATGACCAACAGGTAGAGTTGAAAGGCCTCAATGGCCATCCAGGTGAAACAGCAGAGCAGGGAGTAGTGGGTGAAGCCTCCGATGCCCTTGCATAGCCCTATATGGCCCAGGCTGAAGATCCGTCTGTTCAGCAGATAGGCCAGGTTCAGGAGGAGCAGGCTGCTCGTAAGGTTCACGTGGATCTTGGCCGTGTCATTGGACTTGAATATTTTGTAAGCCAACCTGAAAGCAAAATGAGGCTCAATGAAAACCCAAGACAGCTCACGAAAAGAGTGACACCCATCAGAGAGCATCACTGCTCTCAGAGCTCCAATTCCCCGCTGCCTCTTGGGAAATCAAGGAGCGGTTACTCTCATCCTTCTCTGGGGGCGAGATAGGCCCATGAATGTGGGTTGTTGATTTAATCTCTCCCACCATGGAGAGAGAGAGAGACACATTAACGCCAGAACTTCCTAATGAAACAGAGCAGAGAGAGACGTGGCACGACCCAGGGGAAAACAAAGGACCCGGCTGGGGGAAGAGAGGATGAGGGGGAGGAGACTGGAAGCCCTTTGGGGCAGGGACTCTTTTGTTGTTGGTATTTGTGTGCATGGAGACCAACACGACAGCACCCTAGTCCCTGGTTGTGACCTCTGGGCCCTACTGCAAGCCAAGTGACTGGCAGAAAAGGGAACAAATGAGACACTCAGAGGCTGCCCCTTGCAATGGGGTGACTGCGGCACGAGGGATGCCTCAGGAACGCCGGACCATGGATGGTTCTTGCTTCCCTTCCCTTTGACTCGGGGGGGATTTGGGGCCAGTCTCAGCCCTGGTGTAAGCAGATGGTACAACCAGTGAAGTCACTGGAACTGCACCAGTTTGCACTAGGGCTGAGCTTGGCCCATAGACTCTGCGTTCGCCCAGTTCCAGGCTCCAGCGGGAGGGCTGTATAGGGCGGGTGGGGATGCCAGGAACATTCAGAGAGAGCCCGAGAGAGAAGCTGGAAGCGTCCTACCTTAGAGCAAAGTACAGGCTGATGGTGAGGGCTGAGAAGACCACAGAAATCCCGCAGCCGACATCTGCGATAGTAAATAACATCTGGGCTGTGGCATTGTCTAGGGACGGATTCTGTCAAACACACACACAGGCGCTGGGTTACCACAGGTGCGGGCTGGTGCGACAGCAGTCAGCAGAGGATGCGAGAACATGGGCAGCTTAACAACCTGTTGGAGAAGCGGGGACGGCAATGCTGACCTTCTGGGCAGGGTTGGGGTGGGAATTAAAGGGAGGGCTGCTGGTGCAGGTCCAGCTTGGAATGCCCCTGGGTGAGGAGAAGGGGAGTGGAGTGTGAGAGAGCTAGTCAGGCTACCCGGCTAAGTGCAGCACAAAAGGAGAGATGTGATTCTGAGCAGACCAGTCACTCCTGCCATGTCCTGTAAAGATGGGCGAAGGATGAGCGGGGATTAGCTATGGTTGCAATGGACAGTAAAGGCTGGGCAGCACCTCAAACTGGGAGAAGAGAATTTAAGTCTCTCTGCTTTGGTATTGCAGGCCAGATGCTTAGCTGGAGAATGTCCCCCTCCGCCATCCAGCCACTGAAGGTGTTGGATTGGGTTTGTTGCTGATTAGAGACCAGGGGCTAGGAGAAGTGGAGCTCAGCTTTGTCACTGGCGCCGGGCTGACTTTCTACAGGCCTCAGATGAGGTGTAAATGTACAGCCATCATGCCAGTTCATATATGGAACAGCTCCAGCGCAGATTGGACCTGGCCTCTGGAGCTCAGGATGGAGCAGGCAGCAGAAGCCAATGTAAAAGCAGTAGGTGCAGAATATACGTGATACCATTAAGAGGGTGAAGAAGGTCAGGTGATCACAGCAGCACATGGTCTCCCTGTCTCTGAGTTCGGTGAGGCAGCCAGATGTGTTCCATCCTCCGCGCCTGCCTGCAAAAGTCACATGGAGAAACCACGGAGTGGAAACCAAGCACATCCTCAATCCTCGCTGCGCATAGCCACCAATGAGAAACGGAAGCTGAATGGCCCTGTGAGTGCCCTGGAGACCTCAAAGCGCAGCTTGAGGCGACAGTGTAAAGCCTCCAGTTTGGGGAGGGTATGGTAAAGGAAAGGACATGGGGTGAGATGAAGGCCTCATCTGTCATGGCTTGCAAAGACCATGGTATGGGCTCAGATGCGATACTGTTGGGGGACATATACATATATAGGTTGGTGTCTGTCTAGCCTATGAGAACAAAGGACATATACCATGTGACAGCTTCTGGCACAACCAGAGCCTGGACATTAAGTTATTAAATGTGAAATACATCTTGAGGCAGAGATGAGGAGGGGAGGAGCCCATTAGATCCATGTACATGGGCTGGTATTTCTGTGCAGGTTCCTGTATCGCTCACCTGGCTACAGATAAATTCTGAGGTCTGCTCACCAGAGGCCTCTCTAGGGATTATTCTAACAATATGTTGGCTCTAGTGGCTCCTACCTGCCTTAGGGCCTGCCCCCACGCCATTGAACAGGAACGGACCCAGGACTGGGCACTTCAAATTTGTGAGCAATTGCAGTTAAACACACACAAAAAGCCAAACACGTCAAGCAACCGCAGCCCAACCAATTCTGAGTGAGCGCCGGCGCCCAACGGTGTCCGTGTCGCCTTCCAGACAAGGCCTCGGCGCTGGAGGGGGCAGGCGCTCCACAGAGGTGAAGAGGCAGACTGGCGCTGCCCCACTGCTGCTAGCTCTCAGCACAAAGAGGTTGGCAGGGCGGCAGGGTCCCGCGGATCTAGTCCCACCCTGGTAGGCCCGAGGTACAGTCCTTTCTGGATGCATGGCTTGTCTCTGCAAGACTTTTCCTGCTCTCGTCTCGAGCCTCTCTGGGCTGTGCCAGGGGCTGCCTGCACTCTCTGGGTGAAGCTAGTGTTTATTCTCAGTCCTGTCGAGGCCCTCCACCTCACGTACCTTTCTTGGTGTCCCAGAAGACGCACTGTCGGGCCATGTTCTGCAAAGACAGCGTGGGTTAGTGAGCAGGGTGGCCTCCCTCGGTGAGGAGGAGAGGGGAGGGGAGTGCTGGCTTACCTGGGGCAGTAGTCCGTGGGAGAAGGTGAGTTCTACACAGTCATTGAGTCCAGTGATTTGCCTGCCTCCCACTTTCACACTGACCATGACGTTGTCTAGCATGGTGCCTGTCTGGTCAGGGTCCTGCGGGACATTGGCATAGTTCCATGGCCACAGTTAGTCTGTACGCTTAAGGACCTCAAGCTCACAAGGGTAGTAGAACCCGTACCCACTTAGTGCAGTGCTCTGTCTCTCTCTAGTGGAGACTCAGTGGTTGATGAGCCCTCTTGTCTAACAGGGCTGGATCCTTTAGCTCAGGTAGTCGAGGTTCATGCCTTTAGAGCCAGCAATCCTAGGCTTGTTTCCCTGCTGCTGCTGCTGACCCACCGACAGGTGCAGCATCACAATGCAGCCCTTGCGCTGCCATGGGTCCTGTAAGACTCTGTATGGCCACAAAGGAGTTAATTCAGTCACCTGGCCTTTATACCTCTCCGCATCAGCTGTGGAATCAAGTAGTGGCTGTCATGGATCAGTGTCTACTTCATAAGGAGAATGTACCCTCGTGCTGCCAGGCATAATCTGATCCCCGCCATAGCCAACCCCTCCCTATTCAACACCGCCTGGTCAGTGAGATGCATGATGGGGGCGTTCACCTTCCTCTGGAGAATCAGGGATTGCTCAGGGCCAGAGGCAGGATGGCTAAGAGATCAGCTGAATCTCTACTCTGACTGTTACAGCAACACGTACCTTAAACAGGCCCACTTGTCCAATGTCGAGCACCAGCACTGCCACTTTGACGTAGTCTGTCTCATTGTGAATGGACCGAAATAGTCCCCTGGGGAGTTTTACGTTGCTCACGTTCCCCTTCACACTTGTGTCTAGCTCCTTGGGGACCTACACCATGGACCATTAATAGTGGATTATTATTTGCTAACAATGCCTTGTTCTTCTAGAGCACCTTCTTTGACGTTACTGACATAACCTGTGACCATATAAATCATTGTTGCAACCACTGTTATATATTTGCAGCAAATATTGTACAAAGGGTGTCGTGTGAGGTGTCTATGGAAAGGTTATGATTTGCTAATTATAATTATGCTGTCTGAATGTGTGTATCATTTTTGTAGTTGAAGTTATTGGCTATGTACTTTTATATCAATGTGTTTTGATTCTGAGGTAGCCTTAGTAAAGCATTTGGTCAGCTTCTTGAGAAAGGAATTTTCAAGTTAATTGCCCAATCAAGAAACACTTAACTGATGATAAACCTTGGGAGACTCCAATCCACATAAGAAGTCTTCCTGGGGATGTTCAAGATAGCAGGTGAGCAATGGCTGCCACCTATAAATAATGGAGTCATGCATGGACATATGACTTGCCCATGTGACTCCAAACTCCATTTTGCTATAATTTTCCACAGTAAGAACAAAGAGGGGTTCTTACACCTGGAAGAGACTATAAAAGGCAGCTGCCTCATTTCCATGTTGTCTTCAGTCCTGCTCCTTACTTCTGGAGGGACTTTGCTACAAACTGAAGCTCTGACCAAAGGACTGAATGACCCATCCCAGCTGTGGATGTTCTCCAGAGACTTGATTTGAACCTGCAGTTTATTCCATCATTGCTGCAAGCCTGAACCAAGAACTTGGCCATTACTGTATCTCACTGATTCCATTTAACCAATGCTAGCTCTCATCTATATCTTTTTCCTTTTTATGAATAATCCTTTAGATTTTAGATTCTAAAGGATTGGCAACAGCGTGATTTGTGGGTAAGATCTAATTTGTATATTGACCTGGGTCTGGAGCTTGGTCCTTTGGGATCGAGAGAACCTTTTTTCTTTTATTGGGATATTGGTTTTCATAACCAGTCATCCCCATAACGAGTGGCACTGGTGGTGATACTGGGAAACAGGAAAAAGAAAGGGAGTACTTGTGGCACCTTAGAGACTAACAAATTTATTTGAGCATAAGCTTTCGTGCATCCGATAAAGTGAGCTGTAGCTCACGAAAGCTTATGCTCAAATAAATTTGTTAGTCTCTAAGGTGCCACAAGTCCTCCTTTTCTTTTTGCGGATACATACTAACACGGCTGCTACTCTGAAACCTGGGAAACTGGAGTGTCTAAGGGAATTGCTTGTGTGGCTTGTGGTTAGCCAGTGGGGTAAAACTGAAGTCTTCTCTGTTTGACTGGCCTTGGTGTGCAAAGGAACCCCAGCCGTGGGCTGTAATTGCCCTGATTTAAGCAATCTGTCCTGAATTGCTATTCTCAGAAGCGTCCCACCAAGTGCAGCATTGTTACACCTTCCATCTCAGGATCCACAAACACTTTACACACACTAATGAAGCCCCTGTGAGGTGAATATTATTCTACCCACTACAGAGATGGGGAAACAAAAGACAGAAACAGGAAGTGACTCATCCTAAGTCACTCAGAACATCTGTGGCAGATCTGGGCCTAGAACCCAGGAGTCCTGATGCTCAGTTCTCCACTCTAGCCACTAGAAAACACTGCAACCTAGCTGTTGCCACACAGGCTGGGCATAACCTCTGTGAGAAGAAGGAAGTATTGCACATAAGGAGGACCTCGGTGCCCTACATTTGCTCGACTAACTTGGCCCACAGCAGCCATTGCGGTGAACGTGAGAGCTACAGATAGCAAGATACAGCTGCCAGCATCCCCCACCTTCTCCAAGTGGTGTTTTCAAGAGGATCTTTTCTTCATAGCTCTATTGCAGCTGGAATCATGAGCTCTGAAGAAGCACCTGGCTGCATCATGGCTTGCAGTACATTAGCAGGGGTTAACTCAACATGGCGGTTGCCTTCAGCACTCTGGTAGTGCAGCCATCCCGTGCTATCACCCAGGCCCTGAGGTGTCTGACTGAGAAGCTAGAGGCCCAATGAATTATTTCGCCCCTGCTCAGAAGGAGAAGATGCTGCCATTTTGGAAGGAAGCTGTTTGCTACCTCATTCGGCGTGAGCGTGAAGACGAGATCGTGGGTGATGGAGGTCCTCACGTTCTGGACCCGTGCCTTTGCCCTCTTTATATCTATGACGCTCTCATTCACATCCTTCCCGGTGAGGTACGCCTCGAAGTCAGGCCAGAAGCTGCAACGGGAGGAGGGACATGCTGAGAACTGGTGGAGGGGGATGGTGCAGCTGTTCCTGCCAGGCAGGAAATGGCCACCATGTACTAAGTGTCCTATCCCCAGGAAGCTGAGGCAAGGGAAGTGCTTCCTAGGCATATTTAAGCTAATGGGGAGCAGGGAAGAGAGCCAGAAAAGAGCCCAGCTGGTGTGGACTATGGGAATAACCCTTCCCAGTGTGGGAGGTCACAAACTCTTCACCTCAGCACAAGGCAAACTCTGGGACTGACAGACCCCTCCTAGAGTGGGGCTGGGGGAAACTCTGGCATAGACCCCCTCTGTCCAGAGGATGAGCCCTTTCCTGCTGAGGTGGAATGAGGGGGACCTCTGGGCCAGGTTCCTCCCTCCTGGGCCAGGATGTGGGGGAATCCTGGGTTGGCTGCTGTAGCACTGGCCTGCCCGTCTCCCTTAGCCATGAGGGACCTTCTCCAACAGAGCCCTGCCCGGGTGACACTCTCCTTCCCGCTCCTGTGCGCGCCCTCGCACCTGTGGATCTTGTCCCTCACACAGCTGCAGAAGGTGTTGTTCTCCTGCAGCAGCTCCTCACACGAGGAAGAGATGCTTGTGATTTTCTTGGCTGACTCCAGCTGTACTGGCAAATCTCCTTCAGTCAGGCCGATGTCACAGCAGCTGGGGTCAGAGTCCCCCCTGGTTTCTTTCTGCAAAGCTGAGGGAGGCAATCACAGCAGCGGGGGTGTTCCCAGGTCATCCCACATCCCGCTCACCCTCTGGCTGTCAGGGAATGTGCGGGGAGCAATTTGGAAATCCAGGGTTACCAAGAACAAAGGAAAGTGAGCAACAAGTTTCCAGGAGGCTGTGACTGCCTGAAATTAATGGGCGAGAAAAGAACCACGAGGGCCCCCCACAATGCTATTTCAGGGGCTCAGAGGGACTGCACTGGGGCACCTTACAGGGGAGCAGCGGGAGGCTGGTTAGCTGTGCCGGGGTGCGATCTGTGAGCCTTGGCAGCCCTTTGCCGAGCTTTCATTGCATGGCCAGAGGAATCTAACGGTCGATCAGAGCCTGCCCTCTGTGTTGGATTGACCTGCCCAGATGCTCTGAGCTGGATTCACCCCGGCGCGAACACCTGCAACGCCCCTGATGTCAAAGGAGTTGCACCGACTTCCTTTCGGTCTCTCTCCCTCCCGCGGGGATCCTGCCATCCATTTTCCTCTTGATTCCGCCCCTTGGCACCCATGCCAGCTCTCGAGGAGGGCTGGATCTGGCTCGCTCAGGAGACTGCCAGAACAGCAGCAGAGCCCAATGGCTGGCCAGGTGGAAGGAGAGACTCTTGAGAGCAACACAAGACACACTGTCTCTGCCCTCCCCTGGGATCTACTTTTGCTGCTGGGGGAGCTCAGGTTTGGAAACTGGTTTCCTACCTGACCTTCTGCCTGCAGCAACGGCATCTCCTCTTATTTCAAGCAGACTTTCCTCACTCCTAGCCAGTGATCTGGGCTCTCATCCTTTTTGCCTTGGACCCATGGGATCAATCTAATTGCATTGCAACTTGGCAATGGAGAGAGAGAGAATCAGCTCAGCATAAGACCTGATATAGAGCAGCTTTTGGGCTCTTGCAAATGAAGGCAGACCATGGTGCATGCGATTCTAGCCGGAGATGGGTCTAAACCAAACATCCAGATCCAAACGAACCTGAAAGTCAGCCCCCATGGGAAGGGCAGCACTTCATGGAGGCTGCGCCAGGCCCATGGAGCAGCAGGTATGTCACACCAGGGAGGTTTGGTGGCAGTGGCCTGGTTAATGATCAGATTGAATTCCCTGGATGTAAATCCCTGAATGGGATGTGGTTCTACCAATAAACCTGTGGGAGCAGCCTACAGCTAGGCATTAAAGCATCTCCCAGGCTTTTAGGATCATCTGGGGTGAGCCGATGGAACGGGGCCCAGGATGGGCTAAGGGACTGTTCGGGTGGGCTAAGGGGTATAACCAGGAGTAATGGGTGAAAGTGAGACAATAGCAATGTGGGCCGAATATGAAGGAGAACTTTCCTGGCAGTACTTAGTTTTCTATTTTCCTAGCCCTGTACAGACATTGGATAATTAATCCTACAGCACCCGGGAGAGGTAGGGTGGGTCACTAGTCTCATCACCATTGGCAGATGGGGAAACGGAGAAACAGAGGTGAAGTTACTTGCCCACGTCACACAGCAGATCAGTAGCACAGCCTGGATTGACTGAGGGCCTCCTAAGGGGACTCCTTCCTCAGGCCACTCTACGAGGCTGTGGCCCTGTCTCCCACAGGATGTAGTGGAGTCTGTCTGAACAGGGGTAGGTCTACTCTGCCTTCGGGCTGTGGTTACTCTCCCTCATCAGCCCAGCCCTGGCAGTGCCTCGTGGCATCACAGAGACAGAAGGTGGTTGGCTCGTTGGGTCATGGGAGCTGAGGGTGCGGGGTTGGGGAGGAGGTCTGGGTTGGGTAGCTGTTTAAGGCACTCTCGCATTGGAGGAGGAAGGAAAATGGAAAGCAGAGGCCGAAGGAAGCCTAACATGGATCTGCACCTGCGGCCCAGCTCCAGAGCACGCGGCCCGGTTCAGCAGAGGAGGGGACTCACCCTGGCACTTGTCTTGTCCTCTGACGCAGTCTGGAACAAAAAGGAAATGGACAAAACCACCAGGGTCAGTGAGTGGCGTCAGAGGAGGGAAAAGATCATCGCCACAATGCATGAGACCCAGCGGAAGAGCCATTGAATCACTCAGCGCTTCCTCGCTCCCGTGATGCTGGAGCCAGCCTCAGTTTGTCTTGTCCTATCTCTCCTCCTCGCCTTCATTTCTTTCCCCACCTCTCTCCCTCCCTCCATCGGTTCCCTTCCATTGGCTTAGAGCCACTGGAGCAGGGTGCGTAGGGCAAGAATGTCAAGACCCTGTAGGGAAGGAAATAGGAAAGACTAGGAGAGGCGAGACCATCAGTGGAGGGTCCCTTAATATCACCCCTTTGCCTCAGCCACATGCACGGCCAATCACACGCAGATTGTGAGGGAATCTCCTCGCCCGCATTGAGTTCACGCACATCTTCAGCATGGCACAGATGCCAATAGCAAAACCCTGGCCAGACCTACAGTTCCCAGTGTGCCAGCACCCTAACGATACACAGGACGCTATTCCACGGAATAGGTAATAATCCGTATCGCAGATCACTGTCCCTAATACCTAGCATGGGCATGCTACTGCCACAGGGCCAGATCCTCAGCTGGTCTGAAGCGATGTAGCAGCTCATGGGCTACCCAGTTATTTCTAGTGCCTTTCAATCCAGGGCTCTGTTTCAATACAACTGCATCAAACAGTGTTTTTTATAGCTAAGAAACCTCAGAAGATTAGCAGGGGGCTGGAGCTCTCCAGGGCCCTTCCAGCCCCACATTTCTGTGAGTCTAGCTATGTCAAGAGAGAATGATACACATAAAAAATACATTAGTACATTGCATTCGTTGGGCTGGTCATCTGGGCTCCAAGGGTTAACAGATTTTCATGTTCATGTCAGTTGCTTGAATGTTGCGCGAATGTTTGCTCGATCCTGCCCCACTTGGAGTCCCTGAAAAGACGCCCAGTGACTGCAGTGAGTGCTGGCTCGGCCCACAGCAAATGCTCAGATTATCTTTGGAGCATATTTGCATAGATACTTCCGGCAGGATTCCCCCAGCTCTGGCTAATGTGTGATGTTCCAGGGACATCCGCCGGCCTAGCAGAGCTGTTCTGGACACCCATGCATCATTCGGCAATAAAGCAGATCTGGCCTCCCGGGATGTAGCCGGTATACCCAGCATACAGCAGGCTGTGGCAGGCGACCCCTTTCCATTGGATTGGGTGAATGCTCATGATGTTGGTTCCCAACGTGCCCTACCCACGACAATGCAGGAAGCACAAAAATCACCCTACCAGCCGCTCCCCATCGGACACCAGGGGACTGGCACTACAGTCAGCCAAAAAGCCAGACTTGGTCACATGATCAGAGGGCAGGACCCTACCGGGCTGCAATGCAACATATAGCTCAAAAGCTTATGGGAAATCATCTCTCTTGCCATTCCTAGCTTTCAGCAGATCACTTTGGCCTTTCAAATGGAAGTGTCTGTCCCACTGGTTAAACCAGCACTGCAGTCCCGTGGTTAAACAGTTTGTTAAGGGCGGGGGGCACTTTTCCCTTTTCTTTCTCAAAGCCCCAGATGCACGAGGCCAAAGCATAGGAAAGCACCCAAAGCATCTGCAGGTGACACACACACACAGTGGGTGGCTTTCCCCCACTAGCATCTTCTCCTCTACTCACCCAGCAGTGGCAGGAGGCTCAGGGTTGTCACCATGAAGGAGTATTTCATGCTGTGCAGCAGATTCACCATTCTTCTTTCTCTTGTAAGTTTTTCTTTCTACCCACACGGTTCTCTGCACCCGTCCTGCTTCCTCTCTCTCTCTGGCTCTGTCGCCAGCCCTCTGCTCTGAGGTTTAAATTAGGCAATGGAAGTGTCATTTCCTATCTGAAAACTTCACAATCCTTCCTGCAACTTTACAGAGCAGACTCGCTGATACAGGGTTCCTGGCTGATGAGTGACAGATAGCTCGCCTCAAAGCTCAGAGCTGGGGTTCTCCTTTCCTGAGTCCTGACCCATCTCGGGGTGGTTCTGAGGGTTCCTCTCCTGTTGTTGTGGGGGCCACAATCCCATCTCAGCCCCTAAATCTCCTCTCTTCTAAGTGTCTGGCAGTAAACGTGCCCTCTGCCTCGGGTCTAAGGTCAATGCTGCTCAGTGGGTCAGAGGGCTAGAAGCGCCTAGGGAAGATGCGCCCCTTGCATTCCAGCCCATCAAGCACCCAGATGCTGTCATCTCTATGATGCCCCTATGCCTCCCGGCCCAGGAAAGTGATGGGCTCAACATTTTCTGGCCAGCGCTTGTGGCTTCTTGCTGGAAAGCTGGAAGGACCATGTGTGAGCCCCGAATATAAGTACCTTTCCAACAGCCCTTCACAAAAGCAGGAATACCAACTCCAGTCCATCAGAAATCAAGAGTCAGTTCCCCCAAATCATAAGGTTGGCTTAAAACTCAGGACACTCAAAGAAAAATAAATGCAGGGTTCCTTTCTATGCATTTTGGTGTCCCCATCATCAGGGGGCACATTTCCAAGCTCTTCCCCCCAACCCTGAGCATGAGGAAGGAACTTTTACAAAAATAAAAATTGAAAGCGGAGAGTGTCACCTAATCACATGACCCCAGGAGCTGGGGCTTTAAGAACAACCTCAAATAGCTTGAGACTTGCCGTAACAGCATGAGAGTTGGCAATGCTGCATGTGCCGTCAGTCCCAAGTTCCCAGCTCCTCCACACCACAGTGTAATGATGTCAGGCCCAGAACCCCTTGAGAGCTGAGCAAAGAGACTGGCCTAGCTGACCGCTCATGGGCCACGGAACGTGGATTCAGAATTAAAAGCAGGGAAAGCTCTCAGTGGGCTCGGTGGGTTTCCATTCCTTGAGCAGCATGGGCAAATCAACTCTGGGGACTGGAGTCTATTCACCCTTTCCCATCCCTGGAGCATCAGGGAGGGTTAGGAATAAACATGAGGCCAGATTTTAGAGAGGAAATATGGTTCAGTGCTTAGGCAGCTAACAAGATTCAAGGGACCTAGGATAATGGAGCCTACAAGCTTCTGTGCAAGACAGGAAGGGGCTAATGGGCTACTGAAGGCCCAATTCGCCCAAAGGAAGACACCTGGGGCTGGAAATAGGATTCCAGGGAGCGGCTGGAAAAGACGAGCCCTGCTCAGTTGCAAGGGGACAGGCAAAGAGAGCAGGCGTCTAGAGGGCACCCTGTGAAAGATAAAGGTGGTAAATCCAGGGGTGGGTCCCTAGCAGATCTCCCTAGAGGAAAAGGAAGAGTTTATGGGTATGTTGCTTAAGACTTGCTTTGACCCAAGGGCCTGGAAGGGGTAGATCTGTAGGTGACTAAGCTGGGAGCCTAAGTCGCTGCCCCCGAGAAAAATGTTGGAGAATGGAGGGAGCAGCAGACGAGTAGATAAGGAAACTGAGGCTTCTGCCCCACACAATGCTGGAAGGGGGTGATCTGGTGGGGGGGGAGGGTGCAGTTCTCTACAGTGACGGGGGGGCATTTGATCATTCAGAGATTCCTCACACACACTGGCATGCCAATCATTTGGCCCACCGCCATGAATGAGACAACCCTTTTTAAGCTAAAAGAATTTTTCCCACCTAGTTCAAAACTTGCTGAGTTGTCGCTTCTCTGTGTTGCTTGGATACATACGTTTCCCTCCGGTGGAAAGCCCCTCGGTATTTATTTGCCAGTCAATGGCCCCACCCCTTCATAACAACAGTCAGCTGGAGTATTTCTGCCTCCTTGCTCAAGAACGCTTGCACCACAGAGCTCGCTCTAGCACCCCGAGCCAGGTTCAGGAGATGTTTGCATAGACCGCTCTTCCTGTTTGCGTGTGTGTGGTGGTGGTGATGTTGTGGTTGTGTCTGTTTGTTGCAGTTCCAGGATTCTGTACTGTGTAATTCGCCATTGGTCTGAACGCCTGCCAACGTAAATCAGATGTAGGAGCTGCTCATCTTATCTTCCTTTTGCACGTGCCATTACCCCATGAGTGCATGTGTACAACTGCCCCCTTGTGGGAGCAAGCACAATGGTTTTTGGCACCCAGAACCCTAAACAAACGTAGCAATGGGGAAAAAACAACACCCGCACAACAGCTCTGCTCCCCGGGTGTCATCTCAGTGATGGTGCCTCGCTGTACCGGAGACGCTCCGGTGAGCACTGACAGAGCCCGGGCAGCTATGGGACAATGTGCTGGAACCTGCTGGGGCTCATTCCACACCAGCCAAAGCAACATGATCCTGCATGAAATAAGTGAGTCAAGGCAGCTGGGCATGCAACTTTCAGCTCCGAGGGTAAGCTCTGTGGGGCAGGAACCCCGATTTGGCGTTTGTACAGCATTTAGCACAGAGAGCCCATAACAAGGCCTCCTATGCACTACAGTAATACCAATATAGATTAATAATCGGTTTGTGCATGACCCACACATTTTTCCACATTTAATCACAGGGCTGTAATTCAGCCTCCTAAGCCAGTTGTGTGTGAAGCTAATAAATTAATTAACGTAATCACTTGGTACCGGGCCTGGCATGGGAATCCCACTAATAAGTCTCAGGCATGAGCCAAGGTGGTACCTGGGAGACTGGCGCAAGAAGGAAATGATGGTAACAGCGAAGGACCACTCCCCCGCCACGTTTCTGGGTGAGTGTTCGCAGTGGAGCCTTTGCTAAATGCTCACCAGAAAGAATATGAAGAGAACGCAACAGTTTCAGGGCTCAGCACGTAAATACTGGGAAACGGTAATGGCAGACCTGCAGGGATCACCTTAACTATGCCCCTGTGTGTATGCGCATAATGGCACGATCGCTCTCAATTTCCCAGTCATGAACACCACAATTTTACCTCGCACTTTTCATCCATGGATCGCAAAGGAGGTCAGCATCATTGTCCCCATGTTACAGCTGGGGAAACTGAGGCACAGAGGTGCATTGCCTGAGGCCATTTAGCAGCAGAGCTGGGACTCAAATCTAGCTCCTCCGAGTCCCAGCACACTAGACGCTCGACCACACAACCTCTCTGCAATGTAATATATCATTTCTTCTGGGATGGCAGCCTTCTGCATGCCCCCAATAGGCCCTGGCCATTAACAAACACACATGCACGTATTTGTCTTTCATCTGCACAGTGGCCTATGTGTGGGAATGTGCACAATGAGGCTCTCCAGTGGGAGGCAGATGCAAAATCATGTAAAAACTTTTTTGGACCTAACTTTTTGCTGATGTTTGTGATGCTACAGACTGGGGCCTAAGGGTCATACTGGCACTTGGCTGGGGTGACCCGCATAATTTATTGAATTGAATGAAAAGAGCCCAAGCATAGGCCAGATACACCCATTACGCATTCTTCCTCCTACAGACGTCTGGGCAGGGAGGGCAGACGTGGCTTTATTGCTACGTAGCTAGGATCACTCATGGGGCTGTCTCGTGAGCAACTCTCTCCAAAGAAGTGGCAATACAAATGTTTATAACACATCCTGTCACCCCGGAGTGCGTTTTCTTCCACCGTGGGTTGTTCCTCTTTTTCATTGAGAAGCCCTTGGCCTTTTCCACGCTGAAGCATGTTCGTTGTGGTGATCTCAGCATTTTGTACCTGGCATTTACAGTCGGGCCAGTGATGACTCTCCAAGTGCTGTGTAAAGGCGATTGAGAGGAGGCTCTGGTACTTGGGAGGAAGACCGGCCTTGTGGCCAAGACGTGGGCTGGGAAGCTCTGTTACCACATAGGCAACTTGCTTAACCCCTGAGTCTCCCCAGCGTCTTGTGCAAATGGGTCTCCCAGGAGTGTTGTGAAGCTTAGTTCAAGAGCTGGAAAGCACGCCGAGCTCTTCAGGAAAGAGGAGCCCACTGGTAACCATGCCACACCGTGGGAACCGTAAGAGTTTGTGGCAGTTCTCTTGGGCATGATGGGATTACACAGGCCTTGCTCCTCAAAGGTGCCCCATGGAAATCTTTGGGAGTGAGGTGCCTAAATCTCTTTGACAACTTGGGTCCTAATTCCCATTGCCTTTCAGTGCCTACCTGCCATGTGCACTGTTGAAAATCTC
Source organism: Dermochelys coriacea (assembly GCF_009764565.3). Lineage (NCBI taxonomy): Eukaryota > Metazoa > Chordata > Testudines > Dermochelyidae > Dermochelys > Dermochelys coriacea. The sequence continues at coordinate 3,771,452 of NC_050079.1, read as the reverse complement.
TCCCTAAAAATACAACAGGGATCAAGTAGAGAATAAAGTCCCAGTGACAGACTGCAGTGGAGTGGGAATGCTGTAATACGCAGAAATCAGATGTGACACCATTGAAAACTAGATGCATTCGCCACGTAATATTTTATTTCAGGCGCGAGGGCTCTCTGGGCATTTAGATAGATTATTGATTCCTATGTTAGGCTGGCAAAAAATGCATGAAATAGACTAGGTCCATGATCCCCCATCAGAGAAGGCTGCAGCTCTTGCTGGCTTATAACACACTGTCTTTTCCAGTGACGTTTATACTGAAGGGGTGATCTATCTGGGAGCCCACTGCAGTGCTACAAGAATGGTGTTTAATGCAGCTGGGAACCAGGCAGGGCTGGACCCGAGAGATCCAGAAGGGAATGTGCAGAGAGAAACCGAGCTGCTGCCGTGCTCTTAGCTAATAACAGACTCCATGCTGGCAGCTCCCAGTTCAGAGTGTCTGGGTGTACGTGTGTGAATTTCCATACATTTCTTGTGATTAACGTGGCCACGTGTAGCAAAGCAGGAGCATTAGACAAATGTGATGCGTCCACCTCCCTCTGGGAGTGTGATGCCTGGTTCTTGACGCACAGGACAGAGACAGTCCCAGCTGTGACCAGAGAAAGCAGGAGATTCAGTCTGTGCTCGTGCGGCCGGTGCTGAAAGGCATCGTGGTGCTATCAGAGCTATTCGGTGAGGGGTAGGACTTCGACTTTCTGACCTGCCTCATCATTGTCCAGTACCAAAGGAAGATGAGGAAGCCTGCGAGAGAAGGGAGAAATGGGTGAGTGCTCACTGGGCAGGGGCAATGCAGAGAGCAGGACAATGGATCACCTGACTGCGGGGGGAGGCTGGCCCCCTGCCTGAGCATCCCATTACTCCTGCCCTTTAACTATACGGCAGATGAACTGAGCTAAAGGGGTCTCGGCTCCATCACTGTACCAAGGTAGCAGAGCACTGTCTCGAGCCTTAGCTGGTGGCACCCTCGTGTGGCCACTGGGTGCTATTGCACAGAAAATCCCGGGGCCCTGCAGGAGAGATCCCTACATACAGCGAGGCACGCTCTAGTATGGAGGGGAGCCTCTCCCCCATGGTGAGGAATAGGGCACAGGGTTGTGTCAGAGCCTCATCAGCTGCTCCTCGGAGAGACTCCATTTACCCCCGAAACTCGCCCCGGGGTGACGGCATGTCTCCGGGAGAGGGCGAGATGGGGAGAGTGCGCCCGGCCCAGCGCGCTCACCTTGCAAAGTGTTGATGATGGTGAAGAGGTAGATGACGACTAGCCGGAACGATCCCGAGGAAAAGGAGAAGAACGCCAGTCCCCAGGGGATGCCCAGCACAAGGCTCAGACCGAGGAGCACCAGGGTGTGCTTAAGCTTGTGGCCTCTCTTCCTCTGCCTCAGGATCTCCCACACCATGGCTCCCAGCATGACCAAGTTGAAGAGGAACATCAGGCTGAAGATGCCCAGATTGACTATGTTATGGATCAGGGGGGCTGTGATCCAGCATCTGGAGGGAGGAGAAAGGCAAATAGTTCAGGTCCATAATCCTCTGGGTTAAAAGGGGCTGAAGGTCTGATCGGAGAGCTCGGGGGGACCCACTGGCACATTCAGCCTCCAGCCCAGAGTTAAACATGGAGGCTGGTCTCCCAGCTGATGTAAAGCTGTACAGCTCCACTGAAGTCACGAGAGCTTTGCTGATTTATGCCAGCTGGGGATCTGGATGGACTGAGAGGCGGGAGGAAGAAAAAGTTTCAGGGAAAACCCCAGCAGAGGGGATGTAATCTGTTGGTATGATCCAGGGTCCACGCCGTGTGAAACTGACTCACGGGAGGAGGCACTGCTAGCCATGGTATAACCAGGAACACGGTGACGCCATTCCAATTACTCACATGGTTGCATTGGTGGATTTCTCAAGGGATTCAAATACTTCAATGTGGAATGGTCCATAATTTGTCTTATCCGCCAGGAAGATCACACCCACAATAAAGATGGGAAGTCCTGGATGCAGAGAACAGCATTAGGTAGTTTCCCTAGCCTCAATTCCTCTCTTTGCAGGTCCTTGAAAAAGGAGCCCATCCTTTCTCCTCCTTAGGAATTGACCATGTTGTTCTCCCATACCCTTTGTCACCCGAGCGGTGGACTGAGGACAGTGCATTGAACAGGGATGGTTGGGTACAGCTTTGGGTCCTCATGTTCACACTGCTCATAGGTTCATGGGTGTTAAGGCCAGAAGGGACCACTGTGATCATCTACGACAGGTTTCAGAGTAGCAGCCATGTTAGTCTGTATCTGCAAAAAGAACAGGAGTACTTGTGGCATCTTAGAGACCAACAAATTTATTAGAGTATAAGCTTTTGTGAGCTACAGCTCACTTCATCGGATGCATAGAATGGAACTCCCAGTCTCTATTCAAACCCAAGTTAATGGTATCTAGGGTGGCAATTTTGCAACAGAAAAGCCTCAAAAACAGACTCCAATGAGAAACTGCTGAGCTTGAATTAATATGCAAACTAGATACCATTAACTTGGGTTTGAATAGACTGGGAGTGGCTGGGCATTGTACATATTGAATCTATTTCCCCATGTTAAGTATCCTCACACCTTCTTGTCAACTGTCTAAATGAGCCATCTTGATTATCACTACAAAAGTTTTTTTCTCCTGCTGATAATAGCTCATCTTAACTAATTAGCCTCTCACTTATAACTTATCTGTATGTGTGTGTGTAGATAGATAGATAGATATAGATATACATCTATCTTACTATATGTTCCATTCTATGCATCCGATGAAGAGAGCTGTAGCTCACGAAAGCTTGTGCTCTAATAAATTTGTTAGTCTCTAAGGTGACACAAGTCCTCTTGTTCTTTTTGTGATCATCTAGTATGACCTGCTGCACAGCACAGGCCAGAGATGTTCACCCAGTGCCTCCTGCCCGTAGCTGGTGTTTGAGTGACCGTGTATTTTTTTTTTTTTTTTTTTACAGAGACAGCCAGTCTTGACTTAAAAGCCTTAGTGATGGAGACACCATTGCCGCCAATGCTTTAGGCACAATTCTGAACAGTGAGGGGACTGATCTCTAGCCTGAATTTCTCTAGCTTTAGTTTCCAGATATTGGTTCGTCTTACGCCTTTGCCTGCTAGATGAAACAGCCTCTGCCCTCAGAAATCTCTTCCACGTGTCGGTACTTATGGACGGTGAGCAAATCATCCTCTCATCCTTGTGAGAGGAAAGTCTTCTAGGGGCACAGAGGCCTGGAGTTCTCAGGGCCATCTGGGCCTCCTTTCGTACTCACCCCAGCCCACCATGCAGAGCTTGAAAATGAAGTGCTCCACATAGGTGTTGAAGACCTCCACCACCAGCCTGTAGAGATTGTAGCCCTCAATGCCCATCCAGGTCAGGCAGCAGAGCAGAGATAGGTGCAGGAACATGCCGCCGGCTTTGCAGGCTGCCTCGCTGCCGATGGAGGCCAAGTGCTCAGTGATGAGGAAGCTCACATCCAGCAGGAAGATGGCCCCCAGCAGGTTCATGTGAATGTAGATGTTTATGGTGCCGTCTCTGTGCTTCCTCCTGGGAAAGGGAGAGGAAGATATTTCACTCCTGATCGTGTCTGGGAGTCCCAGACCCAGCACCCACAAAAGCGCATGATGGGGTCCCAGTGCTTTGATTCAAGCAGCTCACACTAACCGGAGACACACAAGAGATCTGTGTCTTAACAACAGGAGATTGTAAGCCCAGTGCCTATTCCACATGTGCATAGCCAGCTGATGGCTGAGATGGGTGAACTTATTGAGCCACCGGTAACTGCAACAGGTGAGCGATCCTGGTCCCCTTGTTCCACTGGGAAGCTACATCTCATCTGGCCTTTGAACCATGTGTCTAGGTGACGGGTTTGGCCATTGCATACAGCCTAATTTCTCAAAGGAAGCCTCTTTTAGTTTGCATCAGCCTCTTCTTAACACACTGCTAAAGATCTGTGCATGCCCACGCTCGCTGCATTAGTGCTAAAGACCAAGATGGCAGTCAAGATTATTAAAAATGACAGGTGGTTCTGGGGGCTCATCTGGAGACCTTATAAAGGGGTCTGGTTTCTAGGGGGGGGTGTTCAGCACTTCCTGAATATCAGGCCCCTTTCAGGTGTCTCACAGTGGACCCCCAGAATCACAAATCCCTTTAGAAAAATCTTGGCCAATCTGTGTGTAGTGGCAGCCGAGGGGGATGCTGCCTGCATAGCAAACTGGTCAGCACGAGCATGAGTTACAGGCTGCTAGCTAATCCCCTGCCCCTAACCACAGTACTGTACCTGGAGCAGCAGAAGATGATGATGGTGAAGAGGGAAGCCACAGCTGAGATAATGCAGCCAACGTAGGTGATAATCATCAGGTACTCCTTGTGGATGTAATCTATCCCCGGAGAGGACATCTGAGAATGGAGAGGACAGGGGAGGTGTTAGAGCCACACTGGGCAAGAGCTGAGAGCTTTACCCATCACTGCGGAGACCATGCAGTGAGGATGCAGAGAGCTCGAGTGGGAGCTGGTACCTACCATCAGCACAGCAAAATAGGTGAGGTGGTTGCAACGGCAGACCGTCTGGCCATTACCCGTCTCTGTTTTACAGCCATCACTTTTCCAGCTGCCGTGGCCATCTGCAAAGAGAAAAGCAGAGTTCCCTGTTGCCCGTGGGAGGTTTCACACACTCAGCCCAAGTCAATGTTCACAGAAAGTCTTTGACCCACGGTGTCTGCAAGCAGGTGAGAGAATGAGAGAGAGCTTTGCAATGGGGCCCAGTGACTTCCTTACAGACCACATGGCAGCACTGCTATACTGGGGACTCCTAGCACCCGAAATCACCCCCACCCATATCTGTGTGGGGAGCAGGGCCTGGGACAGATTCTTTGAGATATCCGTGTGGGAACCGCCTGAGATCTAGCCACCGACAGAGATCTAGGGGCTGTATCCCTGGCATTATAGGAATGGCAGGATTTACAGATGAGGGGAGGCAGTCAAAGCAAGCCCCGTTGAGGCTAACAAGGAGAAGTTACAGGGTGCTGGGATGAGTGACACAGATTGGAGGAGGACAGAGTGAAAACTGATCAGCTTCTACTGATGGAAAAGGGATGGATGTGTATCCAGCCACTGACCATGCGCTGGGCCATGGTCAGTGGTAAACGGGACTCCATCCACTCCAGTGGGAGTTTGACGTGGCCAAGAGTTTGTCTCTACAAGAGTTAAAATATCAAGGACAATCCAGGCCCATGCGTTAGATTGTAAAGTGATTGATGCTCAGTCCCTTCCTTGGGCAGCTAGGCTAGGGATCTGGTTCCCACCTGCCCCACACCTTGAGTCCTCACACCTGTGCAAAGCCAGCATAAAGGTGCTGTCAAATTGGGAGGGTAGCACTGCACTGCCACACTGCACAGGTGTAAGTGACCTGGGGGAGACCCAGGGCCCTGCAAAACAGCCTGCTTTCTCTGAGATACTCACGGCTGGAGTCCACATCCCAGAACACGCACCGTGGAGTCACGTTTCTCTGAAAGGACAAGAACGTGGGTGGTGATGCAGGAGTCTCTCTGGGTTATTCACGGGGCAGGAGAGTTTGGCCGAGGGGCAGATCAAGGGAAAGATGGGGCAGGAGGAGAAAAGAAATTCTGGCCCTTGTCATGTGACTGGAGCCAGGAAACAAAGATCATTCTCTCCCCAGCACTCCAGGGTGTCACCTCCTTTTTCAACAGGGAGACTGCTCCCAGCAACAGGGAAAGATCAAAGACACCGGTTGTGTCCCCTCTCTGGAGATGATCGCCTGGAAGTGGCTAGTTGTCCTGAGTTATGTTTTTTGGAAGGGCATTCCCTAGAGAGGATGGGGCGACAGAGACGAGGCCGAAGCTTAGTTGACAGAAGTCCCAGCTTCCACCCCCTCCTCCCCGGTCTGGACAGACTGATTTGAATGAGGCCATTTCTCACACCTACCGGTAGCTGGTCATGAAAGAATTTGAGGACCACGTCCTGGGGGAGGCCTGATACAGGGGTGTTCCCCACGGTGATGCCAATCACCTTTTTACCGAGCACCCTGCTGCTGTTCTGGTCCTGAAAGAGATGGAAAGACCGTGATGCCAGTGTGGGAGAGTGACAGCTGCCGGACACCACGCTGCTATAAAACCCCTGGAGAGCTCAGAGCCAGAGAGCTTCCTTGTCACCTTCCTCAGCAGACAATACAAACCCAAAGAGGGCCTGCGCACACAGGCGACAGGAGCCGGCGCAGTCTTTCCTCAGGTTGTGCCTTGCCGCTGTCACAGATAATGTAGCACAGTCATCTGCAGGAGGGCACCAGGACACCAGGTGCCTCCTATGTACTGTGGCAAAGGCCAGATCACAACCACCAATGGTCCAGCTGCTCCGGTGTCTTGCCACTGAGAGGAGCTGCAGTCCGATACTTCGGGGAAGGTGCCACCTTCCATACTGCCCCTAGCTGTACAATACCCTGCCAGGGGCAAGGGGGCATTTCTTCCGGAGCCCAGCCAGGGACTGGTTTGAGCTGCAGTCGCTAGGCACAAAGGGAGATCACAATGGGCAGAGCTTTGGCAGGAATCTGAATTTGGGGACCCTCCTAGCACTGTCCCCGTGCATGTCTAGGATGGGTCCGCAGCGTTTCCCAGCGGGGTGGAGAATGGGGGACTGAGAGTACCCAGCCTGGCTCCCCTGGAAATGGGAGCCTGGCTAAAGGCACACAGCAAAAATAACCTCTGGGGTCTCATCCTACTCAGTCTGTTCACACAGGACACTGGGCCGCCGGGTACAGTTCAGATAGGCAGCATCAGCTCAGGGGAGCCTCTGGGCTGGGAGAGCAGGGGGTGCTGTGAGTCGGGGGGAGGGGCATTAACACAGCTGGCATAGCAGGGGGTGCTGAGAGTCGGGGGAGGGGCATTAACACAGCTGGCATAGCAGGGGTGCTGAGAGTCGGGGGAGGGGCATTAACACAGCTGGCATAGCAAGAGGTGCTGTGAGTCGGGGGGAGGGGCATTGGCATAGCAGGGGGTGCTGTGAGTCGGGGGGGCATTGGCAGGGCAGGGGGCCAGAGCTGGCAAAGCAGCGGGTCGGGGGAGGGGCATTGGCAGGGCTGGGGAAGCAGGGGGTGCTGTGACTCGGGGGAGGGGCATTGGCAGAGCTAGGCAGGGGGCCAGGGCTGGCATAGCAGGGGTTGCTGTGAGTTGGGGGGGAGGGGAATTGGCAGGGCTGGGCATGGGGTTAGGGCTGGCATGGGGGGGTGCTGTGAGTTGGGGGGGATTGGCAGGGCTGGCACAGCAGGGGGTGCTGTGAGTCGGGGGAGGGGCATTAACACGGCTGGCATAGCAGGGGGTGCTGTGAGTCGGGGGGGCATTGGCAGGGCAGGGGGCCAGAGCTGGCAAAGCAGCGGGTCGGGGGAGGGGCATTGGCAGGGCTGGGGAAGCAGGGGGTGCTGTGACTCGTGGGAAGGGGCATTGGCAGAGCTAGGCAGGGGGCCAGGGCTGGCATAGCAGGGGTTGCTGTGAGTTGGGGGGGAGGGGAATTGGCAGGGCTGGGCATGGGGTTAGGGCTGGTATGGGGGGGTGCTGTGAGTTGGGGGGATTGGCAGGGCTGGCACAGCAAGGGGTGCTGTGAGTTGGGGGGAGGGGCATTGGCAGGGCTGGCATAGCAGGGGGTGCTGTGAGTCGGGGGGAGGGGCATTGGCATAGCAGGGGGTGCTGAAAGTCGGGGGGAGGGGCACTGGCACGGCTGGCATAGCAGGGGTTGTGTGAGTTGGGGCAGGGAGATTGGCAGGGCTGGGCAGGGGGGCAGGGCTGGCATAGCAGGGGTTGCTGTGAGTTGGGGGGGAGGGGAATTGGCAGGGCTGGGCATGGAGTTAGGGCTGGTATGGGGGGGTGCTGTGAGTTGGGGGGATTGGCAGGGCTGGCATAGCAGGGGGTGCTGTGAGTCGGGGGGGCATTGGCAGGGCAGGGGGCCAGAGCTGGCAAAGCAGCGGGTCGGGGGAGGGGCATTGGCAGGGCTGGGGAAGCAGGGGGTGCTGTGAGTCGGGGGAGGGGCATTGGCAGAGCTGGGCAGGGGGCCAGGCCTGGCATAGCAGGGGTTGCTGTGAGTTGGGGGGGAGGGGAATTGGCAGGGCTGGGCATGGAGTTAGGGCTGGTATGGGGGGGTGCTGTGAGTTGGGGGGATTGGCAGGGCTGGCACAGCAGGGGGTGCTGTGAGTTGGGGGGAGGGGAATTGGCAGGGCTGGGCATGGGGTTAGGGCTGGCATGGGGGGGTGCTGTGAGTTGGGGGGGATTGGCAGGGCTGGCACAGCAGGGGGTGCTGTGAGTTGGGGGGAGGGGCATTGGCAGGGCTGGCATAGCAGGGGTTGTGTGAGTTGGGGCAGGGAGATTGGCAGGGCTGGGCAGGGGGGCAGGGCTGGCATAGCAGGGGTTGCTGTGAGTTGGGGGGAGGGGCATTGGCAGGGCTGGCATAGCAGGGGGTGCTGTGAGTCGGGGGGGCATTGGCAGGGCAGGGGGCCAGAGCTGGCAAAGCAGCGGGTCGGGGGAGGGGCATTGGCAGGGCTGGGGAAGCAGGGGGTGCTGTGACTCGTGGGAAGGGGCATTGGCAGAGCTAGGCAGGGGGCCAGGGCTGGCATAGCAGGGGTTGCTGTGAGTTGGGGGGGAGGGGAATTGGCAGGGCTGGGCATGGGGTTAGGGCTGGCATGGGGGGGTGCTGTGAGTTGGGGGGGATTGGCAGGGCTGGCACAGCAGGGGGTGCTGTGAGTTGGGGGGAGGGGCATTGGCAGGGCTGGCATAGCAGGGGTTGTGTGAGTTGGGGGAGGGGCATTGGCAGGGCTGGCATAGCAGGGGGTGCTGTGAGTTGGGGGGAGGGGCATTGGCAGGGCTGGCATAGCAGGGGGTGCTGTGAGTCGGGGGGGCATTGGCAGGGCAGGGGGCCAGAGCTGGCAAAGCAGCGGGTCGGGGGAGGGGCATTGGCAGGGCTGGGGAAGCAGGGGGTGCTGTGAGTCGGGGGAGGGGCATTGGCAGAGCTGGGCAGGGGGCCAGGCCTGGCATAGCAGGGGTTGCTGTGAGTTGGGGGGGAGGGGAATTGGCAGGGCTGGGCATGGAGTTAGGGCTGGTATGGGGGGGTGCTGTGAGTTGGGGGGATTGGCAGGGCTGGCACAGCAGGGGGTGCTGTGAGTTGGGGGGAGGGGCATTGGCAGGGCTGGCATAGCAGGGTGTGCTGTGAGTCGGGGGGGCATTGGCAGGGCAGGGGGCCAGAGCTGGCAAAGCAGCGGGTCGGGGGAGGGGCATTGGCAGGGCTGGGGAAGCAGGGGGTTCTGTGAGTCGGGGGAGGGGCATTGGCAGAGCTGGGCGGGGGGCCAGGGCTGGCATAGCAGGGGGTGCTGTGAGTTGGGGGGGAGGGGAATTGGCAGGGCTGGGCATGGGGTCAGAGCTGGCATGGGGGGTGCTGTGAGTTGGGGGGGATTGGCAGGGCTGGGGAAGCAGGGGGTGCTGTGAGTCGGGGAGAGGGGCATGGACAGGGGAGGTGGCCAGGGCTGGCACAGCGGAGGGTGCTGTGAGTTGGGGGGGATTGGCAGGGCTGGCACAGCAGGGGGTGCTGTGAGTCGGGGGAGGGGCATTAACACGGCTGGCATAGCAGGGGTTGCTGTGAGTTGGGGGGAGGGGCATTGGCACGGCTGGCATAGCAGGGGGTGCTGTGAGTCGGGGGGGCATTGGCAGGGCAGGGGGCCAGAGCTGGCAAAGCAGCGGGTCGGGGGAGGGGCATTGGCATGGCTGGGGAAGCAGGGGGTGCTGTGAGTCGGGGGAGGGGCATGGACAGGGGAGGGGGCCAGGGCTGGCACAGCGGAGGGTGCTGTGAGTTGGGGGGGGATTGGCAGGGCTGGCACAGCAGGGGGTGCTTTGAGTCAGGGGTCAGAGCTGGGTGCCAGCCGAAACTTGGCTGAGCAGGAGGTTGCATGGCAGGTTAGGATTCACAGTGTCTGGCAGACCGAGGGAGCAGGGCAGGACCAGCAGCGGGGATGCTCTGAAGCGGCCCTGGCAGAGTTGTGGGCAGCACGTATCCTCGGCATTCGTAGCAGCTGCTCCCAACCAAACTTGGCCCAGCTCTGCCCAGCACTATTAGCCCCTCGCTTACTACACCTGCGCACCAAATTCATTCCCATCCCTGAGCCCGGTCGTTACCTGGAAAAGGGCCTGGCTGTTGATATCTATCAGGAGCACTCGCCTCTCAGCGCTCTTCCTCCTGCCCTTTGCCTTTGCAAAGACGATGCTCGGCAGATTCACCGCAAACCTATGGACCTCTCTGCCCTCCTGCAAAACAAAACCCAGCAGAGCCCTCGAAGAGTGGCCGGAGGACGCGGCGAGTTCGGGGGAGACACTAGGGAAAGCCTCGGGCTCTGGCTACACATGCACCAGAACATCCACTGGGGTAAATCGGCATCAACAGAGCTAGGCTGATTTACCCCATCTGAGGATCCGCCTGCTGTCTAGCCCATATGCATCACTGCTCTGGTTTCTAGTGTGGACGGCACCGGACTGGGTAGTAAAGGGACGCCAGCAACTTGAGTTAAGAACATTTCTATTCCAGTAGTTTAGCTGGGTTGGCTGCTCCCTCTCTTCAGCAGCAGCACTGAGATGAAGCCTCACCCCTTCGACGCTCCTCCCTGGGCTTGAAAGGCGGGTCCTCTGCCTACCCCACATCCCGCCATTCCCCAGCCTCATGCCAGAAGGGCGGAGCCGGGCTCCCCATGCAGGAGTCTCAAGGAAAGGAGGTTCCCTCCTGGCTGCCCTCGCAAGGGTGCGCAGCCCTCTGGCAGGGCCCGTGGCACAGCCTGCCAACACGCTCTCCTGGGGAGTGAGGGCCGGGGGCTCCTCTGATCACCCTCATGAGAGAGGAAGTGCGACTAGTCAGAGCATGGGACTCCACCAAGTGCTACCTAAGGCGCCAAGGGAAGAAAGCGAAACCAGAGTGAAAAGGAGATTTCCCTTGCAATCGGTACAAAGAACAGAAGTCTGATTTTTCGGGGTGAGGGCATCCCTTTAACTACACGCTGGAACCAGACCTGTCCCAGGTTACCCTGGTTATGGGAAGGAGTCAGGTCCCCTCTACGTTGCAAACTGTAACGCTGCGAAGACCAACCCAGGACCACGACCTGGAAAGATTCCACAGAGAACAAGGCACAACCTGGAAACATGCCAAGTGCATCAAGAGGTTCTGCAAATGCTCCGGTTGGTCTGGGGTCCCTGCTCTGGGCCCTGCAGGTCATTTCAATCTGTCACCGGATGGCTGGGCCATTAAGAGGAGCAGGACCCAGCCTGTGACTGATCAGCTCGGGATGAGGCGATTATAGAAGCCAGCAGGCAGGCCAGCCGGGTATGGAGCCATCAGGAAGAGCTGCAAGCAGCAGATCGACTCCTGTGGGAAGCCCAGAAGCAGGGCTTTCAGGTAAGAGACCCGTAGGGAACAGACACCCCCTGGATTTGCGGGAAGGGATGGCTGGTATGGAACCTGTACTGTCTGTTCTTATGTAAAATAAAGCTGAAGCCCTCATGCTTCAGGGCTTCAGCTGGTCAGTGGCAGGCATCAGGGAGGGAGGGTTCCCCTTGCCACCAGGTCATTTTTTTGTCTCCTTCCTCTGAAGCCTCAGGGATGGAGGTGGGACATTGAATGGGGGTGGCTGGTGAGCTGAGGTGATCCTGAGCGTCCTCTCTCTCGGGTGCTGGGCTGGCTGGTTCTTGCTCACATGCCCAGGGTCTAACTGATCACTGCCATATGGGGCTTTGAGGAGGAACTGTCCCCCAGCTCAGATGGGCAGTGACCTGGAGAGTTTTTTGCCTTCCTCTGCAGCATGGGGCAGGGTCACTTGCTAGGATCATTTGAGGGTCTCTCTCTTCATCATTTCCCCACTGTCCCCAGGCATTCATGCACCTAAGCCCCTGCTGTTCTCTGCCTGTCGCACACAATAGACTAGTCTCCTTTAGGCTGTAATACTTGGGTCTTGTTCCAGTTGTTGGGTTAATGTGTGGGTGTTGGTGGCCTGTACTGTACTGGAGGTCAGACTAGATGATCTGGTGGTCCCTTCTGGCCTTGAACTCTATTGTCATGACTTTGTGACTATGGGAAAAAGAGCCTGGACCCCTGGCACACCTGCACTCACCTCCAATTCAGACATGAAGGGCAGATCCTGAGAGACTTTGCTGGATCCTATCTTCAAAACAGTCGCACGCACTGTACTCGTCCCAAAAGTCTTGTTCTCCCCTTCAAACGCCACCTGTCCCAGGTCCGATTCCAAATGCAGAAGTCTCCTTTTGGGGAAGAAGGAACAGAGCGTGGATCTAGAGAGAGTAGGAGGGAAGAGAGCCTCAAAGCAGGGGCTGTACCATCAGCAAGTGACAGAAGGAGAGTTTTGAGGACCCGCTGCTGCGGTTGGGAGGCCCTACATCTGACCTACCTCTCCCGAAAACCATAGCTCCCCACAGACAGATCCTCGGGTATGTGAGGCTGTACAGACAGTGATGGCAAGCGCCTGATCTGGGAGAGGAGGAGATGGACATAGTTTGTATACTGTACTCACTCATATGGTATTCTGGCATTGGTCTTTCTTCCAGTGGGTTTATTGGGATTCTTCATGTAGTTTGCTAAATTCCTTAATTGTTCTTCAATCGCATGCACCTTGCTGATGTCTTCAGCAGTCGATGTGGAAAGAAAAGAGAATGCGGTGATTAATTCTGTGAAGAGGGGACAATGCTGGTTTCTGTAGCATCCCTCCCCGCAGCAGCAAGTGCTTTATACTGTGTTCTCAGGCGCCTGCATTATTAATTAATTGGCAATCATGGGTCTGATGAGGACTGGTCTGAATTCAATGGAGCCACTCTTGATTTACATCAGCATGAGTGGCAAGCCAGATGCAGGGTGTTTGCAATGGTTATGCCTGGGTAGGTCCGAATGGCCAAGCAGAGCATGGGTACGGCTTAAGGCATTTGGGGCCAGACTTTCAAAGTTATTAGGCACCTCAGCGGATTCTCAAAAGCCCCTCTCAGCATCTTCTGGTGCCTAAATACCTTTACAAACCTGGCCTTTTGAGCCGAGTCACAGGGACTAGCCATGCAAAAGGAAGAATTCACATGAGGTGATCCCTGAGCCTCTTGCATCCACCAGGACTCATGAGAGGGGAGACAGCCCATGGTGGTGCATTTCTTGCCTGTCTCATTCCTCTGGACTTCAGTTGCACAGGAGATGGGCTTGCTGAAGTTTGCAGAGGGCTCCTGAACAGCCAACTGGCTGCACCAAATTGTAAGGAATGGGCTAGCTGAGGGTAATAGCAGGTAATAGATACTTTGACAATAGCTTTGCCCCATTGTCTGGCAGGCCATTTGGTTACAGCAGCTCTAGCATAGGTGCAAACTCATGTCATTCCTATCTGCACAGGCCGAGAACCTCAAGGTGCAATCTCCAGCATGCATGCTCCTGCTCTCCCGTCTCTTACTCTGCATGTCTCTAACCAGAATGCAGCTGAGGCCACTCCAGTACCCATGTGCAGCCATGGACACTGCAGGTCCTAGCACCCAGAGCTCCATCTTGATCTCAGTTGTCTCCAACTGTGCAGATCTTCTAAAGGATGGAGTGTTGCTGGTGTCATGATGAATCCCTGTAAGGCCCCCCATACAGCTGTGACCTGAGGACCCCGGCACTGCTGTAGGCAGCACAACTGACCATTAAAGATGGGACATTGTGACTAGACAAGGGATTATCCAGTGAAATGCAGGACCTTTGCAGCTACGTGTTCAAAAGTGGTCACTTATTTTGTGTGCTTACGCAGAGAAACTTTGGGTTGGATTTCCAGAAGTGCTGAGAACCCACAACTCCGGTTCTTGTCAATGGGAGAGGTGGGATTTCGACACCGTGGGGAAATTGGCCCCAGAGCGCTGCATGTGGGTGCCCAGAAAATGAGGAACCCAAAACTAGTGGCCATTTTTGAAAAACGATGGAATTAGCGACTGGTGGAGAAGCCAGCTGCGCTGCTCTACCTCCTAATGGTGCCTCAGCGGTTTCCCCAGAACCTTCCCATTCATGGGTGGGCAGATAGAGCCAGCCCCGCTTAGCTTCCAAGACTGAACATGCTCAGAGGCTGCGGTGGTACCGCTGCAAGCTCTCTAACCCATTTAACATGTTGATTCAACTGTACCACGGACGGAGAAGAAGTAAACATCAGCGTTGCTGAGGGAGGTGTTCCGCAGGTCTTTGCCGTAGGCGTAGGACACGTTGAAAAGCACAGAAACCCCACTTTTATTCTGCAGTTTGTCCAGGGTTGAAAACTCGAAGGAAGGGTTCGCCTCAGTACTCAGCGTGTAGTTGTTTCTGCCATACGTGAGGTTGAAAATCCTGTCCCTTTGGTACCAGTAGAGGCAGAAGCGGTAGTTCCCCAAGTTGTCCGGTAAAGTGTAGTTTTCAAGGTTTGGGAATGGCGCACCTATTTTCAGTGTCTCAGCACTGTTCTCAATGGTGATGTTCTCTGACTGCATCTGATACATAATACGGCTTTTCTTTATTTGCCTTCTTTCGCCACAGAATCGGAAATCTTCAGCATGGTGGCTGCTTCCGTTGACCCCTGCGTTACACAAAACCGCACGGTAAGGTGTAGTTCAGCCTGAGGGGCTCCATATGCCAGGAGTTCCCCAGGTTACTCATCTCCTTGGTGACCCCACACAACACAGCTGTCTACTATTTATTACATGGATCACAGGAAGGCTCAGGGGCTCCATTGTGCTAGGTGCTGCATGTGTACAAGAGACAGAGAGAGACCCTCCTCTGAAAATCTTGGGAGCCATGTAAGAACCCATTATCATAGAGTCCGAGTGCCTCCCAGTCTTTCATGTCTTCAGCCACACACTCCCCTGTGAGGCAGGGCAGGGCAGGCCTGTTATCCCCATGGTATGGATGGGGAAGTGAGGCCCAGAGAGACTAAGTGACTGCCAGTGGTCACCCAGAGAGGTGTTTGCAGAGCAAGCACGTGAACCCAGCTCTCCTGAGGCTCAGGCCCGGCCCATCCTTCCTCTGAATGGACTCTAACCTCACCCGGGTGAGCTGATCGGACAAGAGGAACACAGACAACAATAATGTATTCTCCATGTCCATCCAATCTTGTTCCTGCCCTGATTCATCTACATGCCTCTAGCCTGTCCTGGAAGGAGAGGGGAAGTCCATCTTGGAAAACAATGACGGGTTCTCTGTCTTTCAGGAAACTTAATTAGAGGGAAAGTCCCTCTATACCTCCTGCCTCCTCCTCACTCCACCCATACTAGGATGACTGCTTCCTCCTAACGGGTACTATCCTGGCACTGGCAGTGGAGAGAAGGTTGATAATGCTACATCCCTGCCACCTCAGCTGTTGTAAGCCATATAGACCCCTGTAGAGGTGAGGAAATAACCAGGGAGCATATTACCTTGCAACAGGAAAAGCAGAGCCAGAAGGAGGCGATCCATCATGGGCGGCTTTCCCAGCTCTTGATGTTCCTCAGTGATAGACTTTGACCCTGAGGGGCAGAAGCACACAATGGCAGAGTGAGTTTGTCTAAAGAACTGCAGGAATTTTTCACAGCTCAGGGCCTGGAACAGACAGAAAAGCCTGCAGTTCTTTCTGCATCAGCATGGGCTGAGTTGAGCTACCATGCTAGGTGTGGGACACCTGCAAATGCCAGGAACTGTGTTCCTGTGAGTACCAGAGAGAAGAAAAAATGGCAGCTCTATCCATGCAAGAAGGCTAGACACAACTGTTTTATTGTCATCTGCCACTAGGGCAGTGGTGGGCAACCTGTGGCCCATCAGGGTAATCTGCTGGTGGGCCGCAAGACAGTTTGTTTACATTGACCATCCGCAGTGAAGTGGTTAAAAAAAATTATGAGAACAGGGCAGTCATACGTAGCAATCTAGATTGCTTGGTAGGCTGGGCCAATTCAAACAAAATGCATTTTATATAACCAAATGCAAGGTCCTGCATCTAGGAACGAAGCATATAGACCATACCTATGGAACTGTACCGACATGAGCTCCTGGCTCAATGCTGTGGCTATAGAGGCTAATGCAGGCCTTGGGTATATGAACAAGAGGTGAGGTAGATACTGGAATACTATGTACAGTTCTGGGGGCAACATTTTAAACAGGATGTTGGAAAAAGTGGAGGGATCACAAAAAAGAGACACAAAAGTGATTCGAGGGCTGGAGAAAATCCTAAGAGAGGCTTGGAGTCCAGTCTAGTCATCTTCTCAACAAGAAGACCGAGAGGTGACTCAATTACAGTGTCCAAGTATCTTCATGAAAAGAATATACTGAGTAATAAAGGGCTCTCTTAGCTAGCAGAGAAAGGCAGAGCAAGAACCAATGGCTGCCTGGAAGATAAAGCCAAACTAATTCAAATTAGAAGTAAAGTGCCTATCTTCACAGTGAGGGTGATTAACCACTGGAATGAACCACCAGTGGAAGTGGTGAATTTGCCATTTCTTGATGTTTTCAAATCCAGACTGGCTGCCTTTCTGGAAGATGTGCTTTAGCCAATCACAAGTTGCTGGGCTTGATAAAGGGGTAGCTCAGAGAAATTATCTGACCTGTGCTAGACAGGAAGACAGACTAGCTGATGTAATGGTCCCTTCTGGATTTAACCTCTAGGAATCTTGAGAATTCAGTGTGCACATGGGTCAGCGTCTGCTGTCTGCTCGTGCAAGCCCAGCAGGCAGGGGGTACGTAATATAAATAAAAGTATTTGGCCCATCACCTGTAACCCTCCCTCATGTCCCTCCTAGGATTTATAGGTTTCAGAGTAGCAGCTGTGTTAGTCTGTATTCACAAAAAGAAAAGGAGGACTTGTGGCACCTTAGAGACTAACACATTTATTTGAGCATAAGCTTTCGTGAGCTACAGCTCACTTCATTGGATGCATCACGAAAGCTTATGCTCAAATAAATGTGTTAGTCTCTAAGGTGCCACAAGTACTCCTTTTCTTCTAAGATTTATAGTAGCAGTAGAAACAAATGATCATGTTGCAATATCCATACTCTAGTTCAGTGGTTCTCAACCTTCTTGGGTTCAGGACCCATCTGTAAACCTTGATGGCCTGTCGTGACTCAGTGCCCTCTTCCTCCCCCCATCCAGGGCAGAAGGGGCTGGGGTGTGGTGGGAGAAGAGCTGGGGACCAGGAGGGGTGGTTTGGCTGTGGGGGAGTGGTACATTGGGAGGTCCTGCAGGCTGGGGGTATGCTTGAGTGCAAGCATTTATCAGAGAATGTGACACCAGCCACTCCCTCCCAGCTCTTAGCCCCCAGGTCTGCCTGGGCTCAGCTCCCCGCTCTGGGTGTTGTGACCTCTGGGGTCGCAGTGCTGCTCAGGTTTGGCCTGGCTGGACCAAATTTGTGTAAGTGGAGTTGTGACCTGGTGCCTGGGGTTGCAGCACCACTCACTCCAATTTGGCCCAGCTGTCCCAGTGTCGTCATGATGGAGGGGTGGCTGGGGCAAACTGGAGTGGCACCGAGACCCGATGCACCAGGTCATAATGTCCAGAGAGGGGAACTGAGCCCAGCCAGCCCCATAAACTTTTGATACATTCTAGAGACCCAATTTTGGGTCGTGCTTCACAGGGTGAGAAACCCTGCTCTAGTTCAACCCCTACTTCTACAGCCAGCATATTTGCCGCAGCTGTTTTTCTATAACCATTTTACAGCATTACATCTGATTCCTGGCTCGCTCCTAATTTTCCTTCCTCCCATTTTGATTCGCGATGCTGCTGAAATTATAACGAGGTGAAATCAAGCACCAGGAAAGAACAGAATGTTCTGACAGCTGTTCAGTGACATGTGCAAAAAGAGCTACTGGTCTGGATCCAGCTCTTAAAGGACAGGTGTCCCCATCCCAAAACCCACTGCTACAACTGACAGTAACTGCCCCTCGGGGCAGGTTAGTCCACAATTTTCCAATAGCGGGTTTTTGGCACCTTTCTCTGAAGCAAGTGGGACTGGCCGTTGTCAGAGGATAAGTCTACCATGAAATCAAAGCAGTGATAGCAGCTCCAGCAGATATACGCACGCTATCATGGCTAAAACCAGAAGCATAGAACCGAGGGTTTCAGCAATGTGAATAGGAAACCAGGTCCCTGGTGTGCTTGTACAGCCCACACTGCTGCATCTACATTGCTATGTTTAGCCATGCTAATGTGCATATGAGAGTGTGTCTGTAGGAGCTGCATTCACACCTCATATTGCAGGACAGACATACCCAGAGACAGGATATTGGACTGGCTTCTCCACTGGTCTGCTCTTAGGTTCCTTGTTGAATCACTGATCTGATCCAGTGCAGTGATTCCCGTTCTCCCATAAGTGGTGTTCCCGTGGAGGCTCTCTCAGCAGCGAAGCCGTGGAGACTGGTGGGAGAGCGCAAGGGAAGCTTGCTACTACTCCCCTTGTGCCTGTTCTGTGGCTACAAGGGAGGACTCCAGTCTCAAGGGTTGTCAACCCAGGACCTTCACAGCACTAAAGCAACTAACCAAACTTTCCAGCAGGACTAGCTGACCAATCACTTGTGAGTGCAGGGGGAGTCTGTTTGCCTTTTCGGGGGGGGGGTGATTTCTTCCTCCACTCTACCGCTTCTCCAAGGCTGGAGGATTTCACAGCGAGTTCTTTGCACTTGTATATCAGCCTTTCCCACGCTACTGCTCTCAGATAATAAAACCAGCCAACACAGGCTCATTTATGTTCTAACACACTGAAATATGCAACACTGTGGGTGTGTCACCCACAAGGGAGTGAGTGCGGGGGGGGGGGGAGGGAGAGAGAAAGAGAACAGTGAGAAACAGGACACCAGAGGAGAAACATACAACACATCAACTCAGCTGAGTGTGCGGGCCGGGGTTCGTGGCCCCCACAAAGGAAGTGACAGCTCTTGTTCATTATTTACATTGCCGTAGTCCTGACGGCCCCACTCAGGAATCCGGGCGCTGCTGTGCCAGGTACTGTACTTGCATGTACAGAGACAGGCCCTGCCCACAGTATTAGCTTGTCTGCACGCTCCCTCTCTCTCTCTCTTTCCATTTTCTGCCTCCAGAATTGAATAGTCTGGTCAAAATTCTCCCCACCCCCCCTCAAATGTCAGCTCATTCCTTCTCCCCCTCCTGCCTGCATGGGAAAGTTGGGGTGTCTTTGTTACCTGCTCCTTTCCCAGGATACCAGGCCACACTTCTATGGTTACACCTTTCCAGGTGCTGCTGCACAACTAGTATAAAACTCTGGGGCATGATCATACATGTATTTTTCTTTACTGCCGTTACGAATGTCTGGGGGTGATTCCGATCTTGCATACACAAGTGTAAATCAGTAAAAACTCCCTTGGGATCAGCTAAATTAAACTGGGGGAAAGCCCCTGAAAGTGAAATTAGAATCAAACTGTCTGGATGAAATCCTGGTGTCAGTGAAATCAATGGAAAAACTTCCCTTGAGTCAGGATTTTAAACCTTGGAGGATTCTCTCCTTGTGGGATGCAGCCGCTAGCTTTCCAAAGCCCGATCACCCGCCCCTATGATCGCCAGCCCCTATGCGCTCTGCTCTGCACAGAGCCCGTCAGCACTCTGGCAGGCAGCATGGACCTGCTGTTACTCCTCCAAGCATGAGAGCTGCCTGCTTTCATGGGAACCAAGTCTTTGGGTTTTAACCCCAGCACTCAGGTACTGGTTTCTGTCTGAGTCAATTGTGCTGTGGCTGCAGTGTGTTAACATGGATCCAGCATAAAAATAAGGGGGAATAAAGGGAAGAGGAACAGAGGTTGGTTAGGCCGGAGAGAAAACTCCAAGTAGGGAAGTCATGAGACATGCTCTTGGCCATCCCTTAGTGACTTCAGCTTCAGGGAGAGACAGCTCAGCAGCCCCTGTTTTTGCTAGTGTGGTCAACTGCACAACTCCTGTGGTTCTGTTCCCAATTTGAATAAGATCAGAAGCACCGCTGCAGAAATTGTGGCTGGAGGTTTCCAATGCAAACACAGATCAAGCTTAGTTTACGAGCCCTATCTGTCACAGCTGCTATGCAAACAACGCGCCAGGGGATGGTAGTATGAGTGCTAGGAGGAGTGGTCTTCGCAGCTTCAGATGCGAGCCGGAGGTGCCAACAGTGCCACATGCCTCCTTACACCAGCCCAGCTACATCAACGGGCCAGCACTCTTAGCTTGTAAGCAAGAGTGGGTGCTTTCTGCCTGTATGCTACCTCCACCTGCAGCACCCACGGCCCCACCTCCAGGCTGCACGGCCCTGCGTGTTCATTTTTAGAGCAGTTTCATTGTCTAACCACACCACAAATTAGGGTATTGATCTGCACGGCAGAGCAAAGGGACTGGAGCCCCTGTGCAGCTGCTCTTCAGAAACTCTGGCTCGCAGCGCGAGTTTCACTTTGCCCAATGCTGTCTGGCACCATGTGAGCCAAGGAGCTAGCAGACAGGCCAGGGAATGAAACAACAGGGCCTGACAGCTGCTCTGAAGTAGCGTCTGATGAGGGAATGCTGGCCTGCCTGCCTCCTGGGGGAGTAGAAGGGGCTGTGGCGGAGGCTCTGCTCCACTCTGAATTAAGCCCATTTCCTTCTCTCCATTCCTCTCACATTCCCTCCTTCTTTCTGCGTCCCCCTTTGTCAATCTTCTCTGTCCTCCTCTTCTCACATCCTCCCTTCCAGCCTACACTCAGTCTTCACTCCTTTCCATCGACTCTACATCTCCGGACCTGATCCAGCCCTCTCACCTAATAATCAGCTCTATCTTCTCTCTCTCCATTTCCCTCTCCCTCCCTGGGTGATATACGTTTGCCTGTCCGGGTATGCCTACACAGCAATGAAACCCCCCCAGCTGGGCTGGGCCAGCAAACTCAGGCTTGCGGGGCTCAGGCTGGGGGGCTGTTTCATTGCTGGAGCCCCGGCTCCAGGATCCTGCCGGGTGGGAGGATCCCAGAGCTCAGGCTCCAGCCAGAGTCTAGAAATCTACACAGCAGTGACACAGACCTGCAGTCGGAGCCCTGCAATCACGAGTTTTTCTTTGTTATGTAGACATACCCACATTCTTTCATCCTGTCTCCTGGGTGGTCATTTACACTAGGACTCCCAAAATTGCTAACATCTAGTGCAGATGGACTGGTTCTAGCAACGAAGGAAACATGCAAAATTTCCCCCAGTGTAGATGTCAGGGTTCCCTTCTAGGGAACAGATGTGAGGACCTGTGTGAAAGACCCCCTAAGCTTATTTCTACCAGCTTAGGTTAAAACTTCCCCAAGGCACAAATCCTTCCTTGTCCTTGGATGGGTACTGCTGCCACCACCAAGTGAGTTAGACAAAGATTCAGGAAAAGGACTACTTGGAGTTCCTGTTTTCCTCAATTATCCCCCCCAAACTCCTTCATCCCCTTTCCTGGGGAGGCTTGAGAATAATCTACCAACCAAATAGGTAAACCAGATGAACACAGACCAGACCCTTGGGTTCTTAGGACACTAAAAACCCCAATCAGATTCTTAAAAACAGAACTTTATTATAAAGAAAAAAAAGAAAAAGAAGCACTTCTGTAAAATCAGGATAGAAGGTAACTTTACAGGGTAATCAGATTCAAAACACAGAGGATTCCCCTCTAAGCAAAACTTTAAAGTTACAGAAAACAGGGATAAACCTCCCTCTTAGCACAGAGAAAATTCACAAGCTAAAAACAAAAGATAATCTAACGCTCCTTGCCTTATTTACTTACTCTTTTTTGCAATATTGAGATTCATTTTAGCATGATTTGGAGGAGTTTTCTGACCTGATACTTCTCTGCTTCCCCAGAGAACACAAAACAAAGAGCGCAAACAAAGCCTTCCTCCAGATTTGAAAGTATCTTCTTTCCCCATTAGTCCTTTTGGTCAGGTGCCAGCCAGGTTATTTGAGCTTCTTAACCCCTTACAGGTAAGGAGGAATTCTAGGTTACCCTTAGCTGTATGGTTATGACAGTAAACGTGGCCTATGATGGCTGGAAAACTAGTAAAATGATGACACAAGAGGCTGAAAGTTAAGGGTCCAGAAGTTGTAGTTAGGCAGTTTAAAATGCTTTGTAGTTGTTGAGGCCTATTTAATTCTAATGACTAATTAACATTTGGGAGAAAGGAAGATTTTGCTAAAGATTCAACACCACCCTCACCCTTTCCCTTAGAGTTGTTTCTGGAGTCAATGGGAGTCTGGCCATTGGCTTCAGCGGGAGCAGAGTCAGGCCAAGTCTGCGGGCTTTTGAAAACCACACCTTACGTGGCCCCTGGCGTGGCGCAGCTGGCTGTCAGGGCCCCAGCCTCTTGATCTGTTTCGTTCCTCTTCTCTGGTCTCCAGCCCCAGAGCTGCTTTCTTGCTAGGAGCCTGGTGAGTTCTAGACCTGACTGCAGGTCTCCCTGGAGTGCCATTCGCTGCCCCAGATATTTTCCTCGCCGCTGTTTCTGCTCTTAGGAAATGCATCGAGCCAGGAGCCCTCACACGCTGCCCTCTCTAGGGTCACTGCAGCGCCCAGGTGTCAGGCAGCACACCCTGAAGCTGGGGAGGGAGACAGCCTGGGTGCACGGTCACCCTTTCCCCTTTCTCCACACGCTGGTGCACCCTGTATCAGCTTCATCCTGGCCTGTTTCTGAGGCACTTGTGCTCCTCACTGAATGAAACCATGTTGGGAAAGGGAGCCAGGGTGGGGGCTGTGGTTTCCCACCTTCTCTTGAACCCGGGCTGTGCTGACATTGCTTTCCCATAAAGCTGTGTGTTGCAAGACCTCATGACTTGGTTCTGCCTCAGTGCAGGGAGCTGAACTTGAGAACCACTCAAGGTCCCTGCCTGCCCTTCATATGAAGTGAGCTGTAACTCACGAAAGCTTATGCTCCAATAAATTTGTTAGTCTCTAAGGTGCCACAAGTCCTCCTTTTCTTTTTGCGAATACAGACTAACACGGCTGCTACTCTGAAACCTTCATATCTATGATTCTTTGCAAGGGAATCAGCTATAGCCAGAGATGCATGATGTTATCCAGGAGTGGGGAGCTGTAGCAGGGCGGTCACCCTGCTCCGGCCCTGAAAGAGTTAAAAGTCAGCCCTTGGAGAGGGCTGGGACGGAGAGCCAATCAGAAAAGGCTGAGAGGCAGCCAATCAGGGCCAGGCTGGGCCCTATAAAAGGGCTGCAGGGCCAGAAGGCAGGTAGTCTCTCCTGTTGTGGAGAGAGATGGACCTGGATGCCTGAAGGAGAAAAAGGTTCTTTAGACAGCACAGTGCTGGGGAAGCTCCAGCCTGGCAAGCCCCCCAGGCAGAGGCCTTGCTGTCAGGGCTGGAGGAGGTCCTAGGGCTGTGGGAAAGTAGCCAGGGGAAGAGGCAGCAGGTCCAACCCCCTGGCTAATGATGAGTGACCACTTCAGCCTGCCGTTTGTCCCTGAGGGAAGGGGCTAGATGAAGACTGGCAGTGAGTCATTGAGATGAGGTGGTCTTAGGGATTGGGGTTCCCCAGGGAGGGGAGGACCCTGAGTGTGGGGGCACTGTTGTGGGGGAGTACCCAAGAGAAGGGGCATCGCAGGCTGGGAGGGATGCGGGACCTGAACTACAGTGTGGGAGAAGGAAAGGAAGCAGGTACCGGGAGGGAAACACTGGCTAGCAGGAGGTGCTCTGAGGCTGGGATGAGCTAATTCCCGAGGTAACCAGCAGGAGGTGCTGTGGTGGCGAGGGCACACCGTGTTACAGGAGTGCTGTCATGAGATGCTCAGCCCTGGCAGTGATATCCAGGAGACTTGGTTTCCTGGGCGATCCAGGCTCTGGCGCTTGGCTTTGCGAAGGGGGTGGTTGGTGACTACATGGAGCAGTTATGGGACTCATTGTCCTCTCTTTCCTCCTCTTGAAGGTGCAGATTACACAGTTTGCTACAGATGCTAATTAGTGAGGGCTGGGAGGTGTAATTAAGGATGGGCAGAGCCCCAGATGAGGGGATGTAACCACAAGTGACGCTTGGTGCATGGCTGGTGCTTTGTATGTATATGTGGTTTGGACTCAAGCGGGTCAAGCTCTGCAGCAGGGCTGTGAGTGTTATAGTTTGTAGCCACATCCCAGACCTCAGCAAACTAGTGATTTCTGGTCCTTGCTGGTGTTGTGGCCTGGGTGTGAAGCGTGGGGAGGCTGGCTCTGAAGCACTCCTTGTGGTGGGTGCGATGTTGTTCTGCAGTGCAATGCCCAGACAATGAGCTGTGGCTCAGAGACCCGTCCATTTCACAGCTTCTCTTCCCCTCCCCTTGAGGCCCCGTATTTCAGCAGAGATCCGGGTGATCCCCTCCGAAGCCCACTGGGCTGACTCCAGAATGGTCAGGATGGGGTTGTTTGCGGGAGGGCGGTGTACATAAGGCACTGCCAGGTTGTGCTCCAGGACAAAGCCGCTTGAAGGCAGAGCCTGATATTAGCCCCTGCTTGGCAGCTCCTTACCCTCGCTCCCTGCCAGAACGATGAGCAAAGGGCAGCGCAGGGCTCCCCTGCCAGGTGGTGCCCCCCTCCAGTCGGTGCCAGGCTGAAGAGCAAAGGGCTGCCCTCAGCTCTGTATAATAAATAAAACCTTGAGAATTTGCATGCTGAGCTCTGCTGCTGCCCCAAGTGGAGATTCTCTGTGGGAAGTACAGGTAGCATTCAGTCCCTGGGAAGGGGTGCATTTCCCGAGCGTGCCTTCACCCTCTCGGTCTCCTCTCCTTTTTTGAGGCACCAATCAAATCTGATTCACCGGGGACACAAGCGTTGACCTTTAGCTTTTCCTTGTTTCATGTACTTCATGCTCGCTTGGATCTGGAGGGGGCTCCTTTCTTTTTAAACTACATTCACTCCTTATTTAAGTAACTATTTACAGGGGTGCTCCGGATTCACACTCTTTGCCCTGTGAGCACAGACTGAGTCCTTCATGCCATCTCCAAACCCTTCTCTTCTGCCACCTGGGCTCCGCTCACCTCTGCTGGATGACTGAAAAACCACCACATGGGAATGGGTGGGAAATGGATCTTCTTCCAGGGCACTGGGAAGACAGCGGTGGATTTGTGTTGCTTTGCTTTCCCTGGGGAGCTTTTCCCATGCAGGCCCATAGTCACAGGACAGATGGGGAAGGATACGCCATGGGGTTTTTGGAGGCAGCCTGCATCCTGCCAGAAGTGGAATCGAGGAGCTGGTGGGAGGATTGGCTCAGTGGTTTGAGCATTGGCCTGCTAAACCCAAGGTTGTGAGTTCAATCCTTGAGGGGGCCATTTAGGGATCTGGGCCAAAAATTGGGGATTGGTCCTGCTTTGAGCAGGGGTTTGGACTAGATGACCTCCTGAGGTCCCTTCCAACCCTGATAGTCTGATTCTATGATCTGTGTCAGACGTTCTCTCCTAGCCCAGTTTCTCTCCAGGGGCTGTTCCATAGCCGGGCCAGAGCCATCCTGTGCTTGCACCTCCTCTGTCCAGTGGCTGGTTTGGCCCTGCTCCGTGGGGCTTCGGATGGGTGCAGACATGCTAGGCGTGGCAATGGCCAGACCATCCCTCTCCCTGCCCACACCTCTGTGAACCTTGAGGGGCTCTGTGCAAGGGGGATCCTTGGCCTGCCCAGCAGCCCCTTGGCACAAAGGGGTCCCGGGGCAATGACGAATCGGGTCCACAGGGTGCTGCTCACCCAGCAGCACCTCTCAGGCCACCTGGATGCTGTTCTGCAGGGCTCCCCAAGAACAGATAGTGCTCGGCTTTTGTGGGGCGGCTCTGGGCTTCTGCACCAGGGAGAGCCTGAAAGTTCAGAGGGGACAGAGGCACCAAGATTTTGCTTGCTTGGCTGAAGTGTAGGCCTCTGAAACAGGGCTGGGATCCCTCTGACCCAGGGGAGTCCCAGATGGTGCAGCCGCACATCTCAGCGGGCTAGGGCATCACCCTGCACCTCATGCAACTGCTCACGCCAACGCAACAGGGCTGCAAAAGGCTCCCAGGTGAGAATGGAAGTGATTCACACCCCCTTTGCAAAGGAGGACATGGTGTGCAGGGTAATAGGGGACCAGGGCAGGCATGTGGAACAGCAGAGGAGAGGCGCTGAGCATCACAGCGATGGTGACAGCCCTCAGCCCAGAACCCAGGGGACACCAGCTAACACTGAAAACTGTCCTACATTTTGCGGGACAGTGAGTCATCCCCCAGCAGCTCTCTCAGGCTGTCAGGCAGCTGCTGCGCTCTTCTCATATCGCTGCTGTCCACAGCTGGCTGGCTGGCGCTGGGCTCTCCTTCTCCCCCCCGCCCCCCTTGCTGCTCTCTAGGGCTAGGCTCTCCCCTCGCTGCTCGACAGGTGCTGGGTCCTGACTCCTAGGCACTATGGGAATACAAATTAACAACAGGCCTGGCTGCTGTCCTAGGACTGGGCTGTGCCCCAGCTCGCGGCTCCCCAGGGCTAGCTCGCCCCTCGCTGTGCCCTAGAGTTGTCGCGGGAGGTTGCTGCTCTCGGTTGATGTATCCGTGCTAGCAAAAATCAGGCCCAGCATTGGGCCTCACAGAGCCGAGAGCAGCAGACAGAGCTCGGGCGTCTTGCTGGTGGGGCGTGGGGGAGGTTTACCGCAGGCCCGAGGTTTGCTCATGGAGACAAGGCTTAAGGTTGTCTGGCTGCTGCTGCCCCTGAGCCTGGGCCCCCCTTTGCCAGGCTCTCCCTTCGGCTCAGTGTAGTCACAAGACCCTGATGCCCCAGCTGCATGCACAGGCTGGCATTAGCTAGACAGACATTAGGCAGATGGTGGGCTGTGCGGTCTCACATGGGAACACCAGACCGTTGGCTCTCCCCTCTCCTAGGAGCTTTCCTGTTCTTAGAAATTCACCACGGATGCCCGGCCTCTAATCAGCCTGAGATCTGACAACCCACCCGAGCCTGTCACTATCTCCCAGGGCCAGGCAGATCCTTCCTCCCCACAGGCTCCGCAAGGCCAGACTGAGCCGTTTTCTGTATCCTTGTATCCTGAGACACCAACCCACAGCCTCTTTCTCCTCCCTGGCAGCACGAACAGCCTTATCTCCCCCACGCTGCAGCTAGGAACGAGCCTTGCGGTATATTTAGAACCCACCTCAAGGCCTGCTATTCAGTTACTTCAATGGGCTGGATGGAGAACAATAGCGCAGAAAAGTTCCTGCTTAGTCACAAACAGAGTACAGATGGATCTCAGGGGATTAAGTAATCAGAGGGGATGCAGGCTCAGATGGAGCACCTCCCTTCCTGCCCCCGATGGCAGAAGCCCTGTGCTGCAAAAGCAGCCATGGCACGGGCTAGGATCCTGGGGTCAGTCGGAGGCAGAGGTCACTTGTGCAAGGCTCGTGATTCTGCCCCCTAATTCTCACCAAGAGACATCCAGCCCAGGGTCTGTGCATCACCCTGAGCCCAGTTGACTCTCAATATGCAGCCTTTTGCATAGGGGTACCTGAAATCGGTATGCAGTACGGGACTACTCAGCATGAGGAAGGGTCCTAGATGGCTGGTATT
This sequence comes from Dermochelys coriacea, assembly GCF_009764565.3. Taxonomy (NCBI): domain Eukaryota; kingdom Metazoa; phylum Chordata; order Testudines; family Dermochelyidae; genus Dermochelys; species Dermochelys coriacea. The sequence goes on along the minus strand of NC_050079.1, from coordinate 3,743,931 downwards.
CTGTAAAGCTCCAGCCTAGAGCTAGCTGCAACAAATGCAGGGTGCCAGCTACCAGAAACAAAGTGGGCCTGATTCTGACTTCACCAACACCAGTATAAATCAGGAATAAGAATAGGAGCCAACAGAATATAAAACTGGTGTCAGTGAAATTGGACTTACACCCAAGAGCTGGGCACACAACAGTTAGCAGGATGTTGGCACCATGTTACCAGCTCTCATGATTAGTATCACAAAGCTTGTGATACTAAGTAATTTTCTTAAAGCCCCAGCTCCTGGAGTAAGGCTGACTACATGAGACTAAATAGGATGTAAGTGTTGGGCCCTGGTGGTGACAGAGAAAGCTCAGAAACATGAATGCAAAAGGCTCAAAAACCGGGAGGCAAATACAAAGAATGCAGCATTTTTAAAAAAAATCTCATGCTGTTTAAATGCTTGGGGTTAGCGATGCTGTTGGAAGCTGTGTTTCACTTGCTATTTGATCTTTTTTCCTTACGAAGGAGACGGATGGTCTTATATCTTAAGTGCATGACTAGTAGTGAGAAGACCTGGGTTCTGTTCCCTGCTTTACCTGCTCTGTAACTTTTTGAAAAATATGTCAACGTTCTTTGCCTCAATTTCCCTAGCTATAAAATGGGTATAATATCTGCTGACCTTCCCCATTAGGGGGCTGGGGAGATACATTCACTTGACTTTGAAGCCCTTTGAGAGCCCAGCTTACCCTGTAAATAAGGGAGAGGCAAGTCCCGCTATTGCTTCTTCCTGTCTGAGATAAAAACACTCTAGTAGAGGGGGTCAAATTCTCTTTGCTGATTTTGCTTACTGAATTTTTGCCTCTCCTTTTAAGAGCTGGTTGGGATATGCAAACAACTCAAAAACATCCCTAATGAACAAATGGCAGCTTGCGTATTATTCATAACGTTGGCATTCGAGCTGCAGAACGGACCGTCTGAGTTGCAAGTGGGCTGAATACACACTCATTCATCTGAATCATGCAGACCAGTTTCGAAGCATTGTGTATTTGCCATCACTAAAGGATTTAAATGCAGCTGAGCTGAATGGAAACTAAGATTTGCCAAACATTTTCCCAGTCTTCAGTCAGCTCTGTCTTTTATTAAATACCCCATATCACTAATACTAGCTTCAAAGAAACCTCAAGCATGATGCATCATGGGTAATGGTATACAAACTGAACCTATCAGTCCTACAGTCTGACTTCTACTGAAAAGGAAAAAAAAGAACAGACATGGCTGCACAGGGGGCTGAACTCATTACAGTCAATGGGAAGACCCCCTCTGACTTTGCTGGGAGCTGGCTCGGGCCACTAAATTAGCTGACTCGGAATGAGAAAGCGGGGTGAGGAAATAACAGAGAGCTAACCTCACCTTGTGAGCTGTGAACAGTGGAAGAGGGAATTACAGGCGCAGACAGTTATCGGCATTTGTGGCTTTTCAGGAAGACTATTTGGTAAGAGCTATCGTCTGGGGGCTGAAGGTTCAGACAGGTCATTTCCTAAAGTGTTCTAGCTGGGTTGGCTAAAAATGCAATGCTGGTTGCACCTGCTTTGAATGTGGAACTTGCAGCATTTTGCTCAATGAACTGGAAAGAGCTATAAATGGACTGCAAAGGAGATGGGCTGGTGGCCACCCACCCTCCAGCTTTCCGGACCGATGGCTATTTTAGAGGAGTGATCCTGTGGCTTGCCAGAGGTTAGGTTAAGGCAATAGTCTGGGGTCTAGTTCCTGGCTCATCTGCAAAATGGGAATGATCATATGGCCACCCTCCGTTGGTCTGAGAGTGTATGCTCTTTGGGCTGGAGCTGTCTCTTACTGTGTGTATGTACACAACGTACACAATGGGGTGCTGGTCTCTAAGCTCTCCCACAATATAAATACTGTAGTATCGCTAATTAATTGTCAGGGTTTGACATCATCCTGTGGTGATGCTGCCTCCCTAGATACTCAATAGGCAGTACACAGTAATTGGGAAAGCCTGGACAACCTACTCATTCCATCTTTGACTCTTCCATCTTCTCATTCATGAAGTGTTTTTTCTCTGAGCCAGAGCAGGAAGTTGCTCCCTGCAGATACGCAGGGCTTGCCGTGTGGTTTGGAAGCACATTTGTATCTTCTCCTCAGAATTGCAACACTAATAATAATAATAGCCCCTCACCCCATACGCTTAGTACGCATACAAGCTGCGTGTCTGTGATGCGATGGCCACGTGAACAGATAAGCGTTTAACAGGCAGCAATAGAAACATTTTCAGCACTGCAGGGTCAGGAGCTGAATGTTGGATTCAACAGTGGCCATGGCCAAGATGTTGCTAAGATACTAAAGAGGAAATATCAATCACATTGGTGCATATTTCTACTGGGCCCGGGGAGCTGACCCACTGGTACATCTCCTCACTGGACACTGCCTTATTCATGGCTCTGAAGTTGGGTAGCTGGAAATAATGTCACAAGGCCAGCCAGTCAGTGTCTTGCAATGCTCACCACAGTGTCCTGTCCTTTTGCAATCCTATTTCTGAGAACCATCCACTGAGGTTAGAGGCTGCACAAGCATTGTCAGTCCCTCAATGTCCCTTGCCTTTGGCTTCCTACACACCAAACATGGACCTGTCCTGCTGAGTTCAGCTTGCTTCGACATACCATAGCACTCAGCCTGACTTCTGCTCTCCCGCTGTCTTTTCAGAATTGGACAACAGGATTATACTGTCCATGGTCTGATCAGCAGGGCAGAGAAAGAACCAAGAGGCATGCCAGTGACATAAAATACTATAGCATTAAAGGGAATAGAAGGTGACCAGTCCTCACTTCGCTTTGAGACTTGGGTGCTGCTGTCAAGAGATCTCATAAAAGACAGGAGGGTCCAGCTACCCACCTCAATAGGAGACTTCAGTGGAAAACCCAGGTGCTGTGGGCAGCAGTGCTGAGAGGACACCCTACTCTCACAGTCAGTGTTGAAATGAGAACCTAATATAGCATTAGGCGGCAGGTGCTGTCTTCATCTGGGTCACTCATGGTTGTGAAAGATACCATGATGCTTTGCTTTGGTGGACTATCCACATTCCAGCTCGTGTCTTCTCTCTACCTAAAATTCTCCTGTGGTTTCAATGGGTTACAATACTCTTCCACCTATCCTATACAGATGTGAAGTGCTGATGCATGCATGATGCTGGTAAACCAGGAGCCAGCTCTTGCCAAGGCTGTAGGTTTCAGCTGAGCACTTATAAATTCATAGGTGGAAACCAGACCAGCTCACTCATCGTGATGTTACTGACATAACCTGTGACCGTATAGATCATTGTTGCAAACACGGTTGTATATTTTCAGCAAATATTGTACAAAGGTAGGTGTTAGATTTGTAAAGATGAGTCTAAACATTAAACACTAAGTTGTGGCATGCATTAATCTTACCTGTAATGTCTGTGTCTCATGCTATAAGATAGTAAGTTTTGCTTTATAATTGTAAAAGTGCCTGGTCTGAACTCACAAACCTAGACAGGAAGAGTGGTTCCCCCCGCCCATCAAGAAGGACCCTCAAGACTAAATGGTTCCATCGTAGGACAAACTTTTTTGATTGCCCCATCCACCCATGAAGAAGTTATGTGCAGGAGCTCTCATCCCATTGGTTTGAGCTCTGGGGGAAGGGCATATAGAGAAGCTCACAAGAAGAAACAAAAAGAAAAGGAGTACTTGTGGCACCTTAGAGACTAACAAATTAGAAGAAACAGTTCTCTCTTTGAGGTTTGAACTCTCATCGGGCTGAAGCTAGGAAACAAAAGCAGAGATCCCCAGGGTCAGCCCTAAAAGACATTCAGTGGACAGATGACTACATCTCTGTCATCTTTTGGAACCACAGACTGTAGCTCACCTGTGCTTATATGGTGTCTGCTTTAACCTGTAAATAACTCATTTCTTTTTCCTAGTTAGCTTACTATAGTCTTGGCTACTGACATGGTCTTTAGTGCGAGATCTAAAGTACAAACTGACCTGGGGTAAGTGATTGGTCTCTTGGGACTGGGAGCAAAGTGAATATTTTGTGACTTTTGAGTAAGTGACCATTTATCACACAGCCCAGCTTGCCTGGGTGGCAAGATAGACTGCAGTGCCCAAGGGGACTGTGTCTGATTCCATGGCCAGACTGTTACCATGATCCAGGAGGTCATATTTGTTACTGGGGTGGTGAAATCTCAATTACAGAACATACCACCAGTTTGTGGTGTTGGCCCTGAGGTTGGCACTCACGGCATGAATCGCACCAGACAGTGACACTGCATGCTTTTAAATTGCTGCCCTCCTCTCTAGTGGCGCATTTCCGTAGGGGGATGTGGTTGGACGGCAGGATGGGGTAAAGTGATCCAGACACGCACACAAGTGTGCACTCAGTGTTTTCCTACACATAGACTGTCATCACTTTGTTGGCTGCTTGGGGCTCTCCGAATACAAGGTGCGAGATAAATGCAGTCACTCAGTGTTACAACAGCTGTGGAGTGACATTCACCTATGGGTGCCAGTGAACATACGGGAAAGAGCAAAAAAGAAGTTCTGGATGGTACAGGGATTAGTGCTGGGAGTCCAGAGATCTGGGATCTATTCCCAGCTTGGTCATTGACTTGTTGGGTGGCATTCAGCAAAACACATTAATCTCTCTGTGCCTCAGATACCGTCATGTATAGATAGGGATAACATAAAGGGCTTTGAGATCTTGGGAGGAGAGATGCTAAGTATTAGCATCATGCCAACAGATCCCTGCAGACAATCCCTCTGTAAGTGCCTGAATAGGTCAACAATTTGGAAGCGTGAAACTCATTATGGAACAAGCCCTACTCTCCTCCGTCTGTGCTGACTCCTGGCTGGGCCTTTCTTGCCACTCCCCTCCTGCTAGGCGTAAGACACATTATTCTGATCCTGGGAGTCATAGATGTGGCAAAGACAGGGCGATGTCATGGGAGTCTCAGACCTTTTTATGAGGAGGAGGCAGATTCTGTTCTCAGTTGAATGCATGTAAATCAAGGAAAATGCCATGGAAGTCTATGGCACAATACAGGGGTAAAGGCAGGGATTGGGAACGCAGAATCAGACCCAAAGATGTGTGTCTGTGACTTTGGAAGTCCTGAGAAAGCTGGCAGCATTGTGTACAAAGACAGACCTTGGAAATGTTCCTGGGCGGGGTAAAGCAGCCTCGCTGTGCTTTATAGACTCCTTTGTAGTCTGATCACGGCTGGCTGAATGTTTGTGGCATTTCAATGAATGCAGAATTCCTAGGGGATGGCATAAACTCATGTGACACTCAAGCACAATCGGTAACCTGCCAAGTCCTGTGGAGCATGGAGTGAGTCACACAACCTGGGGCCATGCATCAGACCTCACAAGAGCCTTTGTGCTCTCCCCTGGAAAGGGAAAGGCAGCGCTTGGCATACATTCTTGGGATTTTGTTGGAGGGTGGGTTTTCCCTTGGGATCCATAACAGGTGAGGCTGGGTGTCTGTCACACTATGGCTTTGGTGACAAAACCTAGGCCACTTCGGGATTTTTTCCAATGAGTCATGGGCCCTGATCTCAGCGTGGGACCCAGAGACAGATTCCCAGCAATGTATAGAGGTTGGAACTGTGCTACAAGGGGCAGGGAGAAAATTCACCCTGACCTGCACCCCCTGCTATTCCACCCCAGAGTGCCCAACTCACAGAGACCAGTGTACCCCATCATGACCTGCACCCCCTGCCAGTCCACCCCAGAGTGCCCCTCTCACAGACCGGGCACCCCCACCTGACCTGGGGAGGCAGGAGGGAACGTGTCCTTAGCACATCCCCTGTGAGACTCTGGGCTATTCAGGACTACAGAGCCACCCATGGGAGGCTGCTGTGGATTGGAACACCCCCAGTGGTATTCTAGTTTATCCTGGAAGGTCCTTTAAGTCTCTGAAGTAGCCCCAAATCCTGAGGTCACAGAAGTGTCTTAAAGCCAGCTTTGTCCCCAAGCTCCACTGGGCTTCACCTTCTGGGCACACAATCTCAACCCTGGTATGCACAGTGCACACTGGGATGGGGTGGAGGCAAAGACGGCTTTGGGATGGGGTGGAGGCAAAGACGGCTTTGAGATGGCCCCTGATCCTGGGCTGCTCGCCTGTGTGCCGGTCCTGTCCCCAGCATCAATCAGAGCAGAGCTGTCGCTTACGCTGGCTGCCAGTGACTCCAAGGGGCTGTTATGGAAGCTGGGGATTGGTGGGGTCCTGGGAGGCTCTATCCACCCACCTTATTCCCAGCCACACTCCCTATGCCAAGAGCCAGGAATGGGTGTAGCAGAGGAGTTGCTACACTGGCTCTGTGGGATCCCCCTCCAATGGGGGGGGGGAATCTTCCTCTGGCCAGCTTTCCGGCTGCCTTGTGCCAGGGGGATGACTCCTTGGGCTGGATTAGTGTTTTGTCACCCGCACACTTCACCAGCCTCCTCCACAAACGTCAGCCCGGGTCCTGGGCAGTGCAGCAGGGGGATGGTGAATGGTCATGACCTATTCGTTAATTGTTAACAGACAGCCGTAAGCCCTTCTAAAATAAAGGGTTTGCAGTTGGCTTTCCCCATCACTTCCCATGACACGCAACCTAGCATTCATTCCAGCACTGTGTGTCATGACTGTCCCGGTCTCATTGTTATGCCATTTGCACTCTTTCCCTCCACCAAACCATGGTTTTAAGATGCCAGCCTCAAAAAGGGGATGGCAGAGCCTTTCATCTACATTGGTGCCGTGTAACAGCTGCTTTGGAGCTTCTGGGAAATGAGTTGGTGGGTCTCGGTCTGGTTACGCGTGAGCAGGTGTCCATATGATGAAACCACCACCCATACCAGCAATTAGTTCCCTTGGTGGTCTCAGCAGAACTCAGTAGTCCTGTATCAGCCCCCTGGGCTCTTTCACTGAGAGGGACAGCTGCTATCACACAGCTAGGAAAACTGCCTCCATCAAAAACACATCAGTGCTACCTCAAGGTTTGGGAACTGCGCTCACCCTTACACCACTACGGCTTTAAAGCACCAGCAGAGATTCCCTTTCCCACCACTACCACTGCTGTTTACAAACCTGTCGCTTTCCGATTTCCTCCCTCCCCACCCTTTGCCCACTCCCCTCTATCCAAATTGCTGGATTAAGATTTGGACGGCGATCAAATATGTAACATTTAACATCACTGCCTGATTTGTGCAAGCACTACAGATCAGAGCCGCATAGACAGTGCAGAGGATTCTAACTGGTCTCTTGTGGCTTCTGCTGGAAGATCAGCAACCAGCAGATCAATGTACTTGTTGCTCTGGACAAATCCTAACTGCTAGCTGGAACCACCAGGAGCCAGCTGACACGATCTGAAATCCACACTAGGCATCCCTTGGGACAACAAGAGTTCTCTGGGGTGTCAGCGGTTCTGCAAGGGAAGGCTGAGGTAGACCTCACTTGAGGTGGTACTAGCAGGGGCAGATGTAGCCCTCCTTGTTAAAACGCAGGGGTGGGTGAGCCCAGACGTTCAGCGAATCCTCAGAGTGAAGTTCTCTTCAGGGCTGGCACCACCAGGCGGTTCAACATGGTCCAACGCCGCAAGACTATGTCTGTGGAGGTGAACCGGCTATAGGGCCACAGGGACGAGAGATGGAAGGGCCCCTGCCAAGGGAAAAGACTGAGTTGCTGGGACCAGGGCAGTGGTTTAAGATTTCCAGAGGAGTCCGTGCCTCCACTCAAAAATTTTTAGGGGGCTGCAAATGAAAAACAGGTTGAAAAACCCCTGGACTAGGCTCTGCAGTCAGACCTTGTATGGCTGGATCCATTGATAAAGTGATCGCTCAGCCTCAGCTAGAATGAAGCTACCGCCCAGCCCAATGCGCCTTCATAGCCCCCAGGCCGGGTTTATCCATACCTGCCTGCTTGTGGTCAGACCCAGCAGTTGTGCACACAGCTGAGCCCTCCCCTGCTGCGGGAAGGTTTTCGAGTGTGGGGGGCAGTTGGAGGATGCACTGTTTAATGGCAATGGAATTCATCCCCACCCTTAGTTGGGGGGCTTCCTACTCCCTGGGGCTGGCCAGACAGATCCAGCAGACACGGGGGGAGGGGGGAAGCGCAATCACTCTCACGCCAAACTGTCGTTGCAATCTAACCTGAGCCGCTTGCAGCACATTGTAATGCACCCTGGGACTGGATTTTTTAATACAAACCCTCAAAGGAAGTTACCCCCCAGACTGACCCCCTTATCTTCAAGCTCCTGCTGACTGGAAAAGCAGAGCACCCAGTCATTACTTGAGCTAGTGTGCTAAAAAGAACGGATGTTGCAGCTCCAGGCTAGCCCGGGGAGCTCTGACAAAGGGGGGATAGGGCGAGCCTGGAGGCAGGCTGCTAGCCTGAGCCAGGCGCGCCCCCGAGGGCAGTGTAGACATACCCAGTGAAGACTCCTCTATGATCTCCGGAGTTGCTCACCAGCAGCCTGCCAGTCCCAGAGCCACCGAAAGGTTTCTGACCAAAACCCCACCACAGGCTGCCTCATTTACAAGAGACTGAAAAATACCCATTCAACCGCCTAGCCAGGTGCGCCTTAAAACTCACGGCCTTCCTGAGGGATCAAAGACACACCTGGCCCCAGCCTGTCCGTTTTACATGAGTACCCGTGGGTACGAAATCCCCGTCTTTAGTAGTGTTGCAGCAGCGCTTCTCAAATAAGTGGGTCCCGTTAGCCCCCCTTCCCTGCCAGCCCCCGGAATGAGAGATTCCTGGCTCGGTCCACTAGCCGCAGATCTTCAGCTGGTTGCAGGGTCCCTGGGCTGAAATCAAGGGAGGGCCAGTGATTGTGCAGGCAGGCACCTGGGGATTTAAAGGGCAAGTCCCTCGCCCCTTGCCAAGCGCTGCCCACCTCTGCCAAGCAAACACATTCCTGACGCCCACCCCTGCCTCTTCCTAAGGGATTAACCAGCCCCTCCTCGCCCAAAGTCCAGGGGGGAGAGCGCGGGGGGGGGGGGAATGCAAGAGCCTAGCCCTGGCCAAGCACAGCCCAAGAGGGCACAAGGAAAGAGTCCCGACGTATTGGCGCTGCCTTATTTAGCGACTTGATCGCTGCAGCCCTTACCAGCCCCTCCGCGGCACCCCAGGAGCCCAGGGCGCCCCCGCTGGCTGGCGACCCGCGGACGGCGAGGGAAGGCGCGGCGGAGCCGGTACCTGTGCTCCGCAGGGGCGAGCGGCGCGGCGGGGAGCGGCTCTCGGGCGGCGGCGAGCGAGGGCTGGGGACTGCGATCCCGCGCCCGGCCGGCGGAGGAAGCCGCTCGCAGCCCCCGCGGAGAGCCAGGCGCGCTGGGCGGCGGCTCCGGGGCTGCGCCTCCGCCTCCGCCTCCGCAGCGGGGCCCCCCGCGCCCGTGGGCCGGGTTCCCGCCTGGCTCCGCCCCGGGGCAGCTCGGGGGCGTCCGGGCTTCACCTGCGCTGCCGCTGGGGGGGCCGCCCGGGAGCGAGCCGGTCTCCCCCCCCCCCCCGCCGGGCGAGGCTTGGGCAGGGCACCTGGAGGAGCGCCCCGGCTTTCACAAGAAGCCAAACCTCCAGCTCACCCCAAGCCTGGGAGCCCCAACGCTCGGGGGGACTCGATCCACCCCCGTGCAGTCTGGGACTCTCGCCTCCCCTGGCCCCTGCTTGCCAGGAGCCAGTCCAAAAAAATAACAGAACAAGCTACAAGCCAAAACCTAGCCGGCAAGCAACTCACAAGCCAAATGAGCCAAAACCAAGCGCAACGTGTGTGGTTTTCTCCTGGTTGCCCACCTCCCAGTCACCCTGAGCCCTCAGCAGGTCCCACCGCACGGAGAGACCATCACGCACACAAAGGCACTCTCATACCCCTACACCGAAACACCCTACACACACAGAGGCACCCTCAGACTCCGACACACAGACACACAACTGGCACCCTTATGCCCCTACACACACACAGAGGCACCCTCAGACCCCTACACACACACAGAGGCACCCCTACACATGCACACACCTTACACCTCCTACACACACACACAAAGGCACCCTCTGACCCCTACACACATGCCAGAGAGACACTGGTGGTCCCTCATGCCTCTCCCTCTCCAGTAGTCACCTTCCCCTAGGTTTAATGCACTAGTGTTTAAGGCACCGCTTATCATTGCCTGGTGTGAGGCCCCGGAAGGAGAGGACATCTCTGTTAACAAGTCAGTGAGGAGTACAGAGAGGATGGGAATTAATATGCAAGTCACTGATATTATTACAGATTGATTGGCTCTTGTCTAGCTTCCCACCTGCCTCAGGTAAGCAACAGCTTGAACAAAATAGAAAATCCACAGCGTCCTTATTGGCCTTGTCCACACCAAGGTCCTGCTGCTGGTGTTAAAACACAGCTGCTCTGGCTGGGGATCATCCATTTTTAAGGCTATTTGGTGTATGTCTACACAGCCCAGAGTTAGTAGAACTTGAATTAGGAGACCCTGGGTTTGTTAACCTAGGGCTTGAGCGTCTACGCTCATTTGTAACCACAGGTTAGGAACCGTTGAATCCTGGGTCACTATCTGCAGCTCCAGTGTCTACGTATGCAGGGCCCAAATCCAATCACCCATATGCCAGGCTTCCTTGTGCCCTCCCCAGATGTGGCCCTTTGTTCGTGATGCAGTGAGGGAAAACTTGACTGTCCAGAGGGCAAAGAAAGTCAGCCTGTGGGATCATGGGATACTTTTGGCAGGCTCCCAGTCCAGTGGGGCTGCCTCTACACTGCAAAGCAATAGGGCTTGAACCCTTGGTCCCAGCTTCATGCAGGCTCAGACCCTCCATCCCCGTGGATCCTGGGCCCAAGTGCTGGGGTAGGATGATGTGTATGTAGAGTGAAAGGGTGGGGGCTGAGGCTTGAATCATAGAATCTCAGGGTTGGAAGGGACCTCAGGAGGTCATCTAGTCCAACCCCCTGCTCAAAGCAGGGCCAATCCCCAATTTTTCCCCAGATCCCTAAATGGCTCCCTCAAGGATTGAGCTCACAACCCCTGGGTTTAGCAGGCCAATGCTCAAACCACTGAGCTACCTTCCCCCCTAGTTCAAGCTGTGAATTTGGTCCCGTGTTAACTGTGTTATTACCAAGTTAAAAGACACTTCCTCTTCCCCCAGCCATAGCCTTGGCTTCTACCTGTGCAGTCAGTTTCACAGTGCAGACAGGCCCAGGACCCTGACATTGGCAGCTCCACTATTCTTATGAATTAATGTATGTATTGTCTGTATTGTGGGAGTGCCTAAAAGCCCCAATCAAGGATCAGGGCTCCATTGTATGGGGCACTCTACACACAAGTAGCACAGAGACAGTCCTTGCTTTGGAGAGCTCACAGTCTAGGATTGAGACAACGTCCAACAGGTGAATAAACAACCCGGGAGGAGAAGAAGGTGAGGCACGGCTGTGAGCCCAATAGCTGCCAAAGAATAATGATTTGTAGGCATCCCAGAGAAGGGACTGGATTGTAGCTCTCCAGCGCCTCTGGGCCTGCCACATGGAGCAGCTTGGAGGATTTCCCCCTTTCTCTACTAGAGCCAGGCCACTTGACTCCAGCTGGGAGTATGTCAACTGCCAGCTCCAGTTCTCTGCTGGATTCCTGTCCCGACTGAGCTATTCAGGCTTCATTTGCCCCATTTTTGTCCACGATTCTGCTTTCTTCTGGCACCGCATAATACATGTGTGATGCACAGGAGCCGTGGGAAGAGACTTAACTGCATTTCGTATCTCATGGCAGAGGGCAGTCGCCACCAACTTCAGTGGCAACTGTACGTTCACCTGCTCTCTTGGACAGAGGGAGAAGAGAAAAAAGTCAGGTGTGTGGGTAGACAGGGTGGGTGAGGTCATATCTTTTATTGGACCAGGAAGGCAGAGAGAGAGGTATGATTAGCTATTTCAATGTCTGAGGTTACCATGGTCCCCAGCCAACCCTTATCTAAGATGGTGGTTTTGCTATAATAGCTGTACGGGGCTGTTGGCTGAGCTGCTCTTTGTTCTGCAAGTGCTTGTGCACATATGCATTCGTTGGGGTGTGCATGCCTAGTGCACTTGGCCCGAGACTCTTAGCCGGCAGTACCTGTCTGGCTGGCACATGCATCCTGAATGTCTTTGTACCCACCCCCTCTGTCAGAGCTGGCAGCAAAGCTTGCTTTTCCTGGCTTATCAGCAGTTTGTCCTTGTGTAAATGGTAGTTAGCATAGTCGTTAGTCTGTGTTTGATAATGTTTCCTTTGTTCTCCTCTCTAGGTAATCTTTGTGAATAACCTGGTTCCAGTTTAGCCATGCATAAGTCCCCAGGTTTTAAAAACTGCCCCTCTTAGACAATTTACCACAAACTTTAAAGAGACATACAATGACATTATTGCACCGAAGTTTCTTCTAAATGTTAATATTTTCTTTTGATCTTGCAATTAACAGATATTCGGTTTCTTTGTTTATCATCTAACCACATCTCCTTCCAAGTCTTGTACACCTGTATTTCTAATTTCAAACTCTGCCGTACCAAACGCAAAATGGCCCTAATTGCCATTTACACACGTATCTAACATGTCTCTAAAGGTTGCCAGGCATTCATGCCTGTTAATGACAGGCGTACGAGATGCATCCTCTGTCCGGCTGTGAGTTTGATGTGGTGCTCATGGTAATCGTGAACTTGAATAGAACCCATGACCCCCACAGTGGTGACCTGGCCCACATGGTCACAGCACCATACAGGTTTCATGCACCCGTCCTGCTGTAGATGGAGGGGTGGATGTGTCAAACCTGAATTGTTTTGCGACCCAGCATGTTAGGTCTCAATGCCAAACAATCTGGCCGTCCACCCCCATCTCCATCCACGGAGGGGTGGATTTGCCAATGCGGAGTGGCACTGCAACCATGTGGGCCAGCTTGCAACACCTGGAGTGGGGACCCAGGCCCAGCCCCCTGGGACGGGGCAGCCGCTGCGGCGTGGGCTCGCTATCCAACCCTCCCTTCTTTCCCCACACCTCTGCCATTAAATGTATTACAATTTTCTATGAATAAAAAGTGTAGCCTTTCTCATCTGTTTAGGTGAAGGGCATGGTAGGGACAAATGTAGTATTTGAGAGTCCTTCTCAAAGGCTAACAAATTTATTAGAGCATAAGCTTTCGTGAGCTACAGCTCACTTCATCGGATGCATTTGGTGGAAAAAACAGAGGAGAGATTTATATACACACACACAGAGAACATGAAACAATGGGTTTATCATACACACTGTAAGGAGAGTGATCACTTAAGATAAGCCATCACCCACATGGTATTTCTCCCCCCCACCCCACCCCCCACTGTTCCTCTGATATTCTTGTTAACTGCTGGAATTAACCTACCTGCTTGTCACCATGGAAGGTTTTCCTCCTTTCCCCCCCCTGCTGTGGGTGATGGCTTATCTTAAGTGATCACTCTCCTTACAGTGTGTATGATAAACCCATTGTTTCATGTTCTCTGTGTGTGTGTATATAAATCTCTCCTCTGTTTTTTCCACCAAATGCATCCGATGAAGTGAGCTGTAGCTCACGAAAGCTTATGCTCTAATAAATTTGTTAGTCTCTAAGGTGCCACAAGTACTCCTTTTCTTTTTGCGAATACAGACTAACACGGCTGCTACTCTGAAACTTCTCAAAGGGTATGTCTCCACTGCAATCAGAGGTGGGAGGGCAGCAGATAGAGCATTGATCTAATTAGTGGAAGAACAGCAGGAGTAAAGCCACAACAAGCTGGGCAGCAGTATGGGCTGTACAACCCCGCCCGGGACCCTGGCTACGTATGTGAGTAGCTAGCCCCCAAGAGGAGGCAATGTAAGCCTCAACAGCTCCATAGTTAGCCCTCCATTCCAGCTGACTCCTCCAGAAAGTGGCACAAATTTCCACGAAGGAAGCCTTCTGCTTTGGCATGAATATGTTCGACCCATCAGTCTTAAGGCAGCCAATCTGGCTGCAGCGCGCCAGTTATTCTGGATCTTCCCAACCCATCCCCTCACTTTGGAAACCTGTTGTACCACTTCTCTGCCGCCTGAAACTTCATAACCACTAATCAGTGGGTTCTAGAGACTATGGGACTGGGATACACCATCCAATTCCAGTTCTTGCCCCACCCCCAGCATCCTCCCCTTTCCCTATTCAGGGACCTACTCACAAAATTGTACTGCGTCAGGAGCAGCAGTTTCTTCTAGCTCTTGGAGGGGGGGCCCTTTATACCATAAGGAAGTCAGTTCTACTCCTGATATTTTCACCCCAAATGAGAGGGGGTTCCTAGACTTAAGGAAATTGAACATCTTCACCAATAAGCAAAAATTCAGGATGGTGTCCCCTGCCTCCGTTTCCCCATCCTTAAATCCCAACGATTGGTACATTGACCAACAGGATTCCTATTTTGATGCGGTTATCCACCCAAGCCACAGAAAGTACTTAAGGTTTTTAGTGGGACCACCATTACCTCTCATCAGTCCCAAGAAGTCTTACAAAGTGCATGGTAGAGGTAGCAGCACATCTCAGATGACTCAGATATTCCCATCTCTGGACGTTTGGTTGATTTGTGGTCGCATCAAGTGACAAACAGCGTCCATCAGAGCCAGTACCTGTTTGCACAGGTGGGTCTGAAAATAAACAAGGACAAACTGACACTATTCCCTGTACGAAGAATCGAGTTCATTGGGGCCATTCTCGATTCTACAACTGCAGCCCCTGGATGACCTTGTAAACTGGAGTAATAGTAATAGGATGAAATTTAATAATGAGAAGTGTAAGGTTATGCATTTAGGGATTAATAACAAGAATTTTAGTTATAAGCTGGGGACACATCAATTAGAAGTAACAGAGGAGAAGAAGGACTTGGAGTATTGGTTGATCATAGGATGACTATGAGCTGCCAATGTGATATGGCCGTGAAAAAAGCTAATGCGGTCTTGGGATGCATCAGGCGAGGTATTTCCAGTAGGGATAAGGAGGTTTTAGTACCGTTATACAAGGCACTGGTGAGACCTCACCTGGAATACTGTGTGCAGTTTTGGTCTCCCATGTTTAAGAAGGATGAATTCAAACTGGAACAGGTACAGAGAAGGGCTACTAGGATGATCCGAGGAATGGAAAACTTGTCTTATGAAAGGAGACTCAAGGAGCTTGGCTTGTTTAGCCTAACTAAAAGAAGGTTGAGGGGAGATATGATTGCTCTCTCTATATATATCAGAGGGATAAATACAGGAGAGGGAGAGGAATTATTTAAGCTCAGTACCAATGTGGACACAAGAACAAATGGATATAAACTGGCCACCAGGAAGTTTAGATTTGAAATTAGATGAAGGTTTCTAACCATCAGAGGAGTGAAGTTTTGGAATAGCCTTCCAAGGAAAGCAGTGGGGGCAAAAGATCTATCTGGCTTTAAGATTAAACTTGATAAGTTTATGGAGGAGATGGTATGATGGGATAACGTGATTTTGGTAATTAATTGATATTTAAATATTCATGGTAAATAGGTCTAATGGCCTGTGATGGGATATTAGATGGGTGGGATCTAAGTTACCCAGGAAAGAATTTTCTGCAGTATCTGGCTGGTGAATCTTGCCCATATGCTCAGGGTTTAGCTGATCGCCATATTTGGGTTTGGGAAGGAATTTTCCTCCAGGGCAGATTGGAGAGGCCCTGGAGGTTTTTCGCCTTCCTCTGTAGAATGGGGCATGGGTCACTTGCTGGAGGATTCTCTGCTCTTTGAAGTCTTTAAACCACGATTTGAGGACTTCAATAGCTCAGACATAGGTGAGGTTTTTCGCAGGAGTGGGTGGGTGAGATTCTGTGGCCTGCGCTGTGCAGGAGGTCAGACTAGATGATCAGAATGGTCCCTTCTGACCTTAGTATCTATGTATCTATGAAAGATTCCAGTCCCTACTAAACCTGTGCACCAATCTGTAAGTTCAACGAGAACCACAGGGAGCTCTTGTCTGAGGTTGCTGCTACCCAAGGCATCCGGCATGTATGTGACTCAGTGTGTCACGTCACCTGAAATTCATGCAAAACTGGATGAGGTCTGCGTATCAGCCGAACAAGCATTTTCTGGACATGCTGATCTCCTTACCTGCTCAAATCGTATCATTGTTACGTCAGTGGAGGAGTCTAGAAAACATCTGCACAGTGAGGTATGTGGTTCCCCTTCTCTTCCATCAAAGATGTGAGTGCTGGACACATCCACTCTGCGCTTGGAAGCTCATCTAGATAGCATACAGACTCAGGGTCTCTTAGTCCAGCCAAGAATCAGCTCTCCAAAAAAACATTTTGGAGCTGAGGGCCGTTCTTTATGCCTGTGAAGTTTCCTACCATCTATCAAAGGCCTTCCCAGCCCAAGTAATGACAGATCATACAAATGCTATGTTTTACCTTAATCAGCCCATTATCCTCTGGCACTTCTGCATCTGGAACGACATCGCCCTCAGGGCATCTCATCTTCTCAGAGTGCAGAGTGTTCTAGCAGGTCACCTGTGCAGAAGTCCATCCAAGCCCACGAACAGAGTCTGATGTACAAAATAGTTAAGATGATTTTCAATAAAGGGGACATCCTGCTTTTGAACTATACCCTACCAGGGAGAATAGAAAATGTCATCACTTCTGTGCCGGGGCTGTCACAGCCCAGGGTTGATAACAGATGTGTTTGTGCTTCCTTGGGGCTCGGATCTTAGGCATTCATACCCTCCATCCCCAGGATTCCCAAAGTCATCAGATAATTGAAACAAGATCAGGCCAGAATGATTCCAATAGCTCTGGCATGACTGAGGAAATTTTGTTTTTCAGATCTTCAGACTCTTCCAATACAGCCTCCCATAAGCCTGCCACTTCTCCCAGACTGAATCACCTGAGAAAGTCCTCACCAGCTCCTCACTCACATCACTGTGTGGATTTTGACTGGCTAACATCCTCAGAGGTTCTTCCTACATGGTGTCCAGAACACCTTGTTTAACAGCAGGAAAAGCTCAACCAGAGCAAGTCACCTAGCTAGGTGGGGTGGGAGTGCAGGGAGGATTTTTGATTTGGGCTAGCCATCATCCAAGGAAGATATTGTGGAATACCTACTAGACTTAAAACAATCAGGTCTCTCTATGAGTTCAATAAAAGTCCACTTTGCAGCCAGTTCTCCAGTCACCTTCTGTTCTATAGGCATTCTATTTTTTCTCATCTTCCGGTGGGAAGGCTTCTAAAATGCCTAAAGGGATTAACCTCCATTAAGGGAACTAGTGCCTTCCCCTGACCTTAATTTAGTATTGGCAAGACTTATGTGCCTGCCATTTGAGCCACTGGCTTTCATGTTCTTTCTTCCATTTGTCAGCTAAGACAGTCTTTCTAATGGCAATAACATCATCAAGGCGAGTAGGAGAGCTTCAAGTTTTAATGGCAAGGCCCTTATATGCTCTATTTTGTAAGGGCCAGGTCTCATTAAGGCTTCACCCATTGTTTTCATTGAAAGCGGTCTCAGAATTTCACCTGAATGAGGTCATATATTTGCCAATATCCTTTCTGAAACTGCATGCTCATGGGGACGAGGAGAGGTTATGTTTGCTGGATGTCCCCAGGGCAATCTCATTTTACAAAGACAGGATGACACAATTTAGATCCTCAACAAGGCTCTTTGTAGCTTACTCAGAGAGAATGAGAGGCCAGGTAGTATCAGCACAAAGAATTTCCAACTGGATATC
Organism: Dermochelys coriacea; assembly: GCF_009764565.3. Lineage (NCBI taxonomy): Eukaryota > Metazoa > Chordata > Testudines > Dermochelyidae > Dermochelys > Dermochelys coriacea. The sequence goes on along the minus strand of NC_050079.1, from coordinate 3,726,233 downwards.
TTCAGGCATCAGGACATGTTATGACTTGGCAAAGGGGACAACATCATTCTTCCAGGGATCAAGTACCTCAGTGGCTTTTCTCAGCAATGTTCCAGTCCTAAACACTTGGCAAGTAGAAGACTGGTCTTTGGTACAAATGTTCACTCATAATGTTCTCAGTGAAGCATCTAGAGCTGATGCAGACTTTGGAAAGGTAGTTCTACGCTCACTGTTTAAGTAGACTCCATTGAAGGAGCACTGCTTGGAAATCACTAATAGTGGAATATATATGTGCACGATTATTTGAAAAAGAATAAATAGTTATTTACCGGTACAGTGATTGTGGTTCATCGAGATGCGTTGTGAACATCTATACTCCATGGCTCACCCTCCATCCAGCCTATTAATATCACAATTTCAGTGGCAAAGGAACCTCACGCCCTCAGTTGTAAGCACGAGGGCACTCAGGAAGGATGCATGCACCATCCCAACAAGTACTGCTGGCCCAAAAGTCTCCTGGTCAAGTGCATTGGGCATGCACACACCGACAGTGGAATATAGATGTGCACAACACATCTTGAAGAACAGCAGTTGCCATACAGGTAAAAGTAACCACATCTTCTTCTAACTGGTCTTTCCTGTGTTGCTGTGCATTACCCTGGCGGTGTTGCGACATCATTGTGTGGAAGGAGACGGCTGAGCTGTTCTATGGCACTGCTGCTTGTGTTGTTTTAATTACACATTTTCATTCCCACGGGAAAGAGGAACTTCTTGCCTCAGACTGTGCACACCAAGATCTCCCAAGGGGATTCCAAACACACCGGCTGCCCATGTCCCTGCAGTGTGACTGGTAACGCACAGCCCATGCATGACCATGGCTAACACATCCTCCTTTGAAGTGCAGTCATTCCTGCACAGAGAGGGAGCAGCAGATGCAACCAGATGGTTTTTCAGCATGGTCAGTCACACAGTTGTCTCTCTGTGCCTCAGCACGTGGCCCTCGAGCAAATTCATGTGGGCAGAGATCAAAGCCAGCTGTGATGGGGGAGGTGGATAGGAGGAGGGTGGGGAATGAGGAGATGGCAGATGGAAATAGGAACTCAGCTGGAGCAGGCTTTTAGCTTGACTTGAGCCTGAGCCACAGAGGGTGGCTCCGGATCCAGATTGCCCCAAGCTAAGGAGCATTCAGATCCAAGGACTTGATTCAGGCCCATCCACCTCTACATCCTCGACCTTTAAATAAACCTGACCCATTGGCATAGGACAATGACTTTGACTCCCTCAGGGAACAGATGGCCAGGATCCCCTGGGGGACTAACATGAAAGGGAAGGGAGTCCAGGAGAGCTGGCTGTATTTCAAGGAATCCCTGTTGAGGTTACAGGGACAAACCATCCCGATGAGTCGAAAGAATAGTAAATATGGCAGGCGACCAGCTTGGCTTAATGGTGAAATCCTAGCGGATCTTAAACATAAAAAAGAAGCTTACAAGAAGTGGAAGGTTGGACATATGACCAGGGAAGAGTATAAAAATATTGCTCGGGCATGTAGGAAAGATATCAGGAGGGCCAAATCGCACCTGGAGCTGCAGCTAGCAAGAGATGTCAAGAGTAACAAGAAGGGTTTCTTCAGGTATGTTGGCAACAAGAAGAAAGCCAAGGAAAGTGTGGGCCCCTTACTGAATGAGGGAGGCAAGCTAGTGACAGAGGATGTGGAAAAAGCTAATGTACTCAATGCTTTTTTTGCCTCTGTTTTCACTAACAAGGTCAGCTCCCAGACTGCTGTGCTGGGCATCACAAAATGGGGAAGAGATGGCCAGCCCTCTGTAGAGATAGAGGTGGTTAGGGACTATTTAGAAAAGCTGGACGTGCACAAGTCCATGGGGCCGGACGAATTGCATCCGAGAGTGCTGAGGGAATTGGCGGCTGTGATTGCAGAGCCGTTGGCCATTATCTTTGAAAACTCGTGGCGAACGGGGGAAGTCCCGGATGACTGGAAAAAGGCTAATGTAGTGCCCATCTTTAAAAAAGGGAAGAAGGAGGATCCTGGGAACTACAGGCCGGTCAGCCTCACCTCAGTCCCTGGAAAAATCATGGAGCAGGTCCTCAAAGAATCAATCCTGAAGCACTTAGAGGAGAGGAAAGTGATCAGGAACAGTCAGCATGGATTCACCAAGGGAAGGTCATGCCTGACTAATCTAATCGCCTTTTATGATGAGATTACTGGTTCTGTGGATGAAGGGAAAGCAGTGGATGTATTGTTTCTTGACTTTAGCAAAGCTTTTGACACGGTCTCCCACAGCATTCTTGTCAGCAAGTTAAGGAAGTATGGGCTGGATGAATGCACTATAAGGTGGGTAGAAAGCTGGCTAGATTGTCGGGCTCAACGGGTAGTGATCAATGGCTCCATGTCTAGTTGGCAGCCGGTGTCAAGTGGAGTGCCCCAGGGGTCGGTCCTGGGGCCCGTTTTGTTCAATATCTTCATAAATGATCTGGAGGATGGTGTGGATTGCACTCTCAGCAAATTTGCGGATGATACTAAACTGGGAGGAGTGGTAGATACGCTGGAGGGGAGGGATAGGATACAGAAGGACCTAGACAAATTGGAAGATTGGGCCAAAAGAAATCTAATGAGGTTCAATAAGGATAAGTGCAGGGTCCTGCACTTAGGATGGAAGAATCCAATGCACCGCTACAGACTAGGGACCGAATGGCTCGGCAGCAGTTCTGCGGAAAAGGACCTAGGGGTGACAGTGGACGAGAAGCTGGATATGAGTCAGCAGTGTGCCCTTGTTGCCAAGAAGGCCAATGGCATTTTGGGATGTATAAGTAGGGGCATAGCGAGCAGATCGAGGGACGTGATCGTTCCCCTCTATTCGACACTGGTGAGGCCTCATCTGGAGTACTGTGTCCAGTTTTGGGCCCCACACTACAAGAAGGATGTGGATAAATTGGAAAGAGTACAGCGAAGGGCAACAAAAATGATTAGGGGTCTAGAGCACATGACTTATGAGGAGAGGCTGAGGGAGCTGGGATTGTTTAGTCTGCAGAAGAGAAGAATGAGGGGGGATTTGATAGCTGCTTTCAACTACCTGAAAGGGGGTTTCAAAGAGGATGGCTCTAGACTGTTCTCAATGGTAGCAGATGACAGAACGAGGAGTAATGGTCTCAAGTTGCAATGGGGGAGGTTTAGATTGGATATTAGGAAAAACTTTTTCACTAAGAGGGTGGTGAAACACTGGAATGCGTTACCTAGGGAGGTGGTAGAATCTCCTTCCTTAGAGGTTTTTAAGGTCAGGCTTGACAAAGCCCTGGCTAGGATGATTTAACTGGGACTTGGTCCTGCTTTGAGCAGGGGGTTGGACTAGATGACCTTCTGGGGTCCCTTCCAACCCTGATATTCTATGATTCTATGATTCTATGACAAGCCAATGCAACCAAAGTGCAGGGAATCAAGAAGCCAGTCTTGGAGATAACGGGAAGGAGAATGTGATTGAGGGGAAGCGTACTGACTCAAAGAGAAGGTCTGGGGACTTGTTCACTCCTGTTCTGCAGTGCAAAACTACAAACCTAGAGGGGTAGAGCCAACACCTCCTGAATTTGTGGGATGGCCCTGAATCCCATGTGGGACTATGGAGTCTACTGCTGTCTGAGAGCCCTGAGGTGAGCAGGAAGGCAAAGAGAGACTGCGGAGACCTGGGAAAGGGATTGGGGTGGTGTGTGGGGGAGTGGGGGGGAGGACTAAAGAGATGACTTTGGGAATCAGAGACTGCAGGGCAGGGGTAAAATCCTAAAGCTGGTTATGTGGTCAGAATGAGTCCTGCTTGGCTTTATCTGTGGGGAACCTGTCCCCAAGGTACCAAGCACCCACACACAGGAGAAATTATATAGCAACCGATGTCTGTAATCTTTGCAGTTGTTGATCATCTCTGGTGCACCTGCTCCTGCTAAATCACCAGCATCACCTGTTCTTTAGTTGTCACAGGAAAGCTTTTCTTGTTATCGGTTGACATGGAGATGGTCAAGTGCCTCCACCGCAGCTACAGTGAAGCTTGGTGTGTATGCAAGAGAGAGCGATCACCCGAAGGGCAAGGAGATACCCTTGTCCCGCCTAAATGCATCCCAGCCATTCAGCCATCCTGACTTGCTCCCCCTTATTAACATGTCCCCTGCTTGGCTCTTGGTAAGAATGTTGTTAAGCAATAAGCCCCTCCTCTTGTTTCCAATTGGTTAGTCTTGATGTACATTGTCATAAATGTAATCCTTTTTTTTTTTTTTTTTTTTTAAATTCTGGTGGCTAGAGGCTGCTAGCAAAGGTCCTGGGCATTCACTCCATAGGGATTTCATACTGTCATAGCTCCCCTTTGCCTTCTGCAGGTGCCCCAGGGGGGTTCTTCCTGCTCCAAGCACTTGTTTCCTGTAAGCTTCATTCCACATATAAGCAGGGACTGGTCTGTGCTTAAAGGTGAACGGATACAAGGCTCTGAGACCTGGAGCGTGGGCTCCACCATGCAGCATTTACCTTTTAATGTCACAGCCTCCCGCTGAGTCTTTATCTTCAGGTCACCATGACTGGCTTGCTACCCTTAGTTAGGGACCCCTGTAAATCTGCAGTGCCATTAAAAGAACAACAGCAGCGAAAAAATCCAGCCAAACAAATCATAACACCCCCTCTCCCCTTGTCTGCCTTCAAATAGCTCCATAGTCCTCAGAGTTGGAGCAAACCTATGAAATCACTGATTTCATCCTTGCTAGTACAGGATACAGTCCCCCCCACCCCCGTCAAAGATAAGGCCTGTATTCACTGTATTAGGCAATCAGCTCTGTCCATTGTGTGTCTGAGTAAGAATCAGCCTAGGAGAAAAGAACATTTCAAATCACTTGTTTTGTTGCTGTTTGTGACAGAGGGCTGGAAACTAGCAGCAGAACCGGCTCTGATCACTTTGGCGCCAATCAGTTTCCCTGGGGAGAAGGCTGATTGGGAGGGCTGATGAACCAATTAGCAATAGCTGAGGGGTATAAAAGAAGACACCGGAAGGTAACAAGGAGGGAGGATCTGGTCTAACTGAGTCTAGTTTGTGTGGGAAAGGTGAGCATTGTTCTTCACTGGCCTTGTGAGAAAGGGCAAGAGACACTGTAAATACCTTGCTGCATGAGACTGTATTGGTGTGGGGAATATAAAGGGGATGAAAAGTGTGCCCTGTGGCACTTTAAAGAACAGAATAACTTTCAGATCCCTATCTGATGTTTTTTTTTCCTCTCCTGCTGGTAACAGCTCACCTTACCTGATCACTCTCGTTACAGTGTGTATGGTAACACCCATTGTTTCATGTACCCTGTATATATAAATCTCCCCACTGTATTTTCCACTGAATGCATCCGATGAAGTGAGCTGTAGCTCACGAAAGCTTATGCTCTAATAAATTTGTTAGTCTCTAAGGTGCCACAAGCCATCCTTTTCTTTTTGAGGTGAGTGAGTTATTTGTAATGCGGTAGTTCATAGAACTGATAGATACAATCAGGTCTTACAACACTCGTGTAGGGTTGACTGCTGTCTCAAAAGGAAACCATGGGCAGAGGATGACCCTGCTTCATCTGAAGTCAAGGTATATCTGCCACTGATTACAGATGCTCAAGAGCACCGAGACAACCAACTCCCATTGAACTCAATGGGTGTTATGCCCCTAAATAACTTGGCTGATCTGGTTGTGAGTCCACAGTGATTGGACCTTATGAGAGTGGCTGCACCTCAGAGTGTGTTAAATTTGAGGGACCTACAGCCACCCCTCAAATCTGTTCACTTTGTGTCGTTACCTGTTAAAACTGTTTCTCTTAGAATTGGCCCCTCCCAAATGAAAGTATTCTCTTGCCAGTGGGTGATGTGATGGACCTGCGGACTCTTCTCTGGGCCATGAGGATGACTCCCCTAAGGGTTCTTTTCCTTCCTGTCATGAACTTTTAGAAGGAAGCTAATGACCTTAGCTCAGCTTGGGAGCCTTGAGTCTGACCAACAGTGGACTGGGGCTCTGGTGACTTAGAACTGTAAGGTTTTTGAAGCCCAGTGGCTCTTGGGTGATATTGCAATTTAGGTTTTTTTCTCCCTTTATCCTTTGTAAGATGACCTGCAGGAGACACTAACTATGTTTGTACCTTTTGTTGCTTCTTAATCATGGCTAAAGAGAGCCTGAAACACTTATATTTAGTTTATCTTGCCTGTCTGGGAAGACTCTATGGGCTACTAGGAAGCTGGTAGCATCTATATTGTCAGAGGAACCACATGTGTTGGGAAGGGGACAGATTATTTTTCAGCCTGTTTAAATATTTTCTTGCTATGTGTAAACACCTGACAAATATGACCTTGCTCCTGGGTGTCTGCAGGCTGGAGGCAGCTGACTCAAAAACCACTGTATCTGCTGTCCCCTACAGAGGGGGATAATGACAAACACTGGTTTAATGTGAGTTACGTTGACTTGATTGGGGGGGTTTCTCTTGATTGTTAAAGACAACAAGTGCGAGCCTTCTGTTCTCTAACTGAAGTGGTGGAGATACTGAAAGTTTAACAGAAAGCTTTTCTCCCAAATGCTGCTTGGATAACTGTGGGGTTGGACTGGACTGTGTTTTAGGTTCTTGTATTGTTATCACCATGGTATCAAAGCGTATTCAGTGACGTGATTAGCATCTGTGGCATGTGGTTCTGGGCACTCTTTGAACAGCTCCCCTTCTATCTGGAAGCAAAAGACTCCAAATCCCAGAAGGGCTGTGGGGTAAGATGTTTCCTGCAACAGACCATGGCCTGTTTAATTACTAGTTTCAGATTTGGAAACTGATACAGGCCAGGCCAAGGGAGAATGGGGAATTGAGGCAGGAGAGCCTGGCAGATCTCGTACGTGTGGTAAGGGGAGGCCTTGGACATTTGAGGAAAGGACCTTTGGCTCCCATGCTAGCACCCCAACTTGGTAGGGTGAGCATGAATGGGAGCCATAGCAAACTTAGAGATGGAGGACCATGAGGATGGCAGAATGAGCCGGGCTCATGACTAGAGAGCTATGGCCAATGTGGGGGGAGGGGTAGAATGTCTCACTGAGGATCTGCGATCTTCCCCATTTCTAAAGCTGATGAGTTATGAGAGGCATACTTGAGGGTCATCAAAGATGGGGAGGAAGAAGGGAGAGCTGGAGTAGCTTAAGGCTGCAAAAGGGGGATGCCCGCTGGCGTGGGAGAGACCTGGGGTGGGGAAACATCCTGGATCCTTTGTAAAATAAACCCTTTACTTGTGCCTGTGGTCCCAGGCTCCGGAAGTGCTCTACATACACTAATTGAGCATCCCAAACCTCTGGAGGTAGGAAGTTATCTCCATTCTGCAGTTGGGAGGAAAGTATGGCACAGAGAAGTTCCACGATATGTCCAAGGTGTCACTGCTAGTTAGTGTGGATCAGAACCCAGGAGTGCTGACTCCCAGTCTCCATGCCACCCTGGAGAGAAAACACGGCTTTTTTTTGGTTGGCTACAGCTGCTCTGTGGGGAAATGAAGAACACTGCATGGGGCTTTGATCTGGGATCAGGGCAGCTCATGAGCTCCAGCTGAGCAACACCCAGTCAGAGTCAGTATTTGAACTATAGGAAACGGATCGAAAAGAATCGATGCCTCCGGTTCCCCGTGTGGCTGGGGCTGGTCTAGATGGCTCCTTGCAGGTGGGCGCTAGGCTCGACTGCTCCCACCTGGGCTCACTAGCCATCTCTGGTTGTACCTGATCTCAGTAGCTCATCATATTGGAATTGCAAAAGGTTCAGAAAAGAGCGACAAAAATGATGAGGAGTATGGAACAGCTTCCATATGAGGAGAGATTAATAAGGCTGGGACTTTTAAGCTTGGAAAAGAGACGACGAGCGGGGGGAGATCTGCTAGAGGTCTATAAAATCATGACTGGTGTGGAGACAGTGAATAAGGAAGTGTTGTTTCCTCCGTCTCATCACACAAGAACTAGGGGTCACCCAATGATATTAACAGGCAGCAGGCTTAAAACAAACAAAAGGAAGTATTTCTTCACACAATACACAGTCAACCAGGGGATGTTGTAAAGGCCAAAAATATAAGTGGATTAAAAAAAGAATGAGGTAAATTCATGGAGGATAGGTCCATCAATGGCTGTTAGCCAAGATGGTCAGGGATGCAACTCCATGCTCTGGGTGTCCCTAGCCTGTGATTGCCAGATGCTGGGAATGGGCAACACAGGATGGGTCACTTGATGATTACCTGTTCTCTCTGAAGCACCTGGAATTGGCCACTGTCGGAAGACAGGATGCTGGGCTGGATGGACCTTTGGTATGACCCTGTAGAGCCGTTCTTATGTTCTTATCATTGGTCTGGATGGCCCAATCCTGATCTCACTGGTTCCTGGTGCCCACTGCTGGGATCAACAGTGCCATGTTGGTTGTTGCTAGGATTGCTGACCCCTTCCTAATTGTTTCTTGTCTCAGTGGCTTCATGTTGGTCATAACCCTCATCCTGGCTGTTGCGGGTCTTGGTAGCTCTGTGCTGGCTATCCATGGGTTTGCCATCTGCCTCCCAGTCACTGCTGGCATTGGTAGCCCCTGACTATTGTTGGGGTGGTTACCCTGTTTCTCTTGGTTCCCCTGCCTTTGCCCTTTACCAGTTATAACCCTGTTTCAGTTAACTCTGTCTTTCCCCTGTTAAAGTGTTGGATACATTTCTTTTTTAAAAAACGTGATTAGTCCTTGATTGGTTTTAACTTGTAATGTCCCTGTATAGTGGCTGTATATTTATTCACCTGGCCAAGGCCCCAGGCCTCACTGACAAATGCATGACTGGAAAGGAGTCTGGCTTACCTGTGTATTAGCATTGTTACAATAGATATTGGTTATAAGAATGTGTTTAGAGTTGATGGAACGCTTGTAGGATGCTGCATGTATTAACCTCACTTCAGGGGCATGCACAGGAGTTTAAATTAGACTGATTTTGGAGGTGTATGTTAAACACACGTTATACACATTAAACCATATCAACAAAAGCAAATGCATCATATGCATAGAAATAAACTGCAGTACACTCACCATTTCAACCAAAATCCATGCGCTTGGAGCCATCTGAATAAATGTATCCCCAAGTACTTGGCCATGGCGGGGTCACAGAGCTCCTCTGGCCCCAGGGCTGCAGTGGAGAAAGTGAGCGAGCTCTGTAACTATTAAAATGTTTGCTAAGACTTTAAACCCCCCACCACTGGGAGAAGCTTTCCAAGTGTGAAATGCTAGTTCACCAGAAGAGATGTTGTTTCCTCCTCAACAAAAGAAAGTCTACAGACATTAAAGACTTTTTGTGGATTGCTTCTCCCACACCCCTGAAGAGGGTATGTGCACTAGCCCTCATTACATCACAGCTTGAATGCTGAGGGAAGGAAATAAAAATGCCTGTTAAGGAGAAATTGTTCTCCTTATGCTGCTTGCAATCTGAGGGGCAAAGATTTCTGAGTATAAGCAAGGGATCCCCAGCTGCTCTGCATGGGTTAACCCCAAAGGACACATAAAGCTTGAATATTATAGCAGCTACTATTATCTTTTGAAACATAAGACTGTGTCTCGTGTGTGTATGTTTACCTGATTTAGCCTTGTAGATAAGTTTCTTTTCTTAGTTAATAACCCTTTAGTTAGTTCATTATAGTATTGGCTACTAGCATTGTCTTTGAGACAGCTAAGGTGCAATTGACCTGGGGTGAGTGACTGGTCCTTTGGGACTGGGAGTAACCTGAATATTGTTGTGATTTTTGTTGTTGTTGTAAGGGACTAGCTATCACAGAGGCAGGCTTGCCTGGGTAGCAAGATAGGTCGCAAGGGGACTGTCTGTGATCCCCTATTAAGACTGTTATAGTGCCTGAGACGTTCACGCATGTTACTTGGTTGGTGAAATCTAATTACAGAACATGCACCCAGTTTAGGGTTCATGCTGTGTTTCTTGATCGTCTGCCCTGAGGTTGGCACCCAGGGCCGTGAGCCACTCCAGACAGCGTGACAGATACTGCTATGTTAGTCGGTGTTTAGTAGCGAGCTGGGACCGGATATCATCCTGCTGAGCACAAAGTCCAGGTCCTGAGGTGGGACCCAGAGTCGCATCGGAGGGAAGAGCGAGTGGACAGTACTGTGCTTTGGGTCCTCCAGGAGGCATGGCTCAATGCTGTCTCAGGAGACGGGGTGCAACCTGAAATTGCTTTGGTCTCTTTGCTGCATGAGATGGCAGCAGAACTCGGGGAGGGGGAATCTACAGAAGCTGTACCACTGAAAGAGAATCCGGTCGGAGACCTGTCTGTGTTGCCCCATGGGGCTGGTGGGAGGCTCAGTTACTTATTGCCTATAAGAGCTAGGGATCGTGGTAGTTGTGCTACTTTTGCAGGAATGAGGAACTCTCCCAACGGCTCACAACCTGCTGCAGCAAAATCGGGTGGTTACCTTTTTTGCTGGGTAGCCAGTCAAGGCAGAGACCTCGTGAGATTGCGCTGCTGGGGGAGAGCCAGAAAGCAATCCCATGTCAGTACTGAGGATGGGGGGCAATACGGACCTAACCCTGAGAGGGGCTGAGTCCCCCCACCCCGCCCTCATCGTCCCAGGGAAGTGCAAGGGTACAAGGCAGACTTGGCTCAATCCTGATCTGACTAATCAGCCTGCATTTGAAAGCAGCTTGTGGTTGGCAGGGAGGAGAGCAGCTGAAAGGTGTCAGCCTGTCTGCCCATAGGCACTAGCTGGTCTACTCAGAGGGTCGGATGCTCAGCTGGTATAAATTTGCATACCTCTATTAAAGTCAAAGGTGCTACCCTGACTCTCACCAGTTGTGGATCTGGTCCAGAAGTACCAGCCTCTCTGCCAGGGGATCTAACCTGTCTGCCTTGAGCCACCTGCCACACAGGAAGTGCCTGCTTCTCTTCTCTGCAGGACCACTCAGAGGGGCTAGCCTTCCTCTCCAGCCATGCCAGCGGGTGTGCTTAAATGGTCAACACAACTCTGGACAACAGCTGCTCATCCCTGCCTGGGTCCCTGGGGAGCAAATCTCTCTGGAATCGTTCTCTCGGGGATGTAGGAGGGCACAAAAAGAGAAAGCACTTTGATCACAGGAACCGTATTTTGGGAGCACTCTGGGACTAGCTAACAGGTATATGGGTTGGGGAGGACCCAATTCTCAGTCTCCCAGGTCCAGGGGAATTCTGGGGAGAGGATTTCTCCTTAAATCTCAAAATCTGGCTTGTCAGATTTTACTTATAGAGCCTGGACACTAACCCAGGGCTGATGTGTATCAGTGTGTGCAACCGTTAACTGAATGGTAAGTTCTTGGGGCAGGGACCATCCTTGTGTTGTGTGTGTACAGTGCCTAGCACAATGGGGTACTGATCGGCACCTCTAGAGGCTACTGCAGTACAAGTAATGAATAACAGTGTCTGTGTTGGGTGTTGCTTTTCTCTGCTGGGGTGACTGCCTCCTGTTGGAAGATAACTGGGCTGCACTGAAAGATGAGGTTTCCTGGGAAATACTGTGCCCTTAGGGCATTGTATGCTTTCTTATTAAAGACATGGAGAATGGTTGGTCATAGTGAGCCCCAGCCATGTATCTGAGGGCAGGATCTGGCTCTGAGGCGCCATCACTCGCTCTGAGTGGCGGCACTGAAAAGCTCAAGCAGAGGCTGGAGAACCAGTTATCGCTCCTGGTAAGCTCCAGAAGCTGCCCTCTATCCAACTGTGAAGGGCTAGGTGTCGCTCCTTAAGGAACTGGCCAGGAAGGGTCCCTGAACTCTGAGAGCCCCCGTGCTATGCCCAGGTCCAATGTGCTAGCCAGACAATGGAGCTGCAGCTCCTCCGCACCTTTGCAAATCAAGCTATTTAGGAGCCTAAATATGGGTTTCGCTTCCTAGCTTTAGATAAACCAGTTAAAATGTTGGTTTGAACCTCTCTGTGCCTCAGTTTCCCTATTAGGAAAGAATTTTTACTAGCTCCAAGAGCCTTAATTCATCTCCGTAAAGAGTTTCGAGAGCCTTGGATGAAAGGTGCTATAGAACGTCCCCATCTAAGTAAAATAAAATAGGCTTAATCCCCTGAGATGGGATATTAGATGGATGGGATCTGAGTTACCCAGGAAAGAATTTTCTATAGTATCTGGCTGGTGAATCTTGCCCATATGCTTAGGGTTTAGCTGATCGCCATATTTGGGGTCGGGAAGGAATTTTCCTCCAGGGCAGATTGGAGAGGCCCTGGAGGTTTTTTGCCTTCCTCTGTAGCATGGTGCATGGGTCACTTGAGGGAGGATTCTCTGCTTCTTGAAGTCTTTAAACCACAATTTGAGGACTGCAATAGCTCAGACATAGGTGCGGTTTTTCATAGGAGTGTGTGGGTGAGATTCTGTGGCCTGTGCTGTACAGGAGGTCGGACTAGATGATCAGAATGGTCCCTTCTGACCTTAGTATCTATGAATCTATAAGTAGGTTTCAGAGTAGCAGCCCTGCTAGTCTGTATTTGAAAAAAGAAAAGGAGGACTTGTGGCACCTTAGAGACTAACAAATTTATTTGAGCATAAGCTTTCGTGAGCTATGGCTCACTTCATCGGATGCATTCCATCTAAGTAATGGTTCAGCTCTTGGGGGCTATGTGTTTTGTGGTAGGGGCTGTACAGAAGGGCCTAACCTGGCAGGCTTCTAGAGGCAACTGCACTATAAATGTTAAACAATGTTCGTCTTCCACGCACTTATGGTGCTCGCCTGTGTGCTAGAGCTGTAACCATGTCTACACGGCAGCGGCGCTGGAGTGCCATAGTGTAGATGCTTCCTACATTGACAGAGAAGGGATTTTTCATCGATGTAGTTAATCTAGGTCAGAATTCTTCCATTGACCTAGCTATGTCTACACTGGTGGCTAGGCCAACTAAATTACGTTGCACCAGGGACAACATTTTCCACAGCCCTGAGTCATGTAGCTAGGTTGACCTAGGCTTAGCTACGCCTAAGCTTAAGTTGTGTGCTCAAAGCGGAGATTCGGCCTCTTTGTTACATACAAGGAATATAGCGTATCCTCCTCACACTTACAGCACCAGCTCTTTGAGCACACTCTGGGGACACGAGTTCATGCTAGCAAGCGCAAAGTGGACTGCGTCTAAAGAGACAACAGCTGACTAGCTGCTTTCCTAAAAGCTGTAACCACACATGTAGCTACCACATTCACACGCTGTTTGTAAGCCTTTCTGCTGAAAACCTTCTCACCAACCTGACTGCTCAGAGCCACGTATTAACACTCACAGCCACAGCAGTGGAAACGCCATTATAGACCCGGTGCTGATGGCCACTCATGGTTTTGCGGGTGTCTCACACTCCTGCTCAGAACATTCACGGGAAACTCTTCAGACAGACTTGTGAAGGCCCAGCCTCCAGCAACATGAGAATCGGGTGATTTATTTGCACAGCAAAGTTGTTTGTTTTGATGGAGTCAGGCCTTTAGCTTCCTGTTGCCCATCATAGAACCATGGGGAATTTTTGTGCGGTGATTTACTGGCCTTTATCGTAGTGATCAGATCCTATCTCTGGAAGAACGAGCCAATGCAATGATGGAGGCACATGGCAGCCTGAAAGATGATAATGGGATGCAGATCAGAGCTAGGGAGCCCCTTCTATTGTTAACTTCCCCTCTGCATTTGGCTAACAGTGACTCAGAAACAGGATAGCAGAGTGCATCATGTACTCTTGTAGCAGATCAGGACTGGTCGCAGAGCTTGCTTATACACGCCAGATATGTTCATCATAAGATCCTTTAATGCTCTGCCAGGTATGGCTGAGGTGTGTTTAAGGTATTTTACACAATGCCATCTACGGGCTAAACAGTACAATGCAGTTTAGTATTCCATTACAGCGTGTGTACGCCAGCCTGCCTAGGGATATGCAATGATCTTTTCACAAAGCTTTACTGGAAATCACTAACAATCCAAAGACCCCGGGGATAGGCTGTCTCTGTCACAGGACTAGACCACTGGTGATAGGGTCTGCTAAACGGGAGAGATTAAAGAGGCTGGGATTTTTCAGCTTGGAAAAAGAGGAGACTAAGGGGGGATATGCTCGAGGTCTATAAAATCATGAGTGGTGTGGAGAAAGCGAATAAGGAAAAGTTATTGTTCCTATAATATAAGAACTAGGGGCCACCAAATGAAATTAGTTGGCAGCAGGTTTAAAACAAATAAAAGGAAATTCTTCTGCACACCACACACAGTCAACCTGTGGAACTCCTTGCCAGAGGAGGTTGTGAAGGCTAGGACTATAACAGAGTTTAAAAAAGAACTGGATAAATTCATGGAGGTTAAGTCCATTAATGGCTATTAGCCAGGATGGGTAAGGAATGGTGTCCCTAGTCTCTGTTTGTCAGAGGGTGGAGATGAATGGCAGGAGAGAGATCACGAGATCATTACCTGTTAAGTTCACTCCCTCCGGGCACCTGGCATTGGCCACTGCCACCAACAGGATACTGGGCTGGATGGACCTTTGGTCTGACCCAATGTGGCCATTCTTATGATTGTTGGTTTACTTAAGCATTTTTATCCCCTCCCCCATCATTCTCATTATGTTCAGAATTGCTCAGCATTCAACATGCTGAATTGCTTTGTAAAGCTGGCTACTCAGCTTCGTGCCACAATGGGCGCTGAGGTCTCGAACAGTAACTCACAGCTGTATTACAAGCTTCTTGCTAGCATGGTTTCAACTTCAGAGCCGGTCCATGCTGGGATAAATGGGATCATTTTAACTAACATGTTTTTTAAAACACTGGTATAGAGCAACTTTATAGTTTTAGTACATGGTAGCTGGCAGGGGTGCTGGAACAATTTGTATAGTGGGGGTGCTAAAAGCCATTGTACCAAACTGTAAACACTTTATATAATGGAAATCACTTCAAGCCAGGGGGTGTGGCAGCACCTCCCTGCCTCCCCCGTGCTCCCCAGTTCCAGCATCTATGGTAGCTGGTCCTCTTAACTTCATGCTGAGCACATAACATGGGAGGCAGTGTGGGCTAGTGAGTAGAGCACTAGACTGGGACTCGGCAGACCTGGGTTGCATTCCCACTTCTGCCAGTGGGCTGCTAGGTAACCTTGGACAAGTCACTTCACCTCTCTGTGCCTCCATTTTCGCCATCTGTAAAATGGGCATAATGATACTGACAAAACAATTTTCCTGTTCTGGGAAAACTTTTGAAACTTTAAAAAACTTTTCCTTTCCCAAATCGATATGAAAAGTCCATCTCAAATGTTAGCAAACTGGCATTCTCTGCCCGCTCTCCGCCCCAAAAATCAACTGAGGTAAATCAAAACATCTTGTTTGGATTTTTGATGTTTATTTGAACACTTTACTATAATTAGTTTACATTGCTCAATGGAAAGTCATTTTGAATGGGGAAAAAACAGAATTTTTCATTTTGGAAATGTCAGAGCGGGATGTTTTGAGGATTTTTAAACTTTTTTTCCCCCATTTTTCTTTTGAAATAAGACATTAGTTAAAACTAGCCCTTGACCATTTTGACTTCAACAAATTAGCATTTTCCAATGCCTTTTTTTTTTTTTAAATTCCCTATCTGCTCCAGTACTGACTTCCTTTTGTAAAGCGTTTTGAGATTTACTGATAAGTTGTATAAGAGCTCAGTGGTGGTGGTATTATTAAAATACCTCTCGCCCTGTGCACACTTGGATTGCCACGATGGCAAAGGGCTGCTAAAGCCTTGTCTACACGAGGGCTCCTGCAGGGAGCCTACTGCCGGTGCGGCTGCACCAGAAGCATCTTTCTAAACTCCCCTAACATAGGCATGGCCAAGAGACCGGGTACGTGCAGAGACCGGAACCAGATTATAGCCCCGGGCCGCCCCTGCGATAAGGGTAACATGGTTCTTCCTGCAGCTGTCTGAGAATTACAAATCAAGAGGGCATTTAACACAGCCACTGCAGTGAATTTAGTGCTGGTAAGAACAGAAGCATCCCTCCCTTTCCCCAAGCTGCTCCAGCAGTGCGCCTCCTTCCCTGCCCAGGGGGACAGTGTGCAGGGCAGTTCAGCATCTATGACCTCCCTGCTGAGCTGCCAGCAACGGGGCCTATCAGTGGCAACAGCGATGGTTGACACAGGCCCATAAGGCAGGGGAGTGAGAGTCCCGCATCGTCTGCCCACTCAGTGAGGGGAGGGAGAGGGCGAGCAAGATCTCGCTTTGGAGAGGCTTGTTGGCCTTTTGTGTGAGAGGATGTGAGGTCTGCACGCCTCCCCCAGTGTTGCAGTATGAGTGGCGCATGTGACTGAACCCACAAACTCAAAACAAAACTTGTAGCTGAAGGTAGCTTTTTCTGATCTGGTGTGGAAACCAGAGTTCTGTGTCGTTTGCAGCCAAACCTGTGAATTCCTGCCTGGAAGATGCACCCAGATCCAAGCACATACCCCGGCCCACCTTGGCATCCAGGTCTGAGCTTTGACTTGGGTCTAACCCTAGTTTTTTATCCCAGGATCTGAAGAATTCTCTCTAGGTCTGTTTATTAACTTACTACCCCTTTATGGAGCGGTTTAATTTGTTCCTCTCCATGGAAACAAATTCTAGCTTCCCAAGAGCAAACAAGCCCTCTTTTGATAGGGATAACAGACAGCAAATAGGGTGGTTTTCTCTGGGTTATTGGGCGGGGTTGGAAGAACAGAACGTCGCCCTGCTTTAAAGAGACAAGGGGGAAAGAAGGAACTAGTAGAGAGTCCTGTTCACCCCCATTCATACTCATGCTAGGAATGGGTCCTGAGCAGCAGATGGATGAAGGGGCCTAGTGCCAGGAGGTGGGATGAGGAGGAATGGAACTTTTTCCCATCCCTTACCAGAGCACCACTCCTCTGGAAAGCATAAACAAAACATGGCAAGGACTGTTCTCAGCTATCAAAATTTCCAGGACCACTTAGTTCAGGACCTCAGAACTATGAGCAAACCCGTATGGGGTGTGTGTGTGTGTGTGTGTGTGTGTGTGCGCGCACGCCCACGGATCTGTGACTGATCACCTTGTCCTTAAACTCATTCTAAAGTTCATCCGCTGCCCACTTGTTCGACACTGACAGGCATCACACGCACACTGCAACCTCTGAGTGCTGCGTGTCTCCGCCAGCACCAATCCACTCCCTTCATGTCTCAAACCCGTGCCTTGAAGCTCCCCATGCATTTCTCGGTGGCACGGCTGTAATCCTCTACCCAACCCATGTACGTGAGGTGAGGGGAAGCGGAACTCACGAATTTCTGCAGCAAAAACTCGGGCCTCTCCTGTTCCAGCTAAAGGGCAGTCACATTCGTGGCATGAGGGCTTTCATCTCTTCTTTCAGGCCCCCGCCATCTCTCTCGTCTGTGCTCAGAAGCATGGAATCATAGAATTGAAGGCCAGAAGATCATGTAGTCTGACCTTCTGCGTGCCACAGGCGAACAACACCAGCACCTGCATGCTGTACCTAACAACTGAAATGAGACCAATTACAGCCCACAGGAAGCGATATTATGTGCCACAGGCAGAAAACAGGAGGGACTGAAGTGCACCAGCACCTCTGGCCTCCTGCAATGGCAGGGAAATGATTTAACAGATGGACCCAGAAAATCTTGGCTAGTGATCCTCACCCACGTGCTACAGCGGCAGGTGACCCCGCCCCCCCCAGTCACTGCCAGTCGAGCCTGGGGGGAAATTCCTTCCTGAGGCCATATATGGCAGTGATCAGTTAGACCTTGAGCTTGTGATCAAGAACCAGCCAGCCAAACACCCGAGAGAGAGGACACTCGGTGCCACCTCAGAGCCCCCCCCCCCGCCCTCCCTCCCAGTGTATTTATACAGAGCAATGATGTCCCCTCTCAGCCTTCCTCTAGCTAGGCTGATCAACCCAAGCTCTTCCAGTCTCCTCCCATACGACAGGCCCTGCATTCCCCTGATCATCCTTGTAGCTCTTCTCTGCTCCTGTTCCAGTTTAAAATATTTTTTTCTTGAGCAGGGGTGACCAGAATTGCACGCACTATTCCGGATGAGGTCTTACCAGTGCCTTTTACAAGGGCATTAATGCTTCCCTATCTCTCCTGGAAATACCTCGCCTCACACATCCTAGGATCACAGCTGCCTTTTTCACAGCTGCATCATGTTGGTGGCTTATAATCACCCTCTGATCGACCCGCACAACCAGGTCTCTCTCCTCCTCTGTCGGCTCATCTGATGAGCCCCCAGCTTGCAGCAGAAACTTTTAGTAGGCCTTAAGTGTGTGACCTTGCACTTTGTACACTTGAATTTCATCCCATTTCTGTCACTTCAAGGTCATCCAGATCTTCCTGTACAATGTTCTGATTCTCCTCTGTGTTGATTCAGACTTGTACTGCTCCGCCCTGCAGGCTGACTTGCCAGCCATTGTGCAGGGATCTAGCCGGGTGACTTCCACTGTCACAACCTCAGCAGAGTGCTTCCAAAATTCAGCACTGAGTCCTTGGCTTGGTAGCGCTGGACTTTCTGCCTCATGCCTCCTTCTGCCTGGTCTAAGTTTGGTTTAATTTCATCAGTAAATAAAGGACAGACATTTTAGCTGTCAGAGTAGATGAGCCCAGTTCCGTTTGGTGTGACTTTTTATTTGTATTGCGGTAACCTAGGAGCCCCGGTCACAACACAATTGTGCTAGAGGCTGCATTAACAAAGCACGAAACCCCCCCAAACAACTTACAATCCAAGGCAGATTTTTACCTATTGTACTAAACGCCGTTCACAGCTGGTGTCACAGCACCCCTCTAATTCCCTCGAATGCCTCTTTCCATTTGAGCCAGTCCATTTCCCCCCAAATTTACCCCTTGTACACCCTGAAACTGCTCTGCTGGTGTTGCGTTGTCTGAGACAGCAGAATAATTTCACTGCAAAGGTAGGACTTTCAGGCCGGGATTGTGAGGCTCTGGCTCAGGGGCTAACAGCACTGAAAACAAAATACGGCTTGTGACTCCTGGGTGGTGACTTGCTGGCCTTGGGCAAAACCTGCTGGATGCTTGTTGTGGACATTGGAAAATGGTTCTACTACAAGGTTTTGGGGGGAGTACTGCACTGGTGGGTATGAATATACTGCGGTCAGAGGCAGGCTGCATATTAGACACTGAGCTACTATGTTCTTTTGCATTCCCCAGAGAAGGGGAAACTGAGGCAGGAGCACCTGTCATGTAGCCTGTTGCAAGAGGGCACCCCAGGAGGCGGCTGTCCAGATGGCTTTTAGGAGGGGCAGAGCCTCACGTGAAGTAGAGGTCTTTTCACAGGAAACAGGAGAAGGCTGAGAGCGCTTCAGGGAGGCTGGAGGAGGAAGTAGCAGTGGCGGTCTGAGATGATCACTGCTGGATGTGAAGTTTGTGGTGTGAATGGAAAGGAAAGGATGGAGTTTGGAGATGATGATGATTACCAGCAGGATGTAGGGACAGTATCCAGTTGGGAGAGGAGGAGAGAGTGCACCAAAGTCGCAAACCTTGGAGGGTGCAAGGCAGGGAGGACAATGGCATTGTTGACAGAAATGGAAAGGAAGGGAAGTGGGAGGGTTTGGAGCAAACTAATTCAGCTGTTGGCGCTTTGAGCTAGTATGGGTAGAGGGACTTCCAGGGCGGGGGAGATGTCCTACACATAGCTAGGGCCTTAGTCCTTCATGCAGTCCAGCATCTGCTAAATTCAGCTACCATATCTAGAGCCCCACAGTCAGCTTCCCAGGCTGAACACACTCTGTGAAAGTGCATTTCTCCTTATTTGTTTTAAACAGACCTGCCGTTGGCTTCACTAAGCCATCCTGTGATCTCTGCTCATGGAAACCACACTCGTGATGCATCCTCCAAGCTGCTGGCTTCAACACCGACACCAAACTTATTTCGCTTCTCAAACCAGACCTAGCCAACCACTAACCTTGTGTGCTGTCAAGTTGTAGTGTTCTGCGTTCACCTGTGCTTGGCATCTGCCAAACCACATACATGAGAAGTGGGGAAATGGAGTCCTGCTTCAGCAACATAAAACACAAAAATCCTTGTGATCCTTACCCCTGATGTCAAACTGAAATTGTTGAGTGCCAGGCAGATCTTTCTGAACACAAAGGTGGTTGTAGCAAAGTGGTTTTAATTACCTCAGCCCCATGCAATCAACTCTGGTTAGTTGGGTGGCCTAAAGAACTGTTGCTTGGGAGTTTCCACGGCTTCTGATGGAGTTGTCACATTGTTCTAGCAACAGACCAGGATCACTTTGAGATAGCAGGCAATGCCTCTATGTGGACTATTGGATGTTTAGTTTGATTGGATGTTTTGCATGGGACAAGGGTGCCATCCCTTCAGGACACTCCATTTCTGGGGAGTGCCTTTGGTGCCTTTAATCAGTCACCTTGTCAAAGGGCATCCTCCTTCACCATCAGCACCATCCCCCACCATGGGTGACACCAACATATGCTGGCACCCAGAGATTTAGCCGCATATTCTTGGCTTCTTTTCTGACTCTGAAAGATCTGATGAAGAGAGGACTCCAGGTAACATCTCCATCCCCATTACTCTTTCCTGAGCAAACTCTAAGACATGAACCACATATTCTTGCTACTCCAGTCCCATGTCCTCTGGTGTGTTAACTTCTCCCCTAACTTTTTCCTCTCACCTCTCTTCTATATTTCTCTTGCCACCTTCTCTTTAGTAAGAATTGGGCTCCTTTAGCCAGGACAAATGTACCCCTGGAACACTTTATATTGACGAGTTTGGCAAACTACAAAGAATGCATGAGCAGGCTTATTCCAGAAAGGGCTTTCCAGAAGAAGACTGGAGTAATCTAGTGAGCTGTTTTTCACAGCCAGGGCAGCAAAGCTGGGGTCCAGGAGTGACTGATGGGGTCACGTGCTAATGGTTGCAGTCTTCCAGGAGCTGAGGGTGTGTCTACCCAGCAAAGAAAAGCCCACGGCTGCCCTGTGCCAACTGACTCAGACCTGCAGGCCTCGGGCTGCGGGGTTGTTTCATTGCAGTGCAGGCTTGGGCTGGTGCCTAGGCTCTAGGACACTGCAGGTGGGAGGGCTTTGGCTTCAGCTATACAGTCCCAGATGGAGCTGTGGCATGAGGGTGTCCTCCACTGGCTGCTGCCCCTAGAGCCCCATCTCATGAGGGTGGGTACGGGAGCATAGAGGGGAACCTGCAAGCCAATGCTCAGCTTTAAGCTGGGGTGGGTCTGCTGACAGGCTTGATGGTGATGGGAGATTTGATGATGTAGACAGCAGCTGTTTCATTGCCTCCCCACCTACAGATCCTGATCATCATGGTGAACCCATGGGGAAAGAGAAGCATGCCACAGAGCTGGCCCTCCCCATTCCGTGGATCAACACCCCCAGACCGAGGGACTGGTGCTCCATTCTCTTACACCAGTGTAACTCTATAATGTTACAGAGAGGGCAATTGGGCCACAGATTTTTGCTTCTCCCCCACCACACACACACCCACCAAATTATAAGGTCCCATGGGATCCTATCGCACTGGCTAGTGACTGTGGTGACTTACAGCTGGTCTTCCAGATGCTAGTGCAGCCTAGCAAGGTTCTGCTTTATTATGATTCAATTTCCCTCTTTCACAATTATGAAACCTCAGGAAATCTCTTCCCCCCCCCCCCCCGTCCCTCCATAGCCACTGTGTTTCCTTAGGCACATTATCCATCAGTATCTGTTCTATCTTGTCTTAGATTGTCAGCTCTTTAAGGCAGGGACTGCCTTTAGTTCTACATTTGTACAGCCCTTAACACCATGGGGTGGACTTCAAGAGGCTACTGAAATACTGATACATGGAATTGGTTGAACTGATGTTTGGCAACCACTAATGGCTTTGGGAACACACAGAAGCCTGATGCTTCCTCTGCTGCTCTGAGCACGGCCCTGTTTTGCAGTAACATTAGCAGGTGTGAGACAGAGGGAACTTTTCTGTTTGTCAGCATGCTTGTGCGGATGAGGTGTCTCTTGAGGTGTGTGACAAAGGCCACAATTCAGAACTTATGAGTAAGGGCTGGGATCTCCACGTCTGCCTCCAGAGGAGCAGAGTAGGATGAAGGGCCGCGCTGAAAGCTCTATAGGAAGGGAGATAACAAAGGTGTCTTTTGTCACGCTCTCCTCCTAGTTTCCTAGCAGGCAGCCGCATGGCCGTGCCTTGATGGGGAAACGGCTTCTCCCTCAGCCTTGAGGAAGCATGGGCCAGATGTAAGCTGGTGCAGCTCCATTGACTCCCATGACAGCCCTGAATTTGGCCCTTATAATGCAACTTGCTGTGTAAACTGACTTGTGGCCAGACAGCAGAACAGACAGAAGCAGCAGGTTGGTGGGGGAACGGTGCGAGCATCATGTGTGTTACCACAGGTGGGATGTGCAGGAAACCTCCCGGGCTCTAATGCGTCGTTCTGCTAGCAGAGGCAGCAGGGGCCTTTCTTGCTTTATGTCTGACCCAGCAGATTATCTCTTGTCAGATAGAAGATATTTCTGGCTTATGTCAGACAGCATTTGATCTAACAGAAGCTGCACCAGTTAGATGGTGTGGGCTGGGGATGGCAAACCACCTCATCTGCCAGAAGATCTCTGAAAATAACCTGTGTTTCTCTGCTGTTTCAGGGGAGACTTTTTTTTTTTTTTTTTTGCAAAAATTGCTGGTTTCTAACACTTTTTGTTAACTTTAATTCCCCCCCTCCCAAAAATCTATATTTAGGTCAAGGGAACATTTGATTTACATCTGGTGTAAATCAACGTAACTCCATTGTAATCAAGGTAGGTAGGCTGATTTGCACCAGCTGAGCATCTGGCCCAGGGTTCCAAGACCCTCCTGCTTGTTTTTACCTGCTACTTCACTTCTGCAGGGCCCATCCTGCCCCTTCTCCACAGCTTTGGAAGGCTCCAGATGCAGTGGAACCAATGCAATTCCACAGCAGATGGATATAGGATTGGGTCTGAGTGCCCACCATGCTGAGGGGGTGGGCTCCCTGCAGAGTGTTTATTGGAGAGGGGATGAGGAAGTTGTGGCCAAGGAATCTGCCGGTTCTACAGAACAGCATTGCAGTAAACCCCTACTGCTTCTGCAGCCTACAAGTGTGGCTGCATCGTGGTAGCCCAGAGGAAAATGAGGAGGGTAAGATTCCCCCCCCCCATCTGCTGAACCTGAACCCTAACCGTAGAAATAGTAAAGAAAAAGAGAAAAGAAACATCCCTGACTCAGTCAGCTAACCAATATCTAGGATCTCAGCAATATCTGTTCCTGGTCCCACAGGGTCTGTGGTTCTGAGTTTGTCTCGTCCACATCCTGATTTTTCCCCAGTTCCTAAGCAACAGTTTCAGTTTTGAAACTTTTAGTTTACTGGGACTGAGGTTACAGATAAAGCTCATCCCTGCATTCCCATCTACACACTTGTTCTAACATAATAGCATCCCATCCTGCCCCAGTTACTCTCCTCTAGTACATTATGTAGAATCATAGAGATGTTGGCGTGATGGATTCCCCTGGGGTGCCAGCTGGAAGTGGGGTACTACTGAACCCCCCAATCCACCAGCCGGGGCTCTGTTTTACACTGTACTGCTGTGACAAGCTGCCAAGCCCTCCAGGCTTCAGCCAGCACTTTCACCAATATACATACAGGCAGGGACACACCCAGCTGCAGTTACATGCAGGCACTTTGACCAGGCCCTGCATGGGAAGGGGACAGCTAGGGCAATAACCAGCTCCTCAGGCATGCACCCCATCTGGTGTATAAACCCAAACTTATGCCATCTTGCACTGCACAGGGAACTGTACAGTGTAAGCTCATGAAATTCACCCCCTCCCTCAATGTGGAGAGGAATATGCACAGCTTTCTGCTCCTGAAGTAGGATTCCCACATACTGGTTTAGATAAAGCTAAAACAAATTTATTAACTACAGAAGATCAATTTTAAATGATTATAAGGGATAGCAAACAAATTAAAGCAGATTACCTAGCAAATAAACAAAAAATGCAAACTAAGTTTAATATATTAAATAGATAGGATGAGAATCTGCTATTCATATCCAAAGTGATGATACAAGCAGGCTGCAGATTCTTAAGGGGAAAGCTGCCTTGCTTACAGCTTGAAATCCCCACGTGTTCCATTCACAAGCTAAAAATCCCTTTAGCCTGGGTCCAGCACTTCCCCCAGTTCAGTCTTTGTTCCTAAGTTTTCAGAAGTCGTCTTGTGTGGGGAGCAAAGACCCGCAGGTGCTGTCACTCCCCGCCTTATATAGCTTTTGCATATGGCAGGAAGCCCTTTGTTCCAAAGCTTGGTTCCCAGAGTGGTCTATGGAAAGACACTGACATTCCAAGATGGAGTCTAAAGACATGTGGTCACATCACGTGTACTTGTAGAGTCATAGCAGCCATTTTTCAGAGGCTGTCTGTAGCGTTCTCGGGAAGGCTCCCCAGGTGGGAGATAAGCTTCTCTTAAGGCCTATTGTGTTCCTAATGCCCCATTACCCACCCACTGTCTAGAATGAAAACAACAAGGAGTCTTGTGCCACCTTAGAGACTAACACATTTATTTGGGCATAAGCTTTCATGGGCTAGAACCCTCTTCGTCAGATTCATGAAGTGGAAAATACAGGAGCAGGTATAAATACATGAGAAGAAGGGAGTTGCCTTACCAAGTGTGTTGCCTTACCAGCTTGGGACTCCAGAACCTTGCCTTGTTGAGCCAGACACTCTAGCCAGCTGCAAACACAGATCCAAGTCTGGTCCACAACCCAAAAGCTGCAGACTTTGACTAAAAACTGCTCATCAGGTCACCTATCTCCAGCACCCAGACACCCAGTTCCCAATGGGATCCAAACCCCAAATAAATCTGTTTTACTCTGTATAAAGCTTATAGAGGGTAAATTCACAAATTGTCCGCCCTCTATAACACTGACAGAGAGATATGCACAGCTGTTTGCTCCCCCAGGTATTAATCACTTAATCTGGATTAATTAATAAACAAAAGTGATTTTATTAAGTATAAAATGTAGAATCTAATTGGTTCCAATAACAGACAGAACAAAGTAAGTAATGAAGCAAAATAAAACAAAACACGCAAGTCTAAGCCTAATAATTAAGAAACTGAATATGGGTAAATCTCGCCCTCAGAGATGTTCCAATATGCTTCTTTCACAGACTAGACTCCTTCCTAGTCTGGGCCAAATCCTTTCCCCTGGTACAGCTCTTGTTAGTTCCAGCTCAGGTGGTAACTCGGGGATTTCTCATGAATGGCAGCCTCTTTTGTTCTATTCCACTCCCTTTTTATATCTTTGGCACAAGGTGGGAATCCTTTGTGTCTCTCTCTAGGTTCCCACCCCTCCTTCTAAATGGAAAAGCACCAGGTTAAAGATGGATTCCAGTTCTGGTGACATGATAACATGTCACTGTAAGACCTCCTTCTTCATTACCTAGTAGCTGGAGGACAGGTCCATAGAAAGGCATGCAGAAAAACAAATTCACAGTTCATTGATTTTGAAGCACCCTTAATGGCTTCCACTTAAGATGTTTGCATCAGTAGTACAAGTTTACATCTTATTCTCCTCATTCCAGACATAGAAATAATACATGCAAACGAATAGGATGACTATACTCAGTAGATCATAAGCTTTGTAATGATACCTTACAAGAGACCTTTTGCATGAAACATATTCCAGTTACATTATAATCACACTTATAAACATATTTCCATAAAACACGTGGAGTGCAATGTCCCACAGCTGTTTTTCTTAAGTGACTCTGAAAAGCACATCCTGGACCCCTAGATTCCTCCTCACTCAGGATTCCAGAGAGCTGCTGCTGGATAATCGTGAAAAGACAACTCTTCAAACCACCATTGGAAATGAGCGTTGAATTACTTTTTGGCACCAAGTGTGGTCCATGCAGGAGTGATTTAACATGGGAACTTGCATGGGTCTGGCCCCAGGGATGTCTTGTAACACTGCAGAAGGGGTCAGCTCGAGTGGAAGAGAGGCAGTTTGTGAAGGCAAAGAGGAGAGAGGGAGAAGAAAGCTATGGTGAAGAAAAGATAGGAAGGAGGGTCCAGTGCTTAGGGCACTAGGCTAGGACTTGGGAAAGCTGGGTTCAATTCTGTGCTCTCCTACAGACTTCCTGTATGACCATGAGCAAGTCATTTAGGTCCAAATCCTCAAAGCTCAACCTCCAGTTGAAATCAGACAGAGTTAGGATCTGGGCCTTCACCTCTCTGTTCCCCATCTGGGAAATGGGGATAATGGCACTTCCCCACCTCACAGGGGTGAGTGGAGATACCTCAGTAATGGGGACCATATAAGTGCCTAAGATAGGGAAAGTAAAAGACTGTCTGAGAGAACAGAAAGAGCCTGTTTTGGAGAAAGGCAGGTGCCTAAGGAGA
This sequence comes from Dermochelys coriacea, assembly GCF_009764565.3. Classification (NCBI taxonomy): domain Eukaryota; kingdom Metazoa; phylum Chordata; order Testudines; family Dermochelyidae; genus Dermochelys; species Dermochelys coriacea. The sequence goes on along the minus strand of NC_050079.1, from coordinate 3,699,869 downwards.
GGAAAATCGCCTCTAGACAGGCTCTTAGCAATAAAAGAAACCTCCTGAAGTGTGTACCCCTTGGAAACTTTGTGGCCCAGCTGACATAGCAAATAAAATGCTGAAATTCGGTTCTGTGCACATGCCAGGGAGCTCTGGCAACTAGCCTTCCATTCCTGAGAGAGTCTGTGGGACTAATCCCTCCCCCACCTACAGATAGAGATGCAGCCCAAATAACCCCAGAGGCAGCTTTGTGATCATAGAATCATAGAATATTAGGGTTGGAAGGGACCTCAGGAGGTCATCTAGTTCCACCCCCTGCTCAAAGCAGGACCAATCCCCAACTAAATCATCCCAGCCACGGCTTTGTCAAGCCTGACCTTAAAAACTTCAAAGGAAGGAGATTCCATCACCTCCCTAGGTAACTTCACCACCCTCCTAGTGAAAAAGTTTTTCCTAATATCCAACCTAAATCTCCCCCACTGCAACTTGAGACCATTACTCCTTGTTCTGTCATCTGCTACCACTGAGAAAGATCTAAATCCATCCTCTTTGGAACCCCCTTTCAGGTAGTTAAAAGCAGCTGTCAAGTCCCCCCTCATTCTTCTCTTCTGCAGACTAAACAATCCTAGTTCCCTCAGCCGCTCCTCATAAGTTATGTGTTCCAGTCCCTTAATCATTTTTGTTGCCCTCCACTGGACGCTTTCCAATTTTTCCATATCCTTTTTGTAGTGTGGGGCCCAAAACTGGACACGGTACTCCAGATGAGGCTTCACCAACATCGAATAGAGGTGGAACGATCACATCCCTTGATCTGCTGGCAATGCCCCTACTTATACAGCGCAAAATGCCATTAGCCTTTTATTGGACCAACTTCTGTGGGTGAGAGAGACAAGCTTTCAAGCTTACACAGAGCTCTTCTTCAGGTCTGGGAAAATGAGGAAGGCCATGTCTACACTACAACAGTTATTTTCTGGTCTGGGAAGTAAATCCCTTCCTGCAGCCGTTTAAACAGATTAGAGTTCCTGAAGACACAAGCGTCATGAACCTTTCCCGGCCATCCCACGTTGATGTTGGTGAAACGTCCCTTGTGATCCACCAGTGCTTGCAGCACCATTGAAAAGTACCCCTTGCAGTTTATGTACTGGCTGCCCGGGCGGTCCGGTCCCAAGATAGGGATATGCGTTCCATCTATAGCCCCACCACAGTTAGGGAATCCCATTGCAGCAAAGCCATCCAGTATGACCTGCACGTTTCCTTTGATAGCAGCAGCTCAATGACTGCGTTGGCTACTTGCATCACAGCAACCCTCACAGTAGATTTGCCCACTACAAATTGATTACCAACTGACCAGTAGCTGTCTGATGTTGCAAGCTTCCACAGGGCTATTGCCACTCGCTTGTGAACTGTGAGGGTTGCTCTCAGCTTGGTATTCTTGCGCTTCAGGGCAGGGGAAAGCAAGTCACAAAGTTCCATGAAAGTGCCCTTACGCATGTGAAAATTTCGGAGCCACTGGGAATCACCCCAAACCTGCAACACTATGCGGTCCCACCACTCTGTGCTTGTTTCCCAGGCCCAGAATCGGCATTCCACGGCATGATCCTGCCCCAGTAACACCATGATCTCCAAATTGCCGGGGACCGCGGTTTTAAAGAAATCTGTGTTCATGTCCTCATCATCGCGCTGCCGTTGCCTCCTTGCCTAGTTTTTCAGGTGCTGGTTCTGCATAAACTGCATGATAATGCGCGAGGTGTTTACAATGGTCATAACTGCTGCAGTGAGCTGAACAGGTTCCATGCTTGCCATGCTATGGCGTCTGCTCGGGCAATCCAGGGAAAAGGGTGTGAAATGATTGTCTGATGTTGCTTTCACGGAGGGAGGGAGGGTTGACTGATGACATTTACCCATGACCACCTGTGACAAATTTTTGGCCCCATCAGGCATTGGGAGCTGAGCCCAGAATTCCCATGGGCAGCGGAGACTGCGGGAACTGTGGGATAGCTACCCACAATGCACCGCTTGGAATGTCGACGTTTTCCATGGTACTGTGGACACACACCACCAACTTAATGAGCTTAGTGTGGACACATGCACTCGACTTTATACAATCTATTCCCAAAAATAGACTTCTGTAAAATCGGAGTACTTTCGTAATGCAGACATGGCCTGAGAGGCAGTAAATAGGGGACCCCACAATGCCATTTTCAGTCACCGTAACCACCCTTTAATACCCTCTGGGCAGACCTCTGTCCAAAGCAACTTTAAAATGTCTATTCAGACTTATGTAGTCAGGCTCCTTTAGCCACTGTGTATTTGGACAGGTGTTAGACTTCTAGCAGGTTAGAAAGATGCCTCATACACTTCTGGAAATCACAGCAATCTGTCTCTGTTGTTAGTCATTCCAGTGCTTAGTGCTCCACTAATGAGCTCCTCATCCTTTCTCAAATATGAATCACGCTACCTGACAAAAGTCACCTGCCGGTAACTGTCTTTGATGACAAGTGAGATGTGTGAAGCCCAGCTACTGGTCCTTCAGTCTTTTTCCATAAGGGATTTCCTTCAGGGTTTATACTGCTGATGTACTTGTACTTCATGAACAACGTTTGCCTTAATATTTTTGATGATTTTTTTTTCAAACCTTTCCTTCGTCTTCCTTCTACCACCTTCCTGTGAGAGGCAGAGTCATTGGGAGTGGACTGAGCCAGGAGCCACTGAGATGAGCTCTGCTCTGACTCAGCGTGCGGACTTGAGGAAATGCCTCCATCTCTGAGTCAGCTTCCCAAATCTGTGAAATTGGGATGAGTGCAGTTGCCGGCCTCCCAGAACTGTTGTGAGGACTATCTAGTTAATGTGTGTGTCAAAGGAACAATTCCAAGACCAGTCAGCACTGAACTTAGTGCTGTCCAGAACCAAAGTCACTAACCACTGATGATCTCAATTTAGTCAACCACATGGACAGATGGACGGGTTCTCCACAGCAGCTCCCTGGTTGGTGGCTGCCTGCCATCTAGTAGTTACATGAGATAGGCAAATAAGAGCTGGGTTTTTTTCCTTGTTTTTCTTTTTTGTTTTGTTCCCAGGAAATTCTGAGAAACTGGGGGGAGAAATCATTGTGGGTCGAACAAAATATTCATTGTGATCTTGAGCATTTTAATGCTTCTCATTTTTTTCATAAATAACAGGGAAGGAAAATGTGTTTACAATAGCATTGTTTCAAACCTGCTGACTTTGAAAAAATTATCCTAAAAAATCAAAATGTGCAAGCTGGTGAAATTGATGCACGTTCATGAAATGTTTAGATGTCCCCCAATCTGCCTTTTTCATGGGGTGGAGGGGATTTTGGTTGAAAAGTTGCACCCAGCTCTAGTGTGGAACCATTTCTATATCTATATAATGTGCATAGGCCAAACTGGACAGTCTCTACGCAAAAGAATAAATGGACACAAATCTGACATCAGGAATTATAACATTCAAAAACCAGTAGGAGAACACTTCAGTCTCCCTGGTCACTCAATAACAGACGTAAAAATGGCAATTCTTCAACAAAAAAACTTCAAAAACAGACTCCAACTGAAACTGCAGAACTGGAATTAATTTGCAAACTGGACACCATCAAATTAGGCCTAAATAAAGACTGGGAGTGGTTGGGTCATTACAAAACCTAATTTCCCCCATACTAATTTCCCCCTACTGTTACTCACACCTTCTTGTCAACTGGTGGAAATGGGTCACTCTCATTACCACTACATATGTAATTTTTCCTCCCTTGGTATCCTACTGTTAATTGAATTGTCTTGTTAGACTGACCTCCCACTTGGTAAGGCAACTCCCATCTTTTCATGTGCTGTGTATTTATACCTGTCTACTGTATGTTCCACTCCATGCATCTGATGAAGTGGGATCTAGCCCACAAAGCTTATGCCCAAATAAATTTGTTAGTCTCTAAGGTGCCACAAGGACTCCTCATTGTTTTTATATCTCCTCTGTTCAGCCCTCTCCCACACTGGCAGCTGTTGTGACTAACGGGGGTAGGGCGGGGGACTTGGTGCAGCTCACCATGTAGCACCTCTTCTTGCTCTTCACGAGCATAGTATCCAGGAGGACAGAATGACCCTGTGCAGTGGGCTGGCACACGGCCCACACACTCTTCCAGCCCCATTCTGGGGGATTCAGTGGGACTTCAGATGGGCCCCTCGGTACAGGAGTGAATTTCACACTTTCCACTATATTTATTTTTGCCATATCTGCTCCCCCTCTTCCCCCCTCAAACCTGGGAAATCTCTTGTACAGTTTGTCACAGGATGGTCCCCTGAAAGTCTTTTTCAGCCTCAGTAACTGACCACCACAACCCTGGGGTTCTGACACCACTGCGCTTTCTGACGTCCCTTCAGCAAGCCATGGCCTGGAGTAGCAATCAAGAGGTGTCCCCACTTGCTTTTCACGAAGGTGACAGAATTAGCAGTCGCCAGTCCTACCTACTCCTGCCTCAGGATCACTCCTCTCCTCTCTAGCACTTCCTGTCTGCTTATGTAATCCCAGCTGTGCCTGCTCTGATTACTTCCACCCAATTAGCACCTCTGCTGTATCTCTACTGAGTTAATCGATGCCCTCTGCCACCGACCTGACTTGCAGTCAGGTCAGAAATGGTGTATACTGGTGGGGATTGGAGTGACAGGGTGAGTCAGACCCTGTAACACAGCTCCCAAAGGGATCTCTGTCCCATAGGAACCTTTTGACTAATCTGCCCTCCCTTCTAGAATGTTTCTCTAGTTTAGGGGTTCTCAGACTTCATTGCACCATGAGCCCCGTGTGGCAACAAAAATTACTCCACAACCCCAGGACAGGGGACCAAAGCCTGAGCTTGTCCCAGCCCCGCTGCCCTTGGTGGGGAGGGCCAAAGCCCAAACCCCACTGCCTCGGTTGGGGGGACCAAAGCCGAAGTCTAAGGGCTTCAGAGGGATAGCTCAGTGGTTTGAGCATTGGCCTGCTAAACCCAGGGTTGTGAGTTCAATCCTTGAAAGGGCCATTTAGGGATCTGGGGCAGAAATTGGGATTGGTCCTGCTTTGGGCAGGGGGTTGGATTAGATGACCTCCTGAGGTCCCTTCCAACCCTGAGATTCTGTGATTCTCTCAGGGAGCCCCAGGCAGGGGGCCAGTAACCTGAGCCCCGCTGCCCAGGACTGAAGCCCTCAGGATTCAGCTTCAACCCTGGGAGGTGAGGCACGGGCTCTGGGCTTCAGCCCTGGGCTGCAGCAAATCTAAGCCAACCCTGGTGACCACATTAAAACAGGGTTGCGGCCCACTTTGGGGTCCCGATCTACAGTTTGAGAACCGCTGACATCTGAATGAGCAGCCCACCTACATGCTCCAAGGGGAGGATGAGGTCAGGGCTTCACCGTAGGAGGAGGAGTGTGATGTAGTGGTGGCATACAACACCCAGAGACAGCCTCTTCTCCCTGCACCTTCCTTCACAATCACCTAGTCCCTGCTTACCTTCCCCAGCAAAGGGCTGCTGCTGTATAGGGAGCTTTTTCTGGCATGCCTGTCTGGGGCTGACCCTTTATATTTGTCAGCACAGAGTAGTTAGAGCTCTTAAGTGATCACTTTGCATCTGGCTGCTGCATCTCCTTTTTTTCCTGCCTGTGTGTACTCGTCAACATGAGAGATACCATGATAGCAGTTTGGAGGGGTGGGGGGAAGGAGAGGGAAGAAGAAGGGGAGAAAAAAGTAATGAAAATCTTTCCTTTATATTGTAATGTTTGACATTCATCTGACTCTAAAAAAAATTTTCAGGAAAAAATTGAATTTTTCCTTTTTAATTTTGAAATTTCAAATTGTCAAAATCTCATTGGAATTTCAAAATTCCCCAATTTTTTTTAATCAGCTCAAATAAAGCTTTATAAGATGACAAATGGGATAGAAAAGGACAGGTGAGTTGTATCGAGAAGGTAGGTAAGGTGAGTAGAAGCGCCTGTTCTCATAGCACAAGAACGTGAAGACGATCGATGAAATGAAAAGCCGCACACTTCAAACTAATGCTCCCATTCTGTACTACTAAAAATGGCTGTCTCAGACTGCATGATTGGCCCCTGGTACTGGCTGCCACAGGTTATCATTGAGGCCAAGAGCAGAGCAGGGTTTAAAGACTGGCATTTATGGGTAATGAGGACATCCAGACTTACAAGGGTAAGGTTCAAAAGCAAGAGATATAAACCCCCCTGCTTCAGAGCATAAACCAACCTCTGGCTGAACGGGTTGGAAAGAAACTTCCTCCTCTTGGCAGGTTATTCCATAATTGCCCACTTCTGGGTTTCTTACACCTGGATCTCAAGCAACTGGCGCTCGCTATTGGTGGAGAGAGGATACAGGCCTAGATGGTCCTCTCCAGAACGGCTGTTCCTGTGTTCCTACCACCCATTATGGTTCCCGTTCTTACTTCTGCAGCAATGGCACATTCTAACTAGGGATCTTTGGGAAACATGGAATCTGAAAGTCAGTTTTCATATTCATTAACAAGAAGGCACCTTCTAATGAAATGGTGACTAACTCCCCATCGTACATACTACAGAGAAGGATGGTCATGTGACCCCTACTTGGCCAGGGACTGGCTTTAGACAGACCCAGTCTCTCAGCCATTTGCAGATGCAGGGAAGTTAATGGAATTGCTATGAATCAACGTGATTCTCATCTTCATCAGCTGCTCCATATCATGTGGGAAGGACAAGATCAGAAATGAGGCTATCCAAAGCTGAACACAGCAGCCACCTCCATCGGCACTAGTTCAGTGTTGGAGGCTTTCTTGGTATTGTTAGAGTGGAGATCAATGAATCGCGAAGCCACCAGGGAATCCACTACAGGGCAGTGATCGGATGGATGCCGAAAGCCCTAGTGTGATAAGATGATCGGATTATCCAGCCAGACCACCTTAAGGACATAGCCATCCATCGATTCTGGCTGGTTCTCGATAGGCAAGGAGCTCACATCCTTTTCGGACTTGCCATGAGGAACTGAGTGCATGTTACTGGTGTCTGTAGCAGGTGAACTCCTGGGTTCACCTGCTCTGAATCTAAAGCAGAAAACACGAGTGTTACTGTCAACAGTAGTCTTGAACCCAGCTACATTTCAGTGTCTCTGTAACATACCAGAAACACCCACCGCTTGCACTGAGAATGAAGCCAGCCTGGTTACAATGTAATGTCTGTGGCAAGGTGATAGAACCCCACCCTGACGTGAGAGCCCTGTCCCCAGCAGCCAGCAGAGCCTCCATGTCCTGCACAAGAGAATGAGTCACCATATAGCACTGGCAAAATGTTTGTGCAGCTGTCATTGGAGTAGCCTTAACACCCCTAATTTTTTTCCCCAATGCTGGGCTCCCAAAGTCCAGCCTTGTCTCTGTGCTGTGCCATGAGCTGCTGCATGCTTACGGGGTGCAGAAAATGGGCTTTCTGCCCCCACAGCTCCCTCGTCTGGTTCTGCCCTTTTGCTCAGACACTAGGCTGTGATGGGGCTCGTGCAGTTGAAGGGAGATGCCCTCTATTGGCTAAAGCTAGCTGGCTCTTCGGACGTGCCCTCTAGGAGTAGCTTCTCAAACAGATCTGGTGCCTAGAGGGTTAAAACATTACTTAACCCCTGAGCTTGTTCACCAGCTACCACTGAAAGGGAACAAAGGGAGTAAGACCCTGTAGGAAAAACCAAGATATAGACATATGCGGGAATAATGTACAGCAGGGCTGGGGCTCAGAGGCAGAGACAAGGGATGCTCAGCGATTAAGGCGCTAGCTTAGGACTTGGGAGACCTGGCCTCAATTACCTGCTTTGCCACAAATTCCCTTAGGCAAGTCACTTAGCTTCTCGGTGCCCTGGTTTCCTCCCTGGACAGGGGGGCTAACAGCCCTGCTTGGTCTCTTGGGGGTGTTCAGGATAGAGGCGTCAGACTGGGAGGTGATGGGTGCTATATAAGTACTTATGGTAGGTGGATAGCTGCTTTGCACTGCACCTTCTGAATGCCTGCTGGATTCTAAAATAAACACCCAAGGTCAGTTAGTCTGTGTGGAGAAAGTCTTGTGTCTGCTGCTGTTGGCGGGGGTGGGGGGGGAAGAAGCCTGTTACATTCTCCCAGCAGCCAGACCTGTGCCTGTTTGTCTCCACTGGGATTGAGTTGCATAGTCATGCTGAGAGAGCCATGTCTCCAGCACTTGGCGTTTCCCTTTTACATGATGGGTCCATTGTTGCAAAGGGCAGTCGGTACCAGAGTGTGAGGAAGCCCCTTGGATAGCTTTAGCCTCTTCCAAGCGGTACTTTGAAGATCAGGATTGAAGCCTTGAACTTCGCTTGGAACCTGGGAGCAATCTTCTCCCTGAAGCTCTGTGCTGCACCTTCCTAGCAGAAAGCTCATTTGCAGCTGAGAATGTATAATGCTATATAGGTATGTGTGTACCTTGGTGGAGCTCCCTGGTGCGGGGAGGAACCACGCTCAGTTGGAATAAACCCTGTTTAGAACCCGGAGGAGCCTCAGTCATTCACTTTATTCTTTGAACCTAGCAAACTTCTAGGGATTGTACAAAACAAATTTCCCATCAGAGGAAGGAGGCTAAAGCAACGGATGGGAGTCAGGACTGCTGGGTTCTAGTCCCAGTTTTGCTGTTGACTCACTGTGTGACCTTGGGCAACTCACAGAACCACTCTGTGCCTCCACTTCCCTGTCTGCGCAATGGGGCTTTGAATATTTGTCTAACTGCATTGCTGTCTATGCTGTGCTCTGCGATCCTCAGGTGGAAAGTGGAGTGCATAGTACAAGTGCTGCACCAGACTACCTGGCTGATTGCATCTACTTAGATATTTATAATGCACCCAATTATTTTCCCGCACAAACCTGGATGCGGATTGTTAGTACAGCAAAGTCATTGTTTGTATCAGAGGCCTTACTGCAAACCTAGGGGGAAATTGCTTCCAGCAGCAGATGGCATGGCATAATTTGGATTTGGACATTGATGTTCTTTAAGTCATTCATAGATAGGTTGAGAATCCCTATATGATCCAGTATTTATCCTGGATGGGGGATGCACTGCACTCACCAAGCGTCTCCCATCTTCTGAGTGTCTAGCTGTATCAGTGATGTGAGCTGAGTGCCTCAGGGCCAGTTTTACCTCTGCTCAGGCCATGTGTTGGGTGGGTGGGGGATATTTGTGCAGCTAAAATATATGGGTGGAACTGTAACAAACTCCTGCTTATAACCAAGGGACGCTGCAGCTGCCCAGACCTGGCCATGACCTGCTGTGCCCTGGCGAGAGCCCTTCATCGCTCACTGTCCCCTGGGGCAAAAGGAATTTCCCATTCAGCCCTGGCTTCCCCCACATTGCTACACCAGAGGGCACCAGTCTCATACTGCAAGGCTCATGTTCCTCTGGTGTGAGAAGGGAAGTCGCCCTCTTCTGATATTTAATCATGGACTTTCCACACTACTACTTCAACTGAGGCCTCTGCCCTAATCAGATGGGCTCCCCCACTCTCTGCCAAGACCAGAGGGAAATGCTCTCAGGCCACAGGGGAGAATACAGGTGAAACTGCCTCCAGGGGGTGTTGTGGGCTAAGGGGCCCACATGATAAAGGAAGTGGTATCCTCAGTCCGTAAGCAATCGGAATGGGACTCTCAAACCCGCATGTGACTCCAGAGCACAAGTCCCACTGGCTTTCTGTTCTACCCCAGCAGCGTCCCTGCCATGTGTGAACTAAGGCCATGCACTGCCGTCCCCAGTTTACCGTAAATCTAGGGTTGCTCTTGCAATTCTAGTGACTGTGCTGTCGTATTTGGTATCTTGCTTAAAGCCTCAGCTCCTGGAGGCATGTGTTTTGTGAGGATCTCAGCTTTGTTTTTTTTTAAAAAGTTTCTTACCCATGTGGTTGCAGAGGAAGAAATCTTGAAGACACAGCCGCTTTGTGCCACAGGAATGGCACCTGAGAAGTAGGCCCCTAGCCCAGTTGTGGCTCTCACTTCCCTTTGCAGTCTTCATTTTCTGCCCTGCCCTCTCTGAACTCCCCTGAGGCAGCTGGTGTCGTTTGTTAATGCAGCAAGCCCACCTGGCAGTAGCCACTGAGGCAAGGTGGGCTTAGAGGGTTGGGGGTTCCCCTGAGAGGGGAGACCCAGTGTGTGGGGGTACTGCAGTGGGCAGAACCCCAGGGTAAGAGGCACCAGGGTCCGGGCGCGACACAGGGCCTGAGGCAGGTAAGCCACCGGCCAGCAGAGGGCGCTCCAAGGCTAAAAAAGAGCTAATTCCCAGACAACAAGCAGGAGGCGCTGCCCTGGTGAATCATCAACTTTGCTACAACCACCCAGCTGCAAATACTATCCCAGCTGTGGTAATGTGCCCTGTGGAGCCTTCCAAAGGGCGTGAGTAGAAGGGCCACAGTTAAGCGCCCACAATCGGTGGTGGAGCCTTCAGCAAGGAAATGTTGGCAGCGGCCCAGCTGCAAATGCATAACAGACTGGCAGGCTTCAAGAGGAGCCACTGGGGTAATTGTTTTTATTACTCCAGCAGGCTGGCTTCAGGCTGGGAATGGGCTTTGGCCAGGGAAGGCAGGGGTGGGGGGATGTGCCATTGTAAAGCCGTTTTATGGAAGCCTCTGGTTAGGTACAAAAGAGCAATGAACTCCCCACACGGTCATTAAGAAAGCAAAAGCACATTGGTTCCAGGTTTAGTCCATCCGGGTTGTGGACTTATCTGTGAGAGAGAATTCAGCTGCAGCGTCTACCGTTGCATTAAGATCTCTTCACTGACCAGTCAGTGGCAGCTGGTGTCCTGCATACAGTCTCCAGCATCCAGGAATTCAAAGCCCCTTTGCTATTACTTCCTTTCCCTGTGTTCCCTGTTTCACCATGTCTGTTTCTTTATTGCCCTGCTCTGTAATTCCTCCTCTCCAATTTCTAGTTCTTTCCTTTCTGCAGTTTCCTTCCATCTCCTTCCTCGATTGTTCACCTGTCTTCTTTAAATCAGAGATGGGCTTGAGCAGCGGGGTTAGGATTTGGGTTTCAACCTCCTCAAAAATCAGGATGTTTGGGTACATCTGATTTGTTCGTAATGAACTGGTGTTGGGGTGAGCAAGTCGGTGTGTGCACGAACCTGCTTACACCACTGCCCTCTACTGACAGGAATCAGAACTGCTCTGATGTATGTCATTAGCCCCGTACTGCTAACAGATCTTCTCATTTAATGGTAGGGGCCTGTGCCAGGGCAGTTAGCTGAGTTTAGAATCTCTCTCCATGGTGAAGTGACTGGGACGGAGGAATCATCACATGATTTGAAAAGGAAATGTACCAAACTAGGGTGTTTATAGCTTCCTGGGGAGGACAGGCACATAGGCTCTGATACTCCTTGCTTTGCCCCTGGTCGTGTGTGTCTGAAGTAATTGTATGACGTTACCCCTGGTGTGAGTGGGTGGGAAGGTCTGGTTCGGTAGCGACATACACCCTCTCTGCACTCACTGTGCTCGGGCATAAATAAAGACACAAGGTGCAAAGCAGGAGACATCAACGCCCCAAGCATTGTCTGCCTGTAGCCTCCTAGGGAACAGCAATTCCCTGTGCTGTGAGAGTGACTTTCCTGCTACCCCTGTCTCGCTCGTGTACAGAACGTGCTGGACTGTGCTATGCCCCAGGTCCTGTTTGCCTACTCGACAAACTCTGCATAAGCTACTTTGAAGGCTCGTTGTCATGCTGTTTGTTGCCTTGTGTGTGAAGGCACTGAGGAGTGTCTCTTTCCTTGCTAAATCCCCCATCAGAAGCGCAGACCTGCCTGGGCCAACTGGGGCAGGCCAGTTCCAGCAAGTGAATCTGCTCCAAGGTGGGTGAGTTGGGCCCTTCTGGGAGCACAGTTCAGCTGGCTGGCCTGGTTACTTTGTCATCTGAGAGCTCCCGGTGGAGGAGCTGGTGTCTAGCTGGCGGCATATGGTGCAGTACCAGAGGCAGATGAAGAACCCTGCAGGTGGAAAGCACGTTGTAAGACTTCGGTTGCTCTATGGTGCCCATGGCAATAAGTGAGTAACATAGCAGCAGGGCCCTCTGACTTCTGACCTCACAGCAACCGCCGTGTCCTTTCCCCTCCCAACTCCTTGCCATTCCTGGATTCAGAGGCGGGGGCAGAAGCAGCAGAAGTGCACTGACCCGGTGGTGGCTGAGAACTGTGCTACTTATAACGGCAATGATCAGGAGCAAGCAGAAACCTTGAGGGGACTCTGCTGCTCCTAAATCAGTGGTGATAGAAACCTGGAGCTAAGCCAGCCATGCCATCTGAGGCTCCATCTGCAGAATCCCCATTGACAGAGCTTTGCTTCAGGTCTTAAGCTACTTCTGGTTCCATCCCATTCATCCCACTGCCTGAGCATTGTGCCCCTGCAACCTCACTGACCCAGGAGGGAGTTGATGATAGTGAAGAGGATGAGCTGAGGAATCAAGAAGACACCGAAACTGAGGAAGGCCAGTGCCCAGGTCATTCCTAGCAGGCATGTCAGTCCCAGCACTGTCACCAGATCCTTCTTCACTTGTTCTTTCTGATTGTTCATGTTGGATCTCAGTTTCTTCAGCATCGTCACGACGGTGACTAAGATGACCATGTTGAAGAGTATGGTGATACCAGCGTAGCCCAGGTTGAAGAAGTAATGAACATCCCAGGCCTTGTCTGTGATCCAACACCTGTGGGAAAAGAGGAGGAGACTCTCGTATGTTGATGACAATGATGCTACACTGTGCGGATTGGCCCCGTGACTGAGGAGGGATGTCTTTTTTTGGGAATGACACCATGCCATGAGAATTACACCATTCCAGGAGGGTCCCTGGGATCCAGGCCTTGTGGTCAGAGCCCAGAGAGGGTAGCAGACATCCGTGCAAGGCTGCTGAGGAGCCAGCTTCTTTGTGTGCCAGCAAACGGGATTCCGGATGAGGAGGACAGAAGGGTTATCTATCTCGGGTGGGGTGGAAAGGCTTTTTGGTCTGCTTAGTGTTGCTGGTGAGTTCAGATTTTAATTTGCCTTAGTAAATCCCTGCATGCCTTGGAAAGGGGAGACCACAGCAGTGCATGGGAAGGGTATCATGTTGGGGGAACCCTATTGTGCCATAGCTGAGATGGGATTTCAGCACCAATGCATAAGGAGCAGCACCATCTGTGGGGAAATGGAACCATGGTTCTAGGCTGGAATCATGCTTTGGAGACCTGCCCTGTTCTTTTGAAAGGGCAACATGCTTGTAAAATTGCACTACCTCTGGGGAATATGAGCATGCCCTGGGTAGAGGATAGCACCATCCACCAGAAGTGGTCTAGTGATGTGTGAATGGCACTGTAGTTTTCAAACCATCCCACAATCCTGGGACAGGCCGAAAGAGGACAATTCTGACTAAATGGCACAACTGTTATAAATCAGCATCATGCACCCGGGAAAGTCACCATGTTTTGGAGAGTTGGACTTAACTTATATCAACGTAAGCTGTTGTTTGTACATAGCCTATGTTACTCCAGGGTGTGAATAAGCCACTCCCGAGTGATGCAAGTTACAATGACCTAAACACTGGTGTGGACATGCTATGTTGGCAAGAGAGCTTCTGTACCTCCGTTAAACTCTGTAGCCTAGCCATAGCCTTAATCGTCATTGCCCATGGATCTGATCAGAGCATTCCATGGAGGGCACATTGCTTGGAGGTAGGATACAAGGCTTAGGAGAATAGAACCACATTTTTTTTATCCTGCATTCTGCAGAAGACTGGACCACGTGGAAAAGAACCAGGAGGGACTGGGGAGAACAGAAGCTTTTGATGATTAGGAGACCTACTGTACCACTGGAAACCCAGCCTCAACCCCTACTGGTCCCCATTATGGCAGAATGTGACTGTGTGTGGACTATCAAACTCATTGCTAACACTTACATAGTTGTATTGTTGTAGCCCGTATCGGTTTCAATTATGTGCAGCCCATATGCCTCTTCCTTGAAGATGAGAATGCTAACCACAATTAAGGCTGGCAGTCCTGTGGGGGCGGGAGATAAACACTGACTAAGCTATGATTGAACATGATGGGAATACATAAGAAGGACCCAAGTAATTGGAGGGTAGGAAACTGGGTAGCATATGAAGGAGTTGGTCCTTGGACATAGGTAGGAAGAAAAGTATACTGGAGGAAGGAAAAATCCAGTAAGGCAGATGAGACAAGTGGTGATGGAATAAGGGGCCATTTTAGAGAGCAGAAACACAAAGGCATGTCGTGGCTTTGTGAACAGGATGCAGTTATGTCCCTCAAAAAAGTTTCTCCTGTCCCAGCACACTCCAGGTAAACCAGGCAGTCTTATGTTAGATGTTGGTAGGGCACCTTAGATTTCCTCCCGCACACCCCTGTCATGCATGGAAAACGCAGACATGAGATGTGGACCCCATCAAAACCCCTGAGCATTTGGGGAGGGATTGGAACCCAAATCTAGATATAAACTCTGCAACTAGCCCCTACTTCTTTACTATGCAACAAGCTAATGCATTGCAAACAGACAATTACTATATAATTCTAGAGCCATGGTCTTCTGGCTCTCAAAATACAGCTAAAGGAGCGCTTTGATCAGCAGTGGACAACTTCCCTCCCACAGGCCAATGCCTGGCTCTGACCTCCCCCCAGATCTTGAGTGATTGAAGTGTGGATACATCTCTCACTGGAATCTGGTGACACTGCAGGGGAAGGGCTGTGGTTTTGGCAGGAGGGACAGAGCTCCTCGTGGGTTGTGAGGGAGGCATCCTTCTGGGTAGAGAACCTGCACTTACCCCAGCCAACACCACACAGCTTGAGGACGTATCTCCTGAAGTACACGTTGTAGACTTTGATCAAGAGCAGGTAGAGGTGGAAGCCCTCAATGGCCATCCAGGTCAAGCAGCAGAGCAGGGAGTAGTGGAGGAAGGCGGCAGTGCCTTTGCAGAGCCATGTGGAGTGAACCGATGCCAGGGGCTCGCTGAGCAGGAAGGAGGTATTCAGCAAGAAGAGGGTACCCAGCAGGTTCATGTGGATTTTGGTTGTATAATCTCTGCTCTTTTTCCTAAAAGGAACACCGCAAATGGAACTTGGGTTCCTTCTAACTGCCCTCAAAATGGGGACGGGGCGGGTGCGAAGCAGGCAATGCAATCCACTCCTGCTGCACCCAGCCCCTCCACCTGGGACATCCTCTCCAGTCGGTGTGTGCTGCCAGAGAATGCCAGAGCTGTCTCTCATCTTGATAGGGCCCACGTTGGGGCGGTGTTTCGAAATGTCATGCCCCTTCCTTGGGTGCTGAGTCCAAAAGACCACATGGCAATACACAGGCAGTGCACACTGCGTGAGGCCAGGTCTGTATTCAAACCACTGGTGACTCTAGCAATGTCTAACTTTTATTCTATTTCTTTACAGGCCAAACACCTCGTGTAGATGCCGTTCAAAGTGCATCGGGCAGCAGGTATAAGCGAGATCAGTTGCAGTACAGCTGAGCCCAGGGCTGGATTAAAGCAGGGGCTTTAGGGGCTGCAGCCCGGGGCCCCGGCTCAAGGGGGCTCCCAGAAAAATAAATCACAGGCAGCGATCTCTGGGGCGCTCAGGCTGCCTGCCCTGGCCCCACGCCATCCCCAGAAGCAGCTGGCTGCTGGCACATCTCTGCGGCCCCTGGTGGGGTGGGAGGCGGCTCTGCGCGCTGCCCCTGCCCCCAGCACCGTCTCCGCAGCTCCCATTGGCTGGGAACCAGCCAATGGGAGCTGTGGGGGCAGCACTTGCAGGTGCAGGTAGCGCACTGAGACACGCTGTCCCCCTTCCTCCAGGGGCACACAGACGTGCCAGCAGCTAGCCGCTTCTGGGAGCGGCGTGGGGCCAGGGCAGACAGGCAGCCTGCCTGGGCCCTGCTGCACCACCGGCTGGGAGCCACCTGTGGTAAGTGCCTCCCGGCTGGAGCCTGCACCTCGCACGCCATCCTGTACCCCAACCCCCTGCCCCAGGTCAGAACCCCTCTCCTGCATCCAAACTCCTTCCCAGATCCCACACCCCCTCCTGCACCCCAATCCCCAGCCCTCCTCCTGCACCAAACTCCCTCCCAGGAAAAAAGACTTCTATACAGGGGCCCCACAAAATCTAATAGCCCCAGGCCCAGAGGAGAGTTAAGCTGGCCCTGGCCAAGCCTACCCTAGGAAGGTTGGCTGGCATAGTTGTACCAGCAAACCCTTTCTAGTGTAGACAAGGCCTGAGTGAGGCTGGGAGCTAAAAAGCCAGAAAACCACAAGATCTGTCCGTGTCCAGCAGCCTCAGTGAAGAATTCATGAAAGCCAAGCCCTGGGCCAGTTTCTTTGCTGCTGTGGGCTGGCATTATTCCATAGATTTCAATGGAGTGCGCCTGCTTGACACCTGCTGCGGCTCTGGCCCCGTCTCGTCTCTGCTGCGAGGGATGTGGCAAGGGATAACTGGATCCCTCCTGGGAGCAGATGGGCGAATGGTGCAGAAATTCAAGCAGGAACATGACCTCTTGGGGGGTGGGAATGGCAAGTGTAACTCTCCAAAAAGGGCCAACCTTATCCCGCATGTAACCCCAGGGGCCTCAGTAGGGTGTCCCCATCAGGGATGAATTTGGTTTAGCATCTCTCTTGAGGGAGCCCTGTTGATTCAGCTCAGCCAGGCACCCCGGGCGGGAGCCGCTCTGCACAGCAACGGAGTTACCTGGAGGTGAGGTAGTGGAGGATGGTGAGAAGCGAGGCAGCGGCCGAGGCACTGCAGCCCACCATGGAGATGTAGGTGAGAGGAACCAGGACGGCCTCGTCTATGGGCGCTGAGGAGACTTTCTGTATGGGATGAGGAGGGGAAAGAACACAGCCCTTGGGCACTGGTACTCAGCCTTCACGGCCGCCCTGGCCTTTCATTCTCCCCTCAACCCCCTCCAGCTTCTTCAGACCTGGAGCCTGTTCCACCCCCCCCCAGCTTGGCACCCATCCCTGAGGCTGGATGTCCCTGACCTCTGTCCTGTCTCATCCCCCCCTTCCAGAGCTCCGAGGGGGGCAGGGGGAACCGCCTCAAAGCTCAACCCCTGTCCTGACCCGGTGAGACGGGTTGATCAGCAGGTCCAAGAGGAGCGGGGAGAAGGTGGGGTAGAGTGTGTCCTAGTGTAACCCTTGTGGGGGTGCATGCATGTGCACTCCCCCCTCCCCCGCCAGTGTAACTGAGGTTCTGGAGCGAGGCGGCCCCAGAGGATGGCGCTGAGCGTCTGTCAGCCCCTGCAGGCAGGCGTGAAGGAGGAAAGGGAAATGGAAGCAGGGCCTTATGGTGGAGCTCCGCTTCGGGGGAAATGAGCCACTGAGAGCGGCTGATGGGGAATGAGTCGGGGAGAATGAAAACAGGAAACCGCCCTGGGACAGGGCTGAGTGCTTTAGAGCAGTGGTTTTCAAACGGTGGGTCGCGACCCAGTGTCAGGCACTGGGTGGCAGCACTGATGAGCACCACCGACCGGGCCTTTAGAAGTCCCAGTGGCAGTGCTGCCCAGCGAAGGCAGGCTAGTCCCTGCCTGTTCTGACACCGCGCTGCGCCCCAGCAGCAGGTCCGGCTCCTAGGCGGGGTGGCCGCAGGACTCCGTGCGCTGGCCCCACTCCGAGCACCAGCCTCGCACTCCCATTGGCTGGGAACCAAGCTGGGGGGCAGTGCCTGTGGGCGAGAGCCGCACAAGCCTCCACCTAGGAGCCAGACCTGCTGCTAGCTGCTTCTGGGGCGCAGAGCGGTCCGTGGTGCCAGGGCAGGCAGGAAGCCTGCCTTTGCTCCCCCTCTGCGCCGCTGACCAGGAGCTGCTTGAGGTAAGCCCCAATCCTGCCCTAGCCCTGACCCACGCCCCACAACCCAGAGCCCCCTCCTGCACCCCAAACCCCTCATCCCCAACCCCACCCCAGAGCCCTGACCCCCCCCAACATCCTGAACTCCTCATTCCCATCCCCCACCCCAAGCCCTTCATCCCCCAGCTCCGCTGGGTCACGGGCATCAACAAGTTTCTTCAAGTGGGTCGCCAGAAAAAAAATGTTTGAAAACCACTGGGTTAGCGCACCTGAGAGGCAGGGGCTGATAGGGAGCAAAGACTGTGTCTGATGGCTGTGGGGGGAGCAGACACCCCCCCCCCAAACAGAGCAAGAGCCGTGGGGGAGAAGCAGCCTTCCTACCAGCAGCACGGCAAAGTAGGTGAGGTGTTTACATAGGCACAGCACCACTTTGTCCTGGTGGATGGTCTCACAGCCAGCACTGCTCCAGTTCCCCAGGCTGTTGTTTTCTGCAAGAGGGAGAAATTGCCTTAAGCAAAGCAGCCCCTGGCCACAGAGCCGTGAGGCAAACCCTCGGGAAAGCCCATAGGCAACCTTTTCCAAAGCACCAACTCACTCAGGAGCCTAAGGCCTATTGATTTTCAGTGGGGCTTCGGCGCTTTTGAAAATGTTACCCTCCCCCCCCCATCTCTAACAGCAAAAACAATCAGAGTGTGGGGCAAGGTATTGCTAGTGCGGCATGGGGGTGTTTGACACTAGACATGGGCCGGCGTTGGGATCAGGGTTGGGTTTGGGCTAGCTGTGGTTCAAGGCTACACAGCACTAGGGCTCATGTCAGTTGGTGCCGAACCCTGGAGAGATGTTCAGAGGCATATAGTGAAGGGAAGAAATAAAGCGAGCAGGACAAAATGTCCCCCACGCTGCTCCCAAATCCTGAGCCATTAGGCCAGTCTAGAAGATCTGGGGGTCCCTTCTGGTCTTAAATTCTATGGCCCTGGGTCTCTAGATGACCCCTTCCTCGGAAGCAAGGCATAAAAACGGGAGCTGCTTTCACAAGCCTGTGGGAGGTGCCTGTGCCCTGCTTGGCTATTTGCAGGTGGCTCCGGCTGACCTGGGCCTGCTCTTCACCCCCTTTGTGCATGACAATGGCACTCACTCGGGAACCCCCTGAAGGATGTGGGGTTTAGGCCTCCAGTAGGTGCCAGTGTGAGTCTCCATAAAGCCCTGCGATTGGCAAGGCTCTGTGCACAGTGTGGGGGGCCTCTCCGCAAGCAGCACAGAGCAGAGGATGGCTTGGCAGCTTGTTGCCGCTCTGGGATGGAGGAGGATGCTTGTCGCTGGGAGCCAAGGGAAGTCGGGGTTCACAAGTTCTCCTGGCAAGGTGGCTGTGGTGAGTACAGTCGGGCAGCAGACAGGGATGGTCTAGCATGAAACCCCAGAGTCTGTCTGGTAAATTGCAGCTGCATGTTTGGTCCTTAGGTCCCCCTGGTGTCTAAGGCAATGCACTTTCCATTGAATGACTCCCACCATCCTCGTTCCTTGCAAGCATGCACTCTCTCTCCGGGCGCCTGGCAGATGGACCTTTGCAGGCAACACTGAGCTCTGGGGATGCTTTACCTGAACCCAGGGCAGGAGTGAACTGTAACTGCCTGAGCGGTTTCTCTCGCGCGTGTACCACCTGATGCCATGAGTGTCATAATTACCTGATCCTTCCACCCAAAAGACACAGGTCGCATTTGAGTTATCCTGGTTGGGGGGGCGGGGGGAGAAAACATGAGGCACACGGTGAGATGTCTGTGCTCCCTTAGTTCCAAGCAATGTATGTACCCTGGGCTCGTTAGGGAAAAGCCTGCCCTCCTGTCTATGCAGGGTTGGTCCCTACAGCGTATTTCCCAGCTCTTTTTCCAACCCACTGTTCACATGAAGTCCCATCACAGGAATCCACTACATCACTTGGGAGACTATTCCGCAGTGGAGTGAGGAAATATTTGATAGTTACTCAGTTTTATCCCATTACTCTGAGTTAGTAATAATAACCCCTTGGAGTAGTAATACCCCCTTTGGAGTACCCTACACTTCTTTCTTTCTTTCTTTCTTTCTTTCTTTCTTTCTTTCTTTCTTTCTTTCTTTCTTTCTTTCTTTCTTTCCCCCTGCTTACACCTAGATTTTCAGCTGGTGTAAATTAGCATAGCTTCCTTGAAGCAGATTTAAACCAGGTGAGGATCTTGCCCTACGTACTTATCAAGCAGTTGTCTTAGAGCTCCTTCGTCATTTGTCCATTCTACTTTGCAATCTTTTCCTCTAAATCCCCGGAATTGGTTCATTGCTGCTCTCTGACATGTTTCCCATATACCCGAGAGCATTCTTCATATAGCACAAAAGTCAAATGGCTTCCTCCTACATCTGCACAGTTTGGTTCCATTGCACCGTGCCCACTTGGCGGGCACGTCTCCCACTCAAAGATTCCCACCTGCTCCCCAGTCCAGACAAAGACAACTTGCATGTGGGCTGACCCTCACAGTCTCAGCAATACTTCACAGAGAAGAGTTGGCAGGGGCAGTGGGGCTGCACTGGGTTTGTGGTTAAAAACAAACCAACCAACCAACCATCACATGCCTTATTGGTTGCAATTAGCCAGGACCTTCCCCCCTCTCCCGTAGCTCCAGGTTAGGTCAGAGGAGGAGAGAAGCATTTCAAAAGCCCCACTCCATTCCTGCAGCAGCTACTCTGTTTTCTGATACAGCTTCTGCCTCCGCTAGAACTCCTCCCAGGGAGCACACACAGGCATGGCCCGCTGCATCCCCTGCAAGGAAGTGGCATGCTCCTCCTCCATGCCAGGCCAGTTCTACTGGGTGGTATAGAGCTGGGGAGATCTTGCTCTTAGCCTGCCATTCCCTGCCAGGCCCCTAGCATCTGAGCACACTGCTAGCAGGGAGCAGGAATTACATTCCCCTTTGGGATCCCGGGCAGTTAATGGTGCCAGGGCTCAGGGAGGGGGAGCTCCTTATGTGCTCGCTCCCACCTCTTTGCACACTGAGGCAGATAGATACTGGCCCAAATCCACCCTTTAAGCAGCAGGTTGAATTCCCATTGGGTTTCAAGAGGCCTGAGACTTCACTGACCTCCCCTCTCCAGTGCCCTGAAGAGCTATTTGCCTTCCCTTGCCCAGAGAGTGATAGCTGCAGTTAAATGCCTTTGTGGGCCGTGATCACCAGCTCACCAGTGTTTTGTTATGCCAGAACCGGATCTCCACAGGCTCACTGAGGTTGGTGATGATGATGTTTTCAAGGGTGGCCCCTAAGATGTCATTGTTCAGCAGGGAGTTGTTCTTCCCGTCCTGCAAAGCCAGAGCAGAAGAAACAATGTGCAGACCCATAAAGACTATTACCAGGAGTGGGGAGGTCACTGGGATAGGGAGTCTTTCATCTGCAGATGACCAATGCTGCTCCTATCCATGGGTAATCTGATGGCCTATGTGCAATGAGTTTGTTGGTCTCAATCCAGTTCCTAGCAGGCAGGTGCTCACATTGCAAACCTCCCACACTACGATACTTAACCATTTCATCAGGGAGGCCATGGATGGAATGGTCAGAGGCCAAGCTACCCTTCCACTCCAAGAGGTGTCCCTTCACGGCGCGTATTAGTGGGGTTGCACAGAGAAGTTTGCACTGCTGCTTCCCATGTTATACCTCAGATCCCTCTACGCTGCATGTGTGAGTGTTGTGGGTACCTGCATGTCATATACTGTTAATGAAACGATAGATGGGTGGGCGAGAGACACCGTCCTGCTCATCTCATTGAAACGCCACTGGAAGCTATTTTCTTAGCGTTGGTCAGAGGGGCCAATTGGTGAGCAAGGCCAGACAAGTCTTGCTGTTGCTTGACCGTGGTGACCACATCTTTACAGCTTCCTGGGGCTTTCATTACCAAAAGAGGGGTGTTCCCCTGGGACAATTCCAAAATACCTGGGGCCCTTGCCCTCTCTACATTCCCTTGCACTTCCAATTGGATAAGGCATTCCTCTCGACTTCTGTGCCATAAATGAGCAAACCGTCATGCAGGGCTGCTGCGTGCTGTTAAGCAGCTGCCCTGCTTCATCTGCATCTCGGTGTTGCGGAAGGGCCCCATGTGTATAGTCTGGACAGCTCTTTGAAAGAAAGGGGCTGCGTACATGCAAACTAATGTCTTTTCTCTACTTCCCCAACCCACCCGCGCTGGTAAATTTTCAGAGCGTCTAACCTGGAACAGGCAAGGAGTGTTGAGATAAATGCAGACGAGTTTCGTTTCTGCCGCTCTGCTCCGGCCTTTCTTCACCAGTGCAGCTGGGAAATGCATGGAGTGTTGGGTTCTGAACTTGGACTGCGAGGTTGAAGCAGAAACATTCGCAGGCACAAACTGACACATGCCAGGTTATGATTACAAGAAGCAAGTGCTGAAAGAGTGATCGCCGGGGGCTGCAGTGCAACTCAATAATAACTGTAGCATCTTTCAAACACCCTGCATGCCAGCATGCTGGAAAGAGCGAAGCACAGCGTCCGTGTTAGATAAATGATAGCTGAGGGAGCGAGAAGTGAAATGAGGCAAGGATGAAAAGAGCAGTGCTTGGGTCAGATGTGTTTGTAGCTGGACGGAGAGAGATTTATTCATGTCCCTGAACCCATCTGGGCCAACAGTGTGGTTTGAACCCAGGATCGTCTGCACTAAAAGCATGAATTGCCACCCCTTGAGCTAAAGAACGAAGTGAAGCGCTGTAGCTGGTTCCTAAACCTTTTTTATGGACCAGCTACTCGAGGGGCGACAAACACCTCTGTTCTCCACAATGTCTCCACGTCTACGTCTGTCCGCTGCCCCGCACAATGGGGGCCTGATCCTAACTGGTGCTTTTGGATGCTACGGTAATATAGATGATTGATGATGACAGCAGGAGCTGCAGAGGAGAAGGTGGCAAGGTTGCATGGAGGTGTAGCGAGGAGACCAGTATCAGATGAGCAGAAGAGTGGGAAATGAAGAGAGGTAAGGTCTGTGAGGCAGGGCTCCGGCAAGTCAGACATGATAACACCATGGTGATGGGTGTGGTATAAATGACTAGTAGAAGCTTTTTCTCAGAGCTTTGGGTGAAATAGTGTCTGGGAATCTCTCTGTCTTGCCACCTTGGTCAAAAAGAGGAAAGATTGAGAAGCTAGAGCAAGAGTATTTGGAAGCCCCAGATGTCCTATTGTTCCATAATAAGTTTAGGCCTGTGTGTAGTGGCAACAAATATTGTGATTGGGATTGTAACTTTCTAGGTCGCCTTATGGCAGAAGTGACAGGGCGGATGGAAGCCACAGGCTCCCTCCTTCAGACCTTCCTTTACAGAAACATTTGAATGGTTCCCTTGGGTCTGTGACCTACCATTTGCTTTAGAGGTCAGGCCCAGTTTGCAAAGTTTGGAGCCAGGCCTTGGAGGGGTCCTGCTGGATCAAAGGATTTGATTCGGGCCAGTCCCTAAATTAGGCTTTAACAAGGTCTTCAAAAGTGACTAGTGATTCTGAATGCGTCAATCTTTAGGGGCCCAGCTGGAGACCTTAAAGAGACCTCTGGAAATCAATCCCTTCTAAGGTGTCTCAAGTTGTGCCCCTGCCATTGACGTGCCCCAAATTACCCTTTATTTTCTTAATAATAGAAGTGTGGTAAAATTGGTTCCTTTTGCACCTTTGCATGATGCTTTCCTGATGCTGGATTTTGATCCCTGTGGGATGCGCACTTCTACCCCTAAACGCCCTAAGGCAGAGGTGGGCAAACTACAGCCCGTGGGCCACATCCAGCCCACAGGACCATCCTGCCTGGCCATTAAGCTCCCAGCCGGGGAGGCTAGCCCCCAGCCTCTCCCCTGCTGTCTCCCCTACCCCACAGCCTCAGCTTGCTGCACCACCAGCATGCTGGGTGGTAGGGCTGCGAGCTCCTGCCGCTCTGAGTGGCATGGTAAGGGGGTGGGGAAGAGGGGGAGGTTGGATAAGGGGCAGGGAGTCCGGGGGGGCAGTCAGGGGACAGGGAGCGGTTGGATGGGGTGGAAGTTCTGGGGGGGGCAGTCAGGGGACAGGGAGTGGGGGGGGTGGATAGGCGTGGCAGTCCCGGGGGGCCTGTCCAGGGGCGGGGTGTGGATAGGGGTTGGGGCAGTCAAGGGACAGGGAGCAGAGGTGGGTTGGATGGGGGTGAGGTCCCAGGAGAGGGCAGTCAGGGGACAAGGAGCAGGGGGGGTTGGATGGGTTGGGGGTTCTGAGGGAGGCAGTCAGGGGGTGGGAAGTGGGAGGGGGCGGATAGGGGGTGGGGGCCAGGCTGTTTGGGGAGGCACAGCCTTCCCTACCCAGCCCTCCATACAGTTTTGCAAGCCTGATGTGGCCCTCGGGCCAAAAAGTTTGCCACCCCTGCCCTAAGGTATTACCTCACCCACACTTGTCTGTAACCTAATAGTCAGATCCAGCATTTCAAAGCCACGCTCACATGCACTTTTTTAAATCTCCGAGAACGCTCCCTGGGTGCAGAGCTCAGCAACCAGTTTGCTCCCAGAAATGGCTGCAGCAGAGATGCATGCATTGAGCTCTCTCCTGTCTATCTCCTATAACTTATACGGCCTCCGTTCCTTTGGCCTCTGATACTCCCAACGCCTGGGTGGTAGGGAAGTGCTCTTATCCCCAGTTCCCAGATGGGGAGCTGAGGTACTGACAGACTGTGACTTGCCCAAGGTGACACAGGGAGTCTTGAACTCAGTATTTCTAAATCAGTGCCCTAACCATTGGAGCATCCATCTCTAAAATCTTGGGCCCAGCTCCACAAAGGTATTTAGGCTTCTAACGTCCATGGATTTCAATAGGAGCACACATACCTTGATGAAGCTGGGTTCTGGAGACTTTGGTCTTGTTTTTCCTTAGTTAATGCAAGACAAATCATTTTAGACTGAAAATCCGTATTTTGCTCTTTGTGTAGAGAATGGCACATTTGCATGTGTGCTTTGAACACGCAATATACGTGCGGACACAATGGGTTCTGAGGCAGTCGGGATTGGAAGTTGGCGGAGGTGTGGCCATTTGTGTTTGTGAAAGCACTGGAATTGTGAGTGTATGTTCCCACTGCGGGTGCAATCAGCAATGGCTATAAATCTGTTACAGCCCCCTTGGGAGTGCGGCTCATGCTTTTAGCTCTGGAGGTCCCTAGTTCAATCCCCAGGACTGTCACACTTTCTCGTGATGATAATGTAAGTGCTCACTTTCACTGCAGAAAGTTTACTTTAAAAAGAGAAGGAAATTCAACCCAAAATAATATTAGAGCAGAGATGCAGGAAACCCGCCATCTGATACGTTCAGGGGCTAACACTGAGGAAGTCCCCCAGATGCTTTAGAGGCCATGTGGATGATTTTCAGTTCCTGCTGCTGCACTATTACATGGCTTTCAGTCAAAGAAGATAAAGCTGAAATCTCTCCCTTTTCCCCGCTGCCCTCTGGCAAAAGTTCTTCCCTGGATGGAAGCGTCAGCACGTTGCATTCCCAGCGCCCGTAGCAAGGCACAAAGCACTCTGGGAGGATGTGGAGACTGAGACCCCGGCTGGCCACCGGAGACCGTTCTAATGACCTGCCAGAGTGGATTAGGCTGGGAAGGCAGGCGCCTGGAGCTTTGGGTTGTGGGAAGGGAGTGTATAGCTCTCATCTCCAGCTGGCTCTGCTGGATGGCTGAGGGAGACACCTCCAGGCTGCCTGAGAAAAAAGCCCAGGGCCAAGGGCTGTCATGTCCAGAGCAAAAACATGCCGAGTTGGGAATTGACCAGTTAAGGGGGGGGGGAAGGGGTGCTGGGAGAGAAAATAGCCCCAAGGCTGCTGGAAAGGGGTTGGATTTCTCTCCCAGTGCAGTTCCCAGGCTTGCACTCTCCTCGGCAGAGATGAGCAGCTTGATCTATGGTTCTGTGGCCATGGGAGGCCTTTCAACCCGTGGGGGTGATGGGGAGAAGAGGGTAATCAATGAACATTTCTAGTGCCTGGTGTCATGTGATGCCCCACAGCGATGGAGCGTTATTAAATGGTACCACTGAGAGACAAGAGCAGCAGCTATCTGCACAGGAGCATGTGCAGGATCTAGTGTTGGCATTTGCATTTCACAGAATTTTTTTTTAATGCCTCATCCAGGCAAAATAACATGAGGATGTGGGTGGAAATCCTGGCCCTGTTGAGATCTATGGCAAAAATCCCGATGATTTCAGTCGGGCCAGGATTTTAGCTGCCACTTGGAAGACAGCAGCCATGGCCTCAGCATCCCCAGCGGTTTGTTGACCTGCAGGGCATGTTGCAATGTTCTCTCCTACCAGCCGTTTTCTGGGAGGGAAGCCTAAATGCATGGGAAAGGGTGGATCCTTCTTTGAGAAGGTTGGAGAAGGCTTCAGTGGTGGTATTGGCCCAGTTTGTATTTTGCACGGATCTTATCAATGTGCATGACCCCAAAGCTATGGGGGGCAGAGATGTTTTGAAATAAAGAGTAATAAACCACCTAAATGTGAACTATATACAGAGCTGAATGGAATCAGCTGGGGAGTCTCCGGCGTTTCTGCCCCAGACTGCCAGCATCCAGGGCCAAGAGTCAGGAGCATCATTTGCTATGGGGCAAGGGGGGGGCAGCATTGGTTTGCCCCCCCGCCCCAACTTTTCATAGGTTTCTATGCTCTGCTCCCACCCACCCCCAATATAACCACAAAGACCAGTCTATATACTGACACAACTTTGTCCTCCCCCCCCAAATTTTTATGAAAGATGCCCCTGACCAGAGTGTGCTGAGAGACCCAGAGGTTTTTCACAAGTGGCTTATGATTCTTGAGATGTGTCCAAGCACCCTGGTTTCTGGAGGGGAGGAGCTCAGCATCTTCTGAAAATCAGGACCCTTCAAGGAGACTTAGGTTGGGCCCCCCAAAATGTAAATGCTCAATCTTGGCCAGGGTCCCAACTCTGCCTCTAATTACCATAGTCTTGCCTGTGGGAGAGGCTTAACGTAGAAAAGAAAACCCATCCAAGCCAACACTGCTGCAGGTGGTTGGAGACTGCTGGGAATGGATGTGACTCCTCTGTGGGTTAGAAAAGGAAGGTAAGATAAGGTTTAAGGACCCTTCTGAGCCATTCCCTGTGGGGCAGGGCATATTTCAGCACCCCACCTCACCGTGTCTATCCATCCAGCCCGCCCATGTTATATTTATATCTGCTGGGTCAGATGTACGGAGTCAGACTTCAGTAGTCAATGAAGCCCCAGTTGGTCCTTGGGCCTGGTGTTTGGGCACACCTCACGTGTTCACACGACTTCAACCGAGATGCAAATGGGGCTCCTTGTGGCTGGTGAGCTGCAGCTCTGCCAGCTGAGCCAGGAGGGAACCAAACCGGAAGGAACTAAACTAATCAGGTCTCCTCCAGAAATCGCTCCTGGGTCGATCTTACTTTAGGCACTTGGCCAAAAAAGGAGGAAGAGGCAGGTGGGATGGATCAGGGGAGACAGAGAAATGGGCGACTGGAACTCGAGATCAGACTCCTGTGGAAATGAAAGCTCGTGCTGTCGTTCCGTGCGCCAGAACGCTGTCAGTATGAGAGGCCCTGTGCTGGGAAGCGTGATTAGAAAGCAAAGCCCCTGGCCGTTAGAGCAAGGTGGATACTGACCTGTAATAACTCACTGGTGAGATTCAGCCCTCGGAACAGCAGCTTAATCTTGAATACGAAAGTCTGGATGTTGGGGCATATGACAGTGAAGTTGTCCTCTTGGAAACGGACTTCCAACAGCTTCTGTTCTAACTGTTTTAACCTAGCATGAGAAACAAGAATCCACGCTCAGAGGGGCAGAGAAGACCAGAGAGGCCGGGGCTGGGGCAGATAATAAGAGGCAGAAGGAAAGAACAAGGGAGTGAATGAGGTTAAGAAAGAGACAGAGACACTGAAGATGTGTATTTGAGATCACGTCAGAAGGTATCGTCACCCGTTAGAGGTTGCCTCAGACTAGGGGCACTAAAACTGGAGACAGATTCAAACATCGGACCCTGTCGCCGTCAGCTTGAAATGTTCCTCACACAAACGACGGAATGGGTTTTCTTTGGGCTTGCCTCGTTTGGGAGACTGTGCCAAGCATGTCCTTGAGGCTTCCTGTCTGTAGGGGACTGTGTGGCAGATCCGAGTCTGTATTCTTTTGTGTGCCTGACTTTAGAATTATACTTAGAAATAACTGGATCTGGTCGAAAAACAGACGAGCCATCCCACAGAAAATTCCAATGGTTAGCAGTGTTGCTTTCTTCCCAAATCTGGATGCAAAGTTGATATGGGCAGTGCTGACCAGGACTGGGACAGAGGGCCTGGCTTTTCTTCATCAGTCCCTCCTCACTAGTTCCCCCTTCAGCTGAGATGCCCTGAAGGAGAGCAAAGGCGTCTCAGCTTCGCTTGCTTGCTTTCTGCTTTCCCTGAGCTGGCCCATGAGGCATGGACCCAGTGTGGCCAGGTGCTGTACTACGGCTTCTCCTTGAGGCCACACAGCTACCCTGGTGAGTGAACCCCAGCCCTTTCCACCTCCTCCCCTTCACCTCTCTGCCCCCTACGCTAACCCTGACTCTCCTCTTCCCCTGTGCTAGCCCTAAAAACCTTCAGCAAATCCTGTCTCTCCCCCTCTCTCTGGTCTGGAGCAGAGGGCTGACTCTGAGCTGTCTGCATTGAGTCTATGGACTGTAGAGCGGTCTGGGAGAAGCTGCTTACATGGGGACCTTAATTCCTCCTTTGAGCTTAGCCATTCCTCTGACACAATTAATCTCTGAGTGCTTGGAGCAGCCCTAGAGCACCACTGGGACCTTCAGGGTACAGAAACCCAGCAAGGGGGAAGGGTCTTGGAGCCTGGGCTCCCGCATGAATCCGAAGAGCTAGGCTACTATTGTTTGCTCTGCAGCCTGAGCCCCACGCGCCCAAGTCACTTGATCCTGGCACAGAGACTCGGTGCCCCGGGTTTTTCTTTGCAGGATAGACACGCTCTTAGTTTTCCCATCTGTAAAATGGGGGTGATGAGACTGAGCCACTTCCCTGGGGAGTTATGAGGAGGGAGCAAGGTTTGTAACCTGCTTTAGTCATTGAGGGAGGCTGTGGATCCAGCTGCAAATAAATTGTTCTCCCCTTTCAAACATTTCAGCCAAAGAGAAAAATGTTCATTTGTGGCAAACGTTCTCTGGGGGGAAAAAAATCTGGGGAGTGGGCTTTTTATTGAAAACCGATTTGTTTTATTGCTAAGGTTTTAGTTTGTCGACCCCTCCCACCCCAAATTTTTGACAAAACCTGGTTTTCTCACTCAAATTTCCATTTGATCGAAGCGCCGTGTTCGGCTTCAAATCGCCTCGCTGGAAATTTCCCTAGCTGCAGGAGATGGACTCAGGGAGCTGGCCCCAGAGTGTAGTCTGGCAAAGCCCCCTGTGCGTGCTCCCCACTCACCTGATCGGCTTCCCATGCTGTGCAGGGCATCCTTTCTCCATGTAACTGTCCGTGCTGGCCACCATGTTCATCTCCTTCCTTCGCGCTCGTGTGGCTACCTGACAGTGTTCCCGGGCCCCTGTGCAGTCTGGGAGGGAAATGAGCCGTGTCAGGATGCGCAGAGCGGCAGCACTGTGCGGGGGGAGGTTTGACCCCTGTGCCATCCCATGACACGCCACCACCTGACCAATCTTGGGGGTTCAAGTAAAGGTATGCAGGAGAGCATGAGGAAAGCAGAGGAAGAGCTCCCCACACCTCTCCTTGGCTTAGATAAACAGCACCCCTTCCCGCTTCTGGGCTAAGGCCGTGCGGGCTCTCTCCCCACACTGCAATCTTCTTAAAGTTGCACCTCATGAATGAATTTGTACTTGGAGCAATTGGCCTGCCACCAGGGCAGGGAGGAGGGTCGCAAAGGCCTCTGGGGAGATGAAAGAGGGGCTTGAGGTGAGCCCTGCACGCTGCTGTTTTCACAGAGTCCGATTCCCACCACAACTCCCCATGTGCCTCCAGATCCACAAAGCCCTGCTGCACGTGTGTGTGTGTGTGTGTGTGTGTGTATAATCTTTTTTTGCTGGAAAAGGCCACTTGTCAGAAACAAAACATTTGGCCGAAAAATGTCAGTGAATGCAATCACTCAGTGACTCCCATGAGAGTAGATATGGGGGGCTTTGACCAGGATGCCAGACTTGTCCCCAGGTTGGTGCAATCACTGTCGGCAAATGTCAGGGTGGCCTTCTAGGTGAAATGATAGCGGAGATGTCAGAGCTCCAAATAAAGAAATATCCATACCTGCTTGTTGGAGCAGAAGAGCAGCAAGATACAAAAAGAGGCCAGTCCGCAAGGGTGAGTCTCTCTGTGTGGTGCTCCAAATGTAGTTCATCTCCTGCAAGAGACATACAGGTTCTGCTTTCTGGATTCAATTACCACTGTTGTTAAAGAGCTGACAATGTGCACAGACAGTGCTGTACAAGCCAGTAGGAGATATAATCTCTGCTCTGTGCATTTTACAATCTAAATAAATTATCCAAAGCCCATGGGGGGAATATCTCAGGGCATTTTTAAACTTTCTGATATAGTCCTCACTGTACCCAGCGTGATGGTTTATCGGCTGACACTAAGCAAAAAAGAAAAGGAGTACTTGTGGCACCTTAGAGACTAACAAATTTATCTGAGCATAAGCTTTCGTGAGCTACAGCTCATTTCATCGAATGCATTGTTTTCTTTTTTGCAAATACAGACTAACATGGCTGCTACTCTGAAACCTGACACTAAGCAGAAGATTCTGATGATAACCTTAGTGGTGGTAATCATATTCAGGAAGGCCTGAACTGTGTGTCTGTCACACCCTGTCTCTTTCTAACCCTTGCTGCTTAGTTCAAAGACAATTCAAGGATTGGATCTCCTTCCATGACAGGGAGCTGCTCCATTTACCATTAGACTAGGGGAAAGAGGGAATGTTGCGGACAACAGCCAGGGCCCTTTATTTTGAGTGCACTCCAGTGTGCATTAGTGTTATTCCTGATATACAGCAAGACAAGAGCAGATTCAATGAGCTGCAGCAGCAAGAGGCCCAGAGTTTTTGTGACCAGGGTCCCGGTGGGGGCTAGCTGTGGTCCCTCAATTAGGGTGAACTGCAAAGAATGGGGCAAATAATTCCCCAAAAGCTGGTGGATATTCCAATACTTAGATTTACCAAGCCAGCATAAAACAGCTTCTTTATTACCTTACTTACTCAGAAGTCCAAACACCACAGTTCCCTTAAAGTGATCCAGCTTCAGGCCTCCATCCAGGTACCTAAGTCAAATATGATGATTTCTGTAAATCTTATTTTATCATATAAAAGAAAAGATTCTACCAATCCCAAAGGTTCGGACACATGAATGTTTCAGATCTTACCCAAATACACGCTACAGCCAATTCTTATTAACTAATATATTAAAAAAAATCGAGAGAGAGAGTGAGTGTATGGTTAAAAGATCAATATACATACAGTAGGGCTGTCAATTAATCACAGTTAACTCATGCGATTAACTCACAAAAATGAATCACAATTAAAAAAATAATTGTGATTAATTGCAGTTTTAACCGCACTGTTAAACAATAGAATACCAATTGAAATTTATTAAATATTTTTGATGTTTTTCTACATTTTCACATATTGTATTCTGTGTTGTAATTGAAATCAAATTGTATATTATTTTGAATACAAATATTTGCACTGTAAAAATGATAAACAAAAAATAGTTTTTTTCAATTCATCTCATAAAAGTACCACTGTGCAATCTCTTTGTTGTGAAAGTGCAATTTACAAATGTAGACTTTTTTTGTTACATAACTGCACTCAAAAACAAAACAATGTAAAACTTCAGAGCCTACAAGTCCACTCAGTCCTATTCCTTGTTCAGCCAATCGCTAAGAAGTTTGTTTGCAAGTACAGGAGATAATGCTGCCCGCTTCTTATTTACAATGTGACCTGAAAGTGAGAACAGGTGTTCACATGGCACTTTTGTAGCCGGCATTGCAACGTATTTATGTGCCAGATATGCTAAACATTCGTATGCCCCTTCATGCTTTGGCCACCATTCCAGAGGACATGCTTCCATGCTGATGACGCTCATTAAAATAATGTATTAATTAAATTTGTGACTGAACTCCTTGGGGGAGAATTGTATGTCCCCTGCTCTGTTTTACCTGCATTCCACCATATATTTCATATCTCGGATGATGACCCAGCACATGTTCATTTTAAGGACATTTTCACTGCAGATTTCACAAAACGCAAACAAGGTACCAATGTGAGATTTCTAAAGATAGCTGCAGCACTTGACCCAAGGTTTAAGAATCTGAAGTGCCTTCCAAAATCTGAGCTGGATGAGGTGTGGAGCATGCTTTCAGAAGTCTTAAAAGAGCAACACTCCAATGCAGAAACTACAGAACCTGAACCACCAAAAAAGAAAATCAACCTTCTGCTGGTGGCATCTGACTCAGATGATGAAAATGAACATGTGTTGGTCCGCTCTGCTTTGGATTGTTATCGAGCAGAACCCGTCATCAGCATGGACACACGTCCACTGGAATGGTGGTTGAGGCATGAAGGGGCATATGAATCTTTAGCGCATCTGGCACATAAATATCTTGTGACGCTGGCTACAACAGTGCCATGAGAACACCTGTTCTCACTTTCAGGTAACATTGTAAACAAGAGGCGGGCAGCATTATCTCCTGCAAATGTAAACAAACTTGTTTGTCTGAGCGATTGGCTGAACAAGAAGTAGGACTGAGTGGACTTGTAGGCGTTAAAATTTTACATTGTTTTATTTTTGGATTCAGGTTTTTTTGTACATAATTCTACCTTTATATGTTCAGCTTTCATGATAAAGAGATTGCGTTACAGTTTTTGTATTAGGTGAATTGAAAAATATTATTTCTTTTGTTTTTTTACAATGCAAATACTTGTAATCAAAAATAAATAAAAAGTGACCACTGTACACTTTGTATTCTGTGTTGTAATTGAAATCAATGTATTTGAAAATGTAGAAAACCTCCAAAAATATTTAAATAAATGGTATTCTATTATTGTTCAACAGAGCAATTAATCAAAATTAATTATTTTATTGCACGATTAATCACAATTAATTTTTTTAATTGCTTGACAGCCCTAACATACAGACATGAGTTCAGTTCACTTAGGTGTCCATTCATAGCAGAGATGGTGAGCTTTATAGTTGCAAAGAGTTATTTTAGAAATAGTTCATAGGTTATAGTCCAATGTCCATATCTCGTATTCAGGGCATACCAGCATAACTGGGACCTCAGTCTTGTGATTCAAACTTCCACTGATTAAGTCTAAGCAGATCTGAGATGACAGAATCAGGACCCGAGGATCTTTTATATAGTGTTCTAGCATCCACTTGATCACACAGTCCTGGTTAAACAATAGGCTTTTGATGTAACCTTCTGCTTTCTAAACACCACTAGTAATTAGTTACGCAAATTAACATAGTAGGGCAATTTATCCATTAGGCAGTCTATTACAAACGTCAAAGAGACATATAGACAATGACATTATTTTACTCAAGTTTCATCTATATGTTAATATTCCCTTTTGATCCCTGACTTAGTAGCTGTAGTGGCAGACAGGAACTGTCTGTTTACACGAGTAGTATTTAAGATACACATAATTAGTATTACATCTAACTTCTAAGGTTTCAGAGTAGCAGCCGTGTTAGTCTGTATTCGCAAAAAGAAAAGGAGTACTTGTGGCACCTTAGAGACTAACAAATTTATTAGAGCATAAGCTTTCGTGAGCTACAGCTCACTTCATCGGAAGTGAGCTGTAGCTCACGAAAGCTTATGCTCTAATAAATTTGTTAGTCTCTAAGGTGCCACAAGTACTCCTTTTCTTTTATCTAACTTCTAACAATACAGGTTTGCATTTCAAAATTCTAGCCTACTTAGCATGAACGGCCCTCATTACCATTCGCATACCTTCTAATATGACTTTAAAGGTGGGCTTTGGGTCATTCAGCTTGCAGGCTCTTTAACCCTTTCTGGCCACGAGTTATATTTTGTATAAGATTTGCTGCCATTATATAGCAGTTGTAGCAACAATGGCTTGCATGGTTACATTTTTTGCATTGTCACAGTTTTTCTTGCCTTGCAAGGGTTAGACAGAACCTCTGCTTTCTGGGCATTTTCCAGGGATCCCACCTTGGGGGTGGGGAATAGAGTAACTGCCAGTGGGTAAGGTAAAACAAATAACTGTTGAGGGAGTGGCCTGTGGGGAAAAGGAGTCAGGACTGGACATATAGGACCAAATTCTGCCCCTCGTTCGATCCAGGCAGCTCCACGGCCTTGATTGGGTAAGGGTAACATTGGACTGATCAATAGTGTTTGCAGTGAGGAGAACATTTGATTTTTTTTTTTTCTGCGCTGTGATTTGCTGAAATTCTCCTGGTTTTATAATAGATTGCAATAATATCCAGTGTTTGGGACTGAGAGGGAGGGTAGCCAAGAGCCCCGTTAGTTTGGTGCTCTTGTGCACAGTCATTTCAGGTGACATTGCCCTGGTGACTTAGCAGTATTCTCTGAGTGTAGATAGATGGAATTCTTAGCTAATGTAATGCCGGCCTGCCTGTAAAGGCTTCTACTTTAAGAACATAGGTGTATTTTTATCGCTTAGCTAGTTATAGAGGTATAAAAACAGAGAATCAAAACCACAGTCTGCCTGTGTATGGGCCTTCTCTCACTAGGATAGTCTGAGGCCTTGTTTTTAGGCTAAGGGCTTTGGCTAAGCAGCAGGGGTAGCCCTAAGCTGGAAAGTGAACGGTCACATCCTCCCATCCCAAGCCTGTCGCACTGAAATAAGGTGGGTATTGGGCCGTTAGGAAGATGATTCTGTCCTGATAGTGCCCATCACCACCAGATAAAGAAACAGATCTTAAGTTGGTTGAAGAAAACTTAGTTTGATAGCATCCTGTCTGGCAAGAAATCCTCTCTCAAGGATTGTGCTTGTGAAACCCTCATTTCTGTATTGTTTAATCTTTATGGCTCCCACTTTTCTATTGTTAATCTGTCTGGTTCTCTAATTGTTTCTGTCTGCTGAATCATTAATTTTGCTAGATGTAAGTTAATTAGGGTAGTGATATAATTGGTTAGAGAATTATGTTACAATATGGTAGGGTTGATTAGTTAAATTTCAGTAAAATGATTGGTTAAGGTATAGCTGAGAATATTACTATATAAACTGGGGTCAAACAGGAAGTGGGGGGAAGGGAAATTGGAATCATGTTTGCTAAGGGGGGAACGAGAACAGGGAATAGGGAACAGGGACACAGGCAAGGCTCTGCTGGGAAGGGGGACATGGGGTAAACACTCTGTGGCATCAGAACTGGGAAGGGGGACACGGGGTAAATGCTCTGTGGCATCAGAACTGGGAAGGGAACACTGGGAAACAGACTCTACTGGCGTATAGAGATAAGCCCGACTGGTGTGAAGGGCTTCGGAACGTGCTTGCTTGGAAACTAACCCCAATGAACATCGTACTGTCTGTGCTTCGGACTTCTGGTCTTCTGCTTTCTGTCTACATGACAAGAACCGGGGAGAGGGTGAAGGGAAAGCGCTCTAATAGCTGGGACCAGTGGGTGGGAGAATTTAGCAGTGTGAGTTCCACTGATGGGACTAGAAATCATCTATTTGAATTGCAGCTGGTGGTTTTGTGTTTCAGGCAGTGGGCTTGACCTTAGATCTGGGTTCAATTGCCTGCTCTGTCACCGATGTCTTCTGTGACCTTGGGCAAGTCACTTAATCTCTCTGCCCTCCTTAAGTGCTGCTTCTTTTGTCTCTCTTTTCTTGATAGATTATAAGCTTTTGGGGGCAGGGCCTATCTCTTCCTATGTACGTGCAAACGCATAGCACAATAGCAGCTCAGTCTTAGTTGGGCAGTAGATTTGGCTGTAGTACAAATAATAAATCCATCCAGCTCCTAGGCTGGGAACTGAGTGACTTTTGTGCCCCAAAAGAAGGAATTTTGTAGAGTGCAGTGAAGCGTCTCTCCAATTCTTTGCTTCACTCTTACTCTAACTACACACTAGCTATTTATAGCTCACACAATGACAAATGTCTCACAGACAGCAGTGTAAACTGTTGGCAGATGATTTGAAAGTTTAAAGGTAGCTCATGTGATCTTGGAATTGGCAACCCAAGGAGGGCT
This sequence comes from Dermochelys coriacea, assembly GCF_009764565.3. Lineage (NCBI taxonomy): Eukaryota > Metazoa > Chordata > Testudines > Dermochelyidae > Dermochelys > Dermochelys coriacea. Next base: position 3,663,916 of record NC_050079.1, on the reverse strand, counting down.
GGTGCTGGCCCAGCACAACATGTGTCTTTACTGTTTACATCTAGAAGAGGAAATACACTTGTAATAAGGGTGGAAGATATGCTCAGAGAATGAAATAAGTTGTAGCATGGTAAAAACTTCCCCTTCCTGCCCTGCTCCTTGTTACCTGTAAACATGGTGAATATACAAAAATCTGCAATAGAAGGGTAGGTATTATTTTAGGGTAGCTCCTTCGTCCAGGGACCCTCCCTTCCCTAAGCTTTGTTTATATGCTCACTGTATTCAGTGATATATTTTTCAGTATGAATTTTCAATATAAAGTATTGATGCATTTTAAACAATATCTCAGTTCTTCTTTCAAGAAGAAGAAGGGGGCTGGACTGATGGTCTTCGAGTTGGAAGCTGTTGGCTGCCTGGAGAGGTGGTGTGCTTCCATGAGCAGGGCATTGGCCTGCAGATTAGGAGACCTGTGTTTACTCCCAACTCTGCTACTGATTCTCTCTGACAAGTCTTTGGGCCTTAATTTCCCTGTCTATACACCACAGATAAGGACTTTGACCTCTTTTGAGAAATACTTCGTCATCGACAGATGAAAAACACCTACATAAAGGGCTGAGGATTATTATCAGTGTTTGCAGCAGTGCAAGTACCCCCACTCGCCCCTCACTGCCCAGCCAATGCAGCTCAAAGCTGCCGAGATCCTCTCTCAACAGCCCAGAGATGATAGTTCAGTCACCATGGCCCTTTAGTCTTCACTAGTGAGAGTCCCAAGAGGGATGCCACAGGCACGGCAACTAGAGGGACGGCTGTAATGATGTGGACATGTGTCCACTAAGAACTGGACTGAGACCAGCCCTTCATTTCACAGAGGCACCAGCTGATTGTGGTTTGCAGCCTGGAGCAGATTAGAATGGACAATCTAGAGGTGATAGGCTCCATTGTTCCCCGTGCCTATCCTCTGAGCCAGCCAGTCCCTAAATCTATTTGTCATTGGACAGCTCGTCTGTGTTACTTTAATGTACAATCCAAGGGGAAAATTAATTTTTGCCACTTAGAGTGGCATCTTCAGGGAACAGGTAAACCAGTCCCCAAAACATGGTCAAAAATATTAAACTAATATGAAACAGCAATACAGACATATAATGCAATAAATAGTGATTCCAATGTAACAGCAAAGTGGACACAAACACCCACTTATAACCTCTTTTGCACAGGAGAGCACAACTCTGATCCAAGCACTTTACTTAACTTTTACCTGTACCTTATTAGGCCACGGAAAGGAAATAGCAGCATATTGGTATGCAGCAATATTTAAAAACAACTGGCTAGTAAGCACGTCTGAAAATAGATACGAATCAAACAGAGAAAAGAATTACTTTGCTACGCTAGTCTGAGCACTCTTTCTATGTGATAAAGTGACGTTGTCAGCTAGGCTTGAGCTTCAGTGCAGGGGTTTGGGATTAAAATCGGTCAAGTTGTTTTATTACGGTCACTAATAGTAAGTTTCCACTTACAGCTTTTCATTTTCTTAGTAAGTTTCAGACTCTAACTGGAAATCAGATGTAACCCCACTGAAGCTGGTGGAGTTACATCGTTCCAAGCGAGCGGAGAATTGGGGCCACTGGGTACAACAGCAGAACCCAGGCTGCAGCTCCCAGTAGCAGAAAGTCCACCAGGGGCGTGAATGCAGTGGCCCAAGTTGCTGTCAATCCCATTTCCATCCTGGGGCCCTGGAACAACCTGGCACGGACCAGAAAGGGAGAAGTGCTGATTCTGCACGTCTTCCCGACAGCCTGTACTGGTGGGGCTGCTATAGAGCCTAGTGAGAGATTAAAGCTACCCAACCCCCACAAGTGAGCTTGGAAGGATTAGATTTTTATTGGTAAATGTCATTTTTACTGTACACACATGAACCAATGGAAAAAAGTCTTTCCATCGATGGAGCAGGGGCAGATGCTCCTTGCCGCGGAAGTCTGGCCTACAGCTGAGTGGGAGCAGAAGCTGGGGCAGGGAGTGCTGCTCAGAAGGTGCTGTCATGGGACAGTGGCTATCTTGGCTGACACACCGGGAATGGAACCAGGGACCTCCAAAGCTAAAAGCAAGAGCCATTACAGCTGGAACTCAAGAGCCAAGGTTCCCCTAGCTGGGAGAACTCCCATGCTCTGTGGCCTAGCATGCTCTCCAGCACAGAGCTCAGGCTCTGGGCTTCAAAGAGAGCAAAGGCTGAACTCCAGCCTGGCTTGCCCCAGGAGCTGGCCAGTGCTCCCAGGGAACCCCGCGAGGCTGAGGCTTTCCCAGCAGAGCGTGAACTCCGCCTCTCCTACAGCCAGACACACAGGGGACGTCCAGGCTGCAGCTGGCAGTGTAACTTCCAGCTCGGGTAGACGTACGCCCACCAGCTCCGAGCACCTGCGCTAAAAATAGGAGTGTAGCTGCAGCTACATAGGTGGCTAGTCCCCTGAATACGCACCCAGGGGCTTGGGTGGGATTGTACCAAGACACCCTGTACCCCCGTGGTGGCTACACTGCTGTTTTTAGTGTGCTAGCACCATCAGAGTTAGCAGGGGCACATCTCCCTGTGCTGGAAACTACAGCTCCACAGTAGCCATCCCCCCCCCCCGCCCCCACCGACCTTCTTCTCGCTTCACTTCAGCGAGGAGAGAAAGATGCAGCGTGCTAAAGAACAAAACAGAACAGTGCTGCTCACCTTCTCCTCCTCGTAGGACCACGTTACAGTAGAATACAGTTCCAGCATCCAGCCAGAGAGAAAGGGAAGGTGGTTGAAGCCCCCAGAAGCACGTCTGTGACCCTCCTCCCGCTGGGGTTTGTACGCTGCACCTCCCTCCTTCCCAATGAAACAGCTTAAAGGGAGGGAAAAACTAAACAAGGAGGAAGAAAACCCTTTTGCTCCCCCGCAGACATGCGGGGGGGGGGGGGCAATAAGAAGAAAGAACTGGAAGCTCCCCTGGGAGAGGCAAACAGCTGGATCCACTATGAGCAGCCCTTTGCAGTTAGAAATAACCTGTTGAGCACTTAGGGTCTGTCTACACTGTAATCAGAACCCTGCAGCTGGCCCATGCCAGCTGACTCAGGCTCGCAGGACTCAGACCCCCTGGCTGTTTCAGTGCAGTGCAGACATTCGGGCTCAGGCTGGAGCCCAGGCTCTAGGACCCTGCAAGGTGGGATGGTTCCAGAGTTCGGGGTGCAGCTGGAGCCCAAATGTCTACACCCCAGTTAAATAGTCCCTTAGTCCAAGCCCTACGAGGCTGAGACAGCTGGCACGGACCAGCTGCCTAGACATACCGTTAGATATTCCAGCAATAGGTGTCACTGGAACCCATAAGACAGAGAGTTAATGTAAGAGTCCAATCATCTCTCTGTAGTGCTCACTCCTTCGTTACCCACTGCACACCCCAACTCAGATGATCAGTTCTAGGGTCTGACGCTTTTTTTGTTTCCTTTAATACACTGGGCATTTTATAGGCTGCATCAAAGAGGCTGACAACCCCATTTGCCTCTTTTGGCTCCAGGAGAGCCTTTGAGAGTACCACAAATCAAAATATAAGTGGACCTGATCTCTTCTCACACCAGTTTTACACAGTGTAACTGCATTGGAGCAACTCCTGATTGATTCTGCTGCATGCAAGATCAGAACTGGACCAATACAGTTCAAACCAAAGGACTTACTTGCAGTCTCCTGCAGGATGGTGACTTCCTCAAGCAAGTTTGTTTCTCCCTTTGCCCTTTGTGCATATGGTCTCCTGTCCCTCGCTCTTTGCCTAGTTCGCTGCACAATGCATGCCTGTCTGAGAGTAGCTTCCCCGGAGCTGCACAGACAGTGTTGTGCAGCAGAGAAGTGCTCTCATGCAGATGTAGAGAAAAAAACAACAGAGGTTTTTTAAAAAGGAAATGCTGGAGGGTAGGTCCTCAGCTGGTGCACAAGGGTCAATGATTCCACTGCAGTTAATGGAGTTGGGCTGCTGTATGGCAGGGGAGGAGCTGGCTAGGGGAGGAAGTTTCATGGTGGAGGAGTTTGTGGTGTGGGCACATACCTAATATGGGACATCACCCACTTCTCACGGCTATGGGCTGAGAACAAGTCATACCAAAATAATCTCTTCCTCTTTCTGCCCGTTGTAACTCCAGGTGTGGTGTTTAGTGCAGAACCCTCGAGCAAAGGCAGAGAGCCATTGAAAAGGTGAAGGAGACAAGCTACCACATCTTCTGCAATTTTCTCCTAACCCTGTCCTCTCCAGGTTTTGTTCACTGTTTTCTGAGTTGGTAGAGAAGCGGCCAGGTTAAGGCATCAGCTTCTCAGCTGTGGAGGGGGGAATTCAAGTGCCAGCTCAGATTGCAACTGGCAATGATTGCCTCCTATAGGCTGAGCATGCCATCTACCCTGCAGGGTAAATTCCCCGGCCTGGCACTGAGTGCCTGTACCTCCTTCACTTTGTGCAGGGCGTGTGGAATGTTATGGCTCCTGGAGCATAGTTCCCACATCACAAACCCATCATATGGGATGGCACGGTTGGGAATCTCTGATCAGCTGAGGGATCCAGGACAGGAAGAGCAGGGTGGTGCTGCACAGCAAGGCTAAGATGTATCAGCAGAGCGGTGCAGAGAACTGGGACTGGGCGAGCAAGTGAGGGTTGAAGCACACTCACGGAGATGCCTGTATGCAGTGTAAGCCAATGCTATGACTAAAACCAGTGGAAATTTGTGGGCTCTATAAAATCCTGGTTCCTGCGATTATAAGATTATTATTATTATTTCTGGTTCCTTCAGCGTAATCAGAAACATGGCTTTCAAGTGCAGCTCTGCTCTGAAGAGGAACTAGTGCACTTTTTTCCCCCTCACTTCTGCTGCTTCCTGCATGCACTTACATCTGCTGGCTGGAGTGACAAAACCGAGTGGTTGCTACTTTTTACCCCTGTTAGCCCAGCAGAAGCCAACACTGCGGGGAGAATGAACTGGATTCAGATTAGAAATGCATACTAAATTCCAGGATGTTTATATTACACCCAGGCAACCTCCACGGAAGATATGGGGAGCTGCAAACATGTCAGGCAGGGGCTATTTTGCTCTGCAGACCCTTACTGGTGATGATCTAAAGAGGTTATGAGCTCTGTTTGAATCAAGAGTGCATGGGGATGACGAATAGGAAAAAACCTACATAGTTTTACTTGTATGCTGAGCAAATTTGTCCTGCAATCACTGAAAGGTAATTGACAGAGTTTCAGGAGGCCATTGTTATGGTCACTTTTCAGAGCAGAGATGCATTGTACAAGGAATAATGTTTACAGTTTACTATTATTATCACCACACAGGAAAGCCTAGAGGCTCTATTCAGGGCTCAGGGCCTCCTTCAGTCTGGCATTGTACAAACACACAGAAAAGAAATACTCCTTGCCCTAAAGAGTTTACAGTTGAGCTCATTGACAGTATGCCAGGAGCCTGCCCACTGAAACTGCTGCCCTGCCAAACCCAGCCTTGCAGAAAGTTCTCACTTCCCCAGCAATAGCAGGAGTGTGAATTACGCCCACTCCCACATATGACTTGTTTTCCGGTTTGAATACTGATGTGTTATTAAAAACCATGCTCAGCACAAATTGGTGTGGTAAGCAAGAGTCCTTACTAGCAATGTGAGTTTACAGTTCCTAATAATGGGTATTTTAGCGTCTCTAGGGAAGCTGGTTTGGCCAAAAAAGAAAAGGAGAACTTGTGGCACCTTAGAGACTAACAAATTTATTTGAGCATAAGCTTTTGTGAGCTTATATTCACTGTAGCTCACGAAAGCTTATGCTCAAATAAATTTGTTAGTCTCTAAGGTGCCACAAGTTCTCCTTTTCTTTTTTGCAAATACAGACTAACACAGCTGCTACTCTGAAACCTGTTTTGGCCAAAACGTTCACAAGTGCCCACAAATCAGGTTCTTGGATCTTATGATGAGAGGGCCTGGGTGGATGGGTTGGGGGTGCCTCACTGTTCGTGAGTCCAGACTGAGACACGGTTGTTGAATATCAACAACTTGCCTCTCCAACTGTTGCCCCGTTTCCTTTCATCTCTGATCTCATTGAATGTACAGTCGTTGTCTGGAGTTCCTTGACTCCAATTCCATATTAAACCCTCCTCAGTCCACTCCTTGGAATCCTGAAATCACTTTCACCAAAGTCTCTGATAACTCTTCCGACCCAAAGCTCAGAGCCAGTATTCTAGCCTCATTCTCCTTGACCTGCCAGCCACCTTTGACTCGTTGACCATGCTCTTCTTGAAATCTTTTTGGCTCCTGTGACTCTTCAGGAACTGTCTTTTTGCACTGTGATTGGACAGCACCTAGCAACAATGGAGTTGTGGTCCATGACTGGAGCTCCGAGTCACTCTAATAATACAAATAATAAATACTATCAACTGCTATAGAAGTAGCAGGTGTTCTGGATTCAGCAAAACTACCTGTCTAGACCAGAGGTGGGAAGACTATGGCCCACAGGCCACATCTGGCCCATGGGACTGTCCTGCCCGGTCCCTGAGCTCCCGGCCGGGGAGGCTTGCCCCCGGCCCCTCCCCTGCTGTCCCCCCTCCTCTGCAGCCTCAGCTCACTGCACCGCCAGGGCTCTGGGGGGCGGGACTGCAGGCTCCTGCTGGGCAGCATGGCTGCCTCCCAAGGGGCTGCAAGCTCCTGCCGCTCTGAGCGGCATGGTAAGGGGGCAGGGAACGGGGTGGTTTGATAAGGGGCAGAGGATCCCAGGGGGCAGTCAGGTGACAGGGAGCAGGGGGCGGTTGGATGGGGTGGAGGGTCAGGGAATAGGGGGGCTTGGATAGGTGTGAGAGTCTCAGGGGCCCTGTCAGGGGATGGGGGTGTGGATAGGAGTCGGGGCAGTCAGGGGACAGGGGGGGTTGGATAGGGGGTGGGGTCCGGGGGGAAGTTAGGGGCAGGGGGTCCTGGAAGGGGGCAGTCAGGGGACAAGGAGCAGGGGGAGTTGGAAGATATGGGGTGGGGGCCAGGCTGCTTTCCCTACCTGGCCCTCCATACAGTTTCACAACCCTGATGTGGCCCTGGGGCCAAAGTTTTGCCCACCCCTGATCTAGACTATGCAATGAAATGTCCAGGTATAATAGGATCCATTGTATGAGTGTAAGTTGAGGCCTAGAGCAGGTTGCTCCAATTGAAGACAAGTTGAGGGAGGCTAGGCTACATTGGTAGGGACATGTTCAGCTGAGAGACACCTAAGAATTATAGTGGTAGGACGGCTTTGACCATGATCATGGATGAAAGATGACCAAGGGGAAGACCAGACTTGCTATATGGACTGGATATCAGCAAGTCTTAGAGAGACCAATTTGTACAACAGCCTGGCCTACAATCATGAGTTTGGGATTAGGGCTATACATTGCTGAGCCCAAAAGCAGCAGCAGAATCAGAGTACAAGTCTAAACTGCTTAGCTATTATTCCTACAAGCTGTGAGTAACTGGTCTGCTAGCATCCATCAGTCCTTGCTTCTGGGAGAGCGCCAGTCCAGTTCAGGTTATGGGCCCTAGCGAACAATTACAATATGTGCCCTTTCCCCTTTCTTTTGCCACGTTTTCACGGCACAAGTTTCTCTAGGGAGGCATAGCAGCTATTGTTAATGCTCTGAATAAGCTTTAAAACACATGAGTTTTTGCTTTGGGATTTTGGCTCAGCCTAAAACTCAGGGTTTACAAACTCCATGCGGCCCCAAGCCTAAGAAAACCTCTGCTGGAACTTCTGCAAAGAGAAGGGACCTCACGTTTGCATGGCTGTTCTTTAAAGCAGTCTCCATCTTGCTTTAATAACAGTTTAGAGCTCTTGCAGTGTAAATGCTCAAACCAAATGTTTACATTTTATGGGCCGGATTGCAGCAAGGCAAGTGGGGAAGTGGAGGGTGCCAACTGGGGAGAAAGGCAGAATTTGGCTCAGGGGCAGTGGCCTGATGTAGATGTAAGCAGGGTCTGAATGAATGCTTCCCTGACAGCTAGCTGGGAGGGGAAGAGACTATGGGTGTGTTTATGTAACTATAGTTTGCTTCTGCGCTGTTTACATATTCATCATTCATAGCTGTGTCAAAGGATCAACTTTGGCTGGTTTTGGGTACAAATGACTTTAGTACTGTTGGCTAATTTGCATTGGCAGGAATTCTTTTGCATTCAGGTTTGTCAGAGTGTGACAGGTTGGGTCACAGAAACTCCCTCAAGACTAGATGTGCTGGGATACCACTGAGAACAAACCCCCTGCCAAAAAAAGCTTTCCTCCACTCCCCTCTTGCTGAGTTAGACAAACCAGTCATCTCCAGCACAGACCAAGAGGTTGGGCCATGCCTCCCTGCAGATCACAGAAACTAAGCTTCACTTGGCCCAGGGGCTTCTCAGTTAACAGGGACTTTTCCAGCACCCAGTATTCAGTCTTTCTAGAAGCCTAAACCCTGAATACATCCGTTTTACTCTCTATAAAGCTTATACAGGGTACTCATAAATTGTGCACCCTCTATAACACTGATAGAGAGATATGCACAGTTGTTTGTTCCCCCAGGTGTTAATTACTTACTCTGGGTTAATTAATAAACAAAAGTGATTTTATTAAGTATAAAAAATAGGATTTAAGTGGTTCCAAGTAATAACAAGCAGAACAAAGTAAGTTTACAAGCAAAATAAAACAAAACACACAAGGCTAACTTAATACACTAAGGATCTAGTTACAAATACTAACTTCTCACCCTAGATGTTATCGCAGGACAATCCTTTTCAGACCAATGTTGTAGTTTATGGCCTGGGTCCAGCAATCGCTCACACCCCGGAAGTTACAGTCCTTTGTTCCAGTTTCTTTCTGGCATCTCTTTGGGGTTGAGAGGCTATTTCTTGAGTCAGCTGAAGACCAAATGGAGAGGCTCCCAGGGCCTTTTATATTCTCTGTCTTGTGGGTGGAAACCCCTTTGTTCTTCTGTGCAAAATCACAGCAACAAGATGGAGTTTGTAGCCACCTGGCAAGTCACATGTCCATGAATGATTCGGCTTTTTGCAGGCTGACGCCATTGTTTACATATTAGTTTGAACGTTCCCAGGAAAGCTCAGATGTGGATTGGCGTCTCCTAAAGTCCATTGTAAGGTAAGTTCTCCCCATTACTTGAATAGTCCCTTCACAATATATTGGCCAAACCTCCCTTATGTGTTTCATACAGCAACACTTCAAATACAAGCATAGAACCAACGTTCATAATTTCAGATATAAAATGATACATGCCTACAAATAGGATGAATATATTCACTAGATCATAACCTTTGCAAAGATATGTTACATGGCATATCTAGCACAAAGCATATTCCAGTTATGTCATATTTACACTTATAAGCATATTTCCATAAACATAAGAGTGCAATGTCACACAGCGGAACAGAATTGCTCAGGGGAGTGGCAGTGGAAAATGGAGCATTTCATCACTGGGTCACTGGCTGGTAGGCAGCGAAAATCAACAGCAGTCTGATTGCTCTGTGGAATGCGGTGGGGGTCTTCCTAATGACGACAGGTCAAATGCAGCCCTGGCATAAATCCATGCCCCTGGTAACTTCACTGGATTGCACCTGCTCACCAGGACTGAATTTAGTTTGATGTGACCACCTTGCAAAACCAGCACTGCACCAATGGACGTTAACTGATACCCACATTAGCCATCTCAGGAGTGAATGACCCTGGGCTCTGGCCCCTAGAGCTGGGGTGCAGGCACATGGGTAGGGTAAAGGGGAGAAGCTGCCTGTGCTATACCCATGCTGCGGTGAACACAGAGAGTTTGTTTCGAACACTCTCACCTTCCATTATGACTAAAGTCATGACCAGCATTAGAAACGGGGTGTGGGAAACAGGGAGTTTATTACACTAGCAGTGGGGGCCACATGTGTTATCAGTGAAAGACCCAATGGATTTCCTCCCTTACTCTCTAGAGGGCTCTAGCCACAGTCATGCGCCTGACTTCTCTGCTAGCTCTTCCTGTGAGTGGCTCTGCAGCCCTCCGGTTCAGGGTGACTGCACTGCTCAGCCTTACAGGGGTGAGAGCTGCTTTTGGCCCACTGGCTTCAACCCTGGTGTACCAGTGCTGGCATGAGCACTTGAGGGAGCTGCTAGGCTCTCCATGCTCACTTGTGGGAGTGGGTTTGCACAAGGCTCATTTAAAGTCCCATTTAACCTGTGGTTAAAATGTAGGGGCAGGGCCGGATTAATCTTTTGTGAGCCCAGTGCCAAACATATTTGTGGGCCCCCACAGGGGCAATGGAGCATGGTGAGGGGGAGGCGGTCCCCAGAGTGAGGGGCCGGCCAGGGGCATGGCATGGCAGGGGTGGCCCCGCTCTGCCCAGCCCAGTGCAACGGCACTATTTACAAACCGGCAGTTGCCAGATGCACAGTGGCCCGCTCGGCCCTGTGCTGCCAGCGTGGCCCTTTCCCTCGGGGGTGGGCCCATGTCGCACTACACACCACCCCCCCCCACCCAACACCAGAACACCCCCCTGATTCCCCTCGGCCCTGTGCTGCCAGCTTGGCCCTTTCCCTCGGGGGTGGGCCCATGTCGTACTACACACCACCGCCCCCCACCCAACACCAGAACACCCCCCTGATTCCCTATGGCCAGAGCCCCCCCCGACCCACTATGCCCAGCCCCCCCGACCCTGCCACAAATGCACAGCGCCCTGCACAACACCCCACCTGCCCAGTGCCCCTGTGCCTACAGCCCCAGCACAACTGCCCAGCACCCCACACAGAGCCCCCACTCCCTAGTGCCCCAACACAGAGAGATCTTCCCCACCTGCTCACAGCCCATCACCCCCAGACCTCCAGAGACCCACTGCCCCAAGCCCTGCCTCCCGGCCACACTCACCGGCCCTCTGGGAGGCGACTGTGTCTGTGGGCTGAGCCGGCCAGGAATTGCTCCAGCCCCTCGGGAGTGGCGCGATCAGCCAGGCCAGGACCTGCCCCGGGCGGGCTCCCTCAAGACGCACTTGCCGGGAGGGACCCAACCAAGCCCCCCACACTGTCCCCCCCCCCCACACACACAGAGACACACACCTGGCCGAGACTGGTCAGGCTTCTGCCCCAGTCCCAAGTGGCCCAGCTCCGGGGGGACAGGTGGGGACCCACAGGTGATGGGAAGCGGAGGCTGCCCGGAGCCGGAGGTGCACTGGGGGAGGACCAGGGGGCAGAGAGGAGCCCGGGGTGGGGCCAGGGAGTGGAGAGGAGCCCTCGGCTGGCCAGCGGGCTGGCTGAGAGGGGCAAGAGGTGAGCGGGGTGGGGAGGAGCCGGCGGGCTGGCGGGGTCTCAGGGCACAGGGCAAGCAGAGCAGGCTGAGGCCCCCTTCTGAGTGTGGGCCCGGATCCATGGCGTCAATGGCGCAGATGACCTCGACTCAATTCCTGACTCAGCTGCGGTGACCATCGGCATGTCCCATAACCTCTGTGCGGTTCTGTTTCTCTGTCTGTCAAACAGGTAATTCAGGTTCCTTTTGTCTGTCTTTTCTGTGCAGGTTATAGCTCTTCGGGGCTGGGACTGTCAGTAGTATAAGAGGCCTACGTGTTTCTTTTCTGAAAATCTCTCGACAGCTTGATGATGCCTTTCTAGAGGCCTTTGAGAACTTGCGCATTGGTAACCCTGTAGGAGTAAATCTATCATGCCTCTGCTGTTTTTGCTCATGTCTGAGACACAGATCTCCAGAGGAAAATCCAGAAAAGGACAAAATGGAAGAATGAACCAGCTCAGACTCCCTAATGGTAGGGGTTGTGACATTCATTTTCACAGGCAGCTGTAAAAGGGCATGTCAAACCAGGCGATTAATAAAACTTGTTTAAATTTGTCAATATGAACATGTCCGCTCCATACTTGTGTTAGTAAAAGATGGTACAAGTAACAGTCATGTGTCCACAGACGGCTCTGTTAAAGAAAATATATTACACCCCGGGGAAGTTGGGAGCTTCGGTGGGGTGAACCCTCTTTTTCAAGTGGCCAAAAAGCATAGTAAAACTTTGAATAAAAGATAGGTAACAGCTTGGCTTTCAGACCAGGATGCTTACGCTTTACACAAACTGGCTCCAATATGTTTTAAAAGAAACAAGACAATAGCTTCAGATGTGGATGCGCAATGGCAGGCAGATTTGGTGGATATGCACTGGTTCTCTAAACTCAACAGCGGTTTTAAATACATCTTAACAGTGATAGACATTTTATCCAAATATGCCTGGGCCTTTGGCCTAAAAGACAAGAAGGGTTGTGATAAATGATGGGGAGGGTGGCGTAGCTTCCTTTTCCGGACACCCAGCCATCCACTGGCGATAAAATCCATCTTAGTAGCTGTTCTCTAATTGCTCTGCCTGTAAAGGGTTAAAAAGTCTCACTGCTATGCATAGGTAAAAGGAAGTGAGTGAGCACCTGGCCAAAAGAGCCAGTGGGATGGCTAGAACTTTTTAAAATTGAAAAAAGGCTCCCCTTTTATCTGGGTGTTGTTGTTCTCCCGGGGAGAGGCGGAAAGGGCAACAGCATGCTATAAGAAGCTTGGGCCGGGTATGAAAAAATCATCAGTATCATACCTAGAAACTACTCATTTAAAACCCCAGATATGTAAATAGATCAGGAAATGTCTAGAAAGACGCGATTAGGTTTATCCCTTTTATTTCATTATGGCTTGTGGATTCCTCTGTGCTAACCCCAGGTGCTTTTGTTTTGCTTGTAACCTTTAAGCTAGATCTCAGGAAAGCTATTCTTGGTGCTTAATCCTTGTAGTTGCTCTTTTAAAATCTAGCAATAGCCTGAGTTCCCAGATGTATTTTCTTTCTTTTTTTTTTAATTAAAAAAATTACCTTTTTTAAGAACAGAATTGAATTATTGTGTCTTAAGAGGTTTGTGCACGTTGTTTAATTAGCTGGTGGCAACAGCTGATTTCCCTTTTTTTCCTTTCTCAGCTCTTCCCTGGGGGGAGTGTAAAAGGGCTGGAGGGTACCCCACAGGAAGGAATTCCCACGTGTGCCTCCCTGGGCTCTCAAAGGGGTTCTGCACTTGGGTGGTGGCAGCAGCTACCAAACCAAGGTCAGAGACAAGCTGTAACCTTGGGAGTTTAATACATGCCTGGAGTGGCCAGTATTAATTTTTAGAATCCTTGCTGGCCCTCACCATCTGCACTCAGAGTGCCAGAGTGGGGAATTAGCATTGACATGGTGGCAGAGCCGGGGGAAAATTTTGAACCCCAGAAGCACAGACCTCAGGATTTGAAAAGAACCAATTTTTCCTTTTGGCAGCCTGCAAAGCCAGGGAGGTTTTCTTTCTTTCTTTGCTGCCTGAGGGAGAACAGACACACAAAGGGTTCAGCCTGCCAAGCCAGGGAGTCCATCAAGCACTTTATCTTTTTTTCTAGTTTTGTGGCAACGAAATAGCTAGGCTAGAGTAGGGCAGCCCTGTGCATGAGGTTGCGGTTGGGCCACCAAAACTCTAGAGCAACCAGTCTTCCTAAAGAGGCACGCCATGGAGAAGACAGACCCAGACCAAGCCCAGACATCCGACTCCATGACAGAAATGCAGGAGGGGATGGGGGACTGGAGATTTCCCCGAAGAGAATGGTCAGCCCTCCCCAACCAGAGATCCAGGTGACAAGATGGAGGGATGCCCTTAACTCAGACGAGTTCTAATGGTGGAAGACAGGAATTTCTTCCTACAGATGAAGTGCTTGGAGGCGGAAGTGGAGGAGAAGCACTTGGAGGCGGAGGACAGGAGTGAGGAGAAGCTCTTGGAGGCGAAGGAGAGGAGAGAGGTGAAGCATTTGGAAGTGGAAATGGAGGTGATGCGCTTGGAGGCGGAAATGGAGGCTTAGAAGCAGAGACAGAGCTGAAGCTGGAAAGGGCTAAGCTGGGTCAGCCAGGTAGCTCTAACAGTCCTCCTGCAGGCTCCCCATTCAAAGAAATTCCCCACATACAAGGTAGGCGATGATACAGAGGCCTTCTTAGAAAATTTTGAAAGGGTCTGCCTTGGATACAACATCCCGACAGACCAGTATATGGTGGAGCTGAGACCACAACTCAGTGGGCCCTTAGCAGAGGTGGTAGCTGAAATGCCTAAAGAACACACAAACGAGTACAAACTTTTAAAACAAAAGGTCAGAATTAGGATGGGGCTAACACCCGAGCAGGCCCGTTGGGGGGTCAAAGCCCTAAGGTGGAAGCCAGACATGGCATTTTCCCAACACGCCGACCACATTGTGAAAAATTTGGATGCCTGGATATCAGGAGCAAATGTTGAGTCTCTGGAAGATCTGTCTCTCCTAATGCAAATGGAGCCGATCCTAGAGGGTGTTCCTGAGGAAATAGAAAGGTACATCCTAGATGGGAAGCCCAAAACTGTAATCAAAGTGGGGGAGATTGGAACCAAATGGGTGGAGGTGGTGGAGAAGAGGAAAGCTAGTAGCAGTTGGTGGGGATACCAGAAGGGGCAACCTGGGATGACATCCCACCATCGGAGTCAGCCCAAGGCCCCACCTCACAAGGAGGAGCCCTCCACAGAGCCAGGGAGACCCCAGATGCCCTCTTGTCCCACCACCCTACTCTCCAACCATCCACCTCACCCCAGCCCACAGTCAGCTTGGCAATGCTTCAAATGTAATGAGTTGGGGCATGTGAAGGCCAACTGCCCCAAGAGCCCAGCCAATTGCAACTCATCACCACAGAATCCCACCGAGAGCCTTCAGGCCCAGATGCCTCACAAATACCCCAGAGTAAAGGGAAACTGAGTGTGGGCGGGAGGAAGGTTACTGCGTGGAGAGACATTGGAGCACAGGTGTCAGCTATCCACCAATCCCTGGTGGACCCCAAATTCATCAACCCAGAGGCCCAAGTGACAGTGGAACCCTTTAAAGCCAACTCTTTCAACTTGCCTACAGCCAAGTTGCCTGTCCAGTACAAGGGCTGGTCAGAAATATGGACTTTTGCAGTCTACGATGATTATCCCGTTCCCATGCTGCTGGGAGAAGACTTAGCCAACCATGTGAGGTGAACAGAAAGGGTGGGGATAGTCACCCGCAGCCAGGCTAAACAGGCCTTCACACCTAACTCCATTCCTGAGCCTCCTCCAAGGACCCAGTCTGTGTCCCCTGATACCACAGGCCCGGGGACCAAGCCAGAATCTATGGCAGTGGTTGTAGATCCCAGGGTCAGAACCAGCCCAAGGATCGGAACTGGCAGCGCAGTCAGCACTAGAGCCCGTGCTTGCAACCCCACCAGAGCCAGGGCAGCCAGCACCAAAGGGCGTCACAGAGCCTGCACTGGCAGCAGCAGCTAAACTGGCACAAGAAGCTCAACATGAGCCTGAAATACAACCTAATGCACCAGCGGAAAGCGGTTCACAATCAACAGAGACACCCCCATTACTTGCATCGCTTTCAGTGGGACCAAGCCCAAGCCCACAACCCAGCGAGGACCTAATGTCTCGAGCATCAAGGGAGCAGTTCCAGGCAGAGCAGGAAGCAGATGAGAGCCTCAAGATAGCTTGGATGGTGGCATGGAACGACCCAGGTCCTGTCAGGTTTGTAGTAGAAGGAGGACTCTTTTCAAGCAACACCAGGGCTAAAAGCGTGAACATTGGCAGACATTTTTGCCAGGGTATGTTGGCCCTCAGACATCCTTATGGATTCGGGAACTAACTTCCTGACAGGGACCATGAAATATATTTGGGAAGCTCATGGGGTGAACCACTTGATTGCCACCCCTTACCACCATCAAAAAAGTGCTCTAGTGGAGAAGTTTAATGGAACTTTGGGGGCCATGATATGTAAAATTCATGAATGAGCATTCCAATGATTGGGACCTAGTGTTGCAGCAGTTGCTTTTTGCCTACAGGGCTGTACCACATCCCAGTTTGAGGTTTTCACCCTTTGAACTCGTTTATGGACATGAAGTTAAGGGGCCATTACAGTTAGTGAAGCAGCAATGGGAAGGTTTACATCTTCTCCAGGAACTAACATTTTGGACTTTGTAACCAACCTGCAAAACATCCTCAAAGACTGTCTAGCCAGTGCTCGAGAAAACCTACAGGGTGCTCAACAAGATCAAAAGGCCTGGTATGATAAACATGTCAGAGTGTGTTCCTTCAGAGTAGGTGACCAAGTCATGGTCCTGAAAGTGCTCCAGGCCAATAAGATAGAAGCATCATGGGAAGGGCCATTTATGGTCTGAGAGTGCCTGGGAGCTGTTAATTACCTCATAGCATTCCTAGAACTTACCCTAAAAGGTAATGTATACCTGTCATAAATATAAAGGGAAGGGTATCAACCTTTATGTATGCAGTAGCATAAAATCCCTCTTAGGTAGCTGTACTGAATCTTTACCTGTAAGGGGTTAAGAAGCTCAAATAACCTAGTTGGCACCTGACCAGAAGGGCCAATGAGGAAAGAAGATACTTTCAAATTTGGGGGGGGGGAGGTTTTGTTTGTGCTCTCTTTGTTTGTTCCCTCTCTGGACGGAGAGAGAGACCAGGCAGGTAAAACATCTCCTGAAAACATACCTGAAATGATCTATGTAACATTACAGAAATTGTAAGAAAGGGCAAGGAAATGGGTTAGATGATCTTTTGTTTTAGCTTGTTAATTTTCCCTATGTTTAGAGGTAATTTCATTCCTGTTTTGTAACTGGGAAGCAGAGTCAAGGGGAATCCTCTGTGTTTTAAATCTTTTTATTTACCTTGTAAAGTTACCTTCCATCCTGATTTTGCAGGTGTGATTCTCTTACTTTTTTTTATAAATAAAACTCTTCTTTTAAGAACCTGATTGATTTTCAGTGTCCTAAAAAACAAGGGGTTTGGTCTGGGCTCACTGTGACAGACTCAGACTAGAAGGATAAGAGAGAAATAGAAGGCAGGTGTATCAGCTTCAGAATGAGCAGGTCCCTGTTTCCTGATAGCCAAACAAAGGCTACTACAGGCCAATTAAGACATCTAATGCCAATTAACCAGTTAAGGTAATTAGACTAATGCCGGCACCTGACCCCAATTAACTGGCAAAGGGTCAGTTAAGACTATTAGGCTAATGGAGACAGCTGGAACCAATCAAGGTCTCACTCATACTGCTTAAAAGCTCTCCTCCCCAGCCCCCTTGGGGGATGTCTAGGTGAAAGAAGTTGGAGGTGAGGTAGCATTGCTGAATCCTGAGGTAAGGGTGAAGCTAGGAAAAGGGGACCACAGGGAAGTGGCCCAGGGAATCAAAACAGCTGCAGTGGTGAAGGGAAATCCACCAACAGTTGCTACCATTAGGGTCCCTGGGCTGGAACCCAGAGTAGAGGGTTCCCCCCCACGCTCTATAGAGATCCCCTTGAGAGGGGAAGCAGGCTATGGTCCAGTCAGGAGGCCAAACTGTGCCTACTGAACTCTATGGAGTAACAAAGACTGTGGGGGTATTTCCCCGTCCCAACTCCCATACTGGCCTGTGATGAAAGTAACTCAATAGGCTGTGACTCTTGCCACTACACTGTGAAGGGAAGGTCACATTGGGGCCTTAGTGAGTTTCTGAGGCCACTGAATCCACCCGGAAGTGCGGGATCCACCAATACAGGCTTGGAACTTTGTCACATCACATTGTAACCAATTGGTTAGTATATTATTCTCAAGCCTCCCCAGAAAAGTGGGTGAAGGGGTTTGGGGGAATATTTTGGGGGAATAGGGACTCCAAGTGATCCTTTTCTTGACATTTTTCTGTAAATCACTTGGTGGTGGCAGCAATACCATCCAAGGACAAGGAAAGGATTAGTGCCTTGGGGAAGTTTTTAACCTAAGCTGGTAGAAATAAGCTTAGGGGGTCTTTCATGTGGGTCCCCATGTCTGTACCCCGGAGTTCAGAGTGTGGAGGGAACCCTGACAATACCATGTTAATTCTCTAAAGCCCTTTTATTCCTGAGAAATCAAGGTTCTCCAGCTCACAGCCCAGGAGAGAGATGATGCTGAGTGGCCTGAAGGAGTGTACTATGAAAAGAAAAAGCAATGGTGGCGTAGAAGAGGTGAGCCTTTTCATAACCCTTGGGCATAAGTAGTGACAGCAAATCCAGGAGCTGTGCAACAGCTTTGCACTAATGTTTTCAGCCATCCCACGATGGACAGAACAGCCGTAGCACTCCATTGACACAGGTGATGCTTGCCCAATTAGAGCCCAACCCTACCGGATGGCTCCTCAAGCCAAAACTACAATAGAAAGAGAGATCAAGGACATGTTACAGATGGGTGTAATCCACCCCTCTGAGAGTGCATGGGCCTCTCCACTGGTTCTGGTTCCCAAACCAGATGGGGAAATCCGCTTTTGCATGGACTACCGTAAGCTAAATGCTGTAACTCACGCAGAGAACTATCCAATGCCACGCACAGATGAGCTATTAGAGAAACTGGGATGTGCTCAATTCATCTCCACCTTAGACTTAACTAAGGGGTACTGGCAAGTGCTGCTAGATGACCCAGCCAAGGAAAGGTCAGCCTTCATCACCCATGTAGGGCTGTATGAATTTGATGTGCTCCCTTTCAGACTGTGAAATGTACCCGCCACCTTCCAGAGACTGGTGGATAACCTTCTGGCTGGATTTCAGGAATTTGCAGCTGCCTACCTTGATGATGTGGCCATATTCTCAGGTTCCTGGGCAGAACACCTGGAACACCACAGCCGAAAGGAGAAGATGTGGAGTGCTGCTGGTGAGTTTGTTGTCTCTTAGTCAGTTTATTGTTCTACGTTCTTATCTGCTCAACATCTTGGAAGTCTATATACAAATGCAAGGAGTACGGGAATAAACGGGAAGAACTGTTAGTATTAGTACATAAGGTAAATTATGATGTAATTGGCATCACACGTGGTGGGATAAATCTCATGAGTGGAATATTGGTATAGAAGGATATAGCTTGTTCAGGAAGCATTGGCAGGGGAAAAAGTGGGGAGGGGTTGCATTATACACAAAGAATATATACACTTGTTCTGAGGTCCAGAAGGAGGTGAGAGGCAGACCAGCTGAGAGTCTCTGGGTAAAGATAAAGGGTACCAAATAGGGTGATATCATGGTAGGGGACTACTATAAACCAAATCAGGAAGATGAGGTGGATGAGGCATTTCTAGAACAAATAACAGACATATTCAAAACGCAAGACCTGATAGTAATGAGGGACTTTATTCAGACATCCGTTGGAGAAGTAACACAGTAAAACACACCATTTCCAATAGCTCTTGGAATGCACTGGAGAGAACTTTCTGTTCCAGGAAGTGGAGGAAGTAACCAAGTGGACAGTCATTTCAGACTTGATTCTGACCAAATCTGAAGGTGGAAGGCAATTTTGGTGAAAGTGATGATGAAATGATAGATTCAGGATTCTAAGGAGAGGAAGGAGTGAGAGCAGCAGAATAAGGACAATGGTGTTCGGAAAAACAGACTTTAACAAACTCAGAGAAGTGGTAGGTAAGATTCTATGGGAAGAAAAACTAAGGGAATAGGAGTTCTGAAGAGCTGGCATTTTCTCAAGGAGACAATATTAAGGACTGCAAACTATCCTGATGCAAAGGACAGATAGGAAAAATAGCAAGAGGCCAGTATGGGTTCATCGCTAGCTATTTAATCATGGCATTCAATGATATTCAGCCACAGCGTTCTTTTACTTATTTTAAAATACTAAAGCTACAACAAAGTGGTGACCCTGAAAGGTCTGTTACTGCCTTGAAATCAGATCAGATTCAGATTCTGGCTGATGCATCTTTACCAATGGCCCATTAGGCCATTCCTTTCTGCTTTCAGAAAGGTTGGCTGGCAGGATATGGTCAAATCATACACCAATACATTTAATACATGCTACATTATTATTCTTTATTCTTCATTTTAAATTATACAAAATACAAGCATAACATTTTACTACTACATATTCCCCTTTTGACCCTTCAAGAACAATTCTTGAGTAGGTCATATTTTATACAACTGTTTTATAGCAATATACTGAGAGGCCATTTGAGCTTGTGGTTGTAATTTAACAAACATTATTTTTGTTGAACAGCACATACAAGACATTCCTAGCAAGCAACCACAGGGCAATATTAACACAACTAGCAATGGGTGGAACATGATAGACGATATGCCCTTAGAAGTCAGGGACCAGCCTGTAAAAACGTCATACCAATGATAGGCTCTTTGTTCTTTTTCGGACCATGCAATTTTTAGCATGTCTCCATTTGCATGCAATATTTGAATGACACACTTCTCTGTATCCCTCTGTGTCTGTTGTAAAAACTGAGTCACCTTTGTTTTTAACAATAAGTGATTAGTTAGATAGTGCCAATCCAGACGAAGTGTAAGGGAGAAATTAACCGGAGTAGCAGTTATAATGCTCTGTGCTTTTTCTATTTTTTTGTAACTAATACACAGGCATTACATCTACATTTATTCACTGGGGGTTGGTTTGTATCACTTGCATCTTCCCAAAATGCTGTTTTCCAGGATGTAGCATGTAAACATTGTCTGTTGTACAAAACACACATCACATTTTCTAGTTCATCCCACACACGTGTTTCCAATGAGGTATTTTTGCTACATGGTTCTGGGGTGACAGGCAAGGACAAACACACCCATTTCTGAGGGCTCCACTCCATACACCCTCGGGTGTCAATAATTTCTCCTCTTTCCCAGCCCACTGAACCATAACCCGGGGTAGCCAAAAGGATCCCATGGTCAATTTTGGGAGCAAGCTCACTTTTCATATTTCTGTCTCCACAGACTGTTGGTGAGCAGTTTTAATAATAATTTTACCTAATAACAAATCAGGCTTAACCATGCTGGAGACATATTGCATCCATTTATTTTTGTAAAAAGAAAAGGAGTACTTGTGGCACTTTAGAGACTAACAAATTTATTAGAGCATAAGCTTTCGTGAGCTACAGCTCACTTCATCGGATGCATTTGGTGGAAAAAACAGAGGAGAGATTTATACACACACACACACACACACACACACACACAGAGAACATGAAACAATGGGTTTATCATACACACTGTAAGGAGAGTGATCACTTAAGATAAGCCATCACCAACAGCGGGGGCGGGGGGGGGGGGGAGGAGGAAAACCTTTCATGGTGACAAGCAGGTAGGCTAATTCCAGCAGTTAACAAGAACATCTGAGGAACAGTGGGGGGTGGGGTGGGAGGGAGAAATACCATGGGGAAATAGATTTCAGAGTAGCAGCCGTGTTAGTCTGTATTCGCAAAAAGAAAAGGAGTACTTGTGGCACCTTAGAGACTAACAAATTTATTAGAGCATAAGCTTTCGTGAGCTACAGCATCCGATCAAGTGAGCTGTAGCTCACGAAAGCTTATGCTCTAATAAATTTTAGTCTCTAAGGTGCCACAAGTACTCCTTTTCTTCATGGGGAAATAGTTTTACTTTGTGTAATGACTCATCCATTCCCAGTCTCTATTCAAGCCTAAGTTAATTGTATCCAGTTTGCAAATTAATTCCAATTCAGCAGTCTCTCGTTGGAGTCTGTTTTTGAAGCTTTTTTGTTGAAGGATAGCCACTCTTAGGTCTGTGATCGAGTGACCAGAGAGATTGAAGTGTTCTCCAACTGGTTTTTGAATGTTATAATTCTTGACGTCTGATTTGTGTCCATTCATTCTTTTACGTAGAGACTGTCCAGTTTGGCCAATGTACATGGCAGAGGGGCATTGCTGGCACATGATGGCATATATCACATTGGTAGATGCGCAGGTGAACGAGCCTCTGATAGTGTGGCTGATGTGATTAGGCCCTATGATGGTATCCCCTGAATAGATATGTGGACAGAGTTGGCAACGGGCTTTGTTGCAAGGATAGGTTCCTGGGTTAGTGGTTCTGTTGTGTGGTGTGTGGTTGCTGGTGAGTATTTGCTTCAGATTGGGGGGCTGTATGTAAGCAAGGACTGGTCTGTCTCCCAAGATCTGAGAGAGCGATGGCTCGTCCTTCAGGATAGGTTGTAGATCCTTGATGATGCGTTGGAGAGGTTTTAGTTGGGAGCTGAAGGTGATGGCTAGTGGCGTTCTGTTGTTTTCTTTGTTGGGCCTGTCCTGTAGTAGATGACTTCTGGGTACTCTTCTGGCTCTGTCAATCTGTTTCTTCACTTCAGCAGGTGGGTATTGTAGTTGTAGGAATGCATGATAGAGATCTTGTAGGTGTTTGTCTGTCTGAGGGGTTGGAGCAAATGCGGTTATATCGTAGCGCTTGGCTGTAGACAATGGATCGAGTGGTATGATCTGGATGAAAGCTAGAGGCATGTAGGTAGGAATAGCGGTCAGTAGGTTTCCGATATAGGGTGGTGTTTATGTGACCATCGCTTATTAGCACCGTAGTGTCCAGGAAGTGGATCTCTTGTGTGGACTGGTCCAGGCTGAGGTTGATGGTGGGATGGAAATTGTTGAAATCCTGGTGGAATTCCTCAAGAGCTTCTTTTCCATGGGTCCAGATGATGAAGATGTCATCAATGTAGCGCAAGTAGAGTAGGGGCATTAGGGGACGAGAGCTGAGGAAGCGTTGTTCTAAGTCAGCCATAAAAATGTTGGCATACTGTGGGGCCATGCGGGTACCCATCGCAGTGCCGCTGATTTGAAGGTATACATTGTCACCAAATGTGAAATAGTTATGGGTCAGGACAAAGTCGCAAAGTTCTGCCACCAGGTTAGCCGTGACAGTATCGGGGATACTGTTCCTGATGGCTTGTAGTCCATCTTTGTATGGAATGTTGGTGTAGAGGCTTCTACATCCATAGTGGCTAGGATGGTGTTTTTAGGAAGATCACCAATGGACTGTAGTTTCCTCAGGAAATCGGTGGTGTCTCGAAGATAGCTGGGAGTGCTGGTAACGAAGGACCTGAGGAGGGAGTCTACATAGCCAGACAATCCTGCTGTCAGGGTGCCAATGCCTGAGATGATGGGGCGTCCAGGATTTCCAGGTTTATGGATCTTGGGTAGCAGATAGAATACCCCAGGTCGGGGCTCCAGGGGTGTGTCTGTGCGGATTTGTTCTTGTGCTTTTTCAGGGAGTTTCTTGAGCAAATGCTGTAGTTTCTTTTGGTAACTCTCAGTGGGATCAGAGGGTAATGGCTTGTAGAAAGTGGTGTTGGAGAGCTGCCTAGTAGCCTCTTGTTCATACTCCGACCTATTCATGATGACAACAGCACCTCCTTTGTCAGCCTTTTCGATTATGATGTCAGAGTTGTTTCTGAGGCTGTGGATGGCACTGTGTTCTGCATGGCTGAGGTTATGGGGTAAGCGATGCTGCTTTTCCACAATTTCAGCTCGTGCACGTCGACGGAAGCAGTCTATGTAGAAATCCAGGCTGCTGTTTCGACCTTCAGGAGGAGTCCACCCAGAATCCTTCTTTTTGTAGTGTTGGCAGGAAGGTCTCTGTGGGTTAATATGTTGGTCAGAGGTGTGTTGGAAATATTCCTTGAGTCTGAGACGTCAAAAATAGGATTCTAGGTCCCCACATTTTTATGGTTGACTTAGAACAACGCTTCCTCAGCTCTCGTCCCCTAATGCCCCTACTCTACTTGCGCTACATTGATGACATCTTCATCATCTGGACCCATGGAAAAGAAGCTCTTGAGGAATTCCACCATGATTTCAACAATTTCCATCCCACCATCAACCTCAGCCTGGACCAGTCCACACAAGAGATCCACTTCCTGGACACTACGGTGCTAATAAGCGATGGTCACATAAACACCACCCTATATCGGAAACCTACTGACCGCTATTCCTACCTACATGCCTCTAGCTTTCATCCAGATCATACCACTCGATCCATTGTCTACAGCCAAGCGCTACGATATAACCGCATTTGCTCCAACCCCTCAGACAGAGACAAACACCTACAAGATCTCTATCATGCATTCCTACAACTACAATACCCACCTGCTGAAGTGAAGAAACAGATTGACAGAGCCAGAAGAGTACCCAGAAGTCACCTACTACAGGACAGGCCCAACAAAGAAAACAACAGAACACCACTAGCCATCACCTTCAGCCCCCAACTAAAACCTCTCCAACGCATCGTCAAGGATCTACAACCTATCCTGAAGGACGAGCCATCGCTCTCTCAGATCTTGGGAGACAGACCAGTCCTTGCTTACAGACAGCCCCCCAATCTGAAGCAAATACTCACCAGCAACCACACACCACACAACAGAACCACTAACCCAGGAACCTATCCTTGCAACAAAGCCCGTTGCCAACTCTGTCCACATATCTATTCAGGGGATACCATCATAGGGCCTAATCACATCAGCCACGCTATCAGAGGCTCGTTCACCTGCGCATCTACCAATGTGATATATGCCATCATGTGCCAGCAATGCCCCTCTGCCATGTACATTGGCCAAACTGGACAGTCTCTACGTAAAAGAATGAATGGACACAAATCAGACGTCAAGAATTATAACATTCAAAAACCAGTTGGAGAACACTTCAATCTCTCTGGTCACTCGATCACAGACCTAAGAGTGGCTATCCTTCAACAAAAAAGCTTCAAAAACAGACTCCAACGAGAGACTGCTGAATTGGAATTAATTTGCAAACTGGATACAATTAACTTAGGCTTGAATAGAGACTGGGAATGGATGAGTCATTACACAAAGTAAAACTATTTCCCCATGGTATTTCTCCCTCCCACCCCCCCCCCCACTGTTCCTCTGATATTCTTGTTAACTGCTGGAATTAGCCTACCTGCTTGTCACCATGAAAGGTTTTCCTCCTTCCCCCCCCTGCTGTTGGTGATGGCTTATCTTAAGTGATCACTCTCCTTACAGTGTGTATGATAAACCCATTGTTTCATGTTCTCTGTGTGTGTGTGTGTGTGTGTGTGTGTGTGTGTGTATAAATCTCTCCTCTGTTTTTTCCACCAAATGCATCCAATGAAGTGAGCTGTAGCTCACGAAAGCTTATGCTCAAATAAATTTGTTAGTCTCTAAGGTGCCACAAGTACTCCTTTTCTTTTTGCGAATACAGACTAACACGGCTGCTACTCTGAAACCTGTGATTTATTTTTGTAAGTATTGAACAAGGACCTTTT
The DNA here is from genome assembly GCF_009764565.3 of Dermochelys coriacea. NCBI lineage: Eukaryota > Metazoa > Chordata > Testudines > Dermochelyidae > Dermochelys > Dermochelys coriacea. The sequence continues at coordinate 3,638,865 of NC_050079.1, read as the reverse complement.
CCATTGTTTTAAAAGATGCATTAAGACCCAAACATTCCCCATAACATTTTGTGTTCAAGTGTTGCTAAACTAAGAATTTGCATCTCAGTACATCCTATGGCCAAGGCACCTTTATTTCCTAACTCTATTTGTTGTTTATACAGCAGCCAGGAAGTGGTGTTTAGCCACCGCCACATATTTCATGTTGCTTTTAGGTTTTTTCAGACCTATTTGTAACAAGTCCACAGCAGTATCTGCCTGCTTGTGAATAAGACTATCTTGCAGTTGTGACAAGGAACGTAACTTATTCTTAATTACCTCCAGGTTTACGGGATTCATAATTCCTGCTCCAAAGCCAATTCCTCATAATATGGTATTTGCTATATGAGGATGTTTCCCTGTTAACAGACCAGCATTCCTTGACCTTCACCCTTTTGCAACATCGGTTTCTGTAAATACTGATAAAATGCTTATTAATTCATTTTTGCTTAATGCAGTAGAGTTTTTTTTGGTAACATAATACACAACAATGCTAGCAACAAGACAAACACAAGACAAAACATAAAACACAAGTTTTGTCACGACAGTAGATTCATGGTATTCTGGGTTGCTCTTCACTAGTACCAGCTTTTTATGAAGTTTTGAAAGACAAAAAACATTTTTCTACCCCTTTTGGGGTGACAGATTATTGCTTAAAATAGCCCTTCCTTTTACAAATATCTGCTGATTGCAGGCAAAATGGAGAAATTACCCCCAGATTTTCCTGTGTTTTTTTTTTTTTTTTTATAGGCAGACCAGGTTTCAATGGCTTTTACCTTTTTAAGGGTTCAGGGGAAATTATCCCACTGTTCAGTCATTAAATTCATTAGGTGGTGTACCTCGGTTTTCCTTTTTATACAGCAGACCAGGTTTGTAACGTTTTTTCTGCTGTGCTAAGCTGTAAGTTTATTCACAGGTAATAGCTAAGAAGCGTCATTACCATCTGATCTTAAAAAATTTAAAAAAAAAATTATGCACACTATACATTGTTACGGGGTACTTATTAACATTAAATTTATCCCAGTGCTTAATATTGACATCAAATCTATTAAAAGTATCTTGTTATACCATGTTTTTTATTTAGACAATTTGTTTTCGAGGCCAGTGTCCTTTTAATGTCCTCTTGAAATCTCTGCATAGGCTTTTTAATTTAATTATATCCTTGGGATTTTGGTGAATTAAAAGGTGGGGTGTCATGCATATAAGCATACCCCTTTTGTATTTGACTTCAGATTTTAGCACTGTGCATACACACAAAGTATTTTTTTTTCTACTTAAGGTTAACCTGTTCCTTTTTTATTCTTAGGTTTGACTTTTTTTTTTAACCTTTCTGTTGAGGGTTATAATTTGAGCATTTTGGTTTTAGACAGTTTGTTTGCTGACCTGGTATGCCCTTTATTTTCAGCTCCTTTGTACTGCCATTTATGGGCAGTTCTTTTCTTCCTCTTAGTTAGGTAATTTGCATTAACACAGATGCTTTCTGGCTTGCTTTTGGATTTAAAGCTGTCAGCAGAGCTCAGAGACTGTCTTAAAAGGGACACAATGAACTTCCTCCAGAGTTTTGATTACTTTTTACTACTTCTGCTTCCAGAACACACAGTGATCTGAAAAAGAAAACACACCCTATGGTGGCTCCTTTTAGGAGCCCTAATAGCATTTTAATTAACATATTTTGTTTGCATTTTTTTTACCCCTTCTACAATACACACTGCACATGTCCTGGGAAAAATGCACATTCCTTCCATAGTTTAACTTCTATAAAATTATATTAGCCATATTAATTTTTACATAAGGTGTAACTGGTTTTTTTTTGTGCTCACAAAGTTTTCATGTACCTTTATCAAAGTGACAGTCTGATTACTCAGAGCCACCTTAAGGCTCAGTGTTCATAATGTTGCTGCTTTTTTTTTATGCACCTTATCCCTTCTGGTGCTCCAGAGGGGCACTGTCTTTTTTTTTAATTTTTTATTTTATATTTATATTTTTATATTTTAATATTTAATTTTTATTTACGGCTCTTATCTGCTATTTGTTACCAAAAAACAAATCCAGAATCTCTTTCCATTCTCCGGGTTTTGCTGCAGCCACAACTTTGGTCTTGAAAAAAATATTGAATGTTATAAACCATTAAGGTACCTTAAGGATTAAATGCTAAATACCAAAGCCAAACAACACTAGTTACCTGTGTCTGGCAAAAAGGGTTTCTCAGTTTTGCAACTTTGAATGAAAGATTCAAATGTTTAGTTTTAAAAACTAAACCAATTCATCTTAAACCTACAAACCAGGAGTGTTGTTTTAGGTCCTTAAAACCTCACATATTTACACAAGATATTTATACACACATTTTTTCTTAACATCCCTTACATTGCTTTAATTTTTACACAGCTGTACATAGATTACAATGGTATACATTTGAGGGCAGTTAAGTTCCAATAGAAACCCCTTATCATTTTTTAGCAAATTTGCGTAAATTGTTCATAGTCAAATGATTTAAATTAGGTTCTTTTTGCCTGGCTTTTTTATAGACATTTCTTTGGAAAGGGGCCCATTTTCCCTTCAGAATGGCTGCAAAGAAACCAAGAGTGCTCTTTCTATAACACTTTTTTTCTTTTTAACAATTTTTACAATGTTTAACAGCTTAATTCCTTCCAGCTTTTGCAGAATTAACTTCTCATTTTTTTCCTTAAATTACTTGCTTATTTTTTAAAATGACACCTCCATCAGCCCAGATATCACCATTACAAATATTGTCCCAGGGATCTGAAATCCCCATGCCTGTACTTACTCACTCCTGCTACTATGCCCCTCAGGGCTCCCAACCTGTTTTCCAGTCATTTGTTGCCTACCTGCTTGTTTGGGCCCGATCCTGCTTTTCTCGCTGAACTGTCCCTTCCCATGGGCACAGACTTTGTCCCACTAACCATTTAGCAAGGTTTATCTAGCCCCCACACCTCCTGGTCCCTTTCCTTAAACATTTTTAACTTGTCCGATAGGCCAAAGCTTGTGCTGGGACTTGCACAACACACACAAAAAGTCTATACCGACTAAAAACTGTGCCTGACAGAGCAGGAGGGGGGAACGCTAAGCCCCCCACCTTTTGGGCATGATCCTGCTATGACCGAGGGTATATTCACCTATACAATTTTCCCCCAACAGACGGGTAGGACCGAGGACTCTAATCCTCCCCCTTATGGCCCAGCACTTCTACGATCGGGGGTGTATATACCTAGACAGTTTGTACAAACAGTTATATATAATCTGTATAGTTTTCCTCAACAGACGGGTCGGAGTGAAGACTCTAATCCTCCCCGTATTGCCCAGCACTTGTATGACCAGGGGTATGCACACCTGAATGACTGATCGTTTTATACATATGGTATACCTTTTAGCAATATATTCAACAATCACAGTGCATGTCTTCCCCCTTTCGCAATTCTCCACCAAAAATGTTACGCTTATAAGAAGCACATAGGATCTTCTTCAGGGGAAAAGGCAATATGCCACATTTATTGAAGATGCAACAATTAGCATATGCATTTAATCACACCACATGCAGGCACACACACACACACACTGTCCTGCCAGGCAATGTTATAATTACCAGTCCAGATCAATCTAGTGGCCAGCTAGGTGATCACGGGTAGGTAGGAGACAGTTTCTGTCGGTTGCGACAAGATGCTCTGGGGAAGTCTTGGCAGGACAAACCCAAAGTTTCATGGCCAGGCCCCCTGTTTATATAGGTTTCAGAGTAGCAGTCGTGTTAGTCTGTATTCACAAAAAGAAAAGGCACCTTAGAGACTAACAAATTTATTTGAGCATAAGCTTTCATGAGCTACAGCTCACTTCATCAGATGCATTTGGTGGAAAATACAGTGGGGAGATTTATATACACACACAGAGAACATGAAACAATGGGTTTTATCATACACGCTGTAAGGAGAGTGATCACTTAAGATGAGCCATCACCAGCAGCAGGGGGGGAAAGGAGGAAAACCTTTCATGGTGACAAACAAGGTAGGCCATTTCCAGCAGTTAACAAGAACATCTGAGGAACAGTGGGGGGTGGGGAGGGGGGGAGAAATAATATGGGGAAATAGTTTTACTTTGTGTAATGACTCATCCATTCCCAGTCTCTATTCAAGCCTAAGTTAATTGTATCCAGTTTGCAAATTAATTCCAATTCAGCAGTCTCTCGTTGGAGTCTGTTTTTGAAGCTTTTTTTGTTGAAGGATAGCCACCCTCAGGTCTGTAATTGAGTGACCGGAGAGATTGAAGTGTTCTCCGACTGGTTTTTGAATGTTATAATTCTTGACGTCTGATTTATGTCCATTTATTCTTTTACGTAGAGTCTGTCCAGTTTGATCAATGTACATGGCAGAGGGGCATTGCTGGCACATGATGGCATATATCACATTGGTAGATGCGCAGGTGAACGAGCCTCTGATAGTGTGGCTGATGCGATTAGGTCCCAATGATGGCCAGGTACTCCACACAGGTAATATTAACGAGAGAAGGAACACAAGCCAACATAGGGAAAGATTGGGTTAAAGAAATTTAAATAAGTTAGATGTATTCAATTTGGCAGGACCTGATGAAATTCATCCTAGAGTACTTCAGGAATTAGCTGAAGCAATCTCGGAACAGTTAGCAATTATCTTTGAGAAATCTTGGAGGATGGGTGAGGTCCCAAAGGACTGGAGAAAGGCGAACAAAGAGGACCTAGGGAATTATAGGCTACTGGTCTAACATCAATATCTGGAAAGATACTGGAACAAATTATTAAACAATCAAATTTTATGCACCTGAAGGCCAATAGGGTTATAAGGAATAGGCAGCCTGGATTTGTCAAGAACAAATTATGCCAAACCAACCTAATTTCCTTCTTTGACAGGGTCTCTGGCCTAGTGGATAAGGGGAAAGCAGTAGATGTGATATATCTTGATTTTTAGTAAGGCTTCTGGCACAATCCCATATGATGTTCTCATAAGCCAACTAGGGAAATGTGGCCTAGATGAAATTACTATAAGGTGGGTGCACAACTGTTTGAAAGACCATACCCAAAGAGCAGTTATCAATGGGTTGCTGTCAAACTCGGAGGGTGTATCTAGTGGGGTCCTGCAGGATCAGTCCTACGTCTGGTACCATTCAATATTTTCATTAATGACTTGGATAATGGAGTGGAGATTGTGCTTATAAAATTTGCAGATGACACCAAGCCAGGAGGGGTCAAAACCCTTTGGAGGACAGAATTAGAATTTAAAATTACCTGGAGACATTGGAGAAATAGTCTGGAATCAACAAGATGAAATTCAGTAAAGACGAATGCAAAGTACTTCACGTAGACAGGAAAAATCAAATGTACAACTACAAAATGGGGATTAACTGTCTAGGTGGTCATTCTGCTGACAAAGATCTGGGGGTTATAGCTAATCACACTTTGAGTCAATAATGCGATCAAGCTGCGAAAAAGGCTAATATTCTGGGGTGCGCTAACAGAAGTGTCCCATGTAAGACACAGGAGGCAACTGTCCCCGTTCTACTTGGCACTGGTTAGGCCTCAGCTGGAGCACTGTGTCCAGTCCGAGGGAACACACTTTAGGAAGGATGTGGACAGACTGGAGAGAGTTAAGAGAAGAGCAACAAAAATGATAAAAGGTTTAGAAAACTTGACCTATGAGGAACAGTTAAAAAAATCTGGCCATGTTTTGTCTTGAGAAAAGAAGGCTGAGGGGGGAACCTGATAACATCCTTCTGATATGTTAAGGACTGGTATAAAAACAATGGTGATCAACGTTCTTCATGTTCTCTGAAAGTCGGACAAGAAATAATGGACTTTCTGTGCAGCAAGGGAGATTTAGGCTAGATATTAGGAAAACCTCTCTAACTATAAGGGTGGCTAAGCTCTGGAACAGGCTTCTAAGGGAGGCTTTGAAATCCCTATTGTTAGAGGTTTTTAAGAACAGGTTGGACAAACACCTGACAGGGATGGTCTAGGTTTACTTGGTCCTGGACTTGATGACTTCTTAAGGTCGCACCCAGCCCTACAGTACGTTTCTATGATTATTCAGAAACATAGACCCCAACCCTGCCTTATGGAAGGTGAATTTGCAAAATTTGGGGTCCCCTTCAAAGTGTAAGACCCAGAGTGGCCAGTCGGTTGGCTCCTGCTCTAATCTGCCACCTGTGCTATTTGCACAGGGGAGTTTCCTTGTGCATTATCTTCCCTGGTGTAGGTTAATAAAAGGGCCACAATGCATTTTACTTTACTCCAGACAGTGCTCTTTGCTTCCTCATCATGTCCTCCAACAGATGATAGAGGCTGTTTTTGTATCAGCTCTGACATAAGAAGGAGGAGACTGTATTTGCTGTCCAGCTCTTTGCAAACACTGTGGTTTACCTTTGAATCCCAGAGCTGAACTCTGGCTGGTGTGATGGGGCAAGGCCAGATGGCTAAAGGAAAGTAATGAGAAACAAGTATATTAGCTCCAGGCTAAACAAATTCCTGTTACCATGGTAACCAAATGGCAGTTGCTACAGGTCAATTAAGACACCTGGGGCCAATTAAGATCCTTCTAGAAAGCACTGGAGGCATCTAGGTTGATAGGGACACCTGAAGCCAATCCAGGGCTGGCTGGAACTAGTTAAAAGCCAATTAGTCAGTTAGGAGTGTGTGTCAGGAGCTGTAGGAGGAAGCTGCACTTCCAGAGAAATGGGGTAGTACAAACCCTATCAGGCACAAGGAAGGAGACCCTAAGGTAAGGATGAAGTAGATGTTGAGGAAGTGTGAGGCTGCCGTGGGGAAGTGGCCTAGGGAATTTTACTCCTCTTGTTTCAAAAAGTCAGCTACCACTAGCTACTACTATTAGGGTTCCTGGGCTGGAGCCCAGAGTAGAGGGTGGCCCTGGGCTCCCCCTCCACTCTCCCCGATTAATCACAGTGACTGTGAGACAACAGAAACTGTGTGAGGGAGGGTTGCTTCTTCCCAGCTCCCTTACTGGCTCATGATGAAAAGGGCTCAGTAGGCTGTGACCCTTGCCTCTAGAGAGAGAAGGGTTAGGTGGAGGGTCACAGTGAGCCTCTAAGGCTAGTATAATCTGCCAGGAAGTGTGGGACCCACTGAGACAAGGTCGGAGCTCTGTCACACTGGGAACAAGCCACCCAGATGTCACCTTGAAGCCCAGGCATACTGAGGCTCACTGCTTTATCTGTGAGAACATCTTAGCTAGTTCCTTACTGTTATGGACCAGACCCTCAGTGTGTACAACTCCGCTATACCTATACTGACTTTCTCATTTACTCCAGCTGAGGATCTGGCCTATTTAGTTTACAAAAGATCCTGGCCTTGGTTAAAGATTAGCTGATGATGAAACTCAGCTATTCTCCTGTAGCCATGAGCAAAATGGGTCAAAACACACAAATGTAGGCCGGCTCATATGTAGCTAGGAAATGGCTCAGTACATTTCACTGGGAAATCTAGGACAGATTTTGGTATTTGGGTTAATAAATTTATAAAAAGGTCAAAAAACCATCATTCCCCTTCAGCAGTTACAGGACACTCTAGTCTATCACAAGACCAAGAATTATCATATGAACAACCCAGAAGCTAACTGTCTCACCCAGTCCTCACTGACAGCTGTTCTGCCTTTTATCATTGCTTTGCAATTGCAAGATAGGTCAGAGATGACTCACATTATTAAAAATCATACTAATTTCTGCTGGGGTGTACACACCCTGAGACTAGCAGTCCCACCTCCTGTCTCCCCAGCACTAAAGTAAATCAAGGGTAGCTCCATGGACACCAATGCTATAATAATGGTGTTGAGATCAATAATTAGGGCCCTACCAAATTCACGGCCATGGAAAACACGTCACGGACCGTGAAATCTGGTCTTTTGTGTGCTTTTATCCTATACAATACAGATTTCACAGGGGAGACAGGTGTTTCTCAAATTGAGGATCCTGCCAAAAAGGGAGTTGCAGGGTGGGGTCACAAGGTTATTTTAGGGGGGGTCATGGTATTACCACCCTCACTTCTGCACTGCCTTCAGAGCTCTGCGGCCGGAAAGTGGCGGCTGTTGGCCAGGTGCCTAGCTCTGAAGACAGCACCCTGCCAGCAGCCGTGCATAAGTAAGGGTGGCAATACCATACCATGCCATCCTTCCTTCTGTACTGCTGCCTTCAGAGCCGCGTGACCAGAGAGCAGCGGCTGCTGACTGAGAGCCCAGCTCTGAAGGCAGCACCATCACCACGAGCAGCGCAAAAGTAAGAGTAGCATACCTCAACCACTACAATACAACCTCCTACAATAACCTTACGATTTCCCCCCCACACACACTCCTTTTTGGGTCAGGACCCCTACAATTACAAATTGTGAAATTGCAGATTTAAATAGCTGAAATCATGAAATTTACAATTTTAAAAATCCTGTGATCGTGAAATTGACCAAAATGTACCGTGAATGTGGTAGGGCCCTATCAGTAATCCAATAGAGCATGCAATAATGCATCACACACCCACTGGAAGGCCCATCTGTTATATAGGTGTAGTTTAAGGGAAGACAACCAATGGTGGGACTTGTCTAGACATGACTTTGATTCTGGAATAAGATAGGGTGTGAATTTAAAGTGGAATAGCTATTCTGGACTAACTCCATGCATGGACACTCTTCTTCCAGAATAAGAATGGTCTTTTTCTGGTTTAGCTTAATCCACTTCTGGAATAACTCCATGTCTAGATGAGCCCTTAGAGATGTGACAATGCATCTCCAACCTGCTTAGAGAGAGCATCCTATTGTTGCTGACCTAGTCTCAATGTACCTGCCTTCATCTCCTTGGTGATGCAGTCTTCTTACCCTTGAAAGCATCTACCCAGAGAAAACTACACCAGGTGTAGAACGCAGCAGTTCTTTTCCTCAGGGAGATGGGCTATTGAGAGCACATCACCCCGTGTCTCACTCATTCCATTGGCTCTTCACGGAACATCACGCTGAGTTTAAAATCTTGGGCTGGGGGTTTCAATGGAGCCCAAGGGAATTAGGCACATAAATCCCTCTTAATTTCAATAGGTGTTGGGTATCTAACTTCTTTAGGGGCTTTTGAAAATCCCAAACCGGTTCCTTATTTCCAAGGCTCTAAATGCTCCCTGTCATTGACTGCCTGTCACCAGGTGACTGGCCCCTTTGCAAGGGAGTTGGATCCAGTGCACCTGTGACTGATTACCTGTGGCCCAGCTGGGCTTAAGGGAAGGCACTTGGGCCTGATAAGGGGAGCCAGCAGCAGGGGAAGGAGGGCTACTTGTGGACCTCCCTCAGCCCAGGGAAGTAAGAGAAAGAATGACAGAGAGCTGCTGCAAGGGTTCCTGAAGAAATCAGCTAGGGAAGCTGCGGAGAGCCCAGAAACACAGGCCCTAAGGAGGAGGACTGGGTAGCCTTTGAACCTGATGGGAGAGACAACAGGCCAGAGAGACTTTTTATTTTGGGTCTCAGGGAAGAGACTGAGGGTATGTCTACACTGCACATTAAGCCCAGAATCTGACTCAGGTTTGAGCCCAAGCCCCTCTTCTGTCTACACACAAATCAGTCTTACTCAGGTCAGCAAGCACTCAGGACCTGGGCCGTAGGACCCTGCTAGGGGGATGGGTCAGAGCATGAGTCCTGCTGAAAGTCAGGTCTAGTCCCTAGCTAGTGTAAATGGCAGCAGCTCATTCGCTGGTTTTGATGGAGCTGGACACATTTATATCTGCTGGGCATTTGGCCCTTTGTGTTTGTAGACTAAAGACCCAACCAGTCTTTTCCGAATATAGCACTGTTACATAGTTGACGTGTCCTATGCTGGCTGTGGGTAAATGATCTGTCTGTGTACACACACAGCCAACTGATGGCCTTACCTAGCTTTTACTCAGCTCTTATTTAAGAAAAGCTCTCCCTGAAGATCGGATTTCAGGATCAGGCCCATTGTTCGTAATTAGAGCTTCTCAAAGTCTTCAGGGGTAAAAATCAAAAGAAATGTAAGGGGTTTTGTTTTGTTGGGAAAGTTTTTTGGGTTTTTTTCAATGAAAAATTTCCAAACCACCTTGTGAAATTTTTCAAAAAAATTCATTGGGCTGAGGGGAACAAATGAGAGAAACTGGGCTTTTTCTCACTTTTTATTTTTCTTTTTTTTCCAGTGGAAGAAGGGGGGAGAAGAGGAATGTTAAAAACCAAGAGAAAGTGGTTTGTCCCCAACCAAACCAAACCAAAAATGTTTTAAAAATTGAAATTTTGCTTCTCCAATTTTTGTGTTAAGAAATTTCAAACCAAGGGAAAAAAGTATTACTGGGAATTTTTGTCATGGTTGAAGAAGCAGTGTCAATGGAAATGTTCTTACCAGGGCTGCCAATTCATCGCCGTTAACTCACGCAATAAACTCAAAAAAATTAATTGTGATTCATTGCAGGTTTAATCGCACTGTTAAACAATAGAATACCAATTGAAAGGTATTAAATAGTGTGGATGTTTTTCTACATATTCATATGTAGTATTCTGCGTTGTAATTGAAATCAAAGTGTATATTTTTATTACAAATATTTGCACTGTAAAAACGATAAACAAAAGAAACAGTATTTTTCAGTTCACCTCATACAAGTACTGTCATGCAACCTTCGTTGTGAAAGTGCAACTTATAGATGTCGGGTGGCTTTTTTTTGTTACATACCTGCACTCAAAAACAAAACAATGTGCAACTTCAGAGCCTACAAGTCCACTCAGTCCCACTTCTTGTTCAGCCAATCGCTAGGACAAACAAGTTTGTTTGCATTTACAGGAGATAATGCTGCCCTCTTTTTATTTACAATGTTATCAGAAAGTGAGAACAGGCATTTGCATGGCACTTTTGTAGCCAGCGTTGCAAGGTATTTACGTGCCAGATATGCTAAGCATTTGCAAGCCTCTACATGCTTTGGCCACCATTCCAGAGGGCATGCTTCCATGCTGATGATGCTCGTTAAAAAAATAGTGCTGTCAGGGCTGATTCCCCACTCTGGCACTTTGAGTGCAGAAGGTGGGGGCCCACAAGGATTCTAAAAATTTATACTGGCTGCTCTAGGCTTGTATTAAACTCATAGAATATCAGGGTTGGAAGGGACCTCAGGAGGTCATCTAGTCCAACCCCCTGCTCAAAGCAGGGCCAATCCCCAACTGAATCATCCCAGCCAGGGCTTTGTCAAGACTGACCTTAAAAACTTCTAAGGACGGAGATTCCACCACCTCCCTAGGTAACGCATTCCAGTGTTTCACCATCCTCCTAGTGAAAAAGTTTTTCCTAATATCCAACCTAAACCTCCCCCACTGCAACTTGAGACCATTAACTCCCAGGGTTACAGCTTCTCTCTGACCTTGGATGGGTAGATGCTGCCACCACTCAAGGGCAAAAACCCCTTTGAGAGCCCAGGAAGGCACACTAGGGAATTCCTTCCTGTAGGGTTCCCTCAAGCCCTTTCATCCCTGCTCTGGGGAAGAGCTGAAAAAGAAAACAAAGGAAATCAGCTGTTGCCACCAGCTAATTAAACAACATATGCACAAACCTCTTAGGGACACAAAAATCCAAACCTGTTCTTAAAAAAAGTAAATTTTATTAAAAACAAAAAGAAAGAAACTACATCTGGAACTTAGGCTTTTTGCTAGGTTTAAAAAAACAATTACAAGAATAAAGCATCAAGATAGCTTCTTGAGGTCCAGCTTAAAGGTTACAAGCAAAATAAAAGCATCTGGGGTTAGCACAGAGGAGTCCACAAGCCATAAAGAAATAAAAGGGATAAACCTAATCACGTCTTCCTAGACATTTCCTGATCTACTTACATATCTGGGGTTTTAAATTAGTAGTTTCTAGGTATGAGCTGATGATTTTCATACCTGGCTCAAAGCTTTTTAAGCATTGCTGCTCTGTCCCCTGCTTCCTGGGAGAACAGACAGACAAAGTGGGGAGTTTTTTCCCAATTTTAGAAAGTACTAGCCTTCCCATTGGCTCTTTTGGTCAGGTGCCCACTCCCTTCCTTTTACCTATGGACTTTTTAAATTCTTTTACAGGTAAAGCAAGTAGAGAACAGCTACTAACAGGGATTTTATAGCTAACTGGCAAGCTGGGTGTTCATAAAAGGGATCTACCCCTCCCCCACTTCATTTATCACAAGTGCATTAATTAAATTTGTGACTGAACTCCCTGGGGGAGAATTGTATGTCTCCTGCTCTGTTTTACCTGCATTCTGCCCTGTATTTCATATCATAGCAGTCTCAGATGATGACCCAGCACATGTTCATTTTGAGGACATTTTTACTGCAGATTTCACAAAACGCAAAGAAGGTACCAGTGTGAGACTTCTAAAAATAGCTACAGCACTTGACCCAAGGTTTAAGAATCTGAAGTGCCTTCCAAAATCTGAGAGGGACAAGGTGTGGAGCATGCTTTCTGAAGTCTTAAAAGAGCAAAACTCCAATGCAGAAACTACAGAATCCAAACCACCAAAAGAGAAAATCAACTTTCTGCTGGTGGCATCTGACTCAGATGATGAAAAAGAACATGCGTCGGTCCGCACTGTTTTGGATCATTATCGAGCAGAACCCGTCATCGGCATGGATGCATGTCCTCTGGAATGGTGGTTGAAGCATGAAGGGACATATGAATCTTTAGCGCATCTGGCATGTAAATACCTTGCGATGCCAGCTACAACAGTGCCATGCGAATGCCTGTTCTCACTTTCAGGTGAGATTGTAAACAAGAAGCAGGCAGCATTATCTCCTACAAATGTAAATAAACTTGTTTGTCTGAGCGATTGGCTGAACAAGACATAGAACTGAGTGGACTTGCCGGCTCTGAAATTTTACATTGTTTTATTTTTGAATGCAGTTTTATTTGTACATAATTCTACATTTGTAAGTTCAACTTTCATGATAAAGAGATTGCACTACAGTATTTGTAATGGGGGAATTGAAAAATACTATTTTTTTTTACAGTGCAAATACTTGTAATCAAAAATAAATAAAAAGTGACCACTGTACACTTTGTATTCTGTGTTGTAATTGAAATCAATGTATTTGAAAATGTAGAAAACATCCAAAAATATTTAAATAAATGGTATTCTATTATTGTTTAACAGTGCAATTAATCATGATTAATTTTTTTAAATCCCTTTACAGCCCTAGTTATGACCAGCTCTATAGTTGCTGCAAAGCACTTGGAAACTAACATATTAACTAAACTAAACTTGAAAACAAATTGTATTCTTGAAGGAGAGCAATGGGAATTCTGATTGGATGAGCTCTTATTGCTCAAATGTAATGCAAAAAGATTTAGGGGCTGATTCTGATCTCTCACTGGTGTGTAAATCCGGCTGAAAAGTTGGCTGCATCGGTACAGCTGTAAGCTCACTAGTGTAGACATGGCCTAAGTCTCCCTCAATGCTCAGGATCTGAATGTATCCACTCTGACAAACAGGCTAACATTTGCCACGAGAAACAGTAGAGGCTGACTGTTTCAGCATGTGGGAATGTGCAGGCGAGGAGACCCCAAAAAGCATTTTCACATATAGCAAGAGGGTCAGGATTAGAACCCAGGTCTCAACCAATGACCCAACCTACTACATTCTCTGAGTGTCAGCCCCATGTGTGGTTGCCCTTTGTTGATATCAGGGGGGAAACCATGCTCTTCGGATTTCTGAATGGAGTATTTTTGTCAGTGCTAGTTCACAGACAAGTTTTGAGCCAGGCAAATTATTTGCAGCTAATGATTTTACAGTTAAACAGGAAAATTTTTCTCACTCTAAGTATGGTTCAGCACTGGGAGAGGTTACATAGGGATATCCTGTAATCTCCGTCATTGGAGGTTTGTTTGTAAGAACAGATTAGAAAAACTTCCCTCGGGGAAGATCTAGGTTTACTTAATTCTGCCTCAGCATGGGGGGAAGGGGGCGGGATGGACTCTAGGTGACCTCTTGAAGTCCCTTCGATCCCTACATTTCTATGAGTCTGTGATTCTAACCCTGCAGTGCCCACAATATGCCATTTTCTCTTTAGGGCTATTGCAAGATTCAACTTGAGCTTCTGAATCACTCCAAAGGGAGACAGCATCCATGAACGGTCAGACGGGGTCTTCATTATTCCTTCATTACTCTTTAGCTCAGCTTTGCAGAATTCCCATTTGCAGCAGCTTTTCCTGATGGGTAAGTAAGTAAAATCACAGGTTTCTGAGTAAAATCACATCTGTTTTTTCTTTGCTGTCAGCAAAGGAAAAGGAAAGTGATTCGATCTGTGTGCTTGAGTGTCAGACACCCATTTGCAAGACTGCAGTTGTATTTCTAAATATTAACGCCGCAGCCAAATCCGTAGAATAACTCCAGCACCCTCTTCTGTACAGATCTGCAATAGCAGAGTAGCACACCCTGTATCTGCATAACTCCCATTTCAACCTCCTATTGCTAATGGGCACCTGACACTCGGCCATCCCTGGGACAAGTGTTGTAAACAGCACTTTCTCCGGTCAAAGTGCCACGAAACCCCTTGGGATCAGCTGCGGGAGTTAGTGGGGGAGGGTTGCCACTAACTTTTTGGGAGGGAGAGATCAGTCTTTTTTCCATTCTCTCTCCCCCACGTCCATTCCAACCCCTTGCCTCCCGAGAAGCCCACTGTATTGCTTAGAAGGAGGAGAGAGTGCTGCAGCGTCAGTTCTCCTGGCTAGAGGGGCAGGTGTCTTGCTTCCCCAGGCGCTGCACTGCTGACACAGCGCTGTCTGGGCTATGCTTGGCTGAGCAGGTGTTCGGTAGGTCTGAGTGTGTGTGCGAGTGGAGGAGAGAGCCCTGCATTCCTCGTGGCAAAGGGGCGCCCACTGGAAGGAAATCACTGCCCACTGCTGGTTTGCTCCCAGTAAGTGCTCTGCTTAACGTGCCCAGGGCCGGGCGCTCGGCAGAGCTCCGGCTGCAGGATCCATAGCTGTGACATAATCTGAATAGAATCCAAGTGTTTGCTCTCGGTCTCCTCAACTACCTCTCTCGCCATTGGCCCCGCCCTTTTTTTGCTGTTTCCAGCGTCATTCTTCTCCCCACTCCCCTGTGCAATTATTGACATACCCCTCCTCTCATTGCCGCCCTCTTTCCATTTTCCATCGCTCCCCTTCAGCACTGTTCCCATTCATCCCACCCCCAAACTCCAGTGTGGTGGCCTTCTTCTAAGTGCCTGCCGGCCTATTGCAGA
Organism: Dermochelys coriacea; assembly: GCF_009764565.3. Lineage (NCBI taxonomy): Eukaryota > Metazoa > Chordata > Testudines > Dermochelyidae > Dermochelys > Dermochelys coriacea. The sequence continues at coordinate 3,623,630 of NC_050079.1, read as the reverse complement.
CCTGCTACAGGAACTGCAGCCCTGAGCACTAAAGGGATATGTGCCCTGGATGGAGAACAAGTCAGGAGACCATTTCTGCTGTCCTTTCCCTTCCTCACCCTGGTTCTGGAGGGCTGGTAACTAGAACCCATCAGGGATTTTTCAGTAAAACATTTCTGAATGAAAAATGCCAATTTGTCAAAATCTAAACTGTTCCCTGAAAAGGATCAGTGTCGATGAATTTCCCAACTCCCCTCCCACCCCCATAACGTTTTGAAATTGTCAAAATGTCCCATTCTGACATAGTTGAAATGGGAAGTTTCATTTTTCAAATTCAAAATAACTTTTTCTTTTGAAATGTAACATAATTTACGGTCCAAAAAATGGTTAGAAATAAAATGTGTCAGAACGATCACAGTGAAATGTCTCGATTGACTGAATCTGAAATGTTCTTGGTTTCTTTATTCGCAAAAGTTTTTGCGATAGTAACTATTCTTCCTGACAAGAGACGGCAAATGTTTGGAAATCTTGAAAGTTCTCCCACAACGGGAAAACCATTCCCACCCAGCCTTGCTTGTGTCTGGCTAGATTCACCAGCAGTTTACTGGGACCCTAACCCAAAAGAGTGCTACATCACACAGAATAGAACGACAGGTTCCCACACAAGTGTGTGGAGGAGAGCTCAACACCTCTCCCTGGCTCCTTCTTGCATTCCTTTACAGGGACAGGGCACAATCACAGTCCCTGAATTCAAGGGGTTGCGCCCTTCTCTCCTCCTGGGGATGATACCATCCCGACAGAACCAGGGCATGGCCTTTTCCCTCTCCCCAGCACCAGCTTGCGGAGGTAAAGAGCATGCTATACAATCCATAGGGATGGTGCCGCTCACGTAATGCTCTCTTTGCATGGTTCACCACTGATGCGTGAACTTGGGACCTTCAGCCCCAGTCTCCATCACTTGAGATAAGGGAATAATTCCATCACCTAGTAGCAGTAGTAAGCTATTATCCTTTGGGAGACCAGCCACTAGACTAGGACACAACTCACTGTCTGCAACATACCTCCTCTGTGATGGGAAGCTCATCCTGAGCATCTGTGATCCACTGCTCTATTGATCGCAGTGGCATAACACCAACATAGAATTGGCCCCAGTTCTATAGCATGTTTGAAATGGGGCAAGGGGACAGGGTCACCTCCAACAGGACCGGTTTGGCATTGGAACACACTACAGCTGTATTTAATGGAAGTTCTAAGAGTGCAGCCACCTGTATGTAAGCTTTGCTGCGGTTGCTTTTCTTATTGCTTGTCTTTGTCCAATGACAACAAGAACTCTGTGTAAAGTGTGCATAAAAATGAGGCTTAAGAAGAATATGTTGTCTGTGTCCATGCTGTGGTGTACAGGAATGGGGTGGGTATCGCTTTAAATCGCTGGCAAGCCCTCTAATGGTGCTTTGTGCCCTGTATGTTAAAAGCCAGGGAGAGCAGCTGTGTGTATATATAACTTAGCCTTGCATGTTGTGTAAACTCAGTTATTTGGATCCCACCAGGCCTGTTGGTTTCATAGATTCAGAGATTCCAAGGCCAGGTGGATCATTGTGATCATCTCGCCTGACCTCCTGTATAGCACAGGCCAGAGACCTGCCCCAAAATAATGACGTGAGCAGATCCTTTGGAAGAACATCCAGTCTTGAGTTACAAATTGTGTGTGATGGAGAATTCATCATGGGCAGCCCTTCGTAGATTGTTCTGGTGGCTGACTACTCTCACTGCTAAAAATGTACACCTTATTTCCAGCATGAATGTGTCTAGCTTCAACTTCCAGGGGCTTGACCATGTAAGGAGGTATGAGTCTGTACAGCCTGTGGCCTAAAAGAAGTAAGTCTTTTAGCTCAGGCAGTAGAGGTCCATGTGTTTAGACCCTGGGGTCTCAGGTTCAATCCTCACTGCTGGTGACCCAGCCAGACATCATGGTACAATGGTGTATGAGAAGTTTCGGCTTGTTTTGCCACTGTGTGTTTCCTTTATTTATTCATCTTATCAGATTTCATCTGCCCTATCCCCCACTTCATTTAAATCCAGCTGGAGGTTCTCACAGCCCGAGGAGTTCGGACCACACCTCAATGTAGATTTACCTGAGGGACACTCACCTGGCAGGCCAGCTGGAGTCTTCCTGGAGAAGACACAGAGTTCCCATCTGACCCACTTCCAGTTCCTGTGCAGCTCCGCTGGCAGGAAATCCACACGCTTGGGCTGATTATATTGAATCTGCTTCTTCTCCCAAATGCAAGTGCAAAAACCCCAAGCCCTGAATGTGCAGGAAGGGCTCCCTGACGAGCTGCCTGATGTGCCCAGGCGGGGGATTGTGAGCTCATAGGATGCCCACCCCCTGATTCCTTTGTACGGGCTCCCCACAGCGTGGGGCACAGCATGGGGGAGAGCAGAGACAGCACAGGGCCTCTACTCTATTTTTCCTACCACACATGAGGATAGGGAGTGGGCAGAGGCTTGTCTCCATACCCTGCCCCCAAAACATGCCAGCCAGGGCAGCCTACTGCCCCACAGAGCGAGGGCACGTCATGCAGGGGGAAGGCACAGAGTTGGCTCACACTTCAGTTCCTAGGTGCTGGCCCTTACCCGGCGTACAGGGCCATTCCAGCAGTGTGCTAGAGAAGCCAGGGTCTTTGTCTCAAAAGAAACGCTTTAAAGACAGCCTCAAGATAAACATCAAGAGATGCGGCATCGACACCACACGCTGGGAGACAGCCGCCCAGAATAGGAAGAACTGGTGAAGACTTGTCAGAGTGGGACCATGCACCGTTGAGGAAAATCGCCTTGCCCTGTGGCAGAAAAACCCCAGAAACGAAAGGGAAGACAACAGTCACGCAGCAATCGCGGCCCAACCCTGTCTTCCAACCCCACCTGCAATGTCTGCCAATGAGCCTGTGGCTCAGGGATCACAGTCCTTGGTCACCCAAAGGACCCATGAAAAATAAAACCCGTGAAAGAGATCATCCTCGACCTCGACGACGGACGGAGTAGCCAGGTGTGCCTCTCCTCTCCTTTCTCCCCTATGTAGGAGGGGCACACACAGAGCCGTCTGCCAATAGGGACGACCACCCTGGGCCCCGTGCTTTGGGGGGCTTCATGAAGAGGCGGATGGAGGGGGGTGATGAGGAGCCCCACTACCAACCTTCCCCTCCCCCCAGTGCCCCCTACCTGTTGGCGGGCCCTGCCAGTCAGCGCTTCTCTCTCCCTCCCAGTGCCTACCCTCGATCAGCTGTTTCCTCTGGAGGCGCTGGGGGGAGGGGGCAGAACTGGGTAGGGTGGGGCTGGGGACTTGGGGGAAGGAGTGGAGTGGGGCAGAGCCTGGGTGGAGCCAGAGAGGAGCACCCTCCGGCAGATAAAAACTTGGTGCCTATGTCCCGGGCTCCAGGGATGGCCCTGGGCACACAGGAGAGGCAGAATGGAAGAGCGGAAACTCGCTGAGCTGGGACGATGGGGCACGCCTGGGGGCAGGTGGGCCAGGGAGTTTGCCTAGGGGAGGACACCAATCTGACACAGCAACGGGGCAGCACAAGGGCTGGCTGGCCTGGGTCCGACAGCCTCCTGGAGGTGTCCTGCAGCTTGCAGGGAGGGGAGGGGGAAATGATGTCATGATCTCCCAAATGCCCTGAGCTGTCTCTGGAGAAATCCTGGTGGCACCCAGGTGCTCTGTGAATGCGCAGGTGAAAACAAGACCCGAGCCCCATGCTCCTAAGAGCCCCCCACCTCTGCATCTAGCAACCCCCCGTTTGCCCCCAGACATGAGCAGGTCTGTGGCCTGCATTAGTAAACCTGGGCCACATGAGGCTTCAGTCCATGTCCGAAAGGGAGGGGGTAGCATCCAGCCTGGAGAAGGGAAGTCCAGTATCAGATACTCCCCTTCTCCTTCCCTGCATTGCATCCTTCTGGGTGGACTCCAGTGCTGCATGAATCGCTCTCTATATCTCTCTACATATACATCCTGATTGAATGCAGTGAGGTGCTTGGTGAAGTGGGGGTGAGGTGAATTATCACCCTGGCACCCTGCCCAAAGGCATCATTGGTGATCCTGGGTGAATGAGAGAGACAGCACGTGAAAAGCTGGCCCCCAAGAGGGAAGGCTGGGTTTAGGAGGAGATACTGTTCTAAATTCACACTCCAAGAGTGATCTCATCCTGCACGTTCAAGGGAGACCTGCTAAATGAGGCACAAAGTTTGACTTAAACTTCTCCTGCAATAAATCAGTTTTCCTTTCCTTCTGAAAGTCAGGAACCGGCAGGGGTTAGATACGGCCCCTCTGTTCTGTCTTTGGAAAAGGCAAGTGGAGAGAGAGAGAGCTGAGGAGTGACCCAATGCTGCCCTGGAACGGCGTGCCCCGTGTTTGCCCTGGAGCAGGGAACCCAAAGCAGCATGCCCCAATTCCACCCTGGAGCAGGGAACCCAGAGCAGCGTGCCCTTATTCTACTCTGGAAGAACTATCTCCTGAGAGAGAAGGTGAGACAATCCATATCCGGTCAATCTTAGGTTTGGTCACACATTGCTCCTTTAATATTAGGTTTGGTCACACACTGCTCCTTTAATGGACTAAGAAGAAGAGCCCAACTCCCCAGTTCTCCACCTGGGAACCTTCCTAGGTGCAGGTTTTTTCTGACAATGCTACTGCTGGGGACCTCTTGCTGACCCAGGCATGCTGCGTGAATTGAAGCTGTGGGGAGTTTTGCGGAGCCAGAGGTCACATTTTCAGAGCCACATTGTCTGTAGCCTCTGTACCTGCACCTGCAGAGATTTCCCAGTGCAACTGGCTTGCACGCACAGAATGGGCCATTGTGTGTGCACAAACTGGTGTTTTGCACATGTACTTCCAGCCTTTGCACATGTGAATATAAGTTGTGTGTGTGTGTGTGCATAACAGAGTCCCTCCCAAATCATGCACCCTGGGGAAAGGAGGCCTGCCAAAAAACTACCCCTTAATTCTCTTTCCTGGACAAGCCCTCCATCCCAAACTACCGGGAGTGCCGTGGGGTTGAACTAGGCAATGTTTGTGTTGCAGAGCCTAGATGGGCCCCTCCCTGTTCAGGGGAATTGCAGTTCTGAGATCCCTGTGTGACCCACACTGAAGGGGTCCCCAAAAATCAAAAATGGAAAAAAGAAACCCATAAAACCAGGGCAGCAAACGCTTTCAGTCGGGCCTTGCTTTCCCACATCTGCAGCGGGAGGGTGAATGCTCTGAAACACAAGACGTTAAATTAGAGATTTCAAGCGGCTTCTGGTTTCTGTATTCCCTCCATCTCTGGCTCGCGGGTTCCATAAATAAACGGCTGGCTAGTGCTGAGCACGTGGGTCTCCTTTAGTCTGATGCCGAGACAATGCCCCTGGGTTGCCAGTGGGGTGGGGCCCACGCTGCACTGCATTTCAAAGCTGTTTTGCTATAGTCTCTGCCCACACTGTCGGAAGTTGCTGACAGTTCCTCAAAACCTCAGCTCCCTCCTCCTGAGCTCCGTAAAAGCAGCCTCTGTGGGAAGATCCACCTGCACTTGGAGACAGGGGTTTGGAATCCTGGCACAAAAGTCAGTGGGCGTCCTATGAGCTCGCAATCCCCTGCCTGGGCACATCACGCTAGGGCTGGTTTGTGTGGAGGAAGACGGCGATTTTGCATCATGGCGCAAGTGCATTGCTGTGTATCCTTCTGTGCTTAGAGTGTGAATCTTGGAGTGTGTAAATCCTGCTGTGCTTGGAGGCTGAGAGTGAATCTTGGTGCACGCACCTAGGGACTGGCAGTGGGAATTCTGACACGAGCACACTGGTGTGTTTACCCACGCACCAGTCCAGCTCAGGAGCGTGACCGCAGCTGGAAAGGAGATGACGAATACATTATCCCTTTAGAACCAACAGGGACATTTAGGGAGGTAACGTAATTGGGGAAGGCGGGGGTGGGATTTTGGCTAGGCTGATGCTCTGGCTCTTTCAGCCAGGGCCAGGGGATTTTTACTGACCTCAGGGTCTCATCCAGTGGCCAAGCAGCCCCTCCCACAGTGCTGGGGACCTGGCATGATACTGACTCCAGTCATAGGTGCCGATGCCATGGTTGCTCTGGGGCTGGAGCACCCACAGGGAAAAATTGGTGGGTGCTCTGCACCCACCGGCAGCCAAGCTCCCCGCCCCCCCTGCCCCAGCTCACCTCACCTCTGCCTCCTCCCAGAGCTTGCCGCGGCAAAACAGCAGTTTCGCGGTGTAGCAAGCTGGGGGAGGGAGAGGGGAGGGGCGGGAACCCGGTGCACTAAGCGGGGCCGGGGCGGGGATTTGGGGAAGGAGTCCAATAGGGTCAGGGAGGGGGCGGAGTTGGGGTGGGAACTTTGGGGAGGGGCAGGGCAGGGGTGGAGTCGGGGCGGGGCTGGGGGGGTCGAGCACCCACCGGCACCAGGAGAAGTTGGCACCTATGACTCCCGTGGAAGGACACCTCATGCTGAGTGACTGACAGCAGGTCCAGCACTGACCAGTCCAGGCTCTCCGCAGCATTGGCTCGGATTGTGCTGACCCTCGGAAGAGCAGATTATTTCAGTGGTCTCTGCTTCCACTATAGGACTCCGTCTCCTTTGCTTTCATACCCAATTCACTTGGGGCCCTGTGGTAGCTATTTTGGGGGTTGATATAGTCAAAGCTTCTGGTTTGCCAGGGTGGAATTTGTTTTCAGTGGGAGCAAGTCACTTTATGACCTTACCACAGAGCCCCTCTTTGCCCCTGCACTCCCCCAGCTTCCCGCCCCGGCTCTCCCTGCCTGGGGGAGCTTAGTAAAGCTGGTGACTGCTCTTCACTAGGGCTTCCACAAAGGCTGCTCATGGAGGCTTCCATTCAGGATGTCCCCCTGGCCTTTCCTGTCCCTCTACAGCAGTGGTTCTCAAGCCGCGGGCCACTTGCGGCCCCATCAGCCATAGGTTCCGACGACATGGGTGCTCAAGGGCTGGAGCACCCATGGAAAAAAATTAGCGGGTGCTTAGCACCCACCGGCAGCCAGCTCCCCTCCACCGGCAGCCCCACTGATCAACTTCTCCCCCACCCTCCCAGCACCTCACACCTCAGGTGCCGGGAGGGAGGGGGAGGAGCGGAGATGGGGCACACTCTGGGGAGGGGGTGGAAAGAGGCGGGAAGAGGCAGGGCGGAGTGCGGCTTTGGGGGAAGGGGAGGAATGGGGGTGGGTGCCAGGGGAAGAGTGAGGGCGGGAAGAGGTGGGGTGGGGGGCGAAGCCTGGGGCAGGGGGTGGGGTCAAGCACTCCCTGGGTAGAGAGGAAGTTGGTGCCGGTGCAATCAGCACACAGCTGCGGCCCAGGTGGCATCCTCAGAGCCGTACCGGTAGTGTGTATATTGTGTGGGGGTGGCCCACAGAACACAGAGAGCTGCAGCTGGGGCCCACAATGGTAAATAGGTTGAGAGCCACTGCTCTACAGTGTCTGATTTCCAGCCCTTCCTGTCACTCTTGGATTGGGCCAATGGTCCAGCCAGCAACGTAGAGATTAAAGGCTCCTTAGCCCATCACTAGTCACCTTCTTAATCCAACCGTTACTACATCTTGATGGCAGATGATGCCCAAGAACCTGTATCAAGCTCCCTCTAGCCTTCCCGCTGTCCATCCTGCATAAGCAGTCAGTGCTGGCAATGACAGAGCGGTGGTGAGGTAAAGACAATCCAGCAAATCCCCTGGGTGCAGAGTCAGAGCCAGAGGGGTACATGTGAGTGAGATGATGTCAGTGATGCAATTGTAGCAGCAAAGGCTGCACTTGGGTCTCCTTGGTAGCACTGCGCCTCGTAGCCCTCCAGGTGCTGATGCGTGAGGCTGGTAATATTAAACACACATGGTGCAGGAGCTGGGGTCGAGTTTCCCCGGCTGCCTTTGGGCGCCCCGCGGGGGGTTGGAGCTCCCCAGGGTCCAGTACTGAAACCGGCCCTACTACCTGGGGCTGTGATTTCATCAAATCCCTCAGGGGCTGTGGTGGGGTGGACTAGCCCCAAAGGTCCCCTCCTGGAGGCCTCAGGGCCCTGCCACACTCATTCCACTGAGGAGTAGAAGAGACGTCCTCCAAGTGGCCTAGAGTGGTTGCGAGGTAGCAGGCAATGCGAGACGCTACAGGGAGCAGCCAATCAGGGCTATATAAAGAGAGCTGCAGACTAAAGCACCAGTCAGTTGCTGCCTGGAGCTGGAGGAGAGAGGGTCATGTTCCTGGCTCGCTGAAAGAGCAGCAGGACCATTGATAACTCAGTGTGGGCAAGAACTGCGAGAGCTAAGAAGGTGCTCCTGGCTGGCTGCCGGGACTGAGCCCAAGATGGTTGCTAGCAGGGAGCAAAGCAGGAGCTCATGGCTGGCTGCTGGGATTGAGTAAGGACTGAGCTCAGGAAGGGCTGCAAGAAGACAGGGAGGAAGCCCTTGTGGGTATGGTCCCATATCAGGGCTGGGATGAGTTAAAGACTGTATACCCCAGAAGGGGTTTGCTCTGTTTCACATTCAGACATTGCATGTGACTCGGCTGGAGGGCTGAGTCACTGAAAAACCACCTGAGAAACCACTGATGGGTCACCATAAACTGAGACTGCAGACACACCTGATCAGAGGGGGTGCTTGCGAGAGGTGGGTGCCACACCCCATCACAGAGGCTATGCTTGGTCAGTGTTGAATGGTGTGGCCTTCAGTAGAACCTATAGTGAAGTAGGAAGTTGTCTTGGTTTCTTGAGTGAGTAGGTAGCATGTTCCCCTAATAGCCCTGAACCAGTAGTCCCATGTGGAGTAAAATGGCTCTGGGGGTGACACCTTTCTGATGAGATGGAAAACCACGGTCCTAACCACTCATGGCCACTGATGATCCTATGGTATTTTTCTAGATCATGGGGTGTTTTCTCTGATGTTGTGGCCAAATTTCCACTCATGCAACCACCCATGAGCTTTAGGGGTGCCTGAAATCTGAAAAAAGGTCCAGATCTGAATTTAGCAAATGGCCCTAATCTTTATAATGGGGATCACAATAGCAACTTCCTTTATCAAGTGCTTTGAGATCTACTGATGAAAGTAAGAGCTAGGTACTATTATTATTTATAGGGGATCAAACCCAAACCTGAGATTTGAGATGTGCACGCGCACATACGCCTGCACAGAAAAACTTGGGAGTGGTCAGAATCTGAACATTTGCAACAAACCTCTCTGGGGTTTGCAGTCTTACTTGTGTGGGTTTTTTGTGATTTATTGGCCTGGTTCAGTTCTGCTGTAGCAGGGGAATTGCTGCTGCTCTCAGCCTGTTTTCAGTAGTATCTGGCTCAGTGCAGAGCCCTTTGCTGATGTTCAGGGCTCCTCTGCACACCAGGAGGCTTGAGGAGAAAAGAGGTGACTGACCACACAGAGCAAACCTGGGGGCCTTGGATGGGTCTTTCTTTGGGGCTCCCATTCCTGTGCTTTGATGCTCACTAGTGTCTCGCACTCACTGCTGCCAGTGCGAACAGGATGCAGTGCCAAGCCCAGCGCAGAGCCCCCTTCCCTCCCCCTCCAGCAAGCAGAGGCTGAGAAGCTGCTCCAAGCTTTGTGCGCCTATTTCCATTCTCCAGGACTGTTTTCCAAGTTAAGATCCCTCCCTTTCCGACGCTCCCTGGCCCCCCACTCACCCTGGGGGACCTCTCAAGGCCCCAACACCAGGCGGGGAAACGGGTGTGTAACTTGGGCCATTCCACCTCCCCTCTCTGGCGGGGCTGTGCCAGTCTTTTCCCACTTCCCTTCCCCCAGCTCTGTAACCAGCTGGGAGGAGGAGGAGGAGGAGGAGGAGACTAAGTTCTCCTATGCCTCTCTCCTAGGTCACCACCCCAGCAATGGGATCTGTTTGAGCTGGCCCTGCAGACCCCGGTTCCTCCACATTCGGCTTCCCGGCCAGCTCCGTCCCGCTGCAAAGGGGGGCGCGACACTCTGAAAGGCGGTGAGTGAGGCTTGGGCTCGGTGGGAGCGTTTCAGGGCGTATTGGGGTCCCCCCCATGCCTCTTTGGGACAGGGACGGCTGCTTCCTATCTGTGGGTACAATACTTAGGACGATAGCTTCTGATCCCGGCGGGGGCCGCTGGGTGACACACACATCCTAAAGCTGGGGGGCTGAGAGCCCGCGAACCGAACTGTAAACCCTGGGTATGACGGACACCCCTTCCAGCCAGGAGTGCGGCAGCCCCAAAGGCGGGGTCGGCGGGGCTGCCTCTGCGGATCAGCCGTTCGCCCCCCCGGAAAAGTTTCCCGGGCAGCCCCTGTGCTGGCCGGCGGTGCAGGGGCTGGGAAGGGAGGGCGAAGGGCAAACTGGGAACCCCTCCCGCTGCAGAGTTGAGCAGAACTTTCCCCGGGGGCAGGCAGCAGCGCGGGGGGGGGGGGGTGCAGGCTGGGACGTGGTTGCAGGCAGCCGGGGGGGGGGAGGCTTTCCCGAGGGGTGGGACCCGGGGGCTGCTGCCCCTTCGGGGCGACCCAGTTCTGTGGGGGCGGGGGCCTGGGGTTACACCCGCCAGCGGGGGCTGGGGAAGCGGCGGGGAGGGAGGGGGGGGTGCGGAGGAATTTGAAGCTCTCCCGGGGGGGGGGCGTCACCATGGTGATTTGACGATTGGCGAGCCCGGTGGCCAATGGGGAAGGGGCTGTGAGCGAACTGAGCGGACAAGGGGCCCGCCCCTCATTCACCCCGGCGGGGGCGAGCTCTGGGCTCGGAGCGGGGCGCCCGGGCTCGATCTCGCCCTCGCCCTCGCCCGGGGGGGGCTGCGTGTGTCCACGCCCCGCTGCCGCCGCTGGGGGCCCTTGGCTACGTGGTCCCCAGCCGCGGGGGGGGGGGGATGTGGTCGCCATTTGGTTGTGGGGTTCAGCATGTGGGGGTGGGTGGCGCCGCTGGCTTGTGCTCTACCGGCCACCGGACTGCAGCTGGGGGCCCGAGGGTTGCCAGGCGGCCGCTTTTCCGCCCCCCTCCAAAAGGGACCCTGGCGCCGCCGCCGCCGCCCCCCCGGGCCATGACAAGTCTGCTCCCCGCTGCCCGGGCGGCCAGGGAGGCTCGGCGCGTTGCCCCCGCCCCGGGGGCCGGCTCCGCAGCTCCCATTGGCCAGGAACCGGGACCAATGGGAGCTGGGGGGGGGCGTCTGTGGGCGCCGGGGCCGCCCGCGGCGCCTCCCGAGCCACCTAGGGGCTTCTGAGCCCCGGCAGCTGCGGTAAGCGCTGCTGGCCCCCGGCCCCACCCTGGAGCCCTCACCGGCGCCCCAACCCCGTGAAAGTGAGTGAGGTGGGGGGAGAGTGAGCGACCGAGGGCGGGGGGGGCTGGGGTGAGTGGGGGGCGGGACCTCAGCGAAGGGGCCGGGGGGGCTGGGGCGGGACCTCAGCGAAGGGGCTGGGGTGAGTGGGGGGGCGGGACCTCAGCGAAGGGGCGGGGGGGGCTGGGGTGAGTGGGGGGGCGGGACCTCAGCGAAGGGGCGGGGGGGGGCTGGGGTGAGTGGGGGGGCGGGACCTTAGCGAAGGGGCCGGGGGGGGCTGGGGTGAGTGGGGGGGGCGGGACCTCAGCGAAGGGGCCGGGGGGGGCTGGGGTGAGTGGGGGGGCGGGACCTCAGCGAAGGGGCCGGGGGGGGCTGGGGTGAGTGGGGGGGCGGGACCTCAGCGAAGGGGCTGGGGTGAGTGGGGGGGCGGGACCTCAGCGAAGGGGCTGGGGTGAGTGGGGGGGCGGGACCTCAGCGAAGGGGCCGGGGGGGGCTGGGGTGAGTGGGGGGGCGGGACCTCAGCGAAGGGGCCGGGGGGGGCTGGGGTGAGTGGGGGGGCGGGACCTCAGCGAAGGGGCCGGGGGGGCTGGGGTGAGTGGGGGGGCGGGACCTCAGCGAAGGGGCCGGGGGGGGCTGGGGTGAGTGGGGGGGCGGGACCTCAGCGAAGGGGCCGGGGGGGGCTGGGGTGAGTGGGGGGGCGGGACCTCAGCGAAGGGGCGGGGGGGGCTGGGGTGAGTGGGGGGGCGGGACCTCAGCGAAGGGGCGGGGTGTTCCCTTTTGTGCACTTAGAAAGTTGGCAGCCTAGGTGGACTCTGCTGGCCTTAACCCGAAAAAGCGTTTTTGAAGAACACAAATCAGCAGGTTTCCCCCTCCCCGCCGCCTCAAAACGAACAAAATGTTGGTCACTGAGGAAGGAAAAAGTTAAAATTCAAGTAAACCCCGGAATATGGATTATTTCAACTCCCGAAGAAAGAAGAGAGAGTGCAGGATTGGGTTTATACTCCTAATTTATACTTTAATGTTGGGGGAACACCCACCTCTGTCTGTTCCAGCTACACAGTGTCACGCTGTCTAGATGAAAAGGAGGACTTGTGGCACCGTAGAGACTAACACATTTATTTGAGCATAAGCTTCCATGAGCTACAGCTCACTTCATCGGATGCAGTGGGGAGATTTTTCCACCAAAGCGGGGGTATTTTCCACCAAATGCATCCAATGAAGTGAGCTGTAGCTCACGAAAACTTATGCTCAAATAAATGTGTTAGTCTCTACGGTGCCACAAGTCCTCCTTTTCTTTTTGCGAATACAGACTAATAGGGCTGCTACTCTGAAACCTGTCTAGATGGTGGGGGGAGAGAGTGCCTCCATTTCCCCTTCTGGTAAAATGCGGATAATGATACTGACCTCCTCGGGAAAGCACTTTGAGATCTAGGGATGAAAACCACTGGTATAAGAGCTAGGCATTATTATGATAGATGAAAAAAGAAAATTGTAGGTGGAACAGGTAGCACTGCCTATAGTTAGGGTTGCCTGACACATTCCATTATAAGACCCTGTTTTCAGTCGCACAAATTTTTCCTCAACTTTAACCATTCAGGCTGAAATTTTCCATACCAGTTGCCTGCTTTGGACTGAATTTTTTTTTTTTTTTGAAAGTTTCAGCAAAAAAATGTCAGCTGTTTCTGAGAGTGAGGTTAGAGAAAAATACATGATTAACTAATGGCTAAACAATTATTGCTACTCTTTCCTTGAGAAGCCCTAGCTCCCTCCAACCCCCCCCCCCCCCCATGTTTTATGGCAAGAACTTGAAATTTGGCAGGGCGAGGTCACCCTCATGCTAGGGATGTGCCTTTTGCTTTCCCTGTGAAAACTGGCCCAAATATGGCCAAGTTATAAGCCTCTGAAAAATCTCAGTTCATGTACACCCAATGGAGACTTGGTAGTTTAGCAGCTAAATTCTCTGAGAATTCCATCTGCACTGAGCAGGCTCTAGCCCACGGCCAGTGGAGGTGTGGCAACCGTGGCACCATACTTTTGTGTTCTTTCAAAGCTCCCATTGCTAGCTCCCAGGCAGTGGGGAGGAGAAAGAAGAAGCTGCCTGGCTGGAATGCAGAGACACAAAGAGAGACAAGGGGGGGTGAGGGTAGGGAGAAGTGAGGGGGAAAAGGCATGCTGTGGTAGGGAGGGAACAAGCAGAGAGGTTGTGGCGGTGGCTAGAGTAAGGGGGCAGAAATGGGTGGGTGGGGTATATGCTATGGGATGGCGCAAGAATGTGGACCTAGGAAAGAAGGGTCTATAACCACTAGAGAATATTTCCCTCCAGAACCTGGAATTGAACCCTGGATTCTGAGGCTCACCATTCCTCTTCTATCAGCAAAAAGCTGTGATACCCAGGGGCAAAAGCTGTGATGTTTCTCACCGCCCCTACCCCCCTCAGCGGCTGGTCCACTTAGAAAATAACAGCCTACTACTGCTACTGGTTTTACTAGTACTACTACATAGGTTCAAGTGGTAGCAGGCTGTGCTGTGGCTCTCAAGGTGTGACTCCTGCTGATAGTTCCACGTGAGGGAATTTGTTTTTTCAGTTTGCTTTTTTTTAAAACCTAGGAAATTACATGCACAAAACTACATTAACAGAATGTTAAGGTTGCAACGTCCAGCTAATTAATAATTAATTAAGAAATTAAGAATTCTGTCTTTAGTGCAGGGTATGGATGGTTTGCACTAAACAGGTCCTGCAGCCACTCTTAGAAGGATGATAAAAAGGAATATTGAATAGCTACCCCTGCAGTGAGCATCATCCATTCTGGGCACTAAATGAGGCAGAGGTACTGTGGAAGAGTAGCATGAGATCCCGTAATTCAAAGCTGTAGCCTGATGCATGCACACAAGGCTCGGGGCAGCCTTAATTCTGTCATTTCCTAACTTTTGAGTGCTTGACTTTGCGACGTGAATGTTCTTTTTATATTGGGTTTGGTATGTACTAGATGTACTGGGATTAAATGGGAAGTTGAGCACGAGAGAACGTGTAAAGAATTTCTCATAAGAGTGAGATTCTGTGCTGCCCCGCCAAGAGGCACAGCAAAGAACGGACAGCCCAGTGAGAGAGGGGGGCTAAGATAGCATTAACCCACTTTTGCACCATCCCAATTCTGGACTACTTCAGGGGTTGAAAAGGGCCCTGGTTGAACTTCCCCTGGAATCTCTTCTGCATGTCCTTCACAAAGTACTCCTGGGGGAATTCTGCATCACTGCGGTGCTGCAGAATTCAAGGCCCCTGCAGATTTTTTTGCTTCCCTGCAGAAAAATGACTTCTGATGGGGAAGCAAAGGGAAGCTGCAAGAGCGGTCATGCACCCCCTCCCCGGCAGTGCAGGCAGGTTGGTTTGGGCACCCAGAGCAACAGGTAGAGAGCACCTGAGGGTGGGGGTGGAGGGCTGGCGAGTCATGCATGTGAGAGAGGAGAGACCCTCTGTCCCTCTCACTTGCTATCGCAGTGTGGAGGGGCAGGACTTTGGGGTGTTTCTGAGGAGGCAGGTGTGGGGCTGGCTCTGTTCCCTAAAGCAGAGCAGAATATGTAGCAGCCTGCCTGATGAGTGAATTGTTCCCATTGTTCTTGGTGAATTCCCCCAGGAGTATAAAACAGGTGTAAAACAATTTAAGGCTTCTTAGATTGCTAGAGTGGTGTAAAGGAAAGTATGGCCCTTATAAAGCTTATGGTGCTTTAGTGATTAGAACTGGTCTACATTTTTGGACTGAAAAAATTTCCTATCAAAATTGCTCCGTGAACTGTTTGCTACTGACCTTTCCGGAGATGGTCTGTAGCCAATATAAATTGTGAGTTTGAGTTCCCAGGCCTCACTTGCCCCTCAGTTGGCTATGATGCAACACAGCAGATGGCTGCATATATTTGACTAATAACTAGAAGTAAAAAGTCAATACTAGCTTCATTACTATGAGACAAAGGGGGTTGGTGATTTCCTCCAATGCCTCCCATTCCCATTCTCCATCCATTGTATTGTAGTTTAAATAAATTACTAAAATAATTGAAACCAACTTGATTATATTGCATTATTTTGACAAAAAATACAGAATTTTAAAATACGGTGTGCAGAATTTTGAACTTTTTGGTGCAGAATTCCCCCAGGAGTAACAAGGGGCTTGCAGGGGATCCTTGGAAGACCGCTTGACAGGTAACTTCCACAGTGGGAGAATCCTCCCCTTGTGCATTCAACAGCCTTTTACCCCACTTCAGCCCTTACATGTGGCATACAGAGTTCGGAGCAGGGCTGAGGATTTAGCCCTATTTCTGTCCCATCTCTGCCGCGCTTTCTGTCTGCATATTTCTATCACCATGTCAAATTCATCTCATCTATTTTTAGAGATGAGCTCAAACCAACACAGCACTCCCTGAAGATTAGGAAAATTTGGATCTTAACACTGAAAATGAGCCCCTAGATAATTCCCTCTTTGGATCTCGTGCCGCATCTTCCTCTTGTCTTGGAAAGCACCCAGCAAATTGTGCGTTTTACTGCAATATGAATGATAAATGCTCCTGCTAGCAACGTCTAGTACAGTATGGAAAAAGCTCTCATTAGCTCCTTATTTAATTAGAAAAGAAGAACGAAAGAAGGAGAGGGAAACATCTGGAAACATGCCGTGTTTATAGCATCCTGAGTGGGCACAGAGGCAGGAAGTCAGAGCCAAGAATGGGCTCCATTTGGCAGCGAGTTGCACGGGTATGCAGCGGTGTTTTGGAGCCAGGGAGGTTGCTCAGAACAGCTCTAAGCTAGTTTGGGGTTGCCAGGTGTGTGTTGTGCTCTGCACTCCATGCAAATCCCCCTGTGCGGAAACACGCTGAGTAGGCCTGTGAAATGTACTGTCTGGGGACCTGGGAGCCAACCCTCGACATGTCTGCTCCTAAGCGGAGGGAATGGCATTAAATTTGAGAGTCAGGTGGCTCTGCCAGCTCTTTTCAGTTTGCAAGCTACAGAGGTTAGTATTTATCAATTTGCTGCAGGTAGTGGAAAAGGCTCCTTATTGAGTTTGTATTTTCCAGCCCCCGTTTGTCTAGCGGGGGGTTGCTAGTAGAATTTGGTGCTTGGGCATAAAGCTGGCCAGAATGAGACATATTGTAGGAAGGCTGACTGTGAGCTTCCTCTATGCACCGCTGCCGGCGCTCCTCAGATCTGACTGCAGCACTCTGTACGTTACTAGGCTTTGAATCCTATCCAGTTTTGCCAATGAGCTTGAATCCAGACCCACAGCTATTCGAGGCCTTAATCCCCTTACTGCTCTGCCAATGCACCTCAGCTCTGACCTGCAGCATGCTCTGCATTTCTAGGCTTGGAATATATATATATACATTAGCTGTTACCACTCAAGAAAGAGATCTTGGAGTCACTGTGGATAGTTCTCTGAAAACATCCACTCAATGTGCAGCGGCAGCCAAAAAAGCCAACAGAATGTTGGGAATCATTAAGAAAGGGATAGATAATAAGACAAAAAATATCCTATTGCCTCTATGTATAAATCCATGGTACGGCCACATCTTGAATGCTGCGTGCAGATGTGGTCGCCCCATCTCAAAAAAGATACATTGGAATTGGAAAAGGTTCAGAAAAGGGCAACAAAAACGATGAGGGGTATGGAACAGCTGCCCTGTGAGGAGAGATTAATAAGGCTGGGACTTTTCAGTTTGGAAAAGAGAGGACGAAGAGGGGTTATGATCGAGATCTATTAAATCATGACTGGTGTGGAAAGAGTCTATAAGGAAGTGTTGTTTACTCCTCATAACACCAGAACTAGGGGTCACGAAATGAAATGAATAGGCAGCAGGTTTAAAACAAAAGGAAGTATTTCTTCACACAACGCACAGTCAACCCCGGCTATTCAAGGTCTTGATCCTCACACAGCTCTGCCAATGCACCTCCGCTCTGATCTGCATTACCAGTCTTTGATTCCCGTACCGCTCTGCCAATGCACCTGAATTGTGACTTGCAGCCCTTCTCTCCCCCCACTATTCCAGTCCTAGAGCCCCACACAGCTCTTCTGATGCACCTCAGCTCTGGCCTGCATTGCCCCTGCTGTGGCAGCTCTCACATAGCTCTGTCAATGCACTCGGTCCTGACCTAAAGCATCATTTTCCAGGCCAATCACAGTTCTGCCAATTAACCTCAGCTCTGACCCACACCACCTCCTCCTGTTCCAATCTGGGACTGGCCTCACATAGGGTTGTATTTTGCCCTTATAGAGAACTTACTTCTTCAAAGCACTATGCAGAGAGTAACCAGTTAATTGCCACAGTAGATCTGGGAAGTATTATCCCCCCATTTTACAGATGGGCAAACTGAGGTGCCTGGAGGTAAAGTGACTTGCCAAAGGTGACATAGGGAGTGATGCCAGAGCTGGATTTGGAGCTCTTGGGTACATGGAGTTATCTCATGGTTCCATGCTGCAACCACTAAATGCTATCAGCTTCTTATGGCCAACCCTGCTCTGAGTGAAGGAGAGTTCGTGATGTGAACAAATGGGGGCTGGGCTGGGCTGAGCCCTAACAAACTCCATCCACTTGCATCTCTTATGCATGTCCCTGAGCTTCCATGACATTTAGGGGTGTTAGGACTAGAACCAAGATCCAACATAGATCTCTGTACAGCTGTCCAGAGGTGGCAGGCTAGTGCACCAACCGAGTATACCAAATCCTCTAATTTCATGCTGCAGGGAGTAAACTAATGCCCCAGGCCAGAGAGTCCTGAAGTTAAATTTCCTCCTGGGTTCAGCATTGCAATTGGTTGGGTGTGTTATGATGTAGGATGTTCTCTCAACTTCCTCTTCCTAACTCTAGCCCTTCTCCCAGCCCCTGCTGGAGGCAGGGTACCAGACTGTGTGGACCAGTGGTCTGACTTGGTACCCCCAGGCGTACAGTACCAGCCCTTCATTCACACAGAACAGTGGCTGAGATGTTTGGGAGCAATCTCCCAACTCCTCAGTGAGGATCCTCCCTTGATCCCTCATGTGCTATATGCCTGGAGACCCGGTACCAATCCTGATTTCTCTCCTGTGGGGGTGGGGTTGTTGTCCTAACGGGGTGTGCGTGTTTCCTTTTAGTAACCCGACTAGGATCCTACTCTTCTTCATTCTCTGCCCCTGCAGACACAAGGATTCAGGAAACAAAGGGTTAATGACCTTGTACACCGACAGAATCTGAGGCTGTAAATGGAGCTGGATGCGGATGATTCTTGCTCACGTGCACAGCACTAAACTGATCAGCGGGGACTAGACATACTGAATAGGCCCTTACTCCACAGGTTGCCCCATTGAAACCAATGGGATCCCTTACATGAGTAAGTGCTCGTCAATGTGAGCAAGGGCTCCATAGACTGGCCCGGGCTATGCAGCCAGATGGGAATTCTCCCCTCCTTGGGCTGTGGGGCAGAACCCGTATTGGAGAGACCGGCTGGGCCACTGGGCAGGGTGGACCAGTGTTCTGTCGGGGTGCAGAGAATCCTTTCTCACACGCCTACCTAGTGTGTCTTGCTCAGGGTAAACCAGCCACCTGAGGCGGGGTCAGGAAAGAATTTTTTCCCAGCTCAGATTGGCAGGGACCATGGGGGATGGAGTCACTTTCCTCTGTGGCATGGGGCACGATTCTCCTGCTGGGATCATCCGGGCATAGCCGACTTAATCAATCCCCTGCTGATGCAGGGGCCTTGGGTATCGCTGGCACCTTGGTCCCGCCTGCTCTCTGCTTGTGACCCACGGCAGTTTAGTCTCCTGAGGACTGAAATGCTTTCGTCTAACCAAAGTCCTTGGGCTCAGTGTGAGAGTGTCTGGATGAAACTCAGTGGCCTGTGATGTGCAGGTCGGACTAGGTGATCCCTTCTGGCCTTAACTCTGTGCAACACTCTGTGTCCTTCAGGCCGGTCGCCAGCAATTCCGGGCCCCGCAACCAGGGCTGTCCTTTGGGGGTGGGGTGGGGTCCGGGATGGAAGTGACGAATCCATCACTTCTGGGACAGACCCATCACTTCCGGGACCAACCGTGCTGGCCAATCGCACCGGCCCGGGGTCCCCCAAAGCGCGGGGCTCAGAGCAGTCACAAACGCCTAGGAGCCCTACGGCCTGCCCAGGTGATTTAAAAGGGCCCGGGGCTCCCGGCTACTGTGGGCCCTTTTAAATCGCCTAGGCCCCTGGGCAGTTGCCCCCTCTGCCCACCCCATCTGCAGGCCTGGTCTCCTTCTTCAGGGTGGAGCAGGGCCCTCTAGCAGGTGCAGGCTGGTGTATATTGGGGGATGAGCATAGCTAGATCTCAATACCCTATCCCCTCGTCTGGCATTAGTATGGAGGACTGAGACCTGTAGCTGGCAGCTGTGTCCATCTGCTTCTGGGCTGCCCAGTGCAGTTAAGCTGCTTTAAGTGATTAGGGACTGTGACAGCTGTGGGCTGACTGTCCTCGGGACCCTATACTTATCCAATTAAATCTCTCCAGCACCCTCCCATTGAGGTTTCCTGAAGCGGTTTACCAGCTTGGCAGAGCCACTGGCCCCAGCGCTGTGGTCACAGGTTCTTGGACTGAGAAATCCGTTCAGCTCCTGGGGCAGCAGGCATCCGCCCTGAAGTGTTACTGTCAGGCTCTGAAGCAAGGCTTTGGCGTAGCAGGGCAGACTGTGCAGAACGGGCAAAGACAGCGGGGGTGGAGGCATCGAAGGGGTCGGCGCTGTCGGAGCGTTCTTGCAGGGGTCGCTGCGCATGGCAGGTGACCTGTCTTCTGGCTCAGCTCTGGGATGGCAGAGCCAGTGTGCACTGCTTTTTGTATTTTGATATTCTTCCCC
This sequence comes from Dermochelys coriacea, assembly GCF_009764565.3. NCBI lineage: Eukaryota > Metazoa > Chordata > Testudines > Dermochelyidae > Dermochelys > Dermochelys coriacea. Next base: position 3,603,566 of record NC_050079.1, on the reverse strand, counting down.
CTATGCTGCAAAAGTAGTCCCTCAAAATGAGGACAAAAATATGGTGTTAAAGTGCTTTCTTTACTTTGCCCTTGTGCTTTTGGGTCAGGCACTCTACCCACAGTTGCAAGCTCTGCCCATGATACCAGCGTAGCTGGATGTTTCTGCAGCATTGGCAGGGAGATCGGTTAGAGCAACGGTTCTCAAACTAGGGCCGCCGCTTGTTCAGGGAAAGCCCCTGGCTGGCAAGGCTGGTTTGTTTACCTGCCGTGTACTCAGGTTCGGCCGATCGCGGCTCCCACTGGCCGCGGTTCGCCGCTCCAGGCCAATGGGGGCTGCAGAAAGGGCAGCCAGCACATCCCTTGGCCCGCGCCACTTCCCACAGCCCCCATTGGCCTGGAGTGGTGAACCGCGGCCAGTGGAAGCCGTGATCGGCCGAACCCGCAGACGCGGCAGGAAAACATACCGGCCCGGCCCGCCAGGGGCTTTCCCTGAACAAGTGGCGGACCAGCTTTGAGAACCACTGGGTTAGAGAACTGATGGTTAGGTTGTGTTGGGACGGTTTCAGGGATACACCTCAATGGGCCAATCACACCTCTCAGAGCTGTTGTTTCACGCTGCCTGTCTGCAGACTCAGGCAAATGGTGCTTGGTCAGGCCACAGTTGGAAGCTTTCCTTTGTGTCCATAAAAGCTAGAAATGTGATAATACTTTTTAAAGAACGAACACACCAGTTCTGCAGAAAGTGGTGGGGCCCACAGGGCCGTGCTGGTGGGAGTAAGCACTGCGTGCCAGCTCTGTCTCCACTCTGCATTTGCTCCGTTCAGAATAGGGCTCTCGCATGCCTACAGGGGGAGAGGAAAAGGAATGGGATCTCCCTCTTCCTGCGGTTTGCGTTCACAGGGGAAAGAGGAGGATCAGGCCAGGGGATACCATCTCACTCTTGTACGGTCTCTGTATCTAACCCATCACTTCTCTTCTGCATGGGGGATGCTGGCTGGCTACAGGAGGCCACGCTTCAGGAAGACAAACCAGACCAAAGGATTCATTCTTCATGTCCATTGGGCCTTGAGCTTCCTCCATCTCCCCAGTCCACCAGGGAGCCAGATTCTCAGCTAGCGTAAAGCTTTTCGAGTCTGTGGAGCTACACAACTCCTATGCCAGCTGAGCACTTTGCTCTGTGATCTAAGTGCAGAGGATGGGACGAGCTTCCCGTTCTGTAGCACGGAAGTTGTCTCTGAAGATCAGCCTTGGGGAGTGACGGGGAGCACCTGTGTGTGTGCTGGGGAATCAAAGAATCTCAGGTTTGGATGAGCCCTCAGGAGGTCATCTAGTCCAACCCCCAGCTCAAAGCAGGACCAATTCCGAGTTTTTGCCCCAGATTCCTAAATGGCCCCCTCAAGGACTCAAGGATTGAACTCACACCCCTAGGATTTGCAGGCCCATGCTCAAACCCCTGAGCTATGCCTCCCCCCGCCCCAGCTGTGCTCGGTTGGGGAAAGAGTGTAAAGAAGGCTTTATAGCGGGGAGGAAGGAGAGAGCAACAGCAGATCTCTGTTCTCTCCTCTTCCCTTCCCTCTGGGAGGGAGCGGTGGGGGGCTTGTGTTGTGTTGTGGCACTTGGCTGAAGCAATGTGGAAATGTCAGAAGAGCCCAGTGGAAAATTGGCACAACCCCCTTTCCCTCCCAGGCCAGGCGCCTCCCTCCCCCATGTCTGCATGCTGTCTGGCTGCTCGTGGCAATGTCCTTTCATGTGGGCAAAACTACTTGGAAATGGGCAGATCTGCAACTAATTAGTGTGAATTGCGGGTAGCTGGCTTCCCCCTCCATGCATGGATGGAGCCCAGAGCCAGGAGGAAGAGCCAGAGCTAGCCAGACTGCCCACCCTCCTCCCCCCAGCCCCACTCCGGCTTTAGTGATGGGATTAACGGCTCTAGTGGAAACATTGGGAGAGCGCCCTTGCCTCTGCCCCAAGTCGAGTATCAAGGAGAAAACTATGTTGTGGTTTTGGGCTTTGATCCACTGCAGAACCATTCCAAGAGAGGCTTCCAGTGGGCTTCCTCTCCCCCCCAATTCATCCCCTTGTATACACACATGCGTGCCCCCCCCATATCTTCTGCCTCTCTCCCCAGGCTTGTACATTGACACTGCAGTGCAACAGAGAAGCTGCCCCATTCCAGGGCGTTCCATCTCATCCCTTTGTGTTTTTTTCCACAACCATGAGAACTAGAACCTTTCTCTCTTTTATAAATAGAAATCTGAGATTCCCATTGACTCCAGAAGCTGGGGCTTTAAAAATTAGCTCCCCAAGAGTTGGCAACAGCAATGTGTCCTGCCTGGGGACGTTGTGAATTATTGCTATGTATTATGATCGTGTCTTCAAGCAGGGATCCAGGCCCCATTGAACTAGGCCCTTTCCCAACATATAATGAAGAGACAGTCCCTGCCCCAAACAGCTTCCAATCTAAATAGGCCCTGACTATACAATAAGTGCACCCTCTGTGTTAATTTCCAGCTGTGAAGTGAAGCTTTCAGGTGTTAGAACATCTAGCTTGCTCTCTGTTGTGGGAATCCCAGCTCCTCTGATGGTCCTGCTAATCTTTGCTGTAGCCTCTCTAGTAGCTTCAGCTTGTTCCAACATGCCCATCTCTTTTTCTTGTCCACCAAGCCAAAAAGTGGTTCACCACCTACTGTACGGCACTGGCAGATTTCCCAGAGAGAGTCGCTTTCTTCCAGCACTGAACAAGGAGCTCTGTTAGAATCAAGAAAATTGTGTTGGGGAGATATTCAGTGGCCCCAGTGGAAGGTAGGTGCCTAATTCCCATTGACTTTCAATAGGAGTAAGGTGCCTAACTACCTTTGGAAATCTTTCCCATTATCCCTAAAGCTCTGCTGTCTCCCAGTCTCGACTTCACCACAGAGCTTCTACCTCGAACCTTCTCCAGCTCCCTCTCCTGCCTGGCTTCCTCCTGGAGTACTCGTCTGCTTCCCTCCGCCATGCAACGCATGCTCACTTACATGCCCTCATAAGACAGGTTGCGTTGTCTCGGGGATTCATGAGCCCTGGGTTCTTTTCCTGACTCTGCCACTGACTCCCTGCCTCACCCTGGGCCTGTTTTTTTGTCTTTCTGTGCCTCAGTTTCCCCCACTGTACAGTTAGGATAATATGCCATAGACACACACATGTTCCTCCTGCGCCCTCCATTGTTTGACTACAGTCCTAAGCATTAATCTACAGCACACGCTCATCCCTTCATAGGGCGTTACCGCAAACTCCCATGTCCTTCTGGCATGTTGGATTTATTTAGCGAGCTGAATGTTTGTGCTGACGCAGGGCAGGAAACGGGATGTTTGATTTAAACCCCGTGTCCTCTCCCTGCACAAGCTGCACGGTATCTTCACGTCTCCCTCGGCTGTCATTTCCCCCCTTCTGTGCCTCTATTTCCTCCCCATTACGAAGGGGATCATACTGCCCAATGCAGCAGGGGGTGGGGAAACTTGGTTCCGTATCTGTCTGTAATGGGCTTTGAGCTCCTCGGGGTGGGATGGGGCTGTACATGTTTCCAAGATCATTATTTCCCGCTCCATCATCAATCACAGAGCAGACCCCAGGAGACTGAAATCCTGGGTTCTCTTCCTAGTTTGGGGGATGTGTGAGGCTCTTGGCCTACATTCTGTGAGATGCACTCGGACGCTGCAGTGACAGGTGCCATATTCAATCATAGCTCCTGGCTCTGCCACTTACCTGCTGTGTTGTCCAGAGCAAATCATCCTCACCCTCTGCTTCCCCAGCTGTAGAACAGCGATAAAGATGCAGCATCAGCTTGTGTGAGCTGCCTGGGCAACACCAAGGATGATGGGGCAATCCAGAGATCTGATAATTAGGAAGCACTAGGCAGATAATCTCCCTAGACCTTCTGGGGTTTGGTGACCTTAGCTGTCCCGCAGGGGATGTGCAAAACGCTTTGAGATCCTTGAATGAAAAGGCTAGAGCTAGGCAATGTACCTGTTATAAATAAGGAAAAGCCTTATCCTTGTGCCCCTGCCTTTGGGCTTTGATCCCGTTCTCCCACTGAAGTCAGAAGCCCCATTGATCTCAGGGGGAGCAGGACAGGACCTGGGGGGAGAAGCTGAGCAGAGAACCCCCACACTCATTGCACGAGTCACACGTGAGGGCATAGAGTCAGTTTGGGGAGGGTTGCTGTGGGAGTGGCCAGATGCCTGGCTTTAATGGGCTGGGGAGAGCGGGGGTCAGAGGTTGGGAGAGTTTATCTGGGTATGTTCTTTGGACAGAGGCAGACAGTGCTGTGACAGCTGTTCCGGAGAGCTGGGGAGAGGGAGGAGTTAATGAATTAACTTACTGAAGTGTTTGAAGTGGGTGAGAAGGGGAGAGGGGGTAGGCTGGAGCAGAGTTCCTGCAGGTAAATTGGGGGTTCCTCTCCCTGGGCGAGGCACTGCGACCAGCATTTGGGGTGTCCTGCGGGTGGTGTCTCACCCGTCAATCAGCTCGCCAGGCCCTGGCCCGAGACTGGGACCGGCTCTGCGGCATGGGCACAGCCAGGTGCTCAGTGTGCCTGGCCGCTGGGGTGGCAAGGGAGTGCGGCCCACCCTGCCTAGGGATGACAGAGATCGGAGGGCCTGCCGGGGCAGCAAGGGAGGAAGGGGGAGACAGATGAACCTTTGGCTGTTCTGAGCATCGCTGTGTAACCGCCAGCTAGAGCAGCTTGGGGCATGTCAGCGATAGCTGGGTTTGTAAATGCTTGGTGAGGGATCCACACTGGAGCATCAGTATCCAGCTGCTGCGAGCAGGCGTATCCATCCTCTGGGCCACTAGTGGCAGGATTCGCACTCAGCCCCCGAGTCTGGATCTAGCATCTGGATCAATAGAAGATCCACTTGTGCCAGAAGTCGCTCTCCCAGCCTCTGAACCCACGGGCTAGTAAGCCCAGATTGGCTCCCCTTGGCATTCCCTGCGTGAGTGTCCTGGCGAGCCGCGTTCCCTGCTCTGGATGATCCCTGGCTTTGATGTTCCTTGGGCACATTCCTGTTAGGGAGAATATGGCTTCATTTTTTACTGCAATTCCCTCCGCAGCCACCTGCTGCCATCTCCACACTCTGAATGAGACCTATTCACCCTCCGACTGCTCCTTCCTTGCTGTATTACCTCCAGTGATTTATGCCCCCAGACTTAACAAGTGCACCCTTCCCTAGCAGCCCCTCCCATGGCATCCTGGGGGCGCTGGAAGACAGGGAGGGAGCGGGGGGCAGGGTGAAAGCCACATAGAAGAGCCTGGTTCAGCTGAACTCTGTAAAAGAACTTTATGGCCAAGGTGTGAGCAAAGAGATGGTGAAAGTAGACGGGGGCGGGGAAGGGGGCTCAGATGCCATGGTGATGGGGCAGTATGCAGAATAGAAGGGGACGAGAGAGAGGAATAGAGGGGAAGAGCAAACTGGGGAGAAAGGGAGGGAGGTAAAGGAAAGAAGACGCTGAGGAAAGCCGATGATCGTTAGTCATCTGGAGCCGGAACTGGATGCTGCAGGCAAGGGAGCACAGAGGTACAGCACCGACCATCGGCACTGACCCTCAGGTGTAGTGAACCTATTGACTTCGCTTCCCTCTGTAGACTTCACTGGGGCCAATCCAATTTACACCGGCTGAGGATCTGGCCTCTTCCTGCTGGCCTTGGGATGGAGGCACGAAGTCGAGCATGGGAGAAGGAGACGCTGGGAGCAGCGAGGAGAGGGGCGCGGCTGGGGCCTAGGGCGTGGGAGGTTACAAAGGGGGACCTGAGAGAAGAGCCCTGAAGCCTCTCCAAGGCGCAGAGGAAGAGGAAGGGAAGCCAGTGCAGAGATTCCCTGGGCTGACCTGGGGAAAGCGGATCTGGTCAGCCGAGGTTTGGACAGATCGCAGGGAGCCAGGGCGGGCGGAGAGGAAGAAGTGGTTGTGCTGGAGTTGAGATGTTGCCAGGGCATGGAAACAAGCTGTGGAGGTGGGGTTAGAAAAAGAGTGAGTTAGTGTCGAGGGAAATGCTATGGATGCCCATTGCAGTCAATGGCAAGATTCCCACCAACTCCTTTGGGGCCAGGATTTGGTCCAGAAGATGCTGTAGGACAAGCTGAGGGCATGCGCACAGCCAGCCTCCTGTGACCAGAGGGACCCTGACGGATGGAGCCAGGCTGCGATGCTCTGACTCTACCTGTCCTCGTGTTGCCGCAGCCATGGCCCGGTGGCCTGTGCCACGAGCTCTGGGGAGGGATGAGGAGCCAGGGACTCTGCAGCAAACTCCGACGTGTTGGTCTCCGGGCCTGGCTGTAAACGCGAAGCAGGGTTCCTGAGGGCAGCGGGAAGCAGCTGTGGTTTTCTCAGCCCAGGGAAGTAGGGGTGAGGAGCCAGTGGAAGTGGCTTCAGGGATCAGAGAGCGGTCATGTGCCCGGAGCTGCAGCCAAGTTCAATGGCGATTGCCTCTGGCTGGCTAGGAGCCTGGAACTATTCCTTGCTTCTGTGTCTAACACCGGGAGACTGGGCGCCGGCCATGTGCTCTGCCTGGGGATGCACCTTGAAGCCACTCGAGCTAGCGCAGAGCGCCGCTGCCCACGTGGGAAGCGCTGTCCTGCTGCAAGCACGTAGACCAGTGCTCTGTGACCTGCTCTGGATGTTGGCTTCTGGGTGGCTTCAAGGTGTTGGCTCCGACCTGTAGAGCGCTCAGAGGCTTAGTCTCCCTGCTTGAGAGGCTGCCCGTTACCCCAGCACACTGAGATCAGCTGGGGTGCCAACACTAGGATTCTCCATGACGACCCCTTCCCTTTGGAATGCACTCCCCTCCCCTGCTTCCGGACTGGAAGAGCCCGGTCCTGGTGGCCTGGAGGGTCTTTGGGTCACAAAGTGCTGTCCAGGGAGGGCAAGGAACTTCCTCTGCTCCCTTCAGCTGCCCTTACAGTGTGTGGGGTTGCTGCTGGATTTCCTCAATGGCATTTGTAACTGGTGGCTGGGGGGGCCTGGAATATAAGGGAGGCTGCCCTGGGGGTTTGAGAGAGCTACATAAATACTACATCTCTCTCAGTGCCCAGGGCGGGTGAGCCTGGATCCTCCCCTCACCTGAATGGCACAGAAGCTTGCTCCCGGCTCTTCTCAGCCAGGGGGATGGTTGTGCTGGACTGGGGCCTAGAGGGGCAGCGGTGGTGGTTAAGGGAAGAGCAGAGAACGTGTGGCCCCGGGGGCTCTGAGGACTCTGCTCCCTATAAAGGGTGGGCCAGGCCTGGGGTGCTGTGGAGATGGAGCGCTCTGGCCTAAGGGCACTGTGGTGCGGGCAGCGCTTGGCATTGCTGAACAGTGACTTCCTTGGGGTCCCATCCTGTGCTGTTCAGCTGGCACATTGGGGCAGGGGACATAGTAAAGGGATCAAATATGGCTGATGGATGGCATCCTCAGGGCTTGGCCAAGGACTTGGCCATCCCACATGGGCCACACATCTCGGGGTTTGCTGGGGCGTAGCACGGAGTGGAGAACTGGGCATGAGGAGCAATGTGAGGGTGCACCCGTTGCAGGAAGGGCAGGTTTGTGCAACAGCTGTGCCCCCCCATGAGGAATCCGGGTGGGGGCAGCGCACTATGATGGAGCCATGAGGAGAGACCCAAGTTCTCTGGAGCAGGCTGCTGGGTTTTCCCATGGCGTCCCCAGCTGTTCAGTGGGTGAGCTGGGTGGAGCGGGCACTTATTGGCTGGGGATGACCAGGCCGAGCTGGGGTGAGGCCCATTGACTGTTGTAGTGGGAATTAGTATCCTTGTTTCCCTTCATAGTGAGCTCACAAAGCCACCACAATCCCCATCATTTACCCCTAGGTTTGCAGTGCAGAAATGGCCCCCTCAGGCAGGCGAGGATGCCCTGCATGAGAGCAGTCGCTCAGCACACTGGTGGCTTCTCCACAGGTGGACCCCAGCCTCCCTATTGCAGCAGGACACCCCCTAAGGAAACACCATTGCACAACTCTCCCGTGGGCACAAACCTGTGATCGCGCTACGGTGACCTTCCTGCTGCACCGGCGCATTGCAAAGGGATCGTGGCACCCTGCGCCGTCGCTGTATGGCGCTGGGGTGGGACGGTTTATGGCCTCTGGGCCCTTTGAAGCCATGAGCTTTTCAACTTACACCTGGACAGCCACCAGAGATGGGGAGCAGGATCCTCGATACGACATCTTGGTAAAGGGGTGCAGGCCTACGCCACAGCTATTGCGTTGCAGCATGAATGCTGGGAGCAAGCCCAAATCCTGCTGTGGGACGGGGCTTGGCGCTAAGAGCTCCTGTCCCTGAGGTGCCAGTACTACCTCTCCGGGGCACGTTACAATGCCACCCCCAGGGAAAAGGGGGTTGCTTTCATCAGTGGCCTGGTTACAGTGAAACAGAGCAATGCCAGACTATGGCTGGGATCGGCTGGGAGAGGTGAAGAGGGAGGGAAGGCGAGAGAGTTCATGATCAGAGCCCTTGCTGAGCCCCACCGTCCCCTGCCCTGCCTCACTCGTGCATGTTGAACTGCGTCCTCCCTCACCAGGTCAGGGGAGATTCTGGCATTTGGCTGGAGTGACGCTTCCAAACTGGCCGTGAATCCAGCCTCCCTCCCCCACTCCCATTTCCAAAGGCCCCTCCGTTCTCTGTGGTTAGCCTGTCCCCCTTCCCATCACACGTGCACCAGTCCTGGGGCCCAGCCACAGAGAGAGAGAGAGAGAGAGAAGCACAGATCTCTGCTTAGCGAGGGCCCCCTATAGCAATCCACTTTCCAGCATGTTAGCTAGGCTTTCATCCCCAGATGGGCTAGGCTACCCGACCCTCCAGAGACACGTCACAGCCTACCAGCTGCAGCCCACCTTGCCTTAAAGAGCAAGGTCTCTGTCCCTGCCTCACCCCTGCCAGCAGAGATGCTGTACGGCTGCCTCTAATAACAGGCTCGCTAGAGCCAAATTGCACCTTGGCGTTGCCAATTCCTCCTGTACATGTATGCTTCTCTCGCTTGCTCTATTTATATCCGTCTGCATTCGCTCGCCCAGCTCGCTGTGCACGCTTCCTCTGTGTGTGTGTGTGTGTGTGCTGAGAATTCTTCGCCCAAGCGCTGCTTTCCCTGCGCCCCCTGGAGCTTGATCCAACTCCCGGCCTGGGCCCCCTAGTCCTGGCTGCACAGTGGAATGCAGTACGACTCCACTTGAACACACGTGCCGCTGGAAGCTCTGCGAAGGCGTTTCTAAGAAACATTTGCAGCTCGGTGGCCAAGCTCTGGCAGATGGGTGCAAACTGTGAGATTCCAGCGAGGGTCAGAAAAGGGACTGTGCAGAAAAGACACCTCTTTACGCAGCAGCTTAACAAAAAGAAGGCCAAGAGGCGACTTGATGGTGATCTATAAAAATCTATGATATTAGGGAGCAGATAAAGGAAAAACAAGATCCAGCGGCTGGAAGAGAGACAAATTCAAATTGGAAATCTTTTGCAATGTAGTTAACCACTGGGAGAGCTCGCCAAGGGATGGGGTAGATGCTCCATCACTTGAGTCTTTAAATCAAGATGGGATGCTTTTCGACAAGACATGTTCTAGCTTAACCACAAGTTGCTGGAGAGAAGAATAATTCCCTCCATTGCAGGAATCGCTGGAGGAAATTCTCTGGCCTGTGTAATGCAGGAAGTCAGGCTAGAATAGATAATCAAAATGATCTCTTCCCGCCTTGAAATCTATGACTGATCATCTCCCTTTGTGTCTACTCTGTTGACATAAACTTTTACTCTTCTTAGCCTGGGAAGGTGAATAAGGTTCTGTTCTGGTTTGCACATCAGTAGAATTGCAGGCTCAATTCTGACTGGAGGATCTTTACTGTTGATGGTGGAAGGAGTAGAAAGGAGATAGCTGGGTTTCTAGATTCCAGGCAGGGTGGGCAGGGTTGGCACGTTTTAACGTGTACACTGGAAATTACTGAGAGAGCAAATGTTAATACTCTCAAGTTGTCCTGTATAGAATCATAGAAACATAGGGTGAAGAGCCTTCAAGAGGTCATCTAGTCCAGCCTCTGGGGCTGAAACAGCATGAAGTTTACCTAGTCCATGGTATCATCCCTATGGAAATCGCTGCAGGAGACCTTTGGGGTGAAGAGTGTGAGACAAAACCAAATTCCATTCCATACTATTAGAACCCCAGGAGAGTTTAGATCAACACGTTCACCAGGGGGCTCCCAATTTGGGGGGCCTCTCTTCGGTGTCCAGCTGGAGACACCTGGGGGCTGGTGTTTGGAGGAGCTGAGTTCCCCACAACTCCCATTGGCTTCCACCAGAGTTGTGGTTGCTCGGAACCTCCTCGCAATGATGCTCTAGTTATCTCATTTTGGATATCCAAATTTAGTAGCCGCTTGAAAATGTGGTTTTCAAATATGACCAGCAATCAGGGATGCCCCATTTGAGATGCCCAAAAGGGGCATGATTTCAGAAAGGGCCGAGCACCCACCCTCTGGAAATCAGCCTCCTTCAAGATGTCTCAAGTTGGGCCTCCAAAAACCTGAGGCAACCAGAATCACCTGATTCTTTTGGCCTGGGGTCTTAGTGAACAGCTAGCCGGGATCAGAACTGAAGCAGTGACTAGTTGCTGATTTAGTTGGTGATTGGTCCTGCTTTGAGCAGCGGGTTGGACTAGATGCCTCCTGAGGTCCCTTCCAGCCCTGAGATTCTATGATTCTAATAGCTGCAGCATTTCCCAGTGTCAACTACAGAAGCAACAAAGCACCAGTGTGTCCCTTCCCAGTTGTCCTCTCTCCCATGGTGCCCAGTTTGGTGCTAAGTGGCGTCTTGCCCTTCCCCTCAATAGGCCCCCCCCTTCAATCAATCCAAAGCTAGGCATCGCGGATGTTGCTTCCGGAGCGTGAGGTGTGACATGAGAAGTGCAGAGTCCTGGGTTGGGTTGAGGAACAAGCAGCTGTTTGTACATCTCATCTTTCTCCTCCTCCTTTCAGGGCTCCAGGATCATCTCGTCGCCTGAGAAACTAGCCCAGCAAGAAAAGCGTCTCCCACCCAAGAAAGCAAGAGCATGACGGGCCTCAGCTGCCTCTCAGTGAGGAGATAGCAGGCCGTTTCCCTTCCGCTGGGGTGCCATCTGCTGTGCCTCTCAGCGGCTAGGCAGCAGAGGCTGGATCATGTCTGCCCTTCTTCGTCTGATGCACCTTTTGGAGGGGGTCTGGCTGCTCAGCCCATCATGCCTGGCCTGTTTCTGACCTGCAATAGATAGGGCTCCCCTTGATCCAAGGCTGTAACTGCTCCCAATTGCATGTCTGTGCACAGCGAGTCTGGGTCCAGCATTCCCCACCGTTTGCCCAGTGGCAGTAGATGAGAGAGCATTTGCTATAACCCAAAATCTGAGAGGTGGGCTTGCCCCTAAGCCGCCATGAGTCAAAGCACCAGCTCGCGCCTGGCAGACTCCCCTCAGCTCTCCAGGACCAGCCTCCTCAACATCCTCGGCAGCGCCCAGCCCGAGACGATGAGCCTGCCAGACTCCATGCCCCCCACCCCGAAGAGTGGCACGCCCTCGCCGGGGCCCCCCCAGCTCCCTCTGCTGGGCGCCGTGTGTCTGGATGGAGACTGGGAGAGCCGGGAGGAGCTCCGGCTGCGGGAGCTGGAGGAGGCGCGGGCCCGGGCGGCCCAGATGGAGAAGACCATGCGCTGGTGGTCGGACTGCACTGCCAACTGGCGGGAGAAGTGGAGCAAGGTGCGGGCGGAGCGCAACAAGGCCCGGGAGGAGGTGCGCCAGCTGCGGCAGAAGCTGGAGACCCTGACCAAGGAGCTGACCAGCCTCAAGCGGGAGCGGCAGGAGGTGCTGAATGAGAACGAGCAGCTCGGCAAGGAGGTGGCACGGCTGAAAGGGGAGGGCGAGGAGGAGCGGGAGAAGGAGCTGGACAACAGGGTGGCCTCAGAGAAGGAGAACGAGGGCTCCCAAGAACAGGAACCCGTGCGGGATGTGGGCTCCGATAAGCTGAGTAAAAACAAGGTGAGGGGGCAGAAGGGAACAGGTTTCCATCACCCCCCAATGCATGCAGGGCACGTTCATGGGCAAATGGATGCGCTCGCAGGTAGACCCGGCATGATCCAATGGACAAGGCACTGGAATGGGAACCAGGGCTCTGTTGTGGGCTCAGTCCCTGGCCAGCTGGGTGATCTTGGACAAGTCCGTGCCATATTCCGTGCCTCAGTTTCCCCATCTGTGACTAGGAGGGTCTGTATGATCAGCCTGTGGGTAAAGCGTCCTGAGATCTGTGGACAGAGCCGAGTACAAGCTTTGCCTTGCCAGCGATGGGGGTGGGAACACAGTATCACCAGTTAGATAACCAGCCCCTTCTCCTTGGCTACTAACCCCCCGCCCCCGAAAGAGCTTCCACAGGCCTTGGGAGTGACGTTCGCTCTCAGAACCAGGCGTGTTTGTTTTCAAAGCAGGCTAGACTCATATGCGCCCTGGTGGTTCTGTCCCCTGTTTCCCTTCCCAGTCTCCCCCTTGCTCAGCCCTGTGCTAGGACCCTCTCTTCCCTGGCTAGCTGGGGAGCTCTGGGGTGGGACCAGCAGGGATTTTACAAGCTGTAACATTTCCAGTCGAGGAGCAAATGTATTTGCATTGTGGTCATCAGGGACCAGCCCTGTCCCTGCTAGAGGAGTCAGTGGTTTCGTGCCTGTGCCCCACGTCTATGCTAAGAAGACCCAGCTGAGATTCTCCTCTCTACCCAGATGGCCAGAGAGACCAAATTCAGGATCCTCACCAGCTGGGGATTATCCTGAGTTCACTCACACGTGGCGAGGAAATCTGTGTTGGGCTAGGTCTCCTAGTGGTTTTACCCAGGGCCTGCTCCAGGTTCGTCTGCACCACGGCAGGTGTACCTAGCATTTTCCATTGCACCTGGCACCGTGATGTCTCAGACCTGAAACATAAACCCCATTCCAGGTGGGGGTAGAAATGAAGTTCTCCCAGAGGCAATGCTGTGCCCCGAGTCCCTTCCGAAATGAGCAAGAACTCCAGTCCGGGTTTTCCTCCTGCCAGGGGCTATATCACTGAGCGTGTCCTGGGGGGGGGGCAGACACCTGATCCAAACTATCCCCTTTCATCCACCTAACCCACTAGCCATAAGGGAGGCCTCTCCCAGCTGGAGGCTGACATAAACGGCCACAGTGTCTTGAGATCTGGAAGGGCAGCCAGAGGAGAAACCCCAGACTGGAGTTTTGTGCCTCTGCAAAACAGATCCTGGCTGTTCTTCTCTTCCACCCTTGGGCAGACAGAGAGCACGTGGCCAGTTGGGGCAGGACAGCTCAGCATGCTCCCTTGCTTTGAGTTTAGATTAATCCCACCATCCTGCTTAGTCTACCAGACACCACCACCCCAGCCCCGCCCTGGTCCCTTCCTCCTCCAGAGACAGGGAGGAATCTACAAAAAAGCATCAGGTCAGCTGTCCAGCTGTGTGTCCTGCTTGTCAGATTGCTGCCTCCTCTTTTGTGCTGGAGCCTCGGGGTGTGATACTGATATCTGATGGCAAATCTCCAGTTACTGTCCCCTGCCATGAATGCGTGGGTTGCCAGGTTTCATCTGCCAACGTTTGGAAGCTATTCATAGTGGTATCTGGGGTAAAAAACAAAGTCATTACCACTCCACTGAAATGCACTCAGTTGGGATTGTTTCTTGCAGGAGCAGAGTGAAAAATAATAGATATTTTGCTCAAAAAAATTAATAGGGATTGTCCCTCTTCAAAGGGCCAGATGGCCTGTATCAAAAGAAATGCACTTGCATGGTGCTGTGAATTAGACGCAAAGGCCTGTTTGAATGGATCATTGAGCTGATGATTGTACAGGCACAAAAATCAGAACATTCAACGATACAGTTCCCACAGCAACTGTAACTTGCCCCGGCGTTTCCCCTCCAATTCTGTATGGGGTGGGGTGTTCATTTGAATGCCTTTCTAGATCTGAGTGATGTGACAGAGATGCAAAGGTTGTGGCGACCGTAATTTAGAATCACCCGACACCTGGGTATGTAAAATCTCAAGCGTGACATGTGGTTAATATAGGTTTTTGCATTTAATTTCCTTATGTTCAAACAGTGTGAAGCCAATATGTTGATTGGACTCTGTACAGTCAAGCAGTGCAGAATCCAAAAAAATGCATTTTAGGCAATGTGGCCTAGTGCCTTGGTTTTCAAACTGCGGGTCGTGACCCAGAACTGGGTGGTGGAATGTCAGGCACTGGGTCGTGGCGGGTCTGGTCAGCAACACCGACCGGGTCATTAAAAGTCCCATTGGCGGTGCTGCCCGGCTAAGGCAGGCTAGTCCTTGCCTGTTCTGACACTGCGCTGTGCCCTGGAAGTGGCCAGCAGCAGATCCGGCTCCTAGGTGGCGGGGGGGGGGCACAGGGCTCCGCACGCTGCCCCCGCCCTGAGCACCGGCTCTGCATTCCTAGGAGCTGGGAGGTGGGTGGATGCAGTGCCTGCGGACAAGAGCCGCATGCAGCCGCTTGCATGCCTCCACCTAGGAGCCAGACCTGCTGCTGGCCGCTTCCAGGACGCAGAGCAGTCCGTGGTGCCAGGACAGGCGGGAAGCCTGCCTCTGCTCCCCGGCTGCGCCGCTGACCAGGAGCCACCAGAGGTAACCCCGCGCCCCAACCCTGTGCCCCAATCCCCTGCCCCAGACCTGAGACCCTCCCCTCAAATCCAGAGCCCCTTCCGGCACCTGAAACCCCACATCCCAATTCCCACCCCAGAGCCTGCACCTCCAGCCCAGAGCCCTGACCCCCTTCCGCACCCCGACCCCCTGCCCCAGCTCCATTGAGTTGTGGGCATCAACAATTTTCTTCAACTGGGTCGCCAGAAATTTTTTTTGAAAACTACTGGCCTAGGGGTTAGAGCACAGGGCTGGGACTCAGGAGACCAGGGTTCTACTCTCTGCTTGGCCACTTTGGGCAAGTCATTTCCCCTTCCTGTGCCCCAGTTTTCCCAGCTGTAAAATGGGGATAATGAAACTAACCTCCTTTGTAAAGCGCTTGGAGCTCTACTGACAAAAAGCACTACAGACGGGCTTAAGTGGGGGTGGCGTCGTTAAAGAAACGCCCGTGTTTGGGCACTTTCCATTGGGGCTGTGAGCTCAAAGAGCAGTGGTGCTCCATACAGTGTGCAGGGCTGGAGGCCAGCGTTGGCTGCCAGAGCTGCTTGGGTGTCTATCATGCCCCCGGAAAGGAATGGATGGTGCCTGCAGCCTGGGCCCTTCAGATGCCATTATTAAGATGGGTTGAGGAAAGATTCAAGGGGGACTTTAGAATAGGGGCAGCTGGCTAGGAAAAGAGCTCAGACTAGATCATCATAAACAGTCCCTTCTGAGGCTGGGGACAGGGGAATGTAGGGCCAGGAGGGAGGCTCGGGGCGCAGGGAAGCAGGGGAGGCGGGGGGTGGGGTGGGAAGGCAAGGAGGAAGGCTGAGAAGGATGTGGGGGCAGAAGGGAGGTTGGGGGGGTTGCAGAGGATTGGGGTGGGAGATGGAGGAGATAAGATGGCCACTCCCCCAGGCTGGGGGGAGCAGTGGGGAAGGGGCGTCCCTTCGAGCAGCCAGGGGAAGACAGTGTTCCAGGATTACAAGTGCTCAAAAAATAAATGTTGAGAGTTTGGTGCCTGCGGCGGGAGCTGTTGTGAAAGCACAAGAAGCTCCTCTGATTTTCAGGGCTCGGGGATGAGGACTCAGACCTGCCCTGCAGCTGAGCCCAGTCTTCATGCATGACCCCAAAGCAGAGAGTGGGTCCTGGGACAGCAGGAGGCAGTCGAGGGGGCATGAGGGAAAAGCTGCTGCCAGGTCCAGGGGCCTGGTCCCCTGTCTCCCGCTGCCTTGGGACTTCTCGACTCGGGATCTGGGCAGAGGAGAAGCCTGGGGGGCAGTGGGAGGCAGGAGAGAGGGGGAGACAGGGAGTTGGTGCTGCTGGGTCTGGGGAAGGGCACAAGCCACAGGGGAACCAGGACAGTAACAGGAAATGGATGGCAGTTCCCCTAGCTCGGGTGAGGAGAGGATAAGTGAGCAGGCAGGGAGAGGTGTGAATTGTGCATTGACTTCTCAGCCTGATATTACCTGACGCACGTAGCCAGCGGAGTAGAGGGGAATTAAACAGTCAAAAGACAGCCTGAAAAAACATGGTTTGATGATAATATAAAAGTCTAATGATTTGTGGGGCCAATCTCATGATTCGGGGGGATCTGACTCCTGGGTTTTGTTCCCTTGAGATTGGCAACACTGGTGTACGGTGTTCGTAACTTATTACAGAGCAGCTCCACATCCGACCCAGCCTGCTCTTTTAAACGCACCCTGTGGAGTTTGTTCCCATTATAAACCAAAAGAAGCCAGAAGGTTCAAGCTGACATCGGCGTGTCCACACACACAGCTGCCCCATTTTAACAACATATAAAATCACCCCTTCGGTATCTCGGGTCAGCTTTGTGCATAGACCAGGCCTTTGTCCCTTAGCTGAAGGCTACATGTGTGCCACATCTGAAGTATTCATTCCAAACCTTGCGGGTTACCCAAGCACAAAAAATGCTTCTGAGATGTTTCTTGATTGCTGAAGAACTCTCATGTTTCATGGTCAGATACTTAAAAAACTATTTTTTTAACCTTTCTAAAAGAAAAGAAGTCCATCTCGGGGCAGGGGAAGCATGACAAAATGTCAGCCCAAAAGATTTGGGGGGAGGTGTGAGGGGAAAGGGTTATAGGCCACTACGTATAGCAGGCAAGGATGAAAGCGTATCCTCACCCACCTGTGGTGTGGCCCAGTTGCTGGAGTGTAGGAGCAGGAGCTGGAACTCCTGAGTGCTGGACCCCCTCCTTGGACACTTGACTCCTTCATTGGCCTTAAGTAAGTCCCAGAGGTGACATCTCTGGGCCCCAGCTGTAAACCAGGGATGGGATTTACCTGGCCGGGGTGGTTGGGAGGATTCATGCGATCACTGGTGTTTTGAAGACATGGAGCCAGATCCTCAGCTGGTGTAAACTGATGTTTCTCAGATGACTTCAGTGGAGCTGCCCCCATTTCCACCTGCTGAGGATCTGGCTCCCAAAGCACTATTTATACCCCTGGTATTAGCACAGCCCACATGTCCTCCTGCAGCCTGGTGCCCATATTCCTTTGGCCTTGGGTTTCCTACACTGCAGGAGGCATTGACCCAGTTGAGCAAGGACCTTGGTGGGCCAATTCTTTCAGAAAAGGGGCTTGCCGGGCCAGACCGGTAGGAGCTGGGCTAAGGTGGTTCCCGACGAGACAGACTATTGGGGAGGTGACAAGGAAGTGCCTGGATGGCTGTGTCTATCGCAGGATCTATTCTGTATGTTCGAAAACCCGAATGGCTTGGGAGCGTGGTCGTGCTGTTGACGATCCTCCTTCTCCCTCTCCCTCCGCATTGTTCCAGGAGTTCGAGCTGTTGGAAAACCTCCTGAAGAGCAAACAGGACGGGCCCGAGTGCTGGGACCAGAGGAGCTCAGTCAGCGTCCGGACGTCCTTCACCCGCCCAGAGAGGAACCGGCTGCTCTGGGAGGACATGAGCGTCATCGAGGAAGATGCCACCAAAGTGACTGCACTGAAGCTGAGGCTGGATGAGTCCCAGAAAGTGTTGCTCAAGGAGCGGGAGTGAGTGCTCCTGTTACATCACTTCCTGCCCACTCACCCAGGGCAGGCCGGGGGGCTCATATTTAGCCTTGGCAGCTAAGCGCTGGACTTGAAACCTGCCTCAGGTTCCATACGGTTTGTGAACCTCTCGAGAGGATCTGAGTGCAGCCTCAAACCATCCCCACGTGGCCCGGCTGCCCAGTGCGTGGTCTCAGCCTGAGATCAGGGGACGCTTGGTGCTTTCCAGAGTCTTGCTTTGAACTGGGGCAGCCATTTGCACCCAAAACGCAAAGGGTGTGAATCCACATGGATCAACCCAAAGGGCAGGTTTGTGCAAACCAAACCCAGCATCAAAGCAGGCATCTGGGAAAAATATTAAACCCGTCACCTGGACTGCAGTGCACTCAGTATGAGAGCAGTGGAAGCTCCCTAACAGTGGGGAGGTCACCAGCGCCAGAACCGTGGCCCTGTCTGCCACCCCTTCCCACCGAGGTTCCGCCCCCACACCGCCCCTTCCCTTCTCCCCAAGGTCCCACCCATGCACCGTTCCTTCCCTTCTCCCGAGGTCCCACCCACGCACTGCCCCTTCCCTTCTCTCCGAGGTCCCACCCACGCACCGCCCCTTCCCTTCCCTCCCCTCCGAGGTCCCACCACGCACTGCCCCTTCCCTTCTCTCCGAGATCCCACCCATGCACTGTTCCTTCCCTTCTCCCCAAGGTCCCACCCACGCATCGTTCCTTCCCTTCCCCCCGAGGTCCCACCACGCACTGCCCCTTCCCTTCTCCCCAAGATCCCACCCACACATCGTTCCTTCCCTTCCCCCCGAGGTCCCACCACGCACTGCCCCTTCCCTTCTCTCCGAGGTCCCACCCACGCACCGTTCCTTCCCTTCTCCCCAAGGTCCCACCCACACATCGTTCCTTCCCTTCCACCCGAGGTCCCACCATGCACTGCCCCTTCCCTTCTCTCTGAGGTCCCATCCATGCACCTCCCCTTCCCTTCCACCCGAGGTCCCACCCACGCATTGCCCCTTCCCTTCTCCTCCAGGTCCCATCTACGCACCACCCCTTCCCTTCTCTCCGAGGTCCCACCCATGCATCGTTCCTTCCTTTCCACCCGAGGTCCCACCCACGCACTGCCCCTTCCCTTCCCCACGAGGCCCCGCCCCCACGCTGCCCCTTCCCTTCTCCCCGAGGCCCCACCCCCGCGCCACTCCTTCCCTTCTCCCCGAGGCCCTGCCCCTGTGCCGTCTCTTCCCCGAAGCCTTGCTCCCGCGCCACCTCTTCCCTCCACGACCCCGCCTCCTGCTCACTCCTCTCTGCTCCCACCCCTCCCCCCCGGTCACTCGTCCTCATGGCCCTCCCACCTGTCCGATGCCCCAGCTCCGTTTCGGAACACAGGTCCTCAGCTGCTCTCAAGCCGCCTAGCTCCACTGAAGTCAATGGAGTTTGGCTGATTTATGCCAGCTGAGGAGCTTACCTGAATGCTTTAAGGGCCAAAGGATTTCTCTAGCACTCAGCCCATATAGCTGGAAGCTCTCTGGGGCCCGTGGGAGAAAACAGTCTCTCCCCCACAAGTCACTGAGCAGCAGTGGAATCACCCCGTGGTGGCGACTGCAGCCTTTCATGGCCACGAGAGGCCAGAGCTATGGTTTTAAGGTGTCCTCCAAAAGATGCCTCCCCTCCAGGAATGGAGTGGACACTCCCGCGGCTGGAGCCTGTCCTCGCCTCAGCCCTGCTAGAGCCCGCTCCCTGTTGTCTCTTCCAGGGACAAGCTGTCGCTCAGCAAGAACATCGAGAAGCTGGAGGGCGAGCTCAGCCAGTGGAAGATCAAGTACGAGGAGCTGAACAAAAACAAGCAGGAAGTGCTGAAGCAGGTGGGCGAGCTCATCTCTGTGACCCTGGAGAGGAGCGGGGGGCCCCTTACGCCCTGAAGGGTGCTCGTGTGCAGCGATGGCACACAGGCCTGCCCAGTTGACGTGGCCGAAAACTCAGCCCGTGCTGCGGGATGGGGAGGTGGGGGGGGCTGTTTCCATCACACCCTTCATTCCGTCTTGCGTGCCCTGAGACCATTAGTACTTGATATCCACTAGGGGGAGCCCCTGCTCCAGGAAAACCTCCTCGTGCTGCACGGATGCTCTACTCTAGTGAATTCTCACCATCAATCTGGTCAGGTATGTAGTCAGCCATGCCCATAGTATCTGAGCTGCAAAGCACTGGGAGGGACAGACAGGGTTAGTGCAGTGGACGTTCCTTGCTGCCATGTGCAGTGATTCTGAGCCCAGTCTGAGGTGCCGATGACCAGCATATGCTATTTGCGCAAGGCCATAGCAGATGTGCGGGAGAGGGAGGGTTGCCAGCACGGATTGTCGCATCACAGGTGGGTCCAGTTGAGAAGTGGATTTGAATGCCCTTGGGTACAACTAACCCATTGCCCCCTTCTGGGTCTAAATCAGTCCCAAGCTGCTTCCTGTTTCCCGCTCTGTGTGAGTCCATGATTTGGTGCCAGCTTGGTTCACAGCCCGGGGGCTGTGGTGACTGCTCTGCATCTGTCTCCCCACAGCTAAACATCTTGAAGGAGCTCCACCAGGATGAACTAGGGCGGATTTCGGAGGACCTGGAGGACGAGCTGGGGGCTCGCTCAAGCATGGACAAGAAGCTAGCGGAGCTGCGCACGGAGGTGAGAGCGAGCGGGGTGTGCAGGAGGAATGCGGCCTCTCCTGGATATGGCTGAGATTTTCAAAGCTTCCGGAAGATCTCTGGAAGCCCAGTTTGCAGGAAGATGAATGCGAATTGGGCATTGTGACGGGGTACCCATGCCTCCCGTCTTCTTGGCTCTGCACAGAGCGCTCTGAGATCTTTCCTTATGAAGATACCACTGTGTCGTTCATTTATAGCAGGGGTGGCCAATCTGTGGTTCCGAAGCCACATGTGGCTCCTCAGTGGTTAATATGCGGCTCCTTGGATAGGCACCAGCTCCAGGGCTGGAACTACAGGCACCAACTTTCCAGGGTGCTCACTGCTCAACCCCTAGCTCTGCCCCAGGCCCAGCCCCATTCCACTCCTTCCCCCAAGACCCCCGCCCCTTCCCCTGAGTCTGCTGCGCCCTTGCTCCTCTTCCTATGCGCCCCCCCTCCCCCCTGCGAGCCTCCTCCACACCACAAAACAGCTGATCACAGTGGGAAGGAGGGTTAGGTGCCGATCAGCGGCACTGCTGGCAGGTGGGAGACACTGGGGGTGGGGATGGGGGTAGCTGCTGGGAGGCTGCTGATGTATTACTGTGGCTCTTTGGCAATGTACATTGGTAAATTCTGGCTCCTTCTCAGGCTCCAGTTGGCCACCCCTGATTTACAGGGTCTCACTCTACCACCTTTTACACACTAGTGCTGTCACAGTGTTATCTGGTTTTATTACTCCTTCTCCAAAAGGGGGGATGAAAAGGTGTCTCTTCCCAGAGAACTCCCCTTTTTCAGGCCCTCCTAGCCATTCCCTCTCTTGTGCTTCTCCCCACTTGCACTTTCTTCCTGTTCTCTTTTTATTCAGTCTCCTTGTTAAGGGACTAATTAGCTCACTAGCTACCTAGCCGCAATTTGATCTGCTAATCAGGAACTTCTCTTCTTAATCTTTCCCTCCTGAGGTCCTCATAGGTTAAATGGTGACCAGAGTGTTGGTTCAGTTGCTGATTCCCAGGACTTTGTCACAGGCAGCCACATCCCTTAGGCAGCTTTGATGGGTTTCCCCAGGGGTGCCACCTGAAACTGGGGTACCACTGAGCCCCCCGACCCACCAGCCTGGGCTCCCTATACACTGTACTGTGGTGGCAAACCTGCCAAGCCCTTTCCCAGGCTTCAGACTGCACTTTACCAGCACACATGCAGATAGGAACACACCAGTTGCAGCCACACACACAGATGCTGAGATCAGCTCTGTATGGGAAGGCTCAGCTAAAGAACTGCCCAGTTACTCAAGTGCACACCCCCCTTTGAAAGGTAAACCCAAAATTGTACTGTCTTGCGCTTCACAGAGAACTGGACAGCGCAAGCTCATGAAATTCACCCCCTCAGTGTGGGGAGCGGGATATACACAGCTTTCTGCCCCAAGTTATGATTTCCACACACTGGTTTTAGACAAAATAAAAACAAGTTTATTAATTATAGAAGACCAATGTTAAGTGATTATAAGGGATAGCAAACAGATCAAAGCAGATTACCTAGCAAATAAAACAAAAACACAATCTAAGCTTAACATACTCAAGAAATTGAATACGAGTAGCAAATGCTCACCCTAATTGTTCATTTATGCAGTTTGCAGAGATTCTTGAGGGCAAGCTTCACTTGCTTTCAGCTTAAAACCCCAGGTATTCCTTTCACAGGCTAGAATGCCCTCTAGCCTGGGTTCAGCACTTCTCCCCCAGTTCAGTCCTTGTTTCTCAGGTTTTTCCAGCAGTCATCTTGGACAGGGAGTCAATGAAGGAGAACCACAATGATGTCACTTTCCTGCCTAAAATAGTTTTTGCATATGGCAGGAATCCTTTGTCTCTACTTTAGTTCCCAT
Organism: Dermochelys coriacea; assembly: GCF_009764565.3. Taxonomy (NCBI): domain Eukaryota; kingdom Metazoa; phylum Chordata; order Testudines; family Dermochelyidae; genus Dermochelys; species Dermochelys coriacea. The sequence goes on along the minus strand of NC_050079.1, from coordinate 3,581,412 downwards.
GCCTTTCAGTGGAAATTCTGTGATGGAGTCCAATATTGGGTGACTTGGTCACATGGCTCTGAAGGGCCATAGCAGTCATGAGTCAGGCTGTTTGGAGCGTCCTCAGGAAGGCTCCCCAGGAAGGTTTCCTGGTGAGAGATTAGAATCTTCTAAGACCTATTGTTCTCCCTAATCATAGGTGCCAGCATAGGTGCTGGAGCACCCACAGGGAAATATAAGTGGGAGCTCTGCACCCACTGGCAGCCAAGCTCCTCGCCCCCCTCCGCCCCACCTCACATCACCTCCTCCTCCTCCGCCACCTCCCCTGAGCACGCTGCGTCCCCGCTCCCGCCAGCGCTTGCAGCTGCCCAACAGCTGTAGCAAGCTCTAGGAGGGAGCGGGGAGGAGCGGGAACATGGCGCGCTCAGGGAAGGAGGCGGGAAAGAGGCGGGGGCGGGGCGGGGATGTGGGGAAGGAGTCAGAATAGGGGCAGGGAGGGGGTGGAGTTGGGGCGGGGACTTTGAGGAAGGGGTTGGAATGGGGGCAGGGCAGGGGTGGAGTCAGGGCGGGGCAGGGGGCAAACGGGGGTCGAGCACCCACCGGCCCCAGTAGAAGTCGGCGCCTATGTCCCTAATGGCCCTTCTCAGCCAGCCATCTAGACTGATTGCATTCTGCCTAGTGGGTATTCCCCAGGTGTAAACACATTTGTAATAAATAGATGCAGAGACAATATTCCTAACTTCAGATACCAAAACAATACATGCATACAAACTGGATAACCGTATTCAGCAAATCATAACCTTTTCAATGACCTCTCACATGCCTTATCTCACATAAAATACATCACCGTTCTGCCATAACCATATCGTATAATAATATTACTTTGAAGAATATGAGGCATAATGCCACAGTGGCATCTCAGCCTGCATTTATGGGCAGGATTGACTGGTGCAATTGACTGAAGCGTGAGCTTCTGGGAAACACAGTACAAATCCTGACTTAGGGGGATGATTATCTGTGGTACATGGTAGGCTTGCCAAGCTGGTCAAGTGAGTGGTCAGCCGATTGCCTGTTGTTTGACCACAGTCAAATATTGTCAGGTACTGCAGCAAGAGTGCCCTGAAGGAAGTAGTTCCCCAGCCAGGTGGGGCTGTGCTTTCCTTCTTTAACACTTCGAATCGTTGTTTTGCATTTTTCCGAGTTAAAATAACTCGGTTCAGTCACTTATGTTTTGTAATTAGGCATCAGTATTCATCTAAGGTGAAGCCTGCTGGAGGCCATAAACCCTCACTCTTTTTTGTTACTGTTGTTTCTGTTCTAATAAATCGGTGCTCTAAAATGCTTGACCATTTTTTACCTTGTTTGGCTGCTCAATTGACCAATTATTTTGGGACCAGTCAAATGCCCAAATACTTATACAGCCCTCCATTGTCTGAGCACCCCAGGCATTTAATGTAGGGCAGGGCTGTTACTCCATTGTACAGACAGAATAAGAGACACAAGAAGTCTATGGCAGAGCAGGGTCTTGAATTCGGATCACCTGAGTGCCCGGTTGGTGCCCAGCCACTAGGACAGCCTTTCTTTCGGCTTTGGGTCTCTTTCTACCAATCATTTTTAGAGCCTCCTGTACGTGTCCAGCAGTAGCAGATCACTGCCAGTTCACCGAATCTCAGGGTTGGAAGGGACCTCAGGAGATCATCTAGTCCAACCCCCTGCTCAAAGCAGGACCAATCCCTGATTTTTGCCCCGGATCCCTAAATGGCCCCCTCAAGGATTGAACTCTCAACCCTGGGTTTAGCAGGCTAATGCTCAAACCACTGAGCTATCCCTCCCCCCTAGTCCCCGCCCCAACGGCTGCATGATGTAAAGGCACCAGTGAACACCAACAAGACGAGACAAGGGCAAGCTGCTCAGAGCAGGATCTCTCCAGTGGGATTTGAATGCTTTGATGGTTTCTTGGAAGAGACAGGGCGTGCTTGGCGTATGGCAGAAAGGATTCCAGGCATTTGAGGAGTGTGGAGAAAGGCACAGAGCTGAGGGAGGGAGACACATAGGGCAGTGAGGTGCGAAGCTTGGCTGAATTTAGGGAACAAAAGGGGCTGATCCCCACCCTAGTCTGCACATCACAAAGCCACCACTGAATAGATTAGTTGGCCGTATCTTCCTGAAAGAGGCAGAGCACTGGGCCAGCAGGGGCACTGCAGGTCAAGACTGAGATGCATTGGCAGCCCCATGAGGGTTGGTGTAGCCAGGACTCAGGCGCTGGCAGAGAAATGTGCGGGCCCAAGGCTGGAACAGCAGGGGGAGCTGCAGGTCAGGACTGGATCCATCAGCAGAGCTGCTAGCCGGGCTGGGCTAGCAGAGAGGGCTGTGGGTCAGCAAGGAGGGACTTTGGTAGAGCTGGGTGCAGAGGCTTAGACCCGCAGTGACTGAGTCAGGAGTGAGGACCCCTGGTGGAGCTGTATGGAGGGGCCCAGCACTGGGAGAAAGGGGGCTTTGCTTTGGTGTTGGTTCTGATTGGGACTGCCCTGTATGCTGCGGCGTAGCAGGGTGGAGACGAGGAGCTTCATCCCTGTCAGTGTCCAAACTGAGATGTCTTGAGTCCCATCCATCCTTTGGGTACTGACACCAGTACCCAATGGACCAGCAGCTGGCTGGGTCTACTCACTCTCGCCCATACACCCAGTTTAATGGAGAACCCCTGGTGAGCTTCCCCGAGGTCAGCTCTGGCTGGAGTTGCGCTACTGCGTGTAGGATGTTACCTTAACCACTGGCTAAGAGGTGTGGGCATATCTCCCTCTACTGGCTGGCTCACAGAGAAAAGAGTCTACTACTGCCACCAGCCAAAGGAGTCGGCCTCTTCCACTTCAACTAAGGTGTGCATTGCAGGCCTTGGATTCTAGCCTTGCTGATGAGCCGTGGTGGCGTGGGGGGCATCGCTCTCAGACAGGGGATAGCTGTGGGCTCCCCACGATGCCCTTTGGTACCTGACACACGATGACCGCCTGGTTTTATATGGTGTGTGTGTCCCCACCCCATCACCCAGATGGAGCGGCTGCAAGCGGAGAACGCGGCGGAATGGGGGAAGCGCGAGCGCCTGGAGACAGAGAAGCTGAACCTGGAGCGGGAGAACAAGAAGCTGCGGGCACAGATTGAGGACCTGGAGGAGGTGCTGGCCCGGAAGCGCCGGCAGACGGCCAGCGCGCTGGACACTGACCTCAAAACCATCCAGGCCGAGCTCTTTGAGAAGAACAAGGTGAGGCTGTTGGGCAGAGCGTCAGTAACAGTGGGGGCACAGCTAGCGACCATGGTGGGAAAGCCTTGGAGGGAAATTCCTGCCTCGGGAAACCCCATTGATCAGAGATGAATTGGGCCCTTTGATATTAGAGAGCATCTGGAGCCAGGAATGCTCCCAGTCACACCCCAGTTGGCTCTAGGATCCTGGCCATTAAACCCATCTCCATGCTCCATCCCAACCTCCGTGTCCTCCTTAGAGACCTCAGGGCAGGGTGCCCAGGTTCTAGCTCAAGCTCAGGAGTCCAAACGGTGTTTGTGGGCTTCTCCGCTTCTTTGGGATCTCACCAAGAGGACAATGGGGAGAGGTGGGAAGGGGATCAGAGGAACCTAGCCACCTGCATCCAGTGAGAGAAGCCGTGACACCTCCTGTCATTGCCCAGAGTCAGGCTAGGTGTAGACACAGTGATCATGGCGGGTTTCTGGGCGTTGCTTTACGTGCGTCTTGGGCTCGGGCACCCAGTGTCCTTGCTGGGGGAGGGAGGAAAGGAGGCTGCTACCCTGGACGTAAAACCCACATGGTTTTAGGGATGGAAGAACTAGATCCAAGTAAATAAAAACCCACCCTGGCATTTGCTGCTGTGAGGTGTGAGACAGCTCCATTAACCTTTCCCCCATTAGTGGTCAAGGTCCATGTGTTTCTGCATGACCTGGTCCTGGCTGCCTCTGGAGAGGAGCTGCTGAAATACAAGACGATCCAGTCCTGAGGTTTCCAGCCGGAGAGGTTTATAAGCAGCAACTCAGATAAGCTCTGGATGCACCTTTCGGGCTGCATGTCTGAAGCAAAATCCCCTGTTGTTTGAGGTTCACCCGTTATCGGGTGCCTCCTCACCTGGAGAGTCAGTCATATTTCCAGCCCTGTGGGTGGGCCGATGGGAAAGGAATGAAGGTGGCTTTGTCCAGGTGTAGCTGTGACCTCCACTAGCAATTCCCCTGGAACGGTCATTCTCCCAAACCTTTCTGGTGGAGATAAGGGACTGGACATCAGCATTTCCTGGCTTCAGCTGGGTGGAAATCCTGGAGTTTGTGCTACTTTGGTATTTGGAGAGCTTGTGGGAGGGGAAGTCTCCTGAATTTAGGAATCTCAAAAATCAATGTTTGAGTTCGCTTTGAGATGCGGGTGAAGGTTCAGTCTAACCCCTCAGTGACAACTCTGGCAGTGTAAAGCAGTAGTAGGTCGATCACCCCAGTAGCACCGGTGGGAGCTCTGCTCACTCCTATCTATCTATCATTACTAGAGACCATTGGGCTTGGACCTCTTCCAGACAGAGTTTTGGGGTGCCCCTCTCCTCTAGCCATAAAGAAAGCCCTTATATTAATGATTCTCTGCCCTTCTCTAATAACCTCTCTCCCTAGTGCTTGCAACCTGCTGAAACCTGTTCACGCCCCCCCCCCCCCAACCTGGAGAGCCCTGGGGTAATACGGTTTTCAGATGAAGTAAGAAGGAGGGGCAGTGGTTCAGGTAGACTCAGGACTCCTGGGTTCTATTCCCTGCTGTTTGACCCTGAGTAAGTCACTTCCCCTTTCTCTGCCTCACTTCCCCCATCTGTAAAAGGGGGGAGACGATACTTAGCCCTCTAGCAGGGCTGATAGGAGCCTTAATGCACTAGTGTTTGTTCAGTGCTTTCAGCTCCTTGGATAAAGAGGCCAGAGCAGGGCAGATTACTAATTCAATGGCTGGCTAGCCCATCCTGAATGACCTATGCCCCAGCCTGCAGACCCTGGCACTGCCTGTACCCTAACCCCTCCCACGGCCCTTCTAGGAGCTGGCCGACCTGAAGCACATCCACAGCAAGCTGAAGAAGCAGTACCAGGAGAAGACGGCCGAGCTGGCGCACGCCAACCGCCGGGTGGAGCAGCACGAGGGGGAGGTGAAGAAGCTGCGTCTGCGGGTGGAGGAGCTGAAGAAGGAGCTGGCCCAGGCTGAGGATGAGGCAAGTCTGGGGCACACACCCTGGCCCGTCACTCCCTGGCCTCGGGGACAAGGGGAGGGTTTTTAGCACCCAGCCCAAAATTGGAGCAGCCGTTGAAATGTCACCATTGACCAGCAGATGCTGCAGATCGCTCCTTGCTCTGAGCAGAGGGAAATGGAGTGGTAGCCCAGGTAATATGGTGAGGCCATTGCTGGCACATGGCGACTCAGTCGTGGCAACAACTGCAGTTAAACGTCCTCTCACGGCACAAAGGCACTGAGCTGGGACTCAGGGGAGACATCGTTTCAGAGAGGTTAAGAAAGGACTATAAGACCATCTAGTCAGACCTGTGTATCACAGGCCATTCAGTTTCACTTAGCTTACCCCTGTGTGGAGCCCAGCAACTTGCGCATGGCTAAAGCGTCTCTTCCAGAAAGGCAGCCAGTCTGGAGATGCAGGATCACCGCTTCCCTGGGGGAGAGCTGGGTTCCTGGGTCACCTTGAGCACGGCACTTAATTTCTTGCATCCCCCGACCTGTGATGGGGATATTGATAGTTGGTCACAGCCCAGAGGGGCTGGGAGGATAAAATTCATAATGTCTGGGATGCCGCAGTGAGAGGGTTTTATGAAACCACAGGTAGGCAGCCTAACACCTAGCTGTTATCGAGCGCTTTTCACGAGTCGTGCTCAAAGCACTTTACAAGGGAGGTCAGGATCATTATCCCCATTTTACAGATGGGGAAACTGAGGCACGGAGACTTGCCCAACATCACCCAGCAGGCCCGGGGCAGACCTGTGGATAGAATCACAGGTCTCCTGAATCCCAGTCCAGTGCTGTATCCACTAGGCCACACTGCCTCCCACACAGAGACATATAGATGTCCAATGATCAGAACCTCTCAAACTATCAACATTTCCTTTTCCCAGTGAGAGGAACCTATTCCCATAGCACTGTCACAGCAGCTCCCCTGCAAGTAAGATCAGGGGCATCTAAGCACACCGCTGGGAAGTCCTGGCCTACTGAAAGGGCAGGCCAAGCACTTAGTCATAGTCCCTGGCAACATTTCAAAGGTGCTAAGATGGAACCAGAAAAGGCGATTAAGTATTAATGTGATGGACTGAGTGGCTCAGGAGCTAGGCTAATGAGGTAAAGAGCCTTTCCCACCTCATCTCCTGCCTAGGTTGGAAGTGACTGCAAGTTACTATCTGATAGATGACGGCCTTGTGTGAAACGAGTTTGATGGAACTCAGCCCAGTTCCTAGTGAGTAACTCAGTGTCCATGTCGCTACCTGCCTTTCTTGCTAGCAAGGGTTGGATAGGTATAAAGAATGAATTCCCTGCTCACCCCCAGAGCAATCCCCACCAGGCCAGGCGTGGTACATTGTGGGGAAAGTATCTAGTGCCACTGGCCATACTGCACCTGTTCTGTGGATGAACAGCCAGCGCACCGCAGTGCTGGCCTGGTGCGGCCACTTCTAGGGGTGAGAGGGTAGCTTGGTTTTGCTGCTGACGTGGTATAGGCAATGTTTGTCACATGGGCCTGTCACCGGCCGCCATCAAAGAGTAATGGCTTTGAGTCTGGGTCAGATTTGAACCAATGACCTAGAGATGGTCAGTGCTCACGGCCAGTCTCGTGTCAGCACTGCCATAACAGTAACGAGAGAATGGCAGAAAAGAAATATACCAGATGCCAACCCACAGAATCCAGGAAATTCAGAGCTGCCTCCATCCTGTTCAATTATGCCCTACATCTGATCCTCTCGTCTCAGATCACTGGGCTGTCCTACAAACCCTGTGGGTGGCAGTGACTGGGGACGATGGGTACTGCACACAGCGAAGACAGCTGTGTTTCTGTTCATCTTGCAGCTTGATGAAGCCCATAACCAGGCACGGAAACTGCAGAGGTCCCTGGATGAGCAGACAGAACAAAGCGAGAACCTCCAAGTGCAACTGGAGCACCTGCAGTCCAGGTGAGGAGAAGCAGGGCTGGGGAGGACGGAGTCCCTGTTGACAAGACCTGAGGAGGGACAGAGATTGGAACGTGGGAGGACAGGAAGGACAGAAATAAAGATGGGCAAGATGAAGTTGGAAGTTGGGGCGGAAAGACTGAAAGGTGAAGCTGTCAAGTGTGGCTCAAGAGCGCGGTTATTAACCTCAGGGGAGACTGTTAGGAAGCAGGGCACAAATCCCAAATTGGCTGAGTTTTATACTTAGAGTTCACCAACTAATTCTCAAGTATTAACTCCTCAAGCACTGTAACAGCCGTAACATGGAGTCCAACAGTCCCCGTGGGCACTCCGATCTGTCTGGCTGCCCAGCTAAGCTTGTCTTTGTGATAGGTGGTCCCTTGCACCAAAAATCACAGTAATATTCAGGTTGATCGCTGTCCCAAAGGGCCAGTCACTTACCCCAAGTTGACTGCACCCTAGATCTCACACAAAAGACAACACTTGTAGCCAATCCTATAATAAACCATCTAAAGATTTATTAACTAGGAGAAGGAAATAAGAGAGTTATTTCCAAGGTTGATGCAAGTAAACATACACACACACAAGTTCCAATTTTAAGTTTCCAAAAGGACTAGAAGCTTCTATAATAAGCAAGCTCTATATGTCCTTTAGGGCTAACCCAGGCCAAGCACAGGGAATCTTTTGCTTATTCTTAGTAATCCCTGCCCTCAGAGTCCAAGAAGCATGAAAGATACAGTTCCTCCTTGTTAGGGCTTTTTGTTCCTTCCCCGGCTTCTGCTTCAAGTTGCAAATTCAGCTGTGGGGAGCAATTCACTTGCTCATCTCCTCTCCATGGGGTGGGCATGGGGGGAATCAACAAAGTCTTTTGTCCTCTGATGTTCCACAAGAGTTGGTCTGATGTTCATGGGGCCTCCTTTGTTGGGCAGAAGACATCTCCTGTTGGAAGCTAGTGTTTCACACCTGGTAAAGCTTCTCTCCTCTGGTGATTTACAGTTACAGAGCGAACACTTAAAAATTTTATTAAGATAATGAAGTAAAAAGAAAACGGTACAGAGTTTAGGCATAGAAGTTTCTGGTTATCAGGGAATAAGGTACAGATTATCAAGGGGTGTGAAATTCAGTTTAGGAGAGGGTGGCGTAAGGAATACATAATCTGCAATCTCCCCAACTGGGGGTAAAACTTTAACGGATCAAAGTGCAGACATTCAGCTATGGGGGAATGTTGTCCATATAATGGCTATGTTCATTGTGGAGTATAATGAGTGGATACGATGATGAGGATGGATCTCCCTCATTTGGTGGGATTTAATGTTTAGTGAGTTTATGGTTCCAGTTCATATGGTCCAATGGAAAAAGTCTCTCAGTCCCTTTCCCATAGTTGATGCACGATGTCGTACTGGCTCATACCTCCTGGTACTGTTGGTGGCCAGTGATGCGTTCGATGTAGATGTCCCTGGACCATCGGATGGTGTCTGAGACCATGAGGCACCGCATGAGCCGTGCGTAGCGTCGACCAATCCCGCAGGTCCGCAGCACACGCTCGTTGCAGGGGTCCCAAGCGCCCAGGGCTCTGACAATCAGGGCATCCATCTGCACCTCATAGCCCTTCACTCTCAGGGTGTCAGCTAGGGGGGCGTATTTTTACTTTCTCACGTGGACTACAGATGTTATAAGAGAGATAGATACATGTGGCAGTTTACAAGCATTTCATAAAGTCTAATCACTAAACACATTTTTATAATTCTAATACCTATTTTAACTATACTGATCCACGGGCCGGACTGGTTCCCGCTGTGTATTTTTCAGTGCTCAGTTGAGACCTAGTGGTCTTGGCATGAGCTGGCACCTGGTTTGCCAGCATCACAAAGGTATGAAGTGGGTGAACGAATGGAAGTAGCAGAAAGGAGGGAAGGAGAAGAGAGGATGAGCGGGAAGGGAGGATAGGCCAGAGTACCGGCCTATGGTGAGGGAGCAGGAGCTGGGATTCCCAGTGATTAGTCTAAATGGCAGATTCAGGGGTGGTCTATTCACAGACTTGCACCGGTTTAGTTAGGGCTCTGTTTACATACAAATATGCCCCAGGTTAGTTAAACCTCTCTGTGGACACTCTTATTTCAGTTTAAGAGGGGCTTATTTCGGTTCAGCATAACTCTGTTCCTAATCGATTTAAACCAAACTGAAATAAGAGCATCCACACTGCCTTTTGCACCAGTTTAACTAAACTGGAATAAAATCACCCCTCCCATTGAATCAGTGCCATGCTGCAGCTAAACAGTAGTAGAACTGAAGCTACCCTTTCGTAAGGGATGCCGCTGAGAAACAGGTTTGGTTTGGGTTTCCTTTCACCCCACAGTCGCTGGCTGTGATCCTGCACCTAGGATAGCAAGTGTGAAAAATCAGGACACACTTTTTTCAGGGTGGGGTGGGGGGGAAGGTTATATTTGCGTATATAAGAAAACCCCCTAATAGCAGGACGACTGGTCACTGTACTTGCATTGTCAGAAATCCCAAACTGGGAGGCACTCAGGTTCGCCCAGCTAAACTGTGTTATGCAGGAGGGGTGGAAGCTCAGGAGAACAGCTGCCAAGCCAGGGCTTCTGCCTCTTTGTTTTCCATGGTGCTTGGCCGGTCATCCCACCTACCTCACAGTCCCCATAGTCACTTAGGGTGGCGTCTAGACCACAGATGGGCACAGACGCTATAACTAAGTGCTACTAAGGGAGGGTTAATAGGGACTCTGGACAAATCTCCCTAGACTAATGCTGGTCTGATCCTGTTTGCTGGAAATGGTCGGGGGACAAGGAGGAGGATTGTACTGAAGAAGGGCAGGGTGCTTAGGTGGGGGCGGAATCTGCCCTGAATTATTTATCAAGTGGAGTAGGAGAGAATTCTCCTGCCAGTGATAAATTGCTTTCCAAAGTGGGCTAATCCATTTAGTGTCCCCCCAGGGGATGCCTGTCAGCTCCTGATGGGAGGAGAGGGGAGGGTCATGATGGGAATGCAGGGCCAGTGCCCGTGTGTAGTGACGGATCTGCAAGGGCAGTGCTCTCTCCCTCTCTCTGTCACGTTCATTCAAGAAAGGCCTGGAAGCTAAAACCAGGGGAAGCCTCCCTCAATCCTGGCAGCTTGGAAAGACAAGGGCAGCAACACCCACACCTTCCGGCTTCTTCCTGCTGCCCTGGCAGCATCAGACCACGCGGCTGGGTCTGCAGCTACACTGTCCTCTGCATAGACTGTCCCAGGGTTTTACAAATCATTTGACTTCCTATTTTTATACTAGGAACAGGACCCTCCCCGCTCTCCCTCTGCTGGGGGACCTTGGCCTGAATCTCTGGAGGACCCCAATAATGATGTCACATGTGGCTGAGCTTCACCTCTACCTACCCACATCTGAGTGTCCAAGGAACTCAGGGGCCAGGCAGGAGGGTCCCGCGGGCCGCATGTGGCCTGCAGGCCACAGTTTGCCCACCTCTGCATTAGATGGTTCTGGCACAGTTCACACAGGCCAGATGACACCTGGTCAAAATGTGGATGGGTCTGCACTGTACGTAAACCTGGTAGATGCTAGGTTATAGCTGTGAGCTGGGGAGGGGGAGAAGCATATGCAGGGGAGGGTCCTTGCTCACTTTCTTCAGGATTCCTGTAGCTGCAGAGGTGAAGACACATGAGACAAGTTGGCGAGGTGAAAAGGCATGAACCCTGCAGCTGTACTGAGTAGGGCCAGGCCAGTGAAAGGTTGGGGGGAGGCACATCCCTCTGTGGCTCCCCACTGCCCCCGTGGCTGCATGTGTCCGGCACCATCAGGAGCAGCATTTGACCTGTAGTTGGGGCCAGCAAGATGGGTGTGACACTTCCACTAGTCTCTGGCTGCTGTTCCTCTGCCAGGCCTCTCAGGATGCTATAGCAGGTTGAGTCTAACCCCACAGGCTGGGTCATGGAATCCAGACACCGGCACGCTCTCTCTGCTGCCATCACCAATGGGCTGAATGCAGGTAGCAGCCCAGGGAAGTGTTAGCCAACACCACCTAGCCTGGGACCAAGCCTTGTATGCATAGCCTTGATTCAGCTGCCCCAGGCCTGACCCCTGAGTGTAGGTGAGGCTCCAGTTGTATTCAGTCTGGCTTTGGTTCCCAGCCCCCAGATTCCCTTCTCTCTGAAAGGCACTAATAACTCCTCAGCTGCTAGTGCCTGGAGTTTGGTACCAGCTTCCCAAAGGGAAAGGGTGTTTCTGTTCGTGGCTGGAGGAGGTGCTGGGGATGGCCATCCTGTCACAAGGCTTTTCTGAAGCAGGAGCCAATTCTTCCCTCCACCAGGCAGGTTTTCTAGGCAAGATCCAGCTCTCCTCTTGGCTTCACAAGAGCCGCCACCTGGGACACCCTGAGCAGACTATCCATTGGGCTCTTGGGAGCAAGCTCCGTTGAATAGCACAAGCCAAGGAGAGAAAAGAGTCTCTTGCATAAACCCCTAGAACTACTCAGGTGGTCTACAACTGTATCCACCTGGGTTGTGATCCCATCAGCGCCCGCAAGTTCAGCAGGGTCAGAATGAGCTGGGAGACTTCCAAGGAACACCCTGGTGTGGCAGGAAGTAACACGGGGGCTTCAGTAGGGGGATGCTCTTCCCTCTGAACCCGGCTGCACCCCAGCATGGGGTTACTCTGCTGCTGGAGATTCTGTCTTATGGACAACATGTCAAAATGAGGCCTTGCTAATGAGTAGTCGAGAGAGATTCCCGAGCTGCTAGCCCCAGTGTCCTGGCCAAAGTCACTTGGGGGAGTTAGATTTAGCCTAAATTTCCCCTACCGCTTCCATGGGTCTGTTTGCTCCTCGTTTCCTGCCCTGAGCCATGGGGTAGGGTGCTGTGCACTTCTCAGCAGCTGCACCTTTGCGCCCAGAAGAGGCAGCGTTGCAGTGGCAGGTCTTGGATTTTAGGCCGCAAAGTGTTTTTGGAGGATGTTGTCTCTAACCCATCACTGGCATTTGGAAGGCACCAGTCAACAGAGGGTTTGGCCTGACAGAAATGCAAGTGATCATGATATAAAGCACATGGGTTACTTCCTCCATTGATCCGGCATTCCTGGGATAGACTTGCAGTGCCCGAGGAGGAAGTGTAATGAGCGAGGCTGATCCATGTTCCCTGAGAAGCAATCTTCCCCATTGCCATAACCGGCATGAGGTCACTTCCAGGGGTCGAGCGAGTCATTCATTATTTTCTTGGTTGTCTCTGTTTTCCTGGAGTACTTCCTCAGTTTGACGCCTGGATGGAACATGGCAGGGACGAGCACCGATACTCATATACGCCTGTCTCTTGGCTCAGGCTTAGGGCCGAGGGCAGGCCATGCTGAGGTCAGGTTAGCTCTTATGGGGAGCAGGGGAATGAGAGACCACAGCAGGTGTGTTAACCAGCCTGTAGTATGAGCTCCACCAGGTGAGCGATCCATGAAACTGCACTAATTTTCTGCATGGAAAAGCCTATGATTTGTAACAGGAGTGAGACACAGGACGATGGGGATTGCTCAGGAGGGTGATAATTCAGTGGAAGTGATGGGCCTGATTCTCACCCATTCTTGCACCATAAAGGGGCCTTCAAAGGGGAATAAACTATTATTTGCACCCACCCTAAGGCCCCTTTACGCAACTCGAGCCATGTAAATGAGGATTGGGCCCAGAGGAGTGTTTCACAAATGGCTCCTGTCCTTACACTGGCCCAAATCAGAACCATGGATCCAACGTGTCCCCAGCTTTGGGTTGTTCAGCTCCAGGGTTCGGGCTTGGCCCACGGGGAAGATTGTGCGTTGTTCAGAGCTGGGTTCAGATTTCAAACCCCTCCGAGGCCAGAGGGCTGTGGGGCTCCTAGAAAGTCCCTGCTTAGTGCCTGTGAGGAGTGAGGCTTTCAAGCTCTGGAGCCATGTTCAGCCAGCAGAGGCAGACCTGGGGAGAGGGCATGTGTGATGTGAGGGCCTGGGCACGAAGCCGGGAGTCAAGGCGTTTAGCCAACATCAATAGAAGTGGCTAGTGCTTTTGGGTGCCTCAGCTATTGGTGCCCAACGTGAGACACGTTAAAGGAGCCTGATTTTCAGAAAGCGCCGAGCCCCTGCCCTCTGGAAACCAGGCTCCTTTATAGCGGGTCAGGCCCCCAAAATCGCTAGTCCTGGTGGAAAATCGTGGCATTGGCTCCGTTCTGCTCTTTGAGGCATGAATCTCTGTTCATCTTTCCCCATCTGAAGAATGAGGATAATTATACTGACCCTGCTGTGCAAATCAGGGTGAGATCTATGGCTGCACTATGCAATGGAAGTGCTCAGAATTATTATTGTGACCTGATTATAACCTGCCAAACCTGGGACAGCTGGAAGAACCGTCACTAGTCCATAACTTTAGCTCTCAGCACGGTAGGATGTTCCAATCTAGAGAGCAACTCTTACTAGGCTGGTTTAAAAGGTCCATCTAGCTGTACCCATCCCTTCCTGTGCCCAGCCAGGCAACCAGCTCCCAGGTTCTTGGACCCTTCACCCTCCCTCCATGCAAAGACCCTTGGAATCGCCCCAGACTGTGCTGCGGGGAGAGGATTCCACACTAAGGCACAGGAGCACGCAGCAGAAAACAAACCAAGCTCTGTATGAGCAGGGGATCGAGAGAGAGAGAGCGCTGTGTGTGATATGGCACGGGGAGGCGGGCTGAAGGGAGTGGGGGGGACACAGGGCCAGAGAAATGCATTGTCCTCTTAAAGATGCTCTGGTTTTATTGCTCTTAAAAAGTTTTTTTTTGGGGGGGGAGGAGGAGGGACGTTCCTCCAGCAATAAAACATTGAAATGGACACATGACAAATCGATTCTGCGCCATCCAAAGTGCCTCTGAGAGGCAGCTTGGCCTTTTTTTAATCTGATTTTATTTTACTTGGACATCTCCATTAAATCATACAGGAATAATGGAGGCTTCAGCTCCTCCCGCCTCCCCAGCCCCCTCTTTAAATAATTCATGCTTTCCAGTAAAAGGCAGCAAAGTCGTGCTTTTCGCCCAGAGGATGATGGGAGAGCCGCTTCCATCACGTTCTAGGGGCTTGGGTTTGGAATTTGACTCATAAATTTAGCTGATGAAGTAGAATGCTCCGGAGAGTGAGTTGATACGAATACAAAGAGCTTCCCATTGACAAGGAGAACACGGGCCCAATCCAAAGCCCCCTGATGCCAATGGGCAGCCTCCCTTTGACCTCAAAGGGCATTGAAACCATCTCTGAGGAGCAGTGCTGGGAACAGGCCCCCTTGCTCCTGTCTCCTGGAGAGAGTTACGAGTGAGAGCAGTCATGGGCTTCCCACTCACCGTTCTATCAGACCATGATCTAGGGAGCCCACCCTGGGCTGTGATGCTGGTCCCTTGCTCTTACCCAGGGCTTTTCATCAGTAGATCTCAAGGCACTTTACAAAGGAGGTCAGGACCATTATCCCCATTTTACAGATGGGTAAACTGAGGCACGGAGCAGTAATATAAGCCTGCTGGCAGAACTGGGATATCATGCAGACCTCCAGCGTCCCAGTCCAGTGTTCTGTCTACTAGCCCATACTGTGGGAGGCCACACAATGAGACTGTGTTCTCCATGTCCAGTCAGTTCTGGGCCTCCCTCCTATTGCTCCAATAACAGATCTCAGCCCTTACCCTCCTCCCTGCTCCAGCTGCCGCACTCCCTCAGTCAAGGGTGTGCTCCACTCTCCCCTGTGGATGCATTGAGGTGGTTCAGAAGGCACCATCGCCCTCCACACGCTTCTCTGAAGCCTGATTTATTTCCCTGCCAAAAAATAGCCAGTTTTGGATAAAACCTATTTTTGTCAGGGGAAAACCGGTTCTTGTCGAAATAGTTCCAGCACTTTGAACCTCTAGCTTCCTTGGGCCGCCTTGTGGGGAACATTCGACCCCTCCCTTCCCAGCCTTCGATCCCCTGTGCCATCACAGCGGTGACGAGGGGTTGTCTTCACTGCAGAGTTAACCCAGACTCTTACCCAGTGTTGCCCCTAGCCCCTCTCCCATCCTCACACAAAACCCTCTCACCCGAGTTTGATGGTGCTTTCAACCCAGACTCACTGGACTAGCTGGGGATAGAGGCTGGAGCCCGGGTTCAACTGTCCCTTGGGCTGCTAACCCACTTGCTTTGCAGTGAGGACACAAGGTAAAGCTCTCGAGCGCAGATAGTCCTCTAGTGCCCTCCTAGATTCCCCGCATGTGTCCTGAAAGGGAGAGAAGTTCTCCCACAGTTCACTGGGAAAGACTCACAGGGTGGCTCAGTGCATTGCAGCATAAAGATTCATGGGATGTGCCTCCAGAAATCCCAGCGCCACACACGGGTGGGTTCAGCACCTGTGAGGATCCAGTAACTCAGGCAAGGTTCTGCAGTGTGGCTGCTGACACTTGGGCTAGCCGAACCCAGGCACCGATCCCCTGGGCTAACTCAGCAGGAAGACGCACCCTAAGTGGCACTGCCCACTCAGGGATATTTTCTTGCCACCCAGGAAGGGATTAGAAACCTCTTGGGGGACCATGTACTGCTGCCCGGGGCACATTGGAAACTTCTAGGGGGCAGTCCTGGGAGATCCAGTTTGGGATGGGGCTGAGTCGCTGGCTCTCGGGGCTGAGAGGGCATCTGTGGAGGAACAGCAGGGACCACCTGGCCTCACTGCGTGGTTTGGAGCAGCATTCCAGGGCTCGCCCTGATGCCTGGCCTGGGGGGGAAATCCAATGGATTCCCCTCCTCCAAAAAGTCTCTGTTTTTAATATTAATAGGCCATGTGATGCTGCTGTTATCAGCTCTGCTCAGGCAGCTCAAAGGGGTGTAAAGCACCCAGATCTCCCCAGCCAGGGATTCCCCAGGCCTAAGAGAGCACAGGGGGTGGAGAGTCAATGTATATCACTTCCCCGTCTAGCATAGGACTAGGGAGAGGAGAAGGCTGCAATTCCCAGCCAGTTGGGGGGGCGATATGAGTTGCTCTCTATGCTGGGGCTGGAGCCTGCAGAGAACTGGCCCTAGAATCAGCCAAAGCTGGAGGCTGCTGAGACGTTGACGCACTGTGATTGCGGGGGTTGGTTTTGTTTGTTATAAAGAGAAACAAACATCTCAGAAAATAGCCAAACTCTGACTGCTCTGGGTGCAACTTTAACTAACCCGCAGCGCTGCCGAACCAATGTCAGAACCAAATGCAAACGCAACCGCAAGGAGCCGAAATCGTGCCCTAGAGATGGGCCCTGGGCTTGTGGAATTGGGAGCTGGAGCTGAGCTTCCCCTGGGACTGGCAGGGGCAGGGATCCAAGGATCCAACTCGGGAGCCGTAACGAGACATCCCAGTTGATCAGGGAAGTGCTGGGAGACCCCTCTTCCCGGCAGTGTCAATGCAGCCTCCATTTCGGTCTTAGTGACACCCAGACTGCTGTGCTGGAGGTCATGACAGCTTTGAGCCGAGTTTGCTGCTCACTCCCCTCCCTGCCCCGCCGCGCTCTGATAAATGGCTCCAGACAATAAAGTGTTGCAGTTAAGTACCCGGGATCTGAAAAAGGCTTTAAGTGAACTTGGTTGCTTTAATCAGAAGTCCATTAAGTGTTGCTTGGAGCCATTGTGGGAAAGGCTGTTCAGATTTGGCTTTATCAGCAGGTAACACCCACTTAGCGGAGAGAGAAGACAGCTCTGTGTTCTTCTCCCAGGCCCATCCCTCCCTGGGAATGGCCAAGTTCCAGCCGTGTGTAACATAGCTATCTGCAGGCCCTGGACCCCAGGGCTGGATCGCAGGATCAAACTGCCAGCACTGAAATCCAGTGCCAGGTCTTCCCCCAGGGGCTGTGCCTTGGCATCCATTCTGGATGGGCACTGATCTGCAGTGCCAGTGATTCTTCCCAGGTTTCACTCAGTTGCCAGATTCCGGGGCTGCCTGGGGAATCTGGCCAGGAAAGGTAGGGCCGAGAGTGGGTTTGTAGAAGGGTGGCTCTGGCAGGTCTTTGTGGGACTGGGGGAGGTTGGGTCTATAATGAGGGCGAGGCCAAAGGGACCTGCCTGTCCAGTGCCTCTCCCGTCAGCCCCATGTCTGCCCTGCTCTGCCCCACACCAACCGCGTGGTGCCTGGCTTTCACCCCGGCATGGGAGAAACAGCAAAGTGCAGACGAGGTTGCACACAGCAGCATCCACCCTAGAACGGCAGGGCAGAGCCTGCAGCGTTTAGATCGCCACATGCTGCTGGTTCTGTACACGGCCCTGGGGCCCTGCCTTGCACTGGGGCCCCGGCAGGCGTGAGGGGTATGGAGAGGGGAAGATAGAAAGGTCGGGGGGGGGGAGGACCCCAATGCCATGTTGATGGATGTCGTACGAGAGCCTAACCAAACAGAGAGGGAAAGGGGAACATGTGGCGATAGATGTATAGAGAGGTCTGTACATCTGGGGCTAGATAGACACAGCGCGGCAGGGAGCTCGCGGGTGTCTCTGTGTCCCCCTCTCCACTATGTTTGCCTTTGCTCTGGTTTTTCTCGGCCCAGACTGCGCAGACAGCAGAACGCGCCGCTCTTTGGGAAGATCCGGAGCTCTCGGTTTGGCCCCGACGACCCTGACGACGGGACCAGTGACCTGGATGAAGACGAAGAGCTACAGATCCAGGTTCCTTAGTGCCTGGTGCGCAGGGCCAATGAGACTGTGGCTGGAGGAGAAGGAAGTGGCAGGCTGGACGCTTGGGGAGGATAATACTGGCAGGAGCCTGCTCCATGGGCAGCACACGCTCCAGTCAGACAAGCCAAGAGCCGGCAGAGGACGCGTGCGGATATAGCCTCTGGCCCTGCTGGCCTGTGTCACCACCAGTCATGGGGGGGTCCTAGAGAGAAACCCTGTGGCCAAGGGCCCATCCCAGGGGGCAGGATTGGTTCTACCCCAGTGGGTTTCGTATACACAGGAAGCTAAAGCGCCAAAGAGTGGGATGAAGAGAAATCCCCAGGTGGCTGTTACCAGACGATAACGAGAGGAGGGGCCAGGCTGCAGAGCCTGAATTAGCCACCTTGGCAGAACAATGGCATTGGTGCCAATTCTGTATAAATGATGCCAACAGCTGAGGGGCTGTGAAGGCCAGTGCACTGGATGGTACACAGTGCAGTCTCTACCCCTTCTGCCCCGCCTCGTCATCCCTGCCCAGAATGCCCTCTGCAATTCCAGCCTCCTGCACATGCCCTGCAGTTGGCCTGCCCCGTCCCTCCCTCCCCAGCTCTTTCCTGGCACATGGCTTTCGCCTGACAGGCCCCATCTCTGACACTTTCCTTGGTTCCAGCCTAACCTGAGAACAGTTTGCATCTCAGCATCACACGTGAATGAACTGAGCCTCTCAACCGATGACCTCCCTTTTACTGATGGGGAAACTGAGGCACAGAGCAGGGCAGTGACTTGCCCAGGATCATGGACTCCAAGGCCTGCACCTCGGGCACTAGGCCCTGCCTCCTCCCCACGTGCCCTGTCCAACAACAGCCCCTCTCCCTCACTCCTGTTTGAACACATGCACCTCAAAGCATAAAGAGACATTGCAACAATACATCGGAGAGCATCCAAGGCAGAAAGCAGGCTGAGCTAACCCGGATGAGCCTGGCCCCTGGAGCACTGACAGCAGGAGCCAAGTACACAGGAGCAAACCCTTCTATTTTATATACGGATTTTATATATATGTATGTATTTGTATATGTTTTATATTATAAATATAGAGCTATGGGCCCAGGCGATCCCAGTGGTTGGTATGGTGCAGTCCTTCCCCCCACACCTAACCCCTTTGGTGTTAATGCTCTGCTCTATTCTGTACTGCGCCCCGTCTGCTGCGGGTGGGCTGGCCAGTCAATCTGTTGCTGTGCCGGCCGGTGGTGTGGAAACGGAGACTGGTGGAGACAGGAGATCAGGAAGCAGGTGGCTTCTTGGGCAGGGAACATTTACAGACAATCTGACCGCTGGCAAGGGGAGGGTTGTAATAACCTGAATTTATGATAAACCCAAATGTGTGACTAGAGGTGTTATATGTTAGGATGCTCAGTGGCGGGGCTTGCCTAGATGGGAAGTATAAACCCCACACTGGGGTTAATGGGTGCCTGAGAGCCTATGGGTATGTCAGGCTCAATTGAGGAGCAGGCCCAGCTGGGGTAGTTTCCATAAGTCGGGGTGGGGGAGTAGGGTGGTAAGGCAGAAGACCAACCCAGCCATAAGCAGAAAAGAGATGAAGCTGCAGGAGCTAGGTTTCACTCCTCTGGTGGCTCCCAGGGAGGGGTGAGGAATTGAGGGACGTGGCCCTGTGGGTCGGTGTCCTGACGGGAGGACAGAGGGGAATAGGAAGAGAGAAGGGGAATGAGAGGAGAGACTGGTATCTCAGAGTCATAGGAGGGGGAGCAAGGTAGTGGCTTTGTTTGATGCTACTCGCTGAAGAGCCTGGCCCTGAAGTGAGAGGCTGGGTGGGGCAGAAGACTTCTTGGCTTGCTACCTCTGTCTCTTAGTACGGGTGGGATGCTAGAGGGATATGACTGGAGGGCTGAGGGCCCCCACCCCGTGTCTTGTGGTGGGTGACATCGCTGTTAACAGGCCCTGGCAGAACCATGTTGTTTTCCCTTTGGATCAGCCCATGAATAAACCACTGCTCTCACCATTCCCATGACACCCGGAGCCTGCAGGGCAGCTGAAAAGGGCCTTGGCTTGGGGCCTAAAACGCTAGTAAAAAAAACCCCTAAACAGTAATGGCCTGTGATAACAATTTTATAGGGAGCCTGCGGTTTATTTCCTGCATAACAGAGTGTAATGTAATGGCAAGGAGCTCACTTCCTCCAGAGTCGGCTGTTTCCAGGAATCCCGGGAGGGAATGTTGCAGGAGCACCCAGAGCGGGGCAACTCCCAGCTTCTCCCAGCAGGGGGTGCTCTGGGAGTGGGGCGGCAGCTCTGGTTTGGGGGTGCTCCTTGAAACTCTACCCCCGATTGTTTTCAAAGGGGAAGTTGAAACTGGAGAAAAGACAACTCTAGATGCCTTTTGCGGGTTGCCCAAGGTTTTCTCCCTCCCCTCCAGGACATGCTAAGCCCACTGGATCTGATCCCAGTCCCTCCAGGATTAATCTAGCCCATAATCTTCAAAGCCCCTGCACCACCATCCTGCATTCAGGCAACTCCACTCCCCAGCCGGGCCCTTCTCAGACACA
Organism: Dermochelys coriacea; assembly: GCF_009764565.3. Lineage (NCBI taxonomy): Eukaryota > Metazoa > Chordata > Testudines > Dermochelyidae > Dermochelys > Dermochelys coriacea. The sequence continues at coordinate 3,561,085 of NC_050079.1, read as the reverse complement.
CAGCAGACACAGTCAGAATGCAAGGGTATTTCGCTCCAGACTCATTGGCACCTAAAACAAGATAGCGTCTGTGCAAGCAGGGTAATTACAGCGCCTGGGTCTTCCTGCGGCCCCTGTTTGCAGAGGGCCAGCTCAGCGCTCAGGAATCCCGCTTGTCACCTGGAGATGGGAGAGCAGAGGAAGGGAGGAGAGAGACGCTGTTTAGGGAGAAGGGTGTGAGTGGGTCTGAGGAAGCCAAATTACTCCTAAGTGAAGGGGTGGCAGAGTTCAGGCTGAGACTCCATCGCCCTTTGAAACAATAGGGGAAATCCCTACGTGTCACGATCTCAGAAAATCATAGAAGGCGAAGGCTGGAAGGGACTGGGGAGGTCAGCAAGTCCAGCCCCCTGTAACCAGGCAAAACCAGCGACGCACCCTTAGGCCATCCCTGACAGGGGTTTTTCCAACGTGTTCTTAGAAACCTCCAGGGATGGGCATTCCTTCCACACGCTCTGGGAATCCTATGAACTATCCGATAGTTAGAAAGCTTTGTCTAATCCCTAGCCGAAACCTCCCTTGCTGCCGGTTAGGCCACTGACCTGCTGTCCTACCTTCAGTGGCCATGGAGAGCAATGTGTTCCTGTCTTCTTTGTGACCTACTAACATCTCTGAAGCCTGTTCGCAGGAAGGTACAACTCAGATTCCAGCATCAACCTTAACTCTGCCCCCTCCCTAGTCCTTCTTCCTTCCAGGGTGGGAACCCTCAGTGGGTGCATCTGCCCCACCCCAAGTATTCCAGCACCATGGTCCTTGGCTGAGTGAGGATAGATCCAGCCTCCGCCCTCACAGCTTCGGAGGGGGCAGGTGTTTGTGCTACTCTGGGGAGGGCCCCCTGGATTAGTCAGGAGTCTGTGCATGCTGGAGGCTGGGTCTTGCTGCGGGTCAATGAGATGGCTGCAGAATGAACAAACCGAGGACCAACAGACTCCTTGGCTACATCGTACTTCACCCCACAGGACCTGCTGGGACTGGCACAGCCATGAGCTCCCCACGGCCCGTCAGCACTCAGCCCCGGCTCCCCACAGCGCCTCCTGCTGGGAGAGGCTGAGGGTAGAGGAGTGAGGAGCAGCCCCACTCATTGCAGCAGCAGCTGAAATCCCACAGGAAGAAAGCCAGGGGTCCAGGCAAATTCATCTCTTTGCTCCCCATCCTGTGGAGCAGGGAAAGTCCGGCTTGGGCGAGCAGGTGGGCGCCATGCTTGGCTGGGGCGCTGTGTGTTTCTCAGACCACCTGGGTGAACAACCGTAGCGATTAGCTAGAGTTGACCCAGCTTGGTTTAAATATGAATCCGCCCCCTCAACCACTGTGAACCTTGCCCCATCCCTTCCCTGGAGCCAGAGCTCAGCCCTCCCCTTTCCTTGAATGCACAAAGGCCACTTCCCTTGTAAAGGGCAGGGTCACCAGGCCACCAGGTCACCCCCTACTAGAAGGGAGCTGAGTGGCTCTGGGGTGGGGATCGGCCAGAGCAGCTGGCTGAAGCTGAGTGGGCAAGTAGCAGGCTGCTGCAGGAGCAGGGCCTGGCCATGGGGCCTGGGGACAGAGCAGGCCTCAAAGGAGGTTTTGGACACGGGTGTGAACTCGCGGACGCTTCCAAAGCAAAGAGCAACGGGCAAACATTCTGGGGTTCTTCTAGCATCACTGGGGTCAGTCATCCCATGGCGGGGGTGTGCTGCCACACTGCCTCCATCCTCATCCAGCTCCTCCTCACGTCTCCTGCCCCATCCCCGTGGCCTTCCCTTCTTCCCCATCTGGGCCTGAGCCCCTCCGGCTTCAGTGTAGATACTACCTACGCCAACAGGAGGGATTTGGGATTTTAAGTCACTCTCGTGATGTTGAGGGGCTGACTTGTGGTTTTTGAATGCGTGGGTTGGCCATACCGGAGTACAAGGGGAACTAGGATCTGAGCTACTTATGTTTTAGGATTGGCCCAACTAGCTTTAGCCCTTAAAGCACACATCCCTCCCTTACCCATCCCGAGTTATCATCTGTGTTGTACACAGCTAGATATTGTTATGACCTTGTTTTCTGTGCCCTGCACCTTTACATTTCAAGATCTCTGATGGAGGCTGCCATTTTGTGGGCATAGCTAATGCAGCATTGTCACAGGAGGGGCACACTGCACTCTCTCATAGGAATTTACTTATGTTCTTCCTTGCTTTGTTGTTTCCTTGCATGTAAACTCCAAGCCACTCAGATTGTTTTCCATCCAGATACTTTCAATCTGGTTAAACACCAGGTTTCAGGGGACTAGGAAAATCCGCCTCAATCTTTAAAAAACAACAAATTTATTTGAGCATAAACTTCCAATAAAGCTCACGAAAGCTTATGCTCAAATAAATTTGTTAGTCTCTAAGGTGCCACAAGTACTCCTTTTCTTTTTTGCGAATACAGATTAACACGGCTGCTACTCTGAAACCTAAAAAACAACACTAGCATTCTCTTTCTTTTTAAAGTCACAGAGGGTGAGAATTAGGGCGGAGAGGATGCCGAGAAGTTATTTATCCAGAGGGCGTCAGAGTTGAAGGGAAAAAGAAAAGGAGTACTTGTGGCACCTTAGAGACTAACAAATTTATTAGAGCATAAGCTTTCGTGAGCTACAGCAAGTTTTGAACTATATACGGAACATTTATCACAAAATTCTGAAAAAAAAAGCTCATTTTGGGGACGAACATTTTGCAACTGTTGAAAAGCAGGAGTTGTGCTGAGTCATGTATATCATAGGCCAGAGAATCTCACCGTTACCGCTGCACTGAGCCCAATGTTTTGTGTCTGGCTGACACATATCTTCCAGAAAGGCAGCCAGTCTGGATTTGAGGACAGAGAGAAAGAAAGAGAGAGTGTACCTGTTCCCTTGGTTAATAACCCTCACTGTGGGGTGCTAGTGAAAATGCCAGTCCCGGCTGAAACCCGACTTCACCTGGCATCAGAGTCGCTGTCCTGTCTGTGTCGCAGGGCACATATTTAGAGAGAGAACGACAGAGCAGAAAAGTTTAGAAGGACTCAGAGATGCAATGTTATTAAAAATTGATATTTCAATGAGCTAATCCCTTTCTCTCTGGCTTTTAATTGATTGTCTAAAAAGCATTACCTCTCCCTTTTTTTTTTTATTTGTGGGGAACATTAATTTTTTTATGGCCAAACAAATCCGACTATAGTGGCAGAGGTATCCACACAGCAATTTCAGCAGCCATAAACAACTGGGCTAGCTGCAGACGTCTGAGGCAAGGTCACTGGATGGCAGAGGCAGGAGGTCTGAAGTGATTCTCCCTGGAAGGCTGGCATAGCAGGACACCTGAGTTAGGTTGCCTAGTGATCCATCCTGACTTCTGAAGGGATACGCCTGATTTTGACAGTGCAAGAAGAGCTGATGTAACTTTAAGGGCCCAATCCTGCCAGGTGCTGAGCACTGGCCTTGATCCAAAAAAGCACAAAAGCCTGAACTGTACAGGCTAAAAGCAACCTGAAAAAACCTTTCCAGGCCAAAACAAGGTCATCATCCAGCTATGCTGCAGTAACAGCAGTGTCGTTCAGTGCATAGAGCACTGGACGGGGACATGGGAGATAGGGGTTCTATTCCCAACTCATCCATTGGAGGACTTTGGGCAAGTCAAGTCACTGCCATGTGCCTCAGTTTCCCCATCTGTGAAATGGGGATAATGCTGCTGACCTCCTTTTTAAAGCACTTTGAGCTCTACAGATGAGAAGTGCTTTTTAAGAGCTGGTGATTAGTATTCGTCCAGTGCTATGACACAAAGACACTGAGCTGTGTTGGGTGCTGGTTGCATCATGATGACTGACGTGGGGTGTACCAGGCCTTTGTGGCCCCCTATTGGGGGCCTCTGCCCCGGGGAACAGTTATCTGTGAAGAAAGAGCAGCTGATCTGGAAACCGGCAAGATCGGCCCTGCAGCAGCCGGAAGGGCTGGGGACCAATAAACAGCCTGTCAAGGTCCTGTAGGGTCACTGTTCACCACGACCTGCCCTTCCAGCTGGTCTCCAGCCTTTCTCCATGATCGTCCTTGAACATGGGCATGGCCTGTTTTCAGGGGCAGGCTTGGAGCTCTGCCTTGAACGCCAGCCTTTGGAGTTGGTGGTCGTGTGTTGGCAAAAGGGCTTGCGTCCCCCAGCTCTGGACGCAGAGCTGTCCTCCCTCCGCTGGCGCAGGGTCGCGTGGCATGGCATGGGCATGGCTGAGTGCACAGGGGAGTATCAGCTGAGACCACCGGAACCAGGCAGACGTGAAGCAGGAGATCCTCAGGTTTCAGAGTAGCAGCCGTGTTAGTCTGTATTCGCAAAAAGAAAAGGAGTACTTGTGGCACCTTAGAGACTAACAAATTTATTTGAGCATAAGCTTTCGTGAGCTACATCTCACTACATCGGATGCATCCTATCGGATATAGCTCACGAAAGCTTATGCTCAAATAAATTTGTTAGTCTCTAAGGAGATCCTCAGAGTAGGTTAACACACAAGGGTCCTCTGCAGTCGGGGGCTGGAGCTCTCCCTGTCCTGGGCCCTACACAGAGAGGGTAGAGTCCCGCTCTTCCCAAGGCACTAGAGGGGGCTGGATTAATGGAGGAGGCCCAGCTCTGAGGGAATGAAGGGGCTGGCTCCCTTCTCCCAGCAGGAGGAGATGGGCTTTCGGCATGGGGAACTCCAGGATTTGATCTGGTCACTGGCTGCGGGTAGGCAGAGCTCCCGTGTTTGCCCCCCGCCTCGCTGCAGGGTTACGGCATGCACAGGGTTAAGGAGAGGAATGCTAGGCAGGGCTCTTTGCACTGCTGCTGCAGGCCTGTCATGCTGCCCAGAGAAAGAGCCAATGTCTGTTTCTTTTCTCTCTGCCGCCTCATCCATCTCTATTCAAGTGACAGGCGGGCGAAACACAGGCTCCTGTGGAGGCTGACACAGCACCTCCCAGATGGGCCCCGGGTGGGGGGAGCCCAGGCAGGCCTGCTCTCTGTGTAACCTCTGACTCAGCCCCCATCCATCTCTGCAGCCTGTCCCCTGGGCTTTCCCCTCCTCTGTCTCCCGTTCTCGGGGAGATGAGCAGCTGGCAGCAGTGGGAGGACAGACCAGACCGGTGGCATCCTCCCAGCAGGACGGGTCAGCCCCACACACCTGGCAGGAAGCAGAGCCCTGATCTGGGCCCACCTGGGCTTCAGGTGTTGGACAATCAAACGCTCTACAGCTGGGGGTTCCCAACCCTTCACCCCTTGCGCCCCATGAAACCTGCCCCGGTGTGCGCCTGGGTGGGGACTGATCCTGGGCCCGGTTACTGCCCTGGAGTGTGCCCAACTGGGGACCGATCCTGGGTCCCGATTACTGCCCCAGGGCGTGCCCAGCTGGGGACCGATCCTGGGCCCCAATTACTGCCCCAGTATGTGCCCCGCTGGGGACTGATCCTGGGCCCGGTTACTGCCCCAGTGTGCACTCGGCTGGGGTCTGATCTTGGGCCCCAATTACTGCCCCAGTATGTGCCCGGCTGGGGACAGATCCTGGGTCCCGATTTCTGCCCCAGTGCATGCCCAGCTGGGGACTGATCCTGGGCCCGATTTCTGCCCCAGTGCGTGCCCGGCTGGGGACTGATCCTGGGTCCCGGTTACTGCCCCGGTGCGTGCCCAGCTGGGGACCGATCCTGGGTCCCAGTTACTGCCCCGGTGTGCACCCGGCTGGGGTCTAATCCTGGGCCCCAATTACTGCCCCAGTATGTGCCCGGCTGGGGACAGATCCTGGGTCCCGATTTCTGCCCCAGTGCATGCCCAGCTGGGGACTGATCCTGGGCCCAATTTCTGCCCCAGTGCGTGCCCGGCTGGGGACCGATCCTGGGTCCCGGTTACTGCCCCGGTGCGTGCCCAGCTGGGGACCGATCCTGGGTCCCAGTTACTGCCCCGGTGTGCACCCGGCTGGGGTCTGATCCTGGGCCCCAATTACTGCCCTGGTATGTGCCCAGCTGGGGACAGATCCTGGGTCCTGATTACTGCCCCGGTGTGCATCTGGCTGGGGTCTGATCCTGGGCCCCAATTACTGCCCCGGTATGTGCCTGGCTGGGGACAGATCCTGGGTCGCGATTACTGCCCCAATGTGTGTCCAGCTGGGGACTGATCCTGGGCCCCAGTTACTGCCCCAGTGTGTGCCTGGTTGGGGAATGATCCTGGGCCCTGATTCCTGACTGGGTGCACTCCCAGCTACATGGGTTCCAACTGTTCTGGACAGAGCTTAGGCCTCTGTTACCTCTCTAGGCACTCTGCCCAGTGGGGTTTGGACCCAGCTCCCTGGCACCTCCCCAGGCTCTCTGCTGCACTGCATTCCCTATTCATTTGTAACCCTTCCATACTGGAGCAGTGTCACTCCATTCATGGCCTTTCCTGTAGGGTTTCCAAGGATGCCTCTCCATATGGGCCTCGGTTACCCAGTACTATCTGAGCAGATGCACTGCTCTCATGCTCCATCCCATCACAGCTCCATCCCCGGTACCCAGCAGTGCCAGTGCCCTCTCTGTTGCCTACCTGGCTGAAAGCTGTGCCACAGAGGGAAAAGGAGCGGTGTGCAGATGGGCACTGGAAAGCTGTCACCTCATTCATCAGTGACCTTACCTGTGACACTGGGTCACAGGGTGACTGGGCCCTTTATGAGGATGTGTGCATATGTGGGGGGCAGGTCCACTGCAGCTGAGACTGATTACCAGCTGTCCAACTGGTCTTAAGGGAAGACACCTGGGCCTTACACAGGAGGAGACAGTAGGAGGGGAAGGTTGCTCGCTCGCTCGCTGACCTTTTCCAACCCAGGGAAGGACATGAGGACGCTGCAGTGAGCAGGAGACCTTGAGTAACTAGGGGTAGCAAGCAGAGCAGCAGAGGGGTGGTTGTCTGCTGACCTCTCTGAGCCAAAGACGGGGGCTGAGGGAGGCTGAATGCTAGCTCGGGAGGGTTGGGCATGGTTGCGTGGTGAAGAGCCGACTGGGACAGATGAGCACCAGGCCTGTGGGAGAGTGTGAGCTTTTGTGTTGTGGTGGGGGACTTAGAGGGTTGCTTTGAACTATTTGTGCTGCTCAACCAGCTCCAGACTGGGGTGGTGGTAGCCACGAAACAGCCTGGGTGGAGTTGACTAAGGAGCCTGGACAGTAAAGGAAACTGAGTCAGGCTTATGCGGAGCCAGGCTCGGCTAGCACGGGGTGCTCCAGGCCAGGCATACCCTTTGACAGGCTGGCATGGGGGATCAGGCTGGATGGCCATCAGGGAAGCAGGATTCCAGTCAGGGCCTGGCAAATCCTTAGCACATTGATGAGGCCTTTCTGCGTGGTGCCCAGAGATGAGGGGAGAGAAGAGACCTGCCTAGTCCCATCTACTAATAGGGAAGTGCCCAGCTAATGGAGGCGTGGCCAGTTAATAGGATATTGGGGGCGATGGTATTGCTGCTGTCACAGAACGGGGTTAGTGGGGCAACAGAATTGCTCAGTAGTCAGGAGGCTACTGGAATTGGCCTAGAGCTGGCACAGCCCAGCTTGCTGGCAGGGAAGGGAGCTGCCTCGGCAAGGAGTTGACACTGCCTGGTTCTGGGCACTGAAGGAGAAGAGCGAGAGGACGGCAGCTTGGAGACTGGAGCGGGGAGGGAGTGGGGCGCCTCGTTCGGCAGTGTGTGGCCCATTGATGCCAATTCTGTGTAGGCGAGACTGGCGGAGTTAGGCCGAGCTGTGCCAGCCGCACGCATGCTACATTCCATGGTCTATGGGCACCGTGCCCTGTGCTCTCCGAGTGAGGGTGGTGGGGTGGGATCCAGGCGCCTCCAGGGCTCCCTCCCTTTTCCTTGCCCACCAGACAAAGCCTGGGATGGTGGGGAATCAATCTCCCTGGGGGAGTTACAGTGCCAGGACTTTTCCCAGTCTTCCAGTGCAGGGTTAAAATGCAGAGGCTGGTTCTCCCCCTCCCCCTCCCACTGCCCCAGGGGAGTGAGGAGTCAGAGGGAAGCCACCACACCGCTTGGGTCATTTCAGACTTGAGGGTCAAGTTCAATCCTGGAGTAAGAAGGCAGTGCATCATCCATTGCCAGAAACGTTCCTGTGTCAGTGGTTCTCAACCTATTTACCATTGGGGGCCGTATCCAATACTACTGGTATGGCCCTGAGGATGTCACATGGGCCGCAGGCTGAGAACCATTGCTGTAGATGGAGGTTGACTCTCCTGGCATTTGGACCGGCTGCTGCAGGTTATTATTTGTATCACAGTTGAGACACGAAATCCCAACCAAGTCCCACTGCGCCAGGCCCTGTACAAACCTAAAGTGAGTGAGAGCCCCTGCCCCAAACGGCTTCCACTCCTAATGGATAAAGTAACCGATTTTTTTAGATAAAGGAAATGCAGTGGATCTAATTTACCTAGATTTCAGTAAGGCATTTGATACCGTGCCACATGGGGAATTATTAGTTAAATTGGAGAAGATGGGGATCAATATGAACATCAAAAGGTGGATAAGGAATTGGTTAAAGGGGAGACTGCAATGGGTCCTACTGAAAGGCGAACTGTCAGGCTGGAGGGAGGTTACCAGTGGAGTTCCTCAGGGATCGATTTTGGGACCAATCTTATTTAATCTTTTTATTACTGACCTTGGCACAAAAAGTGGGAGTGTGCTAATAAAGTTTGCAGATGATACAAAGCAGGGAGGTATTGCCAATTCGGAGAAGGATCGGGATATTATACAGGAGGATCTGGATGACCTTGTAAACTGGAGTAATAGTAATAGGATGAAATTTAATAGTGAAAAGGGTAAGGTTATGCATTTAGGGATTAATAACAAGAATTTTAGTTATAAGTTGGGGACGCATCAATTAGAAGTAACGGAAGAGGAGAAGGACCTTGGAGTATTGGTTGATCATAGGTTGACTATGAGCTGCCAATGTGATATGGCTGTGAAAAAAGCTAATGCGGTTTTGGGATGCATCAGGAGAGGCATTTCCGGTAGGGATAAGGAGGTTTTAGTACCATTATACAAGGCATTAGTGAGACCTCACCTAGAATACTGTGTGCAGTTCTGGTCTCCCATGTTCAAAAAGGATGAATTCAAACTGGAGAAGGTACAGAGAAGGGCTACTAGGATGATCCGAGGAATGGAAAACTTGTCTTATGAAAGGAGACTTAAGGAGCTTGGCTTGTTTAGCCTAACTAAAAGAAGGTTGAGGGGAGATATGATTGCTCTCTATAAATATATCAGAGGGATAAATACAGGAGAGAGAGAGGAATTATTTCAGCTCAGCACCAATGTGGACACAAGAACAAATGGGTATAAACTGGCCACCAGGAAGTTTAGACTTGAAATCAGACGAAGGTTTCTAACCATCAGAGGAGTGAAGTTTTGGAATAGCCTTCCAAGGGAAGCAGTGGGGGCAAAAGATCTATCTGGTTTTAAGATTCTACTTGATAAGTTTATGGAGGAGATGGTATGATGGATAATGGGATTTTGGTAAGTAATTGATCTTTAAATATTCAGGGTAAATAGGACTAATCCCCTGAGAAAGGATATTAGATGGATGGGATCTGAGTTACCCAGGAAAGAATTTTCTGTAGTATGTGGCTGGTGAATCTTGCCCATATGCTCAGGGTTTAGCTGATTGCCATATTTGGGGTCGGGAAGGAATTTTTCCTCCAGGGCAGATTGGAGAGGCCCTGGAGGTTTTTCGCCTTCCTCTGTAGCATGGGGCATGGTTGACTTGAGGGAGACTTCTCTGCTCCTTGAAGTCTTTAAACCATGATTTAAGGACTTCAATAGCTCAGACATAGGTTAGGTTTTCCGTAGGAGTGGGTGGGTGAGATTCTGTGGCCTGCGCTGTGCTGGAGGTCAGACTAGATGATCAGAATGGTCCCTTCTGACCTTAGTATCTACGAATCTATGAATCTATAAGTCAGATAAAGGGGAAATGGGCCCAGGCAGGTCAAGTGATTTGCCCGAGGTCAATCAACATGTCAGTGGCACAGCCAGAAATAAAACCCAGCTGTCCTGAGTCCCAATCCAGTGCTGCACAAGCTCACACTGAATCATCAGCCTGTGGAGGTGCTATTTAAGGCAAAGCTAAAGGGCATTTGACTTTATGGATTAGCTTAATGGACATTTTATTTTCCCATGTAAAGTGGTTATTTTGCACCTGCAGCAGCTTTTCCACTAGCAACAATAAATCAATCGCACACTAAACTAAAGAAAAATCTTTGGCCAATTATACATTTGTTTTAAGGAAACACCCCACAATGGTGCATTACATATCGCTGGCCAGATCCTCAGCTGCTGCAAACCAGTGTAACTCTACTGAAGTCAATGGAGTGATGTCGAGTGATTCGCACCGGCTGAGGGTCTGGCCTATGGTTTAAATAAAACAGAGTGAGAGGGTGAAACACAAATGCATCAGTCCTCCCCCTTCTTGTCTCCTTCCCCCCCACAACAAAATAATTTCAAATGTCTCATCTCTGAAGTATTTGTACATCCAGTAATTCCCGTGATGCAGCTGGTGTTAAACATGTATGCAGAAGAAACTGTGTGTTGTTAAACAGAGCCCCCTACAAGCTGAGTTTCAGCCTGGAGATGACTGTTGTATGTGCATTATAACATCGTAATAAAACAGGGGCCACATGCTCAGCGTGTTTACATCAGCAGAGTGCCGTGTGTCAATGGAGCTATGCTGCTCTGCACCCAACTGAGGACCTGGCTCACGATTGGTAAAGTCAATTTGGACAAAGCCCCAGTGAGAGGAAGGATGTTCCAGTGGTTGCAACACTAGCCTAGTCAAACCCGCAGTCAATTTCCTGCTCTGCCACTGATTTCCTGTGTGACCGTGGGCAAGTCACGTAGTCTGTGCCTCAGTTTCCCCTCAACTAGCTAAGAGATAATAGCATTGTCCTACATCAGAGGCAGGTGAGGGTAAATGTATTACATATTAGGATGGGGCACAGGTAATGGGTGACCTAGAAGTACCTGAAATGATAGACACAACAGTTGCCCTACTGGACCAGACCAAAGCTTCATCTCATGAGCTCTCCTGTGTGACAGGGGCCAATACCTGATGCTGAAGGTATAAACCTACCTGACCATGCAGCTAGGGAGCACTTTCCACCCTAAAGCATGCATGGCAGTTTGAGCTGATGAATCTCCTTATAGTTGGTGTATCTGCAGCTGCTCTTCTAATTCATGTAAATCTCCCCTCTGGTTTTGAAATGCACTACATTGAGGTTAATCACCTCGCTGCCACCCTGTTCTTCCACAGCTCAGTTTAACCAGTGGCTGGTGGAATTATTTGAAATCTGCCCTTTTTTTAGTATTATGGGATGGGAGAAACCAGAGGAATTGATACTGCATCTCACTTACTATGCAGTATAATCATTATAAATACATAATGTTACCTTTCCTCTTTGACCTGAGGATCTCAAAATGCTTAACACTAGCTGCCTAAACCTCACAGCACTGCTTTTACAGATGGGGAAACTGAGGCACAGAGCGGGGAAAGGGGCTTGTGTAAGGCCACCCAGTGAAACAGTTCTTAGGTGCCCACAAATCCTGGGGGTCCAGTGGGAACTACTCCTGCTCGGTGGGGAAGTCACCTCACAAGGTAAGGAGTGAGGTGAAGAGAACAGACACTCTCCAGGCTAAGGCACTAGACTGGGACTCAGGAGATTAACTGTAAACTCCTCGGGTGGGGACTGTAGTACAGCACCTAAACCAATGGGGCCCAGAGCTTGGGCTCCCTAGGAGCTGCCTGGAATAGAGAGAATAGTTAATAATCTGGGTTCTGTTCCTGGCTCTGATGCACACTCATTTAATCGCTCCGTGCCTCAGTTTCCCCTCTGTAAAATGGGGCGGGATAACACCCCTTCCTTTCTGTCTAGAGCTCGTGGGGGCAGGGATTGGCTCAGTCTGTATTGTACTGTACAGGGCCTGGCCCCACAGGGCCCCCACCCTAGAATACCCCCGAGGAGAGGCAGCTCCCGCAGGAAGGGGGCGGAAAGGGGCGGGGTCAGGCTGGAGCCCACCCTTTGCACGGAGCGGGGGGCCGCGCTGCCGAGCCCGCTGGAGCCGGGGAAGCGTGGGTTGCCCCTCTCCTCGGAGGAATACGGCGGCGGAGGGGCCGGGCTGGGCTGTGCCCGGGACCGAGCGGAGCCCGCGGGGAAGCCGGGGCCAGGGCGCTGCGCTCGGCCCATAGCGCCGCCGCCCCAGCTCCCCGGCCCGGCCACGGGCGTCCATGGAGCCGGGGCGCAGCGGGCTCGGGAGACGGGCCGCCGGGAGCGCCGGGGCCGGGCAGGTAGGAGCCGCCGCCGCGCTGCGCGGCACCGAGCCCGCAGGAGCCGGGGCGCTCGGGAATCCCCGGGGGAGCGCCAAGGATGGGGCCCGCATCAGGGCACCCCCGGGGGTACCCACCGCCCCTGCCCCTGCTACAGGGGACCCGCATCAGGGCACCCCCGGGGGTACCCACCGCCCCTGCCCCTGCTACAGGGGACCCGCATCAGGGCACCCCCGGGGGTACCCACCGCCCCTGCCCCTGCTACAGGGGACCCCATCAGCGCACCCCCTGGGGTACCCACCGCCCCTGCTCCTGCTACAGGGGGCCCGCATCAGGGCACCCCCGGGGGTACCCACCGCCCCTGCCCCTGCTACAGGGGACCCCATCAGCGCACCCCCTGGGGTACCCACCGCCCCTGCCCCTGCTACAGGGGACCCGCATCAGGGCACCCCCGGGGGTACCCACCGACCCTGCCCCTGCTATAGGGGACCCGCATCAGGGCACCCCCTGGGGTACCCACCGCCCCTGCCCCTGTTACAGGGGACCCGAATCAGGGCACCCCCTGGGGTACCCACCGCCCCTGCCCCTGCTACAGGGGACCCGCATCAGGGCACCCCCTGGGGTACCCACCGCCCCTGCCCCTGCTACAGGGGACCCGCATCAGGGCACCCCCTGGGGTACCCACCGCCCCTGCCCCTGCTACAGGGGACCCGCATCAGGGCACCCCCTGGGGTACCCACCGCCCCTGCCCCTGCTACAGGGGACCCGCATCAGGGCACCCCCTGGGGTACCCACCGCCCCTGCCCCTGCTACAGGGGGCCTGCATCAGGGCACCCCCGGGGGTACCCACCGCCCCTGCTACAGGGGACCTGCATCAGGGCACCCCCGGGGGTACCCACCGCCCCTGCCCCTGCTACAGGGGACCCGCATCAGGGCACCCCCGGGGGTACCCACCGCCCCTGCCCCTGCTACAGGGGACCCCATCAGCGCACCCCCTGGGGTACCCACCGCCCCTGCTCCTGCTACAGGGGGCCCGCATCAGGGCACCCCCGGGGGTACCCACCGCCCCTGCCCCTGCTACAGGGGACCCCATCAGCGCACCCCCTGGGGTACCCACCGCCCCTGCCCCTGCTACAGGGGACCCGCATCAGGGCACCCCCGGGGGTACCCACCGACCCTGCCCCTGCTATAGGGGACCCGCATCAGGGCACCCCCTGGGGTACCCACCGCCCCTGCCCCTGTTACAGGGGACCCGAATCAGGGCACCCCCTGGGGTACCCACCGCCCCTGCCCCTGCTACAGGGGACCCGCATCAGGGCACCCCCTGGGGTACCCACCGCCCCTGCCCCTGCTACAGGGGACCCGCATCAGGGCACCCCCTGGGGTACCCACCGCCCCTGCCCCTGCTACAGGGGACCCGCATCAGGGCACCCCCTGGGGTACCCACCGCCCCTGCCCCTGCTACAGGGGACCCGCATCAGGGCACCCCCTGGGGTACCCACCGCCCCTGCCCCTGCTACAGGGGGCCTGCATCAGGGCACCCCCGGGGGTACCCACCGCCCCTGCTACAGGGGACCTGCATCAGGGCACCCCCGGGGGTACCCACCGCCCCTGCCCCTGCTACAGGGGGCCCCATCAGGGCACCCCCTGGGGTACCCACCGCCCTGCCCCTGCTACAGGGGACCCGCATCAGGGCACCCCCGGGGGTACCCACCGCCCCTGCCCCTGCTACAGGGGACCCGCATCAGGGCACCCCCGGGGGTACCCACCGACCCTGCCCCTGCTATAGGGGACCCGCATCAGCGCACCCCCTGGGGTACCCACCGCCCCTGCCCCTGCTACAGGGGACCCGAATCAGGGCACCCCTTGGGGTACCTACCGCCCCTGCCCCTGCTACAGGGGACCCGCATCAGGGCACCCCCTGGGGTACCCACCGCCCCTGCCCCTGCTACAGGGGACCCGCATCAGGGCACCCCCTGGGGTACCCACCGCCCCTGCCCCTGCTACAGGGGGCCCGCATCAGGGCACCCCCTGGGGTACCCACCGCCCCTGCCCCTGCTACAGGGGGCCCGCATCAGGGCACCCCCTGGGGTACCCACCGCCCCTGCCCCTGCTACAGGGGGCCCGCATCAGGGCACCCCCTGGGGTACCCACCGCCCCTGCCCCTGCTACAGGGGGCCCGCATCAGGGCACCCCCTGGGGTACCCACCGCCCCTGCCCCTGCTACAGGGGGCCCGCATCAGGATGCCCTTTTCCATCCCAACAGCTGGGTGTAGAGGCCATATGGCTGTTTCTTTTTAAAGGAGCCTAGAGCTGGAGGAAGAGTCCTGAACTCTCCTTCTAGTGGCCCCCTGGGCCTGAGGAAGTTCTCTCCTCCTTAGGGGTCTGTCGGCTCACACCAGGGGGTTGGCCTGTCTCCTCTTTCTAAAGTAGCCTCAGGAAAGAAACCCCTCTCTCTGGGGAGCTCTGTATTTCATGCCTCACTAAAGGTTTCCTGGGTTGGAGCAGTCCTTCCACCCCAACTCCAGAGCGGTGGGCAAAGTTCCTCCAGAAGGGTGCTCCAGATGAGGGGATTCCTCTGTGACCCCTTGGTGATCCCATCACTGATTGGTTCCTAATTCACTTAGCCCACCGTCCGATTCCCTCCTGTTTTGCTGTGGGTCAGAGAGGATCTTTTCGGGTGCTGAGTTGATTGGGTGCCTGCTCTTGTGCTATCCTCAGTGGAGCCAGGCCAGGAGCCTGAATCTCTTCACCTCCCCCGATCTCAGCAAAAACCAGCCAGCCCAGAGAGGGACCAAGTGAGGAGAGTGGCAGTTGATGCTTTGTCTCTCCATAGCACCATCCATCCTAGGCTTTCAAAGCACTTCGGACTCGGGAGCGAATTCAGACGCGCAACACCTCTGGGTAGTATTATCCCTATTGTGCAAACAGAGAAACCGAGGCACAGAAAAGTTAGTGATTTGCCCCAGGTCGCAAAGTGAGGCAGAGCCTGCGAGTGGGCAGGAAGGAATCGGGCAGAATTTGATCTGTGCTTTTCCTTGAGGCAGTGACACAGCCAGGGAATGAAGGCGCATTTCCCAGGACCTCTGGGAGTCTGCATTGCAACTTTTCTCATGGCTGCGGACGTGTGAGCTGGGTCCCACCTGGGGTTGTTCCATCTGGCTTGCTTGAGAGACGGGGTCCCACATCACAGAGAGCTGCAGGGTCACAGACTGAGTCTGTCTCCCCCCTCCCCCCCCTCCCAGGGCATGCCCTTAACGAACCTGTAACTCCTCTTGTACCGTCCCCCCCCATCACACCCTGATAAGATCACATTGCTTTAGGATGTGACTCTGCAGTGGAGACAATAAGGGTGTGGGCAGCACATAGTTTTCACAAACCCTGCTGAAGGTCCCTGGCTGGTGATAGGACAGAACCCGGTGGAGCAGACAGCTGGATGTGTGGCTTTTACTTTCCTAGGGCCAGAGAAACCCTGATAAGATCAATGTGCTGGGGGTAGGGGGCCCACAGCAGACAGCGGGAGCCCTGCCTAGCCATTTCCAAAGGCCTCTGATAAGATAAGATCACCCTGCTGCGGGCTCTCTTATCTCCCAAGGTTATTTGTTAACCTGCTAGATTCCTTGGCAATAGTGTTTGTTTAGAAAACAATCCACCCAGGAAGAGCCCGGGTACAGGATTCTCTGGGGTCAAAGGGAGCCGGGCTGGTGAGGAACCGAGCCCTACTGCATGGGCCAGTGTTCGGTGTAGGCTGGGAGCCTGTCTCTGAAGGTGTCAGAACCCTGCAGTGGACATGACCCGTAGGCTCCTTCCTAAGCTCCATCAGTTAGTGGCTGGAAGGCAGGTGATGGGGAAAGGTCCCACTATCTGCCGTCTGATACCTCTCCAGGGTTAGGAGGGTGAAGGGAGTGCTTGCTGCTTCCAACAACAGCCCCTTGTGTCTCTTCCAAGGCGACCCACCAGACGGCTGCAGCTGCTACCATGGAGGCTTTAGAGAGAGCTCTTGAGATTCTGCCACAGTGTAGTCTGACCCGGACTGGAGGCCTGTAAGAGACTAACCCTGTGAAACATGGATGTTAGAGACAGGAGAGGCCCATTATTGTCCGGTCCAGTTCTCCAGTACAGGATTGTTCTCTATGGGAGAGTCCTTAGTGCTTTGTGGTGTCTAGCTTTAAAAATCCTCTGTACCAGGGCCACCATCCCTCCCATGGCAGACTGCTGCCCGTGCTCGTTGCAGCCCGCGATCCAGGATTCGTCCTGATGGCCCGGCTGCATTTGCCCTTCCCTCATGGAGGAAGAGAAGTTTTCGATCCCCTGGCCTGACCACGCCCTCTCTCCAGACCACCTCTGGAATTCCAGAGCAGAGCGGAATGTTCTGGAAATTCGAGAGCTCGTCGCCGAGTGATTTCCGTAGAACCCAGTTAGTTTGATCCCCATTGAATCCAACCATGTTCAGTGAGGGTTCATAATTCCATCCTCTGAGCCCTAGTCACGCCCCGGGCATCACACTAGATAATTCCCCCTCCTCTTCTCAAACCCTAGGCTTGAGTGGAAGCGTAGGAGAGGCTAAGCCCCAGAGGCCTGCTGAATGGAGACTCTGGAGGCAACAGGACCCGTGTTGTCCTCCTCACAGTCCTGAAGCTTTGGTCGCCAAAGGGGTTCTGGTTCTTGGAGGTGTTCCACACAGTGCCCACCTTTGGTACAGAGAGGCCCCGGGGACTGTTAGCTCAATGTGTTGAGCTGTCCATGCAAGGAGTCCAACCAAGCTGAGGTATATGGGCACTGTCGAAATTCTGCACTCGTTGCCTGTAACAAAACCTGCTGCACATCGGTGAAGTGTGAGCTACACAACCGGAGAAGTTGACTCTGGAGTCATAGAGTTTAAGGCCAGACCGGACAATCAGATCTTCCCAGGCTGACCTCCTGTACTTCAAAGGCCACCAGCACCCGCACGCCAAATCCAACGACCAGCAAATGAGCCAGCTTCGGGTGGGAGGCTCCTGTTTCCCATGTTCCAGCTGGACAGGCTCTTCTCCTGGTTTGGCGACACCCCGCCTAATCGTTTCGTCAGATTCCCCCCAGTTCCCTCTTACTCCATGAACAAGCTGTAGGGGGAAAATACCCCCTTCCCTATACCCCCTGCATCAGCAGCACTGTGATGGTGGCTTGTGCAACAAGGGGAAATCACTTGTGTGTCGGGCCGGGGGACAGCGCCTGGGGACTGCTGTATCCTCCCGTTCTGGGTGTTCTCAACGTCAGTAACTGGTTACAAGTCACCCAGGTGTAGAAGACAGGACCAGGGCCCTGCCAGAAGATGTTTACAATCTAAAGCCCGCACTGGCAGGTGTTGGTCTCACGAGCTCGGACTGGCTGCATGTGTGCCGTGGGCGTTAAGGTCTTGCTTTTTGGAAGCCACTGGTCTCCATTTGGAGAGGTGCCGCTGCACGGGTTTTCCCTTTGAGTTGTCGCTCGCGTGCTTCTTCTGCTGTTGTGACTCCAGTTCTGCGCTTGTGTAAGTCAGGGGCCAAACCCTCCCGGCTGCACGTGAGCAGGAGCAGGCCCTAACCGGGAGCTGTGAAATCAAGGGGCTGATGGATTTGCCTGCACGCCGCTATAGGGGACCCAACAGGTGCTGTGCAAAATTCCCTTACACAGCTCTGCCAGTGCCCCTCAATCCTGCCCTGCAGCCCCCCTGCTATCCCAGCCCTGGGCTTCCCTCCCTTACCCCTGCAGATGCCCCTCAGTTCAGCCCGGGGCCCCACACAGTGCCCTCTGCTCTCGTACAGGTGGATCTCGCATGCTGAGCACCTGTCGGGTGGTTTAATCCTTTGCACAGATAGGGAGTGGATGAAATTCAGAAGCTCGGTTTCTCTGAGGCCTCCCAGACCACAGGTTGTGAAGAGAGGCGTTCGCCAGCCATGCTAGCCTGACCTCTAGAGCTTAGGGGGGCTGTACTCTCCATTTCCCAGCCGATCGTCCCCCCTTTCCCTCAGATACAACGTCCTCATGTTCTCTTCCTCCTTCCGCCCCATGCCGCTGTCTGCACAGCCCCTCCACACCTGCGTCTCTTCTGGCTGCCCTGAGCTCAGACCGGTCCCCGGCTGCTCCAGGTGCTGAGGCAGTGGGTTAGATAGCTCCCTATCTCAGCGCAGCCCTGACCCGGTGGAGTCGGCCCCCTTGCTCAGCCCCAGCTCTGGCTCCTTGTATCCTGAGCTGAGATTGCGGGTCAGCTTTTCCGGCTCCCCTCCCTTCAGAGCAGCGGCTGCCGGGGATGCTGGGGCTTGGGGGAGAATGAATCCGGACAGGTGGCCTCACTCTGCCTTCCCAGCTCCCCTGCTGTTCTCATGATGACCTGGTGTTGCGGTGGGAAGCTATTCCATGTCTTCCTGTCCAGCGCTGGGAGGGGCAGCTTTTCGGTGTCTCAGCTGTGCTCATTGCTGGGGGGGGGCTTCCAGAGGAGAGGCTGCTGGCCATGTTGTTTGTTGTTTATCCCTCTCCTTTGCCTGCTGCTGGATGATGACATGTGCCCCTAGGGAAAGAGAGGTCAGGTCGTGTGCAGTGTCAGGGCCAAAATGCAGGGGCCTTGCTGGGCAGAGATGTCAAGGCCAACTTCTAGCAGAGAAATAGACAAGACTAAGGCTGTTTGAATCCTGATCCAGAGCCCCGGAAGGAAATCCAGCTAGCGGGCTCCCCTCTGGGCTTTGTCTCCTGCTCCTCGCTGGGTGGAGTGAGAGAGATTTGTACTGAGACACCCCCTGCCGCCCCTTCCTCTAGAGTATCCCCTCGCCTCCTAATGCAGATAAGCACCTGCCTGGGGTAGGTGGCAGGATTCTGAGGACCTGAAAGCGTGGACCAGCCTCTTCAGTGCTCTGCCATTTGTCAGTGAGAGTGAACACGGATGCACAGTGCTTGGTACGGTAGCACCATGTCCAGGGAGCTTTCGGTCTGCCCTGTCCACGTGCAGCTGGGCCCAGTGCATGTTCAGGAAGCAATAGACCTGGCCAAGCCATATCTGTTCTGGGCCTCCTAATTTGTCCCATCGACTCCTTCCCCTGCTATAGATCATTCTCTATTGCACAGCTACCAGCGCTCTGGCCAGATTCAGTTCAAAGGTGCTGAGCAATGGGGTTCCCACCCCTTCCCTTTCAGAGTCCGGGGTCCTGTTAAAAAGCCAGGCATGCTGGGAGAGCTGGTTGCAACCCGGAAATGCCCGATGTAGCTAAACCAGATGGGTGTAGAAGTACAGCCCAGGGCTGCCGCATGATTTGGTTATATGGGGCTGCACAGTCAAGATGCTGCTGTTGGCTCACAAGTTGTCCAGGCACTGCTGTGTTATAAAGGAGGCCTTGTGGGCTGTTACTAGGCTCCCCGACATGATAATTGTTATAGGGTGAAGGCCGAGTAGATCGCTTTCCTGGACATTAAGCCTTTTCTCCCTGTTAATTTCACCCTATTAACGCTGCTGCTCAAATCTCCTAATGCTCCTTCCAGCCCCCTTGCTGCAAGAGCAACCCACAGTTTTAAAGTCCTCACTCCACTACAATCAAAACCAGTTTAGGATTCTCGCCTCTGATCTGGTACCTACCAACTTGGGTGAGTTGGGTCCACATAGCCAGGGGCGGATTAGGGTTTTGTGGGCCCTTGGCCAGAGCAAGTGTGGGCCCCTCCCCACCCCTTCTGCCTTCATTCTCTTCCCCTCTGCCCCAGCTTCCCACCTTCTGTGTTCCAGCGGGCTTCCCCAGCTCCACCTGCCCCCCCCACCCCGGGGCAAGCCTCCGCTCCCCCGTAGGAATGCATTTTTCTGGGCCCCCTGGGCACGGGCCCCGTTGGCCCAGTGGCTAATCCACCACGGCACACAGCAGCTGTGTTTTACAACACAACTGTGTATCTGTCTAGAGCGTGTATCCTCCGCTACCATGCTTCCTCTTTGTAGCCGTGCATCCTGGGCAAATTGGGGCAGCTACCCCATGGTGTCCTAGCAATGGGGAGAACACCTGGAAGATGTACACACATGGCACCAGCAACATGGGGCAATGGACTGTGGGACGTTCTGCCACAGGGAGGTCTGAGAAGAGGGAGGAATGGCCTGCTCAGATATTCAGGCACAATTATTGTCATGCCATTAGTGTTGGGCTTCCAGAGCTCTCTATGTGAGAGGCAGGCTGCCCGAGCGGATAGAGCGCGGGATCTGGGCTTGGGGGATCTGGGTTCTAGTCTTGTCTCTGCAACTGGCCTGCTGGGTGACCGTGGGCAAGTCACACTATAGCTCTGTGCCTCAGTTTCCCCTTCTGTAAAATGGGGATAATGATACTGAGCTATACAAAAGCTTGATATTGTTATCCCTAGTGTCATTTTGCAGCGTAGATATTGTCCTGAACCAATGAACCGGAATCATATGCCAGCCGCCAGCAGTGAAGACAGGTTGTTACCTGCTGTGGCACAGAACTGAGTATGAGCCACGTGGTTTGCAGATACAAACCGCATTTAGAACCCACTGCACCACTGGCAGGTCACGCGCTCTCTTCCCAGATAGGGCCTAGGTTTCTCCCCCTTTGGTTGAGATCGGCTTTGGAATTCTCTTGCCGTGGACCCTGGAACAGAGACACAAGCCAAGCGCCTCCGCCACGCAAAGTTGGGCCGGCGGTGTTTGGCTTCTGACTAATTCTGTTGGTTTTTATGATCACTTTGAATTGCGTGAATTATTTAACGTGCAGACTCCGTGACTTGCTGGGAGAGGCTCCAGCTGGGCTGGCGCAGGCAGGGTGGTGTGTGCGGTAGATGGCGGTTGCCTTTAGGAAGAAAGCGAGATGCTCACTGCCTTCTTAGGAGTGTCCGAACGCCACGGCCTTAGGTAGACTGGCCGCAGGACTTGATAGCACAGATACCACGGTGATGGGCACAGTATGCAATCCTTGAGACAGACAAGGTGGGGGAGGTGATATCTTTTATTGGACCAACTTCTGTAGGTGAGCGAGACAAGCTTTTGAGCTTACACAGAGCTCTTCTTCAGGACTGGGATATCGTTACTGTCTCCTGGCTGCTTGGGGGGGCCCATAGGAAATGAGTTTAGTGCCTGAGTGTCATTGTTCCCTTTTGGCTTTGTGGAATGTGCGGGGAGCCTGGCACCTGTCAGGGTCGGCCTCTCAGGAATGAACATCAACACCCCGGCGCTCCGCGATCACGGCTGGTGTCTTTGCTCTCAGCAGCAGCAGTGGGCAGAGTGAATGCCCCCGGGGAAGCTGGCACTGCCCTGCACCTTTCTCGTGCATGGAGGCCTCTTGTCTCTAGGGCTGTTGGATCTGGTGCCTGTTTACCAGCGCTGGGTGCCCTCAGCAAACCCACCCAGCGCTGCGAGTACTTTATTCAGAGCACGCGGGGAAAACCACACGTGACCTTACGCTGTTGGAGCGCTGTGTAGGGCTGTGGCCACAGATTCACAGATGCTGACTTGGAAGATAATTGCTTACAACTCTCTAAAACATGTAGGGGACGGCATGTTTCATAACAGCAGAACGCCCCTCAGAGGCAGGAAAACAAGCCCTGTTTCCTTGTCTTTGTAGTCCTCCCCCCCCACCCCCCCGAGCCCCATGGGTTTATCATTGTAGGGTTAGTCATGAACCGGGAAGTGCATGCATTAGGTTGCTATTGTAGGGGTGCTCTTCTACCTTGAGCTGCATCAGAGGTTTGTGACGGTCAGGTTGGTCGTAGGCTCCGTGTACTGGTTTGTTATTGTAGGGTTGCACATAAGGACAGAGTGCCACACACTGGTTTGTAGGGATGCTCAGAGGTATGGGCTGCTGCACACCCTCGTTTGTTGCTGTAGGGTTGGTCATAAATGCTGAGCTGCGTTCAGTGGTTTGATTCTGTTTGCCTGTTCCAGGAAATAGTCGTGGAAGCCTTTGTCTTGGGGATATAAGGCAGCTAGGGAATTACAACAGGTTAAGGAAAAAAGGGGAAATTGGTGGTACGTTTCTCTCCCTCCCCTCCTTTGACAGTGCCCCTTTAAAAAACAAACAAAAGCCACCCACGCCTTTTATGTCTTAAATGCAAGAGAAATGTGTTTTGCAGACAGGATTGCACTGGGGTAAAACAGAGACTGTTTCACAAGATAACAGGGCCTCTTGCAACAACAATCCAGGATTGGGCTAAAGAAGGATTCACCCCTTCCCCATCCCAGCCTGCTCCTTTTGCCAAAAGCTGTATAGGTTCTGGTCAGATAAGTGTCCAGGTGGTCAGGGGCTTCCCAGAGTTCTCAGAGGCTCTTAACACTGCAGATTTCCTGTTGAGATGATTCTGAACCACAGAGTTTAGATCTGGATCTACACGTCCCTGAAGCCTGAGAGCTTTAGATCCAGCGCACCGGTGTGGGAATGGGCAGCTGCACATTTCCTGTCTTAAATGGTTTCCTTTGTTTGATTAAGGAACAACAGTGCAAAGAAAGAACAAAAGTAAAGTCTCCGTCAGAAAGAGCGGGGTGTGTGCCTCCCCTCTGGAACAGGCTGCAGTAGCAGCTCTGAGAGCAATATGGCTGCTGCCTCTGCAAGTAGATGAATTTCTTAGAAATGTAAAAGGGCAGGAGGCAGAAAACAGGCATCGCCATTTCCAGTGTACACAGCCCTCTGAGCACCCTGCTGAGTATCTGATGCTGCCTGCTTGCGGCTGGGTTGGAAAACAGAGAGAGAAAAACCATTCTTATGGGATAACAGCCGTTTCACTGCTGGCCCTAGCCAAAATCAGGTAGTGCAACAGCAGAAAAAATGATTTAAAATGCAAGTTAAGAGGGTTTGGGATGAGTAATTTTGTGCTCGTCCTTATTCTACCCCAGCCAGTTTGCCCATCCCTACGATCATTGCACAAAATAATGATGTAACACTGAAGGTTTATCTGTGAAACATTTCTACTATGTTTTCTTAGAGGGCGTCTCAAATGCCAGGTGTTACTGATCAAGCGAGCTGGGTGGCAGTGGCTTGATGAGCTGGGATTTGTTCTCCCGGATCTAAGTTTCCCTTTTTAAAAAGTCTCAAATCCCTCGTGATTGCAAAGAGCTTTCAAAGTGGGACCAGAGTGTGAGTGCTGTAGCGATATCTGCCTTGGGCAGCCTGAACTTTCCCATTCATCTGAATGAGATGATGAGCAGGGGGTTGGACTAGATTACCTCCTGAGGTCCCTTCCAACCCTGATATTCTATGATATGATGAAATGTTGACTCTGAAACCTAACAATGGCTGGTTAACTCTCAACATTAGCTGTTTTACTCCTGATCAAGGCATGCAGTAAAGGAAACAGTCTCACAAATTATGGAGCCTGCTGTGAGTGGAGTCTAGTTTGAGCGTTCAGGGTGTGGAACTTGGTTTGTAGCTTGGGAGAGTACCATGACATTTGTTTCCAATTCAGTCCCTGACTTAACTCTCCCTCAGAGGTAGTATATTAGTGTCAGGCTTCAGAAGAGAAAGAAAAGGCAAAAAAAGGGGGAGGCGATGAAAGAAAAGGGAGAGGGAAATGTCAGAGCAGGGAGGGTTGCAATTCAGTGGTGTTAAGGGGCCAGTGAGACAGGCTAGAGGTCTTGAGGGACAACCGAGAGGTGGATGGTTGGACAGGAAGAAGATTTGCAGAGATGGATGGGTGGACAGATGTTCCAGGTGGAAATCTGCAGAACCACACTTGAGCTCTTTGCCTTTCCACTCTCATTGCTTGAATGTGCCAAACAGGCCGCCCCATCTGTTCCTCATTAGGAACTTGAGGCCTCAGAGAGATTAATTAATGCTGCACTGCTGTCAGCTCTGGCAGAGAGAAACTCATGGCACAGACACAGTTGGTGTCCCTGTCCCGCCCTCG
Source organism: Dermochelys coriacea (assembly GCF_009764565.3). NCBI lineage: Eukaryota > Metazoa > Chordata > Testudines > Dermochelyidae > Dermochelys > Dermochelys coriacea. The sequence continues at coordinate 3,536,964 of NC_050079.1, read as the reverse complement.
CCCTGCCAGTCTACCTGGCGCCCGGAACCCTGCCGTGGTGTTAAAAGCTCTGATGATTCATGCCTGATGCCAAGAGCTCCTCCCTTGTGCTGTTCTCCCACTCCTGGAACCAGGATCTGCACCCTTGCACGGGGAGCCCGATTCTGATTCACTAAAGCAGCTCTGGCGCCAGGAAATCCACCCAGCTGCTGGTAACTCAGCCTTGGCACTAATAACCCAGCCGCCCTGGAGCTAGCAATACAATGTTGGCACCGGGTATGCACTCCGAGGTCAGTAACATGATCCTGCTCTGTGCCATTACGCCATCCTGGTAGTAGATATGTGTAGTGCTGCCTTGGTGCAGGGCTCCCCAGTGGAAAGAAGCAGGGTTTGTCTGTGACGCATGGGGAGCTCTGAGCAGCAAACCTCAATGACTGGCGTTCCTCCCTGAAAACAGAAGGGGGACCCCCCCGCCCCGCAGGGGCACATTATGATCATTTTACAAACGCAAGCAGCCCCTTTGGCTCTGACAGGACTGCTGGCGTGTCAGCTGATTGCAATTTGGCCCTGTGTGTGCACGAGATCCCTGAGGGCTGGTAACATAGCAGTGGCCCGTAGCCACCCTGGCACTGGCATGGCAGCAATGGATAGAAGCGAGCACCTCTCGGGGGGAGATCCAGGAATTGTGCTGTGCCATCTGTCCATGTGCTGGCATCTTCCTCCCGTCTCTGGCCATGGGATTCTGGTACTGTCTGCTTTCTCCTGGGGTTGGTCATGGTGCCAGCCTCTCCGTGCTTGCGCCCATAACTCCGTCTCAGGGCAGCAAACCGTATGTTGGACACTCCATTGTAGTGTCAGCAATTCTTTTGAATGGGAGTTCCTAGCGCTGACCCCTTATGGCCATGAAAGACCCTGCAACGCTTTTCCCAAAAGATGGGGCATTAGCTCCAGCATCCTGGTCCTATTCCAAACAGTGTAATTCTCTTGTGCTTGCGTAAGTCACCCCCCACCCCACCCCCAGCACCTTCAATGCGGTGTCATTCTGCACTTCCTGTCCTAAAGTGTCGTGTGCAGCCTACAGGCCAGCCTACAATACAAAAGCAGCCAGGTCAGTGGACCTGGCTACATCCTGCTTATATCCTGACACAATTCCAATATTGTTGTGCCTTGTCGTGTAGATGGGACCTAAACCCATTTCTGCTGCAGCCCTCCTGCAGCACAATGCACTGATGTGGGATCAGATCTGCTTGGGTTGGTATCTAACAAATGTCTCTCATTTTTGAGAGCTGTCGCTCATTTTAATCCTAAAATGTCCTATATTCCCCGCTCTCGGAGAATTATTTGACAGAAATAAAGATTCATGCTCCAGAGGTTCTAGAGAGTGATTGATGCTAAAGGAGGGAAGCCCACATAGTTTAAATTTCCTACATACACGGTGTTTAGGTGCCTATCATTTTGGGTGTTCATCAGGCATGGCTTTCCATATTGGCAGGCTGAGAGGCATGCTTAGGTCCTGTGCTATGAGGTGGAACAGTGTTTCAGACATGACACTGTTGACTTGGTTGCTGTCGCAATGTAGATGGGCCTTTTCTGTATGCTGTCAGGCAGGTTCCACTCCAGAAGTGGCTGCATTTCGATGCATGAAAAGGTATACAAGTGGTGCGAAGGTATATTTAAAAAAAAAAAAAGATCCGTCAGAGAGGAGCAAGCGACGCACTGTTCCGGGGGCTTGATCCCCTGTTTGTCAGAAGCATCCAGGCTTGATCGGCTGGTAGGTCACTATGTAATGTGTGCCATCTCTGCCATCGCTTTCCTGGCTCCCAGGGTCAGTGGTAGATGGATTGATTTGGGGTACAGTTGGCTTCTTCAGTTGATTGGAGTGCTTTGGGATCTTTGGAGACGAAAAGAGCTGTAGATCTGTGAGATGATGTCATTATTTAGTAGCTCAACCCTCCTACTGCCCTGCAGTGACCCTCCTGCTTTGATTTGCCTCTGTAGTGCATTAAAGCTCTGGAGAGCCTTCATTGGAGATGATTTCTCCAGGGCCTGCAGCAGCCCCTGTTACATCCCTGCTGTGAAGTCTCATCCCCGCACACCTGACTTGGTTCCCCTCTTGGATCTGCAGCAGATTCACAGGCACGGAGAAAGTTGTTCCTTGTGCATCTTGAGGAAGAATCAAGGGGTTAACAACTGGACTGTTCCATTTCTCCTCTTCTGTATGATGCACCTTGGTTTTTCCCGAATGGTTCAGCCAGAAAGAGAAAAGCGGGGGGGGGGGGGGAAATCAAGGGGAAGATGTCACCATCTCTAATCTATCTGTCATTTTTATTTTACAGCCAGTGCCGGGAAGGAGGAGAGCATGAGGGCTGCTACAACAATGCTGAGGAGGACCCCGACCTGGACCCCGGGGAGGATCTGAAAACAGGTGAACGCAGAAGGAGGAGCGAGGGGAGGGGGGGAAAGACAGACGGAAGGAAAGCGGGCTTGGGAAAAGCCTGGAGCTCCTCGGGAGTGGATCCCGGCTGCAGAGGGCTACGCCATGGCTACGAATTTTAACGACATCGTCAAACAGGGCTACGTGAAAATGAAGAGCAGGAAATTAGGGGTAAGTGGGGAGGTGATAGCGGGGATTGTGATGCATGATTCATTACCGTTAGCTTTGAAGGTCTACCCCCCCCCACCCCCGCTTTTGAAACACCGGGGCAGCTGCAAAATGCAGAACGACCTCCCCCACCCCCCCATCCCTCTTTTGTGTTGAGAGCATCCTCGCTCAAGATCCTGTCTCTGGGTTATGCCCAACCATCCTTCCCGACCACGGCTGGCTCTGAGCAACCAGGACTCCTGTGCCATGCGTAGGGGGCTGTACACGGCTGCGCTGGCCGCTGTCACTGGTCATTCTGGGGACGGGTAAAGTTGCAGCTGTGGCGTTTCCACGGAAAAGTCAGGGAGGAGGGAGGGAGGGGGATTGTCCTTTGAATTCAGCTGCAGCAATCTCCCTCCGAGAGGAAAACTCTGCTGAATTGGGATCAGCCCAGGAGACAAGCTGTGCGTGGATAATTTTTTTGAGAAAAGCATCTGACCGCATGGGTTATTGATAGGCTAAGGGGAGAGAGGATGGGTTTGCACTTGTTGCTTTCTGTGTAATTCAGTAGGAATCTGGCACTGTGGTTTGTGCTCGTCCTGTCCGGACAGGGCAGGCTGCGGCCCGGTGCGGGCAGGGGCAGATTCACAGCCACGAGGCAGGCCTAATGGCCAAATCCAGCTAGATCCTTACACCCTGGTCGCCCCGGGCCCCTTCCATGCCACTGGCTGCATTTGCTCATGACGTCAGCACGGGCTAGGGAATAGTTAAATCTCCCGTTGGGTCCCTAGCCTGTGCATCACCAGGGAGGTTGGTTGTGCAGCTGGAGGAGTGGGTGGGTGGGTGGAAGTTGGAGGGCGGCATACATGGTGTTGTACTTCCCTGTAGGGGGATGGGAGCGGGGGGGGGAGTGTGTGTTAGCAGGTCACTGATTTGGGGCCCAAAGCTGGGCATGCTCTGCTCCCATGGATTGCAATGGGGCCTGGAGGCGATTTCCAAGGATTTGATCCTTAGTGAGAGAACCGGGGTTGTTGGTCAGGGACCTTGGGCCCCTCTGCTTACGGGAGTCACAGAGGCAGGCAGAGGCTGCCCGAGGGAGGAGTGGGGGTGGCAGGGGCAGCTGCTGGTGGAGGAGGTTCAAGCTTTTGCTCCACCCTGCCCCTCCCCCAAAGAGCAGTTAATTTTTTTCACCTGCCAGCCTGTCACGGGAGATGCAGGTGATCCCACGTGACCGGGGCTGGTTGGCTTGACCCATATTTTAAGCAGAGTTGGTGGAGAGCCGGTGTGCTTCGCATTTCAATGGAGAGGGCTCTGTACTGGGATCCGTTCTTAAAGGGGCCAAACTGCAATTGCTGAGACAAAGAAACCCCCAGTCTGGCGCGGAAGAGATGCGTGGAGCTGTGGAGCGGCACACGAGCCTTTTCCCCCCTGGCAAGAGGAGGTCAAACCCTGGTTTGTGGCAGGGGCCAATGTGAGATCTCAGTTTGGATGTGAAATAAACCATCACACAGGTTATTTGGCCATGAGTGGCACCTCTGCTTGGGATGGAGTCGGGTCTGGGGCAGCATGTGGGGGCAGGGCAGGATGGACAGACTCTGGTGTGGGGGACCAGGGTTGCAATAGCATGGGGCGGGGGGGCTGTGGGTCAGGATTGAGGGGCATCAGCAGAGCTGGGTGTTTGGGGCCAAGCACTGGAATGGAAAGGGGAGTGGTGAGTTGGGATTTCGGGGCACTGGCAGGGCTGGAATAGCAGGGCACCCACATCTCCACTCTGGTGGGTGGCAGCTGGGCCTGGCTGAGCTGTTTGAGGGCAGGGGGTGCACAGTGCCTGGGCTCGGGCCAGTTCCATCAGCACTAAATCACCCCCAGATAATGTCACCCAGCCAACCCGCCTGCAGCTGCTGTCTGTTCACATTCTTCATCCCAGCCCCAGCTGCCCTGGGTCCCTCGCATGGGGCATGGGGGCTGGGGAGAGCCTGTCAAGCCTCCTGATGTTCCCCAAGCCTCCAAACCGCAGCAGCCCCTGGGCCCAGCCATCGGGTGCAGGATGTTACCCCATCTGTGCTCGTGGACCCATGCACTATTCAGAGCTCCAGCCCTCCAGCGGGACTGCCTGTGGGTCTTGGCTGGCAGGCAGCAGCCTGTGTTCACAGGAAAGGAGCAGCTTCTGCACCCTGCCGTACGGGGTGAGAGAGGAGTTTAGCCTCCCCACGCGCCCTGGCATTTACTGCCGACAAAGCGGCTGGTTGCAACATGGCCTGTGGCAAACCCTCTAAGTCTCCTAGGCCAGTCGCTCACTAAGGACTTGGGGCTGATTTGAACCGGCGACTTAATGGTGAAAGGCCTTGTTTGTCGTCCCCAGGGCCCTGTGCCAGCCGGGTCTCCGCCGTGCCCTGCTGACCGTTGACAGCAGCGATCCTTCCCTCTTGCTTTCTGGGGCCTTGCACCGAGTGGGTGCGGCCCTCTGCTGAGCTACCAGGCCCGAGCCGCCCGGGTGCATGTGACAGATCTGGGCGTGGTAAAGTGAGAGAAAAGAGCACACCGCCCAGGTCGGGCTGAGAGGCAGCTCCACGGGTCGAACCCAGGAATCTGCGGGTTATGGCCCAGTTCACTGTACGCTTTGAGTATCTGGGGAAGCTGCTCTGGCAGGAATGGATGCTGGACTGCTCACATGGCCGGCCGAGAATCTACCCCAAACTGCTGGGCCTCCCTTGGGTGTGGCTTAGTGCTTTCGTAGCGCCATTCACTTGCCCTCCGCCGGCATCAGGGATTCGGCCTCGCCTCTGAGATGGGTGTGTCTAGCCCCCTTGTGCAGCTGGGGAGATGGAGCCCCAAAACTGGGGGAGGCCAACATCTTCCCAAAGTGGCTGCTTGAGGCATCCGGGTGGGTCCCTGGAGGCGTCCAAAACCAGTGGCCGCTCCTGGAGCTTTCTCTGCACACTCGGGATCTGACAGGGGCCTTGTGTACACCGGGACCTGTCAGCAATTCTCTCCCTGTTGCTCCAGTGTTGGTGCAGCTTCAGGGGTGGGACCCAGGGGGCAGCTGAGGTGGCAAAACCCAGCTGCGGCGACGCCGTGCGTCTGAGCGGGGAGGCCAAGCGCGGCTAACGTTGCTCCCATCTCTGGAGCTGCACTGCTGGATGGAGGGAGAACGTCTGACTATCATCCAGGCCGGTGGAGCCTCAGCTTCCTTCCCGTCGTTCCTGCTCCTGGCGCCCCGTCCCTGTGTGCCAGGCTCCCCTCTGCTCATTCCAAGCCCTCCTTTAAGGGGCATGACGAGCGTTGGCCAAGTGCTGCCACCGGCATCCGGTGCTGGAGAGAGCGAGGTTCTGAGGGGTAGGCCCGGGGACAGCCTGGGAGAGGGGGGAGTGTCCCCCAGCCCTGTGTGGCTGGCCGTGCGTGTGGCAGGGATACGTCCCCCGCCCTTGCACTGCCCCTCGTGCTAGGGCTGTTCGGCATGAGTGCTGCCCTCTGCAGGACTGGGCCCAGCCCAGGTGGCAGTGCTGATGTGCAGAGCCGAGTGTCTGCAGCGCTCTCTTAACGCCTGGTGCCTCCTCCTCCTAAGGACACAACACGGCCCTGGGCTTGCAGCACCCTCTGGCTCTCCTAGTTGGCATTATCTGTCCCTTTACACTGTGAGCTCCTCAGGGCAGGGGCTGTCTCTCTCGTTGGGTCGTGTACAGTGTGTAGCCCATTAACCACACTGTGATGTTTTGGGGTTCAACCCAGACAAGCGGGGGATTCTGTCCTCACCTGCCCTGCAGTTCTGGGGGCCTCTAGTGCTCTGCTGCTCTGGCTCACAGCCCGGATCCCGGCTGCCAGCATGTGGGTCACAGCCTGGCTTCCACTGCCCGGTTACTGTTTGCAGAGTGACTCCAACACCCTGCCCCTGGTCCTAGACTTACCCCAGTCCGCCTGCTTGGGTCATGCCCAGCCCTCTCCTGGGACACTCACAGACATTAATAAGTTTGTTGCGTCTTTACAGAGTCAATGCACTGCAACTTGTTAATGTAACTGGGCTTTGACATACACCCTCAGTTCAATCCTAGCGCTGGGTTGGTTTGGATCAAAAGTAAAACAAGTTTATTTAATCCAACAGAGAGAGGATTAAGTGATGCCAAGTATAAGGAATAAAGGTAGATGGGGGTTACAAGCAAACAGAAGTCTAGCCTAATTTTGGCAATTAATTGATCTTTGACTATTAGCGGTAAATAGGCCCAAAGGCCTGTGTGATGGGATGTTAGATGGGGTGGGATCTGAGTTACTACAGAGAATTCTTTCCTGCGTATCTGGCTGGTGAGTCTTGCCCACCTGCTCAGGGTTCAGCTGATCGCCATATTCGGGGTCATGAAGGAATTTTCCTCCAGGGCTGATTGGCAGAGGCCTTGGGGGTTTTTCACCTTCCTCTGCAGCGTGGGGCACGGGTCATTTGCTGGAGGATTCTGTGCACCTTGAAGTCTTTAAACCACAATAGGACTTCAATAGCTCAGACATAAGTCAGGGGATTGTTACAGGAGTGGGTAGGTGAGATTCTGTGGCCTGCATTGTGCAGGAGGTCAGACTAGATGATCATAACGGTCCCTTCTGACCTTAAAGTCTATGATTCTAAGTGAAAATACACTTCTAAGATGCAATGTAGTTTCAAGAAAAGGAGTACTTGAGGCACCTTAGAGACTAACAAATTTATTAGAGCATAAGCTTTCGTGAGCTACAGCTCACTTCATCGGATACATTTGGTGGAAAAAACAGAGGGGAGATTGATATATATATACACACACACAGAGAACATGAAACATGAAAGTACTCCTTTTCTTTTTGCGAATACAGACTAACACGGCTGCTACTCTGAATGTAGTTTCAGAAAGAGACAATCTTTGGTGAGCAGGTTTCTCACCTACGCTCAGCTCCCCCGACACATCAGCCTCTTTGGGCAAAAGAGCCAACGCTCTGTGATTTCAAGAGCTCTGGCCCCTGCAATCCCCCAAGTGATGGATGCCCCCTATGTTTTTTTGCACCCCTTATATCACCCCAGAGTTCATTCTTCAAGCTTCCTGCTGCTCTTCCTTACTTGTGGACATCCCATCCTCCTGCTGATTCGTATGCAAAGGGACTTCCATCGTTTTGATTCCACGCTGCTTAATTGACACTGGAGACAGGTAGACAGTGGCCTCCCCTCCTGTCTGTGGGGAAAACCTGTTTCTCCTTTTGTCTGGTCGCAGACTTTAAAGCACAGTGTGTCAGTGAGGATCCAAAAATCCTCCTACCATGTCGGTGCATTTTACAATGATGTTAATTAGCTGTGTGGCACAGGGTTTTATAAAATACCTCACTCCATATACTGCTGTAATACAGTAACATAGAGCACAATCAGTTGCTTCAATTGCTTCTCATTTGAGGTTCAGAGCCCCTGTCTTTATAGCTGAGGCTGTCTCCCCTCCTCGCCAAGCTGATGGCTCTCTTCACCTTTTATGTAAATGGACCTTCCTTGTCTCTGGTCACATGTTGCCTAATTTACATCAGAGACGCTTTCAAGCAGGTGGAAAACATCCCTTTGTCTGCAACAGGCGTGGCGTAGGCCAAATACATTTTAAGGACATCTTCGCAGCATGTATCTCTAAAGTCCTCTGTGGGTTTACCCTACATACGTCGTGCGAGAATATTAATGATCAGTGAGTTGTTAGTTTTCCAGTGATCTATGACATGCCACCTTTGGGGTATATATCACGACCGCAGCGTGTTAGGTATTGCCCGGCCTGACAAGAGTTGCTGACGCAAAGTAGCGAACCATCAATGGGCCTCTGTCACAGGCACCCGGGCCAGCACAGACGGCCGGCTCCTGCTCTCATTGAAGCCATCTGTGGTGTATGTGGCTGCAAAACTGCAGTGCCTTTGTTTTCTGAGTTCTGCCCCTTTAAATTCCTACGCGCGCTGACTGTAGAGGCAGCTGTGGCATGACGCATACACTGTGCTCTCTCTTGTGGAGCCTTCATTTTAGTTTGCTCCTGATTGTTTATTTTTCTGCCTGTTGGATGTGGCAGGACAATGCGGTTAACTGCAGCCAGGGCCAGGGAAAATGACCGGCACGGGACACATGGGATCAGTTCCTTGCTCTGTCACTGAATCGGGGCCTTGGTTCCCCATCTGTAGAATGGGCACATTGATTGGAGTCCGTGAAGTGCTCAGCTACTGCCGGGCTGGGGCCAGTGGTGTCCAGACCTAGACTAGCAGCCCACTCACAGAAGCCTCTGGTATCGCTGTCTTCTCTGGACCCTCAATGTGAGTGGGCTGTCATTTCTGACACTGAGCCAGGCCCATCTGCTGCTTGGGGGCACCACCTTAAAGGAGCTTCTGTTCCTATCAGGGGTTGGTACTTCTCCAGTTCCCCGGGTGCTGCAGACATCCCCCAGACAGAGGTGTGTGAGGGACACACCCATCTTGGAGGCAAGAAACAATCAGGACTGGATCCTGTAAGCCGGAGCCCTGTGTGCAGAGGGCTGTGGGGATGGGAGTGCTGGGGTAGCGGGACGTGCGCGTTCCCTGGACCAGCCCCTTCTGCAAATTGGCTATCGGTGCCTCACTGGCCGTGCGTGTCACAGGCTCTGAAATCTGCATCGGGGGCTAATTCTCTCAGACAGCTCAGTAAATATGTTTTCTTAGAAGCAGCCGGAGATTTGCCGGAGGCGGACCGGGCTGGGAGGAAGTGCTATGTGCCAAACAGCCGCTGTGCTCCCACGGGGCTTGTTATGTGTCTGCAAAGCTACAGCACTCTGGCTCCCTGCATCTGGGCTGCCCAGAAACCTGGTTGTTTCGCACAGCCTTTCACCCTTCAAATGCAGGGGTTGCTTACCACGCTCCCGCCCACACAGGGTGCAGAGCAAGTCTAGTTATATGAAATGAAACTCATGAGGAGATGTGGTCACCACAGTCTGACCTGGCTTTGGGGGGGCACTTCTGGGGGGAAGCTCGCCGCAGTCTGGCCTGGCTCCGGCTGGGCACTGCTGAGGGGAAGCTCGCCGCAGTCTGGCCTGGCTCCGGCTGGGCACTGCTGAGGGGAAGCTCGCCGCAGTCTGGCCTGGCTCTTGCGGGGCACTGCGGGGGGTGGGGGGAGAAGCTCGCCAGTCTGGTCTGGCTCTGGCTGGGCACCGCAGGGTGGGGGGAAGCTCGCCGCAGTCTGGCCTGGCTCTGGCTGGGCACCGCAGGGTGGGGGGAAGCTCGCCGCAGTCTGGCCTGGCTCTGGCTGGGCACCGCAGGGTGGGGGGAAGCTCGCCGCAGTCTGGCCTGGCTCCGGCTGGGCACTGCTGGGGGGAAGCTCGCTGCAGTCTGGCCTGGCTCTGGCGGGGCACTGCGAGGGGGTGGGGGGGGGAAGCTTGCCGCAGTCAGGCCTGGCTCTGGCGGGGCACTGCGGGGGGGTGGGGAGAGAAGCTCACCACAGTCTGGCCTGGCTCCGGCTGGGCACTGCTGGGGGGAAGCTCACCGCACTCTGGCCTGGCTCCGGCTGGGCACTGCTGGGGGGAAGCTCGCCGCAGTCTGGCCTGGCTCCGGCTGGGCACTGCTGGGGGGAAGCTCACCGCACTCTGGCCTGGCTCCGGCTGGGCACTGCTGGGGGGAAGCTCGCCGCAGTCTGGCCTGGCTCTGGCGGGGCACTGCGGGGGGAGTGGGGGAGAAGCTCGCCGCACTCTGGCCTAGCTCCGGCTGGGCACTGCTGGGGAGAAGCTCGCCGCATTCTGGCCTGGCTCCGGCTGGGCACTGCTGGGGAGAAGCTCGCCGCACTCTGGCCTGGCTCCGGCTGGGCACTGCTGGGGGGAAGCTCGCCGCAGTCTGGCCTGGCTCTGGCGGGGCACTGCGGGGCGAGTGGGGGAGAAGCTCGCCGCACTCTGGCCTAGCTCCGGCTGGGCACTGCTGGGGAGAAGCTCGCCGCACTCTGGCCTGGCTCCGGCTGGGCACTGCTGGGGAGAAGCTCGCTGCACTCTGGCCTGGCTCCGGCTGGGCACTGCTGGGGAGAAGCTCGCCGCACTCTGGCCTGGCTCCGGCTGGGCACTGCTGGGGGGAAGCTCGCCGCACTCTGGCCTGGCTCCGGCTGGGCACTGCTGGGGGGAAGCTCGCCGCACTCTGGCCTGGCTCCGGCTGGGCACTGCTGGGGGGAAGCTCGCCGCACTCTGGCCTGGCTCTGGCCCAGCAGCAGTGCTGAGAGCAGGCAATGGGGCCAGCGTGCAATCCCTGGGATTAGAGGCAATAGCACAGTGAGGGACAGACAAACCTTCTGGCTCAGCTGCAGACATCGACGGCAGCAGAGCAGGGAAGGGCCAGTTCACCATCTCCTTTCCTCCAGCCGCCAGGGAGCAGAGAGCGAGCTGGATAATTTCATGCTATTACAGAGAACAAAGAAGGGGGGGGCAGGAAAGGGAAGGTGAATAACTGGGATGCTGAGGGCTGTCGGAGAGGAGAGGGCAGGGCGGGGGGAAAGGGGGAAGCTCCCCCCAGAATAAAACCGCCTGGAAGGAGGGAGCGGGGGTCGAACAGCTGCAGGGAAAGGATGGGGGGGGGCGGCTGCTGGGGCCTGAGGGGTAAAGCAGCGAAGGGTCTGTGCCTGGCAGAGGGGGCAGGTGTGTGCGAGTGCCTGGGGGAGAACGCCAGTCAGGCAGACATGGCTGCTGCTCCGGCTGCCACTAATTAAGTGAGATTGTGCTGCAATTAACGCTGGCAGAGTGACTGGAGGGGCCTTGAGCACCCTAGGGAAGCGGGGGAGGGGGTGGGGGCGGGGAAGCTGTAAAACCCAGCCAGCCTCTGCTGCCCCCCCCCCCCCCCCCCCCCCCGATCCAGGTTTAGCCTCAAGGCGAGTCCTGGAACTCTGCAGGGATTGGGCAGACGCTGGTGCAGGCGGGGAGGTACCTGCTGCCCGCTTACTCCCCCCGAGAGAGGAGCCAGACCACGGTAGCCCGTCAGTCTGCCCACCCACGGTCCCTGGCATCTGGACTAACTGGATTCCTGTTGTAGCCAGGCCCTTCTCTAGCACCTCCTGCCCAAAGTGCTCGACAGACACTAATGAGTTACATCCCCCCTCCCTGCCAAGTGCTGTTATCCCCCAGGGAAACTGAGGCACGGGCGGGTCAGAGTAGGGCCCACGGCTTGGGCGTTGCTGATTCCTTGGTCCCAGGCTGAAATCGCTGATCCCCCCCACAACAGTGCAGGCCAGGAAGTGAAGAAGCAGCAGCCACTTGGGACTGGAATAGCCTCGAGATGCGCCACGTCCGGCTGCAGCAGAAAGGCAGAGCAGGTGGCTCTGAGCTGCCGTGACCGGTCCGAGCCCGGCTTGGCTGCCGCGCGCGGTTCTGCCCGGCGGGAAGCGGGTGAGGGTGCAGCGCAATGGGAGAACAACAATAGCAGGGTGGAGGAATGTCCGTTCCGAGCTGAGACAACAGGCGTTCGTGGGCATGGCGAGGATCTCCTTCCTCCTCATGCGTCGTAGAGAATGTGTCATAAACCCCGCCAACCTTTGTGGTCCAGGACTCCTGGGTTCTGTTCTTGGCTCCTGGCGTGCGTCTCTGCCCCTTGCTGTGGCTCAGTTTCCCCTCTGTGAGCTGAGACTAATGATGGCATCCCTCATGTTCATGCCGCGCGTTGAGATCTGCTGTGGCGGGGTGGGGTGCTGGCTGATGGCGGGGCGCCTTTCTCGCTGGGAGGGAAACCCTCATGGGTGGCAGCTGGGAACAAGGGAGCCTGGCCCGTTCCTCTCAATGGGCTGGGAAAGCCCCTTCAAAGAGCCCCTGGCGTTAACCCTTTCGCTGCTGAGCTGGTGCCAAGACGGGCGCTCCCTGCCCCATCCTCCCGTGCCAGCCTGCTGTCAGCGGTCCGTTGGCCGGCTGCTCCGGACGTTGGCTGCGGTGCTTTGGGAGGGACCCGTGGGGCACAGCAAGGGATGAGCTTTGCCCCGTCGCCCTGTTGGAGACGGCTGAGGCACGCTGCTGTGGGCTGGTTCAGTGCTGTGGCGCCGGGAATTTAAGCGGGTTTATGGTCCGGGCTAAAACACGAGCTGCTTGGGGCTTGGATGAGCTGGGTTCTATTCAGGGACCTCAGGCAAGTTGCTTTGCCTCCCCGTGCCTCAGTTTCCCCATCTGTAAAAGGGGGGCGCTGATCCTTCCCTCCTTTGTGAAGTGCCGAGGGAGTCATTACTATTGTCTTTTGGAACAGGGTGAGGCGGGACGTGCGGGAGAGCCTTCCTGGGAATTTTAAATCCCTCCTCTCCTGCCTTCCCCTCCCACTTCAGCAAAAGTGTAATTTAATCCACTGCAAGGATGAAAAACATCAGCAGCTTCTGGGTGGGTCCCAGGGCTGAGCCCTTCCTGGCGGGAGGACTTGGTACGACCCAGGGAAACCACTCCACCAAAGGCACAGAAACCTGCTCCACCCGCAGCCCGCTTTGGTGGCTGAATTTTAGCAGGGGTGTTCCCGGGCAGCATATGGTTGAGTTGGCACCTCTGCCAGCCGCCATCAGCCTCCACTGCCAGCTACAGGAGTCTTGGGGCCCGTGTAAGCTCTGGGCTGTCCGCGGTGCAGGAGCTCTGGTTTAACAAGCAGATAAATGTTTGGAATGTCCCCCGCGTTTGTACGAGCACCATGAGCAGCGGTGGTGGCTTTGGTTTCTGTGCCATCCCTCTGCTTTAGCAGCCTCCTGGGGCTGCAGGCGTCAGGCTTCCCAGTTCCCCCTGCCCTGCAGCCTGGCTGGGGGGGGGGTGGTTTGCACCCGCTCTATCCGCCATGATGGCGTCAGGGGAGGGCGGTGGAGAAGTGGGCTCCTGGTCCTGTTTCCCTTCCCGTCCTGAACTGCAGTGTTGCATTGCTCTGAGCCATTGAACAGCTGCCGGGCCAGATCCTCAGCTGGTGTAAATCGAGAGTTCAGGATGTTTAAAGCGGCTCTTGAAGTGACCCTTGTGGATTTAGGACCTGGTTCCGATTTTAAATTGGGAGTAACTCCGTAGGGGCCAGGGCAGTTACACATCACAGTGCAAATCAGGAGTAACTCCATAGAGGCCAGGGCAGTTACACATCACAGTGCAAATCAGGAGTAACTCCATAGGGGCCAGGGCAGTTACACACCGAGGTGTAAATCGGGAGTAACTCCATAGGGGCCAGGGTGGTTATGCGCCGGGGTGTAAGTCGGGAGTAAGTCTGTAGGGGCCAGGCCAGTTACACACCACCGTGCAAATCGGGAGTAACTCTGTAAGGGCCAGGGTGGTTACACACCGGGGTGTAAGTTGGAAGTAACTCTGTAAGGGCCGGGGTGGTTACGCAAAGGGGTGTAAGTTGGGAGTAACTCTATAGGGGCCAGGGTAATTGTGCACTGGGGTGTAAGTCGGGAGTAACTCCATAAGGGCCAGGGCGGTTACGCTCCGCAATGTAAGTCGGGAGTAAGTCTGTAGGGCCAGGCCAGTTACACACCATGGTGCAAATCAGGAGTAACTCTGTAGGGGCCAGGGCGGTTACGCACAGGGGTGTAAGTCGGGAATAAGTCGTGTAACTGGCCTGGCCCCTACAACCATGGTGCAAATCAGGAGTAACTGTGTAGGGGCCAGAGCGTTTATGCGCAGGGGTGTAAGTCGGGCGTAAGTCCTTCGGCGCCGGGGTGGTTACGTGCCGGGGTGTAAGTCGGGAGTAACCTCATAGGGGCCGGGGTGGTTACACACAGGGGTGTAAGTTGGGAGTAAGTCCTTAGGGGCCAGGGCGGTTATGCACCGGGGTGTAAGTCGGGAGTAACTACGTAGGGCCAGAGCAGTTACACGCAGGGGTGTAAGCTGGGTCCGGGAGAGCAGCCTCCGGCTCCTAGCCAGTAAAGGGCACTGGGTGCTGTGGAGCTATAAGGTGGTGGTTCCCGGCGCACTGACGCCAGGTCCTTCCCCTGGGCGCTGTGCAGGGCGATTCCTCGCTCGCGCAGTGGTTACTTTGCAAACACTGAGTGCATGTGCCAGCTGCTGGCTCTGCCCTTTGCAGTCTGGGGCTGGTGCTTGGCCCTCGTTCTTGGCGTATGTGTGTGTACCCTGCGGCTGCTCTGGCCTGGCCTGGCCTGGCCTGGCCTGGGACCCGCGCTCCGGAAGCCTGACCCGCGTCTCGCTGCGTTCATCCAGAGCGCCTGGAACAGGAGCAGGCTGCTCTGCACCCACTTCCCCCAGGGCTGGCCCGGCTGCAGCCCCAGGATTGGAGCGAGGCATCGGGGGAGTTTCCGGTTTGTGGGTGACAGGCGGGGCCGGGAACAACAGTGTCTGCAGCGCAGTGGGGGCCTGTCGCCTGCCGAGCTGTCCCCACCTTTCAGCTCTGGTGGGTTTGGGGTGAGATGGACCCTGGGTGTGACCCTGGGGTGCGGCTCCTGGGCTGGGCCGCGGTGCTTGGGGCACACGATGCTTTATCAGGTCAGGGCCGTGCACTGGGACTGGCAAAGGGCTGCCCTGGCTGCGGGTGCAAATGGATTGATTGCCCTGAGGATTGGCAGCCCAGCGCACTCACAAGGGGCGGCAGGGAAATGAAGGGGGTGGTCCAGTGGGGCTGCAGAGATGAGAGGATGTTGGGGGAGGGGGACGCTGCGGGAGAGCATAGGCAGGAGACTTTGCATGCAGTGTGAGCAGATGGGAAAGAAAGGGGCGTGGGCCCACTTGGCATCCAGGATACCAGGAGGGGGTGTGGCCGAGCACTGCCCATCCTGTCCTTACCTTGCCATTGCTTGGTGCCTCGGCATGCTGGCCTGGGGACCCCTTGGCTGGAGCTGCCCAGGCTTTGTGCTGGGGCGTGTGCACACCACTGCCCCCTGCTGGATGGACCAGAACTGCTCCTCTGTCTCATAGGCCACGTACTGCTAACAGCTAGTGGAGATCCTCCTGGAGTTCGTTCTGCCCTCTCTTCACCCACAGCCGCTCAGCAGAACCTCGTGGGGGGCAGGAGAGTGACCCGGGGCGGGTTCGAGGTTGCCGTGGCTTTGTTACACCTTGCACCACCGCCATGCCATCCTCCATCCGGGCATCAGCTGGCTGGCACTGCCTCTGCTTCCTGTTCTGTTCCCAGCCACAGCCTCCTGCCAGACCAGCCTGACCCAGGCCCTGACTGACAATCACCTCCTTGATCTCTCCCTAACCATGCCATCTTGACCCTACCCAGCTGCTGCCCCCAGCGCTGCCCACTCTCCCTTCCCTGGGCTGTGCCCAGCATTACCCCACCTAGTGGCCAGGCTGGGGTTTTGGGGCCTGAATCCAAACCTCTTTGAGTCCAGCTTTGGGTCAGGCTTTTGGTCCCCCGCTCCATGCACGATGTCCTGTCGCTGATATGACTCTGGCAGGCTGACCTACAAATCCTGGAGCAAGACAGAAACCCCTATTCTGTGTAGACTCAAGAGAGTAACCAAGTCCCCCCGGCTGCTGGCTTGTACAATGAGTGCCTAGACCTGACCTATGCAGTAATTCAGCTCCAAGGGCCTTGCCGTCCAACCGCTGTGATTTCTCTTGTTTGAAAGCCTGGAGTGAGAATAAAAAGGTTCCAGGATTCCTTGGAATGAGAAGAGAGCCAAGAAGGAAAATTGCATTACAGTGCCCAGGTGCTGCACGAACAGCACCAATAGCGGTGGTGTTATAATGGGCTGTGCAATGAAATCCAAGGGAATCGTCTCGGAGCCGGCCTGCACCGGGTTCAGTTCGTATGTGAAAAGCTAGGGGTGGGTGTGGCTTAACAATGAGCCTGCTGCCTTCCATCTTCAAGGGCTTTGCAAAAGTGGGTGGTGCTATCCCCATTTGAAAGGTGGGGCAACTGAGGCCCAAAGAGCCTGAATTTTCTTAAAAAAAAAAAAAAAAAAAAAGAGGACTTGTGGCACCTTAGAGACTAACAAATTTATTTGAGCATAAGCTTTCGTGAGCTACAGCTCACTTCAGTCTCTAAGGTGCCACAAGTCCTCCTTTTCTTTTTGCGGAGACAGACTAACATGGCTGCTACTCTGAAACCTGAATTTTCTAAGCTATTGAGCACCTGCTGAGGTCGATGGAAGCTTGAAAGTCAGGCTCTAATTAACTCGCGGAAGTTGACGTAGTAAGTTAGTGACCTGAGTCGGGACTGGGCTGGCTCCCAGACCCCTGCTGTAACCACTCAGTCCTGCTGCCTTGAGCTGGGGAGAGATTCTCAGTGTACCAGAGTGTCAGTTGCAGGCCAAGAAGGGATAGGAAAGGAGGGCTGGTGTTAGAGCTTAAGAGATCACCTCTAGGTTGGGATGAGGGGCTTTCCTGTCTTTCAGCATGAACTCTGCATGTCAATGGGCTGGTGGCTCTGATCTCTCCTGAGAAGGTGTTTCACGGCAGCTCCCAAATGGGGTGAAAGGGGGCCATGTGCTTCTGTTAGGGCTTATCAAATTTACAGCTGTGAAAAACACACCACAGACCCTGAAATCTGTTCTCCCCCGTGAAATCTGGCTAGTATAGGGGAGGAGCAGGGCTGGGGGCTCTTACTGTGCGCAGAGTTTCAGATACTGGTCCCAGCTGGGCTGGGGAGGGACAGGACTTCCTCTTCCCCTGCAGGGGCCGCTCCTGGGGCTGGGTCAATCCCATCTCTGGCAACCTCCCCCGGCTGCAAGGAGCTCCACCGCTGCTGGCTGGGAGCCCAGTTCTGAAGGCAGCACCGCTGCCAGCAGCAGCAGAGAAGTGGGGGTGGTAATACCATGCCCCCTATAATAGCCTTGTGAGCCCCCCCTTGACCCTCCTTTGGGTTGGGACCCCCACAGTTACAACACAGTGACATTTCACATTTAAGTATCTGAAACCGTGAACTTTACAATTTTTAAAATCCTCTGACTGTGAAATTGACCAAAATGGACTATGAATTTGGTAAGGGCCTAGCTACTGTCTATAGCAGCATTTCTCAAACTGGGGTCCGCAAACCCCTGGGGGTCCCTGAGGGTACCCCAGGTGGTCTGCGGGCCCCACTGATCATGTCCACCCCCTCCCTCAACCCCTCCCCCCCAGAAGCTCCTGCATGTGAAAAGTCGGGCGGCGCAGTGGGGCTAAGGCAGGTTTCCTACCTGCCTTGGCTCTGCGCTGCTCCCGGAAGTAGCCAGCACATCCCTGTGGCCTCTAGGGGGCAACCAGGGGGTCTCCACGCACTGTCCCCGCCCCAAGCGCTGACTCTGCAGCTCCCATTGGCTGGGAACTGCAGCCAATGGGAGCTGCAGGGGTGGTGCCAGCGAGCTGGAGCAGCATGTGGAGAGCCCCTGGATCCCCTGCCTAGGAGCTGCTGCCAGAGGGATGTGCCAGTTGCTTTTGGAAGCTGCCTGAAGTAAGCGCCACCCGGCCGAAGCTTGAACCCCTCACCCCCTCCCGCACCCCAACTCCCTGCCCCAGCCCAGAGCCCGCACCCCTTCCCACACCCAAATGCCCTCCCAGAGCCCGCACCTCTCACCCCCTTCTGCACCCAAACTCCCTGCCCCAGCCTGGTGAAAGTGAGGGTGGGGGAGAGTGAAGGACGGAGGGAGGGGGAATGGAGTGAGTGGGGGGCAGAGCCTCAGGGAAGGGGCGGGGCCTCAGGGAAGCGGGTGGGGTAAGGGCTGAGCGGAGGGACTTGGGGGTCCCCAAAAAGTTTTAAATCACAATGGGGGTCCTGGGGTTGCTAAAGTTTGAGAACTGCTAGTCTACAGTAAGTGATTTCCATAGCCAGCATGTGGGGCAGACTCTCCTTTCAAGGGAGCTCACCCCGTCGAGCGAACCTATCCACAGGGGACTCTCTGAGCGGGGGAACCTAGATGTCCAGCCTAGATCGTCGTCCAGTTGAGGCTCAACCTGATAGTTTGTCTGTCTGTCTTTGTCTGTGACGTGGTCACTTTTGAACGCTCCATCTGCCCAGCTCTAGAGTTTCGGGGCACATTCTGGGCGTTCGCGGCGATGTTGGTGAAAGTGAGCAAACGGGAGAAGGCGGATTTCCACGGGTGTGAGCGGGAGGAACGTCAGGCCCACAGAGCGCCTGTTTGACGCGGCAGGCAGGGAAACCTCTCCGGCACCCCCTGCTGCGAGCAGGGGGCGGAGTCTTGGGGAGAAGGGGCGGCACGAGGGCGGGGCCATGGTTTGGGTGCTGTTGGCTCCCCCACTTTTAGGGACCTTCTGCTACTCCTGCCTTGGTCCATCCCCAAATCTCTGCAGGGCTGCTCCCTACAGTCCAGGGTCCAGTCTGCATCACACAGTAGTGTCTGGTCCTCTCTCATTGGAGCGATTGATCCATCCGACTCTCTTGTCTAGGGGCCCAGTCCCTGCCGTTTCTGAGCCCAGTGTACTTGTGCAGATTCACACAGATGTGGCCATAACGCGCACAGCTCTTTGGCTCTCCTTGGCCTAGAAGAAGCTGGACTGATCCGTGGTAGGGAGCAAACGGGGATTCACTGCAAGAGGTTTTCCCTGGATTTTGCTATAAATAAGGTTTGGTCATTGCTCAAGTTTAGGGCTTAACCATAACCCGATGCTGCCCCATCTTTGGGGATGTAGCAGTTCCCCAGGCAGGGAGGTGCTGAGTGTCGCGTACTTTGCTCCATGTTGGATGCTGTTAGTGGGCTGGTGGTGACAGAGAAATGCCAGTCAGGGGGCGTTTGATCGCTGGATAAAATGCCCCCCGCGAGATGTCCCTGTGCAATTGCAGGGGTGCTCGGTGCATGCTGCAGCCTCTGTGTTGGTGTCTCTCCGGCAGATCTATCGGAGATGCTGGCTGGTATTCAGGAAATCCTCCAGTAAAGGGCCCCAGCGGCTAGAGAAGTATCCGGACGAGAAGTCAGTGTGCCTGCGTGGATGCCCAAAGGTTGGAGAGTCTCTGCTTATCTACTGCCCCTTTGCTCTGACGAAGCTGAATAAATCACTGAGGCAGAGCTCCCACCCCCAGCCAGCGCTCTTACCCCGTTCCCCACAGCGACTCCTGCTGGGTGGGACCGGAACAGCTGGGCACTTCCCCATAGCCAGCGCTCCCTCCCCATTTGTCGTGGTGATTCTTCCGGGGCCTGGCCAAAAGTACGTTGCAGTGAAGAATTCCTTGCCCAGGGTGATTGTTGAACACGGGTATGCAGGATCCAAGTGTCATGGCCCTTTATCTGCCTATGTCCCGATGAGCTTACTGGCCAGATGTTTTCTTGCTGCAATTGATCTCCGTTAGCTATGGGACTCTCCCCTTGAAATACAGGTACTCACATGGCTTTCTATGCCCCCCCATGCTGAGAGCCCCTGCGGCTCTCCCTGGGGAAGGTAGAGGCTCCCCCTGAATATCTAGTGCCGAGCAGTGGAGAAACCAAGAGAAGCCAAGCGGAGGAGGGGAGACTTTGAGGGACCCCCATTACTCGGTGCAGAAAAGGGGGGTTGTGCAGAATGCAGATGGCAGCAGCTCAGGAACAAACATCTCCCTCTGCAGGTCACGGAGATCAGCAACGTGAAGTGCATCACGCGGTTGCCGAAAGAGACCAAGAGGCAGGCCGTGGCCATCATCTTCACTGACGAGTCGGCCAGGACTTTCACCTGCGACTCAGGTAGGAGGACGTCTGTGGTTTCAGCTTGGGGCTGGCAAGGTCACGAGCTGCCGGGCTGGGGAAAGGCCAGGGGAAGCATGCTTAGAGATTGGGATTGGCAGCCAGAACGCCTGGGTTCTAATCCCAGCTCTGCCTGTGATTCCCTCTGAAACCGTGGACAGGTCACTCCATCTTGCAGGGCCAGGCTTTCAGAAGGGTGTGGAGCCCTTTGGAGAATGTGGCCCATGGTGCCTGTTGCCCTGTCTGTGCAGCGAGGCCCCTTTGACTGCCAGGGCAATGTGGTCTAGAATTGCCGCTTTCACTGATGAACACAACATTCCTAGTCCTTGTGGTTGCAAAGTCAGCTTTAAAATGTGCCTGACTGGCTGGTTTCAGAGTGGTAGCCATGTTAGTCTGTATCTGCAAAAAGAACGAGGAGGACTTGTGGCACTTTAGAGACGAACAAATTTATTTGGGCATAAGCTTTCGTGGGCTAAAGCCCACTTCATCAGATGCATGCAGTGGAAAATACAGGAGGAAGATGAGATATATATCAGAGAACATGAAAAAATATAGATCTTCCTCCTGTATTTTCCACTGCATGCATCTGATGAAGTGGGCTTTAGCCCACGAAAGCTTATGCCCAAATAAATTTGTTGGTCTCTAAGGTGCCACAAGTCCTCCTCGTTCTTTCTTCTGACTGGCTGGCATCTGCCTGAGTCTGTAGAGAGCCTGAATGCACCCAGCCAGCGGCGAGATCTCCTCACCTCCTCTTTAGGGCTTAAAGTCACCTCCACAGGCTAAAGATGACCATTTAAATAGCTACGTTGTTAACTGGTCATTTTTTGCAGCAATACCCATCTAATACGTTTACCCACAGACCTAATCCACTCCCACACCTTTCTGGGGGCCCAACCGTCCCTAGCCAGCTGCTGAAACTGCCTGCTTCCCCTGGATGATTTCTCTAATGCCACTGATCCAAAATCTGATGCACAGTGAAAACATGGGGGCAACATAAGGACAGAATCGGAGCTCAGCAGAAATAACCCAGGGGCGACCGTGCTGGTTGCAGGATTAATTCTCCTTCGTTAATTAACACCCTTCATTCTGAATGCCAGGGAAGCTGGCTCAAGAGGTCCAGGCTGCCACACAATCCGGGAAGCTGCCTGCAGGACTGAGAGCCAGCCTGGCACGAGGGGGCTTGCGGGAGATCAGCCCGCCCCTCGTCTGGGGACTGTGGAGGTTCATTAGTCAATGTGGGTAAAGCGCTTTGAGATCCTGGTGCCTGGCCTGGCCTGGCTGGGGGAAGGAGGGAGAGCTCCTTCAGGGGTGTCGTGCCTTCTCTGGCTTACAGCTCCACCGCCGCTGCTGGGAGCCTCTTCACTCCCCCGGGCAAGGCAGGGTTGGGTCTGGGCCAGAGCCGGTTGGGACGCTCCCAGATGCTGGCGGCAGGGTAGGTGGTGCTCTTCCCTCTGAGTCGGTACTGAGCCGGCGCCCTGGCACGGGAGGTCACGCCGTTCCTGGTAACAGTGGCTGTGATTGAAGTCCATGAGCCCCGCGAGGGCAGCTCCTCTCCCCTCTGGGCATTGCGACCTGGCCCATGTGGTGGTGGCCCCTACGAAACCCCAGTGGCGTGGCGACCCCAGGCGCTAGGTGGCAACGCCAATCAAATGTGACCCCTCCGGAGGGGCCCAAGAGGTGCTGTGTGCACAGGTCACAATGTTCAGAGCAGGGAGCTGGTGCTCCACACAGGACAGGAGCTGCTGCTGCGGAGTTAACGTGGGGTGGGTTCGCTCTCCAGCCCGCCCCCCCTGCCCCTTGCTCCCCCCTTTCTGTGACATGGGCTTGTTTCCTGGACCTCTGCCATGACATTGATTGAAATTGTCCATGGAAAAAATTGTAGCCTTTGCCATGGGGCACTGTGTTGGGAATAAGGTGTAAAGCCCCTGGTGCTGAGCACTTGTCGTCGTTGGAGACCGCATGAGGAGGAGTGTTAACTCTGGGGTCACTGTCAAATTCAAACCGGAGTAGTTTCTGCCAACCCAAAATCTCCCCTGGATTTTCACTGGAGAAGTCATTTTCCACTACCCTGGCTAAAAACTGCTCTGTAGTATTGCTGGTGCAGAATGTCTGCTGTGTTCCACCCCAGAGGTGGCTGCATTTCACTGACGGGTGAGTGATCTCTTTTCCATATGGACTGGGCCACAATCCGGACTCCCCCACTTAACTGTTAGCCCTTCCTGTGGCAAAATGCCCACTGGGCACCAAGTGCCCGTGAGGACAAAGGAAGAGTCTCCTAAGCATGGATTCCGGGAACTGGCCCATCATACAGCACTTGGGATCTTTTGTGATGAACGGGGCTAGAGCATGGGGCTCAATGGTGCTGGTTTGAGCCCTGGGTTGGGTTGGAGGTGCTCCAGGGTGAACAGATTTGATAATAGGTGGCCAATTGATCTAGCAGACAAAGGTATAACAAGACCCAATGGCTGGAAGTTAACTAAACAAATTCAGACGTAAAGTGCCGCATTTTAACAGGGAGGATAATTAATAACTCACCAGGGGTCGTGGTGAATTCTCCAGCACTGGCAATTTTTAAATCAAGATTGGCTGGTTTTCTAACAGATGCTCTAGATCAACCAGGAATTAATTCAGGGAAGTCCAGGGGTCCTGGTTATACAGGCCAGACTGGCTGATCACATGGGCCTTACAAGCTGGGAAGTCCCAGCTGTGCATTTCTGCTGCAGCCATGTGGCTCCAGCCAGCAGGACACAGGCTGCAAGGTGTGGCCGTAGCCCAGGGAAACGGGAGCACAGGGCACGTCTTCTGTTCGGGGAGAGGGATCCTATGTGATGTGGCGTTCCCCAGCTGGCTTGTGCTGGGGGAGCTGAGCGATGCGGTGGAGGCAGGGCCTGACGGGCAGCTCTTGGCTCCCTGCAGAGCTGGAGGCCGAGGAGTGGTACAAGACCCTGTCCATTGAGTGCCTAGGAGCACGTCTCAACGACATCAGCCTGGGGGAGCCCGACCTCCTGGCTCCCGGGGTGCAGTGTGAGCAGACAGGTGAGAGCGCTGGCGGTGCCCGGCACACTGCCCCGGGAACAGAAGGAAGCTGGGATGGGGAACGCCCTGAGAGGGCTGGGCTCCCTCTTCCTTTGGAGTACCAGGGTGCATTGGGAGGGCACCTGGGTTTGTCCCACTTTGGAGGTGGGGGTTGCATGTGGAGGGTCCACACTGGGATGGGGGGCCTGGGCTCGTCCCCCTTGAGAGGGTGGGGGTGCAGAGATGGTGCTTTCCTTGGTTTCAGCTGCCCATCTCCCACCGCAGATCGGTTCAACGTGTTCCTTCTGCCATGCCCGAACC
Organism: Dermochelys coriacea; assembly: GCF_009764565.3. NCBI lineage: Eukaryota > Metazoa > Chordata > Testudines > Dermochelyidae > Dermochelys > Dermochelys coriacea. Next base: position 3,513,556 of record NC_050079.1, on the reverse strand, counting down.
TGGACGTGTACGGGGAGTGTAAACTGCAGATCACCCACGAAAATATCTACCTCTGGGACATGCACAACCCCCGGGTCAAGCTCATCTCCTGGCCCCTGTGCTCGCTGCGCCGCTACGGGCGCGATGCCACCAGGTTCACCTTCGAGGCCGGCCGGTAGGACACTCCTCTCTCCTTCAGCACGCTCTGCCCGGCCTGCTGGGAGCATCGGGCAGGGAGCTACAGTGCTTGGGCTGTGCCAGGGCAGTGCGGTCTGATTGCAGATGCGGGGGGGAGGGGGGGGCGAGCTCTGACAGGCCAGGATCCTGAGCCGCTGGAGACCTCCCTATAGACACGCTGGGTGAATATGAGTAATAATTGTGCTTGTGGAAGTGAGGGAGGGTCAGAGTCGAGCACCAGGCTAGGATCCCCTCACACTGCTCTGCCGTTGTACCTTGGTTCCAGCCATGGGCCTCTCCGGAACGGGAAGGAGAATGAATCTTGCAGTGGTGGTTTTTGCATTAGGGATTAGTGACAAGAACGCTTGTCAATTACAACTTGTGGCAGGATTTGAACCAGGGTCTCCAGACGTCTAAGCGCGGTTGCCTGACCACCCACGTTTCTCCCTCTTGAAGGTTTGTGCCAACTTTGTTTGCAAAATTACTTGGCTCAGCCAGGCCTGACTATATTAGGGACTCCAGATAATTACCTGCTAGAGAGGAAAGAAACATGAGCTTTTCTTTCATACACAACCTTCCCATCTGCTGACTCACCACACTGGGCTTTTACAGAGATAGAAAAACCCTCATCCTCTCTAGTCTGCCCTGCCCTGGAGCCTTTGAACTGGCGCCTGCAAGAAAAAAGCTGCTTATTTCTTTGGCAGCAGAATCTGGCAGTGACTCTTCGGGGAACATCCCATCCGCTTTGTGAATAAGACCGTGCTATTCCAGGGCACCTCGCTTAGTCCCCTAGCATGGGTGGATCCCAATTCCTTGGAACTGAGAAGGAACGGATTATTTATTTGGAGATTTACACCGCTACCCGTCAGCGGTGGTATCGCGTAAGCCCAGAGCACACAAGGGGCCGACGGCTGAATGGAGTTTTGTGGGCCAGTTGGTAAAATTGGCTTCAATGTTGTACCAGGACTAGTCTAAAAAGGGGGTCACCAGATCAGGATTTCTCTGGGCTTTAGGGATCAGAGGTACCTGGGGAACGAGAATCTCGCTAAGGGGCCGTGACTATGGGGAGGGCCAACCTGAGAAGCCATAGAGCAGAGGTCCCCAAACTGTGGGGTGTGTCCTCCTAGGGGAGGTGCAGAGGAATGTTTAAGGGGGCGCAGCTGGGTCCTGGGCCAGCCCCCATGGGGGGCGGGGAGGAAGTGCCACCCAGTTCTGCTCCTGACCTCAGCCCCGCACCTGGGGTCCCACTCTCCACCGTGGCTGCAGACCCCAGCCTTGGCCCCCTTACCCTTGTTCGCGTCCTGCCCTGTAGGAGCCACATCCCCACTCCAGGGGAAGGGGGGAGGGATGGATGCAGACAGGGGTAAGAGGGGGCGTGAGGTAAAAAGTTTGGGGACCACTGCCGTAGAGGGACCTGATTTTCAGAAGGTGCTGATCCTCCCATCTCTGAAAAACAGGCCCCTTTAAGGTGTCGCAAACTGGGAACCCCAAATCACTAGCTAGCGTTGGAAATGTAAGCCTGGCTTCCACTAGTGCTGGGTATCTACATCCCCAGCTGAACAAGAGCTGGAAGGCCGAGCCCCCTGGAAATCAGACCCACCGTGTTTCTAGCCGGACATGCTGAATCAGTATCTGCTCTGGCCCAAGAGCCTGGCTTAGGATGGGGAAGCTGGTCTTGTGCATTCAAAGCCTGCTTCTGCTAGACTCAAGCTGCCCATCTTGAGGAGCAATGGGGGGAACTGACCGATGGAAACTTGGCTTTGATGTTCCTACACTGTAGTGCCTCTCGCATCCCTCCTTGATCTGCTCCCGGTTCCATGTTCTGGGTGAGAGGGGAGTTAATACCAGGGTCTGACTCTCAGCACCCCACCTGCTAACTTTTGTCCAATGTGAAACGCCAAAAGCAACCTCACCAGTCAAAGCAGATGGCTTCGTATGGAGTAGTCAGTAATTAATTATGGGCACTGCTATTCCCAGGTGGCGGGTGCCATAAAAATACTCTTGACAACTGAGCATTTTAATAGCTTTTTATTAGAGCCAGTAAAAAAAACAGCAAAGGGGGGAGGGGAATCCTGCAAAAATTTTAAAATAATTTCTACCACTTCCGATTTTCGTGTATTTTTACCAAACTTGAACTGAAATCTGTTTGGCAATTTATTTATTTATTTGTAAAGGTGGGGAAGGTCTTAATTCCCTGTTGAATTACTGGCGTCCACTTTTATCACTGGAAGCAGGGAGCCTATTGGTTCTTTCATGTCCTGTTGGTGTGGGAAGTGGAGGGATATCTGTTGGTGGCTGAGAGTGCCGTAAAAGGCTGTCGCACGGAAACTTGTTTCAGATGCTGTAGAAAACCAGCTCCTTTGGGTCCACAGAGCGAACCCAGTGCTGCTCCCCTAGGCTAATGCCTACAAAATAACCCCGTGCCAAGATGTAGCCATGTCGTTTTGTTAAACAACCCCCAGTCGGCGTTGCTTTTGGCGGAGTGTCCTTCAGCGATAATGCTGCAATAGTCTATATAACATTTGCAGGGGGCGGGTGGGGGTGAGGGGCCAGAGGTGTGTGAGTGTGGATCCAATGTGTATGTGTGACTGCACATGTGCAAGCTGGGGGCATGTGTGCATCACACACACATGAGGTGTAGGAATAGTGTGTGTAGGGGGAGCGTGAGTGGCTGCAAGGGTGGATGTGGTGTGTCTTCTCTTAGTGTGTGCAGGGAGGGGTAGCATGCACAGCCTATCTGTGTGCCGTGGCAGAACACCATACTCCGGGTGACGCTGTACATTGATATCCTCTCGCTCAGCAGGATGTGTGACGCAGGGGAAGGGCTCTACACCTTCCAGACCCAGGAGGGAGAGCAGATTTACCAGCGGGTGCACAGCGCCACCCTGGCTATCGCAGAACAGCATAAGAGGGTCCTGCTGGAGATGGAGAACGTCAGGGTGAGTACCTGGTGCCGGGGCCCCTTAGTGAACCAACTCCCCGAGCACAGCAGCATATGGGGGGGGATGGGATGGGGAGTCATGTTGGCAGAGCCCGTTGTTCAGTGGAAATGTACAGATTTGTAGCCTTTATAACACGGATGGTTCGGTATCACCAGTGGAGTATCAGCCCACAGTGACCTTTGCCAAGGGTTCGAGCTCCTGAATGACGATCGTGTCAGAATTAGCCGGGTGAGACTCACTCTTGGGAAGATCACTAGGATTGAAGACGCTCGGCACACACGAGGAAGGGTGACCCCCCCCCCAAGTAATACGCTGACAAGTTAGCAAGAATTTTATTAAGCAGATGTACAAAGCCACAAACACCGAAACGCATCCAGAGAGGAGAGAGAAACCATAAGCTAGCCAGCAGTAATGATTTCATACTCTTCCCCCCAGAAACACCGATACAGGCAGGTGGCCATCTCATTCAGTGTTTCTGGACAGGCTTCTCTGCCCCCTTAGATTAGGCAACACCTTTCATCCTGAGTTTCTTGTATGCCCACTACACTCATGCATATGCATGAGTTTCACCCCCTTTTCCTTATTTGCACTTCCACGCCCCATGAATTTTAGGGTGCTCCATTTCTCATAGGCTACCCACTTAGTTCCCCTTCTTATTAACATCTATGTCAGTGAGTTACCATAGCAACTTTAGGTTATTACTGTACAGAATTCCCTGAAATGTTGCTCTCCGGTTTTTTGCCGTATCACCTGGTACACTGCGGCATGTTTTCCAGAACATCTCGTCCTGTCATCTTACACTTTACAGCATTCTCCCTGGCTCAGCTCGTTATGTCAGCCTGTTTCAGGCTTGAGGCTTCTATGGCCAAGCCACCTCTCTTACAGACCTAAAGCTTGTAGGCCTTGCAGGACCGCCTTATCTTATATACCTAATACACACCCATCAGTGATATACACACTCATCGGTCCTACATCCCTGTCGTGTGGTCCTACTTACTCTTTACCCCTTAAACCTGTAACTTCACTTCTAATGTAGCACCTATACATTAGTTAGTCGATCATGTGATTAGCTACAAATTCAGTGCACAAAGCTCGGACAATAAAGAAGATGAAAGGTCCCCCTGTAACATTACCTTACCTTGTGCGTGCTATGTAGATCAGTGGTTTTCAAACTTTTTGTTCTGGTGATCCAGTTGAAGAAAACTGATGATGCCCATGACCCAACGGAGCTGGGGATGAGGAGTTTGGAGTGTGGGAGGGGCCTCTGGGCTGGGGCAGAGGGTTGGGGTGCAGGGGTGAGGGCTGCAGGGTGGGGCTGGGAATGAACGGATCAGGATGTGGGAGGGGGCTCTGGGCTGGGGCAGGGAGTTTGGGTGCAGGAGAGGTGCAGGCTCTGGGGATGAGGGCTTTGGGGTGCAGGAGGGGGCTCTGAGTTTGAGGGAGGGCTCAGGGCTGGGGCAGGTGCTTGGGGTGCAGGAGGGGCTCTGGGCTGGGGGTGCAAGCTCTGGGGTGGGGCCAGGGATGAAGGGCTTGGCTGCAGGAAGGGGCTTTGGGTTGGGGGGGCTCAGGACTGGGGATTGGGGCATGGGCTTACCGTGGTCAGCTCCTGGTCAGCGGTGCAGTGGGGGTACTAAGGCAGGCTTCCTGCCTGTCCTGGCACTGCACCCCAGAAGCGGCCAACAGCAGGTCTGGATCCTAGGTGGGGGCACATGGCTCTCACTGGTGTTCAAGGTGGGGGCAGCCCGCGGAGCCCCGTGGTCCCCCCACCTAGGAGCCAGACCTGCTGCTGGCCGCTTTCGGGTCACAGCGCGGTGTCAGAACAGGCAGGGACTAGCCTATCTTAGCCGGGCAGCATTGCCGCTGGGACTTTTAACGGCCCAGTCGGGGGGTGTTGACCAGAGCTGCTGCAACCCACAATTTGAAAACTACTGATGTAGATCACTGCACATGATCAGTGCACCTAGAGATTACAAATACATAGGGGTGAGTTAATGTTATAGGCCCTGGTCCAGCAAAGCACTGAAGCATGAAGTCACTGAAATTAAACCAAATACTTAACTTTTTTTACTCATGTCCTGCGATGGATCGGGACCACAGTGAGGACTGTCGTTTTCTTTTCCTGGTGCGTGCGTTGAAATGTGCAGTGCTTAAACGTATTTCCAGGGCCACTTCCCTGTCTCCTCTCTTTGGAACTACAGAGAACTCTTGGGAGCTGACTGGCTAATACCTAGCACAGCTCCACAAACAGCAGGTAAAACCCAGCCAGGGAGCAAAACGCTTCCTAGTACCAGACACGAGCAGCTCTGTCAAATACCAAAGTGACACGCCCCGCAGAAAAGCCTAGAAAGGAAAAGGAAGCCCTGTGAACTGGCTAAAAAGCACTCGCATGTTGGTTTATATTTCATTTTTCAGTAAGAAAAACAGCCCCCCCCGACAATGAGATTGGTACAGTCCATGGGCTCTTTCCCAACGGGAGGGGACATCTCCATTCACAAAAACAGGCGGCTGCTATGAAAGTAGCCAAAATGAGGGACCTGATTGGCTGACCGGGTTTAGCGGCTTTCATGAAGCAAAGTAGGTGATGGGCCCTACGGAATTAACCTTTGCCTTAGGGGAGCCTTGCTCTGCCTTTTTAATCAGCTGCTTTTCAGTTCTCTTGCTGCTTGTTCTTGGAATAGTCTCCCCAGTCCTTTGTAAATATAGTCCATTCCTTGCTGTAACCTCCTTTGAACCTCGTTATCCGTTACAGCAGACATAACCGAGTCTCTAATTAGTCCATCTGCAAACTCTTCAAATTCCCATGGCTTTGTTTCGTTGCACAGGCCTGTAACAGGAAGGTCAGTGGTCTCACTGCACTCCTTGTAAGGACAATGCACCTTTCCCAAGGGATGCTGCGTGACTTTGTCTAGCCATGTGCAGTCCCCTTTGTGCTCCCACTATAGCTCTCCAGTGCTTCTGGGCCTGCCCCATGGAGGATTTCCCCCTTTCTTTGCAATGCCATTTGTTCCCAGGAGAATCTGGGAGTGCTGCAGCTCCCATTCCAATTCTTGGCCGTGTTGCCTTCCACGCTGAGGAATCCAAGGGGCTTTGTGCGCTCCATTGTTTTGCCCAAGGTTTCTGAGCCCAAGTGATAAAGGCGACATATGGAGAAGTGGATCTTTCCTGATCCCAGTCACCCGCCACACTTGGGGTTACGAAAGACGATGCCCCATCACATGACAGAGTTCAGAATCCGCTGACTCCAGTGGCTGCTGTCAGAGGGCTCACGGCCCGACAGCTCATGCCGCCTTGGCCAGACAATAATTGTATTTAACTTGGTGGAGCTGAAAGCAACTGGATTTTCCTGGCTGATGTTTAAAATAGTCCCCACCACTTTCCCTCTCTCTGCTCCAGCTGCTGAACAAGGGCACAGAGCACTACTCCTATCCCTGCACGCCCACCACCATGCTGCCCCGGAGCGCCTATTGGCACCACATCACCGGCTCACAGAACATTGCCGAGTCCTCCAGCTATGCCGGTGAGTGTCTCCACAATTCCTTCTGTGCGCCGTGGGATCATTTCATCCAGGGGCTTCTCTACCCGCCTCTACTGAAGGGGCTGGTTTGCTGCGCCATAAGCTCTGTATAGGGCTAGTGAAACTTTTTGTACTTCCCAGCCCAGCTTCTCGTTCCTGAAGCCAGCGGGCTGCTGGGCAGGAGCTTGCTGCTACGCCAGTCCCAGCCCTGTCCGGCAGGAGGTGGTGTAGAGACGGCTGCAGCAGCTTCCTAATAATCCAGTCCCAGCCCCAGCCCCGTCCAGCAGGAGACGGTGTAGAGATTACTGCAGGAGCACTGGCTGCAGCAGCTCCCCAATAGTCCAGTCCCAGCCCCTTCCAGCAGGAGGCACTGAAGGACACAATTGTGGTTCCTTTACTTCACCTTTCAGTACTATGAGGACCACAAAACAATACAAAATTCTGCTTTGTCCGCAGGTGAAGTGTACTCCGGAGCCCAGGCCAGCTCGGACACAGACCTCCTGAACAGGTTCATCTTACTGAAGCCAAAGCCTGCAAAAAGCGGCAAGAGCGACAGCAAAGAGTCCAAGTCGGCTTCTCAGTGACCGTGCTCTGAGCGGAGAGAGCCCCCAGCCCTGTCCAGGGGCCAGGCCACGCTGGAGAAAGGGGGCATTAAGTGCAGGAGACATTTGTTTTCTAGCGCCCCGCTCTCCTCCTTTCCTGAGGGTGCTGAAGTTCTGGGAACCCTCCCCTCTCTTTGGAGAAGTTATCAGAGCTCCTGCCTGCAGGGAGAGAGTGGGAGACTGGGTCCTCTGTGCTGGGAAGGAGGCTGGAGATGGCCCCAAACTCTAGCCCTGGCCATGCCAGATTGAGCATGAGGAGCTTACGATAGGGAAGATGATGTCTAGCTCTATGTTGTTAAACGATTTTAAATATCTGTTGCTTATACATATTCTATATTAAGAGACTTTCCTTCTCACACGAATGCAAGTTTCTTAGCCACTGAAGAGACACTGGGAAGATGAGACACCAGAGATTTTTAATTCTTGGATGGGTGGATCTTTCTTTTTTTCTTAGGGTGGCATCGTGAGGGAAACCCAGCCCCAGTTGGAGCAGACGTCCCACCACCTCTGCTGTGAAGGGAAATTCCCCAGGATCCCCTCAGCAAGGCTCAAGAGTGGAAGGACTGAGTTTTCTCAAGTGGCCGACGGGTTGCGGTTATTGTTGGTAGCTGGGGGAACAATGAAGTGATGCTCGAAGCAGGGCAACTGAAGTGAACGTTTTGGAGAGGCTGCTGCCAATCCGGCCTGTTTCTTTAGGGCCAGAGGGTCCCATAGGTTGTGAATGGATGCTCCCTCCTGAATCAAGTAGCGCTTTCCCTGGGAAAGGGAGGAATGGGGACTTGCGAGTCTACGCTCACTTTGCACTTCTTGAAGATACTAGAACACACACCATGGAACTTTCCGATATCTCAGGAGAAACTGGTTTTCTTTCCGAACTGTGACTTCTGCACAAACTCCCCCAGCTTCCGGAAGGTGGTGTTCTCAGTGAGCTGGGGACCGGCTGAGCGGGCTTTTGCTCCATTAGCTGTGTCTCCTCGGTTCAGATTCTAACAGCTATGTGGCTGTAGCATGGATTTCCCTTCCAAACCAAGCCCTTCTCTCCAGATACCCAAAGCACGGCAGTTTAATTGCAAGGGATGGGGTACATACAGGGCTGCCTCATTTTAGCACAGGCTGGCAGGGCTACACCCCTCCCACCCTTAATACACAGCCACTAAATACTTTGTTGCCTCTAAGCTATGGTAGCAACCTGCCCAATCTACCGGTTTGGCAGAGCCAGCCTTGTTGGGATACATCCATGTTGATAAGTTCTCTTTCTTTTACCTCCCCGGGTTGGCCAATGGCCCCCGTTTCCTCTGGGGCACTCTCACCTGCAGCAAAGCCCATTGACAGGAGGCTACCCAGAGACAATCAGTTGGTCATATGACCTCCTCCTTGTAAGGGACATTGTGCTTCTAGCTGATGGTGGAGGACCCAGGTTTCATTTCCACTAGATGCCCTGCAGTCTCAAGGAGCCAATGCTGGCAGAGGGTTGGTGTGCAGCCCAAGGCCCTTTTCAATCTCCTTTGTAGCCCCTCCCTCCCCCCCAGGGGTCACTTCCTGAGAATAATCAATGAACCCCTGGGCATGTGGAAGTTGGTTTTAATATGCTGAACTCAAAGCAATTGATTTTCTAGTTCTGCTATTTATTGAATACCTTTCAGAAGGGCTATCTTTTTATTGCAGTACCAACATTGGGGTTTCCTCACTTGGGGTTGGTTGGTTTGTTTTTAAAGCGTAAGGTACTGTCTCTTGGGGATGGGGAGACCTTATGGACTATCACCTGTAAATACTCGTTTTCTGGTTGTGCGTGTGTGTGTGTAGGTGATGTGTAAGACAATGAAGACCTTTCAGACAGATCTGCTGGAGAAGTCCTGGCACACAAGACCAGCGACTGTCCAAACTGCCCTGTTGCAAGCCCCACTAAGTTCAGTGCCCTTTCCCCACGACACTTATCTGGAGTGACAGGAACCAGCCAGCTTCAAGTCTAGACCACATACTCTGTGGTTCAGTGGATCAGATGAGCTTAATGGAAGTACGTTCTCACAGATGAGGTGTAAGCTGCTATCATTTCCTAGCCTAAACACCTATCTAGGTGCCCTGGCTATTCACTCTTGTTTTAGGCACTAGGGTAAAATGCTTTGGTTCAGGCTACAGGAGCGGACCAAGTCCTCAGCTGTGGTTCTAATGGAAGTACACAGAGTTGTACCAGCTGAGTCTCTGGCCCCGTGCCTTTAAAACATCGCTGCAGAGACACTGTCAACTTTGAAAAGGGTTTGTAGGGCTGGAGCCCAAGTGCTGGGCTATCCCATGATGACAGGCCCTGCCCTGAGGTTTGGAGGCATGGAGCTGCTAAATGCTGGGACAGGTGAAAGCTCTAGCAGGAGCTAGGCTGCCTCAGGAATTTGATGCACAGATGCGTTAAGCCAGGCAAGACAGGACATAGCAGTTATTGCCAAAAAATGCTGTGTTTTTTAAAGGAACTGCTCAATCAATAAACAAACTTTACTCACCCTTCCTGTTTGTCTACTAACTCCAAACACGGTACAGGGTGCAAGGGATACAGAGTGATAATGGTGCAGTGAAGACAAAGGTCCTGATTATCAGGGAAGGCTTCCTAACATCTGAAATGCTCAAGACTCAATTAGATCCAAGGCTGCACTGTGTAAAGGGTCATTACAAAGGCCATTTCATGGGACCCTCAATGAAGCTTTAAAACAGTACAGGGTGGGGGGGGGAGGTCTTTCCCAGATTGAGTGATCTGCACATAAAGGTTAGAGAAAAAGGAGCTATGTAATCCTCTGTCCATCACTGTAGTGATTCTCAACCCCTCACCAGACTGGCCCAAACAGGGTGAATACTGCTCCCAGGTGTTCTGCGGCCCGCAAAGCCATGCTCTCTCCAAAACCGGCTGAGGCCCTCATGGCTCTTCAGAACAGACACTATGGGGGAAATTTTCAGAAGTACTTGAGTGACTCGAGAGCACAAGTCCCACAGAAAGGTGTCGGTACTTGCGTTCCTAAACCCATTAGGAGCTCACTTCATCAAACAAGGGCTTAGAACAGTCTGGCAAGCGCCCAGGCTGGGCTGTTTGCAAGCAAGGAAAGGAGCGGAAGCCCAGCATAGTTAAGGCGATGGATGGATTTTCAAGCACACTGTAGGCTCTGAACCCTACATGCTGGGTCCAGAATTCCCCGCACCTCACTATACTGGGCAAACAGCTATTAAGTATCCCCTGCCATGGCTTGGTTATCCAGGGCATGCCACGGCAGATCAGAAGTAGCAAAGCATCAGGGGAAAGCTACACTTCAGCCCTGGACATGGAGGCAGTGTTGCCCAGCCAAGACCCCTGCACCACACATTTGTGGTGTGACCAGAGCAAGTGACTCTCTGCCTTTTTTCCTTCTCCATTTATCATGGACGCTGTACTGGGAATGCCCCTCCTCCGTGACTGGAGTAATTACGAACACAGATCACTCTCTCACTCCAGGCTGCCCACAGAAAGCTAATGGCATTTCTTTAGAAGCTCATCTTTAAAGTCCTAGCCTTCCCCCACCACTGTCACCCAGCAGGAGTGTCTGGGGGAATTTCAGCCACCGCAATTGCAGTGACGGTTTGATAGGTGCTGAACTCCCGGCACTGTACGGGTCTGACGCTGACTGAATCAGAGGGGTTATCAGTGACAGGGACCCAGCTACCCTGTTCCCCATACAGAGTACATACTGCTCACATACAGCATACCCCCGAGTCGTCTAAATCCAGCTAAGCCTCCTTGGCACATAGGGTCCCTCTTGGAGCACTGCCTTCTGCAGTGGCCCAGCTTCAGACAGACTCACCTTAGCCACAGATGCCACATTTTATACAAGTGCCAGGGCTGGGGGCTGGTTTCTGTAGGAGAGAATGTCAGGAGCAGCAAAAAGCAAAGAGAGCAGCCAGCCCTGCAAAGCAGACCTCATTCCTTGAATATCTGGAAGAGAGAACTGATGGTTGGGACCCTCCTCCAGCAGCCTCAGACAAGCTTTTGGGGACGGCTGAACATAGGAGAAAGGCTTTATTCAGCATGGTAACAAACAGGATACAATTGTGCAACTGAGCTGAGATACATGCTTCCAAATCCCAGCCAACCGATGGCCAGAGTCCAGTGTCAACAGGCAAGAGCTAGGGTCATTTACACAGATTCACATCCCCACACAACAATAATAATATACCACGCCTGGGTCTCACTGGGGACAGCATCCCCACACCGTTCTGGAAATCTCACCTCTGCTCCCCCAGAGCAGCTTCCATGCTCTGAAGGGCAACTGATTGGAAGCCCTCTCAATACACATCACATCCCCACCAGTTCAGTGCCAGAAAGGCCTGAAGGCGCTGAGACCAAAGGTTCAGCACACAAGGAGCAGGGCTCCATGTTCACTTGGCTACGATTAGCCACACTCAGGAAAAAAGCAGGTGGCTCCATGAACAGGGTGGCACATCAGTGTGACTTGGTCACAACGGGAGATTCTGCAGGAAGGGGCAGGGTTCAGTTTATAGTCAGGACATCACTCTGGATCTCGTGACTTAGCTGGGTCTGGAGGTCGCTCAGTTTCTTCTTCAGCCCGGACAGTGCCGAGAGAACGATGGTTTCCGGCCGCAGGGAGCCGCAGGACTCCACGTTGTAATAAAACCTGAGGGTATTGGAGGAAATTAAGATTCTTATACAGGAATGCAAAGAACTAGAGATTTCTCTCTGCAATGTGTTTCCACCCTATTGTATTTCACTGCAAGGAGATCTCATTCCCAACTCCTGGGAGTCTTGTTAGCCCCTCCTTTCCACCCATCTTTCCACCAGCAGCCGTAGATCCAAAATGACGGTTTGTAAGTTTACAGGCTACTGCATATTGCTCAGAAAGCTTTCTCTAGGAATTTCTGTCTCTGCTCACAATTGCCATGCAACCTATCACACAGCACCGAGCACAATGGTCTTGGATCTGACTGGGTGGCGGCTTTGGCCGCTACTGCAATACAAATTGTTAACAGTCATTTCAGCACTGGAAATGGGGATACCAGTACGTTCCAGAAGCTCAGCTCACCTGCCCAGCTTCAAACATGTTCATCATAGACAAAGATGCAGCGTTGTACGCAACTGCCAAGGCAGAGAAGCCAGTGAAGGATGAACTAATGCCTCAATTTGAACATGAATGAGACATCTCTGTACCACTCACACAACTCCCCAGCAAGCCTTTGATGACATCAGGGTCAGCCATTAGATGTGTATAACCCATCACAGTGTAAATGAGGCTTCCTGATGCCTCCAGAGAAGTCTCATTTACACTGTAATGGGTTATATGCATCCCGACCTGTTTGGGGGAAGGATTAGTGAGCTTCTGTGGGCTTAATCTGCCCTGCCCTCTCTGCAGGAGCAGTCAGGCACGGAGGGGGCAGTTAAAAGGAGAGAGTCAGCTTAGCTCAGCTCAGCGGAGGTTAGGAAAGAGGCAGATCTCTTGTGCTAGCTCCTGAAAGACAGCCCAGCTGAGAACCAGGATATAACCACACACTGGAGCCTCTCTGTGGAAAGGTAGGCCTGGGGCAGGACTAGTGTGTTTACTTTGTTACTTGGGGCTACTGTGTTTATTGTTCTACCTGGGACAGGCTTGTGGTCTGAAGGAGATTACTGCAGTGATACTCCTCCTCCCCCAAGAGATGAGAGCCCTCAACAAACCTCTGCTGCTTTGCCCCCTCTTGGAGACCATGCAGTGATTTGTCATGAGCCCCAAAGCAAGGTGGTCCCACCCAGTTGCAGCGGGGAAGAATCACTCTTATCTGAGAGGACAGGCTCCCTGAATCCTGCACTGCCCCACTGAATGGATTCCCAGTCTCTGATAGGGCAGGTTTTCTTGGAGGGAGCAGCCAGCCAGTCCTGGTTGCCATTTCACTACTCCACCAATGGGCCCCAACCTACACCATCTCCTGAGGCTGGCAAATCATTCTGAAAAGTCACTGAACCCCAGCACCAAAGGCCCAGACAATGGGCTGAGGCGCTTCCAGGTGGCGGTGGGAAATGCCCTCCTTTCCCATGCGCTGCTCCTTACCGCTCTGGCTTTCCATTGGGATCATAGGGAGCCTGTGCCTCATCCTCGTCAATTTCGGAGTATTCGCTCTTCGGCCTAGGATCAAATACAGCAATTAAGGTTAATGCTGGAACCCACCTCCCCACTGGCTCCTTCCCACCTTGGGCTGCAGTTTGGTCCCATGAGTGGCCAACATTCAGCAGCTGAATGAACTGGGGCAGGAGGATGGCATTTGTGTATTTAAGATTATAGAGATGGAAGAGTCCAATGCCCAAAGCACGATACAGTCTGCCAACAGACATTAGACAGCACAACTTTACATTGATGCTATACTTCAGTGGCTCTCAACCTTTCCAAACGACTGTACCCCTTTCAGGAGTCTGATGTGTCTTGCGTATCCCCAAGTTTCACCTCACTTCAAAACTACTTGCTCACAAAATCAGACATAAAAATACAAGTCTCACAGCACGCTACTACTGAAAAATTGCTTACTTTTATTTTTACTATAATTATAAAATCAATTGGAATATAAATACTGTACTTACACTTCAATGTGCAATATAGACAATTCACTGTCTGTATGAAATTTTAGTTTGTACTGACTTCGCTAGTGCTTTTTATGTAGCCTGTTGTAAAACTAGGCAAATCTCTAGATGAGTTGGCGTACCCCCTGAAAGATCTCTGCGTACCCCCAAGAGTACACGTACCCGATTGAGAACCACTGCTATACTTGATCTTAGCTAAAGATGTATGCGTGTTTCCCAACCTGAGGGACAGGCCCGCTGTTGGAGAAGGGGATGCCAGGCTAGTTCAGGGCTTGGCACAGGAGAGAATCAAAGAGGATGGGGGAAAGGACCCAGCTCCACCTCCTGCCTCTGACACTCTGGCTGCAAACAAGCTACCATGTTTGCAAGTGAACTAACAGATGTCTCATTAAAATCTTCCCTGCGCATCCCTGGGGGCAGCTTACAAGTACAGGGCTGCAGGCAGCAGCCTGCCAGCTCAAGTGCCTCTTCTCTGCTCCCCTGGCACTCAGCTGAGCCTTGGATGGCACCAATGGTCACCCCTCATCTGCAGCAGGTAGCCTTTTATATTCATAGATACTAAGGTCAGAAGGGACCATTCTGATCATCTAGTCCGACCTCCTGCACAGCGCAGCCCACAGAATCTCACCCACCCACTCCTATGAAAAACCTCACCTATGTCTGAGCTATTGAAGTCCTTAAATCATGGTTTAAAGGCTTCAAGGAGCAGAGAAGCCTCCCTCAAGTCAACCATGCCCCATACTACAGAGGAAGGCGAAAAACCTCCAGGGCCTCTCCAATCTGCCCTGGAGGAAAATTCCTTCCCGACCCCAAATACGGCAATCAGCTAAACCCTGAGCATATGGGCAAGATTCACCAGTCAGATACTACAGAAAATTCTTTCCTGGGTAACTCAGATCCCATCCATCTAATATCCCATCTCAGGGGATTAGGCCTATTTACCCTGAATATTTAAAGATCAATTACTTACCAAAATCCCATTATCCCATCATACCATCTCCTCCATAAACTTATCAAGTAGAATCTTAAAACCAGATAGATCTTTTGCCCCCACTGCTTCCCTTGGAAGGCTATTCCAAAACTTCACTCCTCTGATGGTTAAAAACCTTCGTCTGATTTCAAGTCTAAACTTCCGGGTGGCCAGTTTATACCCATTTGTTCTTGTGTCCACATTGGTGCTGAGCTGAAATAATTCCTCTCCCTCTCCTGTATTTATCCCTCTGATATATTTATAGAGAGCAATCATATCTCCCCTCAACCTTCTTTTAGTAGGCTAAACAAGCCAAGCTCTTTAAGTCTCCTTTCATAAGACAAGTTTTCCATTCCTCGGATCATCCTAGTAGCCCTTCTCTGTACCTTCTCCAGTTTGAATTCATCCTTTTTGAACATGGGAGACCAGAACTGCACACAGTATTCTAGGTGAGGTCTCACCAGTGCCTTATATAATGGTACTAAAACCTCCTTATCCCTACCGGAAATGCCTCTCCTGATGCATCCCAAAACCGCATTAGCTTTTTTCACAGCCATATCACATTGGCAGCTCATAGTCATCCTATGATCAACCAATACTCCAAGGTCCTTCTCCTCTTCCATTACTTCTAATTGATGCGTCCCCAACTTATAACTAAAATTCTTGTTATTAATCCCTAAATGCATAACCTTACACTTCTCACTATTTAATTTCATCCTATTACTATTACACCAGTTTACAAGGTCATCCAGATCCTCCTGTATAATATCCCGATCCTTCTCTGAATTGGCAATACCTCCCTGCTTTGTATCTTCTGCAAACTTTATTAACACACTCCCACTTTTTGTGCCAAGGTCAGTAATAAAAAGATTAAATAAGATTGGTCCCAAAACCGATCCCTGAGGAACTCCACTGGTAACCTCCCTCCAGCCTGACAGTTCGCCTTTCAGTAGGACCCGTTGCAGTCTCCCCTTTAACCAATTCCTTATCCACCTTTTGATGTTCATATTGATCCCCATCTTCTCCAATTTAACTAATAATTCCCCATGTGGCACGGTATCAAATGCCTTACTGAAATCTAGGTAAATTAGATCCACTGCATTTCCTTTATCTAAAAAATGGGTTACTTTTTCAAAAAAGGAGATTAGGTTGGTTTGGCATGATCTACCTTTTGTAAAACCATGTTGTATTTTGTCCCATTTACCATTGACTTCAATGTCCTTAACTAATTTCTCCTTCAAAATTTTTTCCAGGACCTTGCATACTACAGATGTCAAACTAACTGGCCTGTAGTTACCCGGATCACTTTTTTTTCCTTTCTTAAAAATAGGAACTATATTAGCAATTCTCCAATCATTCGCTACTACTCCTGAGTTTACAGATTCATTAAAAATTCTTGCTAATGGGCTTGCAATTTCAGGTGCCAATTCCTTTAATATTCTTGGATGAAGATTATCTGGGCCCCCGATTTAGTCCCATTAAGCTGTTTGAGTTTCGCTTCTACCTCAGATATGGTAATATCTACCTCCATATCCTCATTCCCATTTGTCATGCTACCATTATCCCTAAGATCCTCTTTAGCCTTATTAAAGACTGAGGCAAAGTATTTGTTTAGATATTGGGCCATGCCTAGATTATCTTTAACCTCCACTCCATCCTCAGTGTTAAGCGGCCCCACTTCTTCTTTCTTAGTTTTCTTCTGACCTATATGGCTATAGAACCTTTTACTATTGGTTTTAATTCCCTTTGCAAGGTCCAACTGTACTCGACTTTTAGCCTGTCTCACTTTATCCCTACATGCTCTTTTGGTGTGGGGGGGTCTGAAGGAGGGTGTCAGGAAGGGGAGCAGGGGAAAATGTCTGCAAAGAATATGGAGAACGGGGGGGCGCATGGAGTAATAAGATAAAAGCAACAGAAAAACGGAGAGAGAGCAGCAACTGTGTCAGCACATGGTGTTAGAACCAGGAGAGGTGTGTGTGTGGGGCGGGGGGGGTGCCCATTGCCCAATTCACACCATGGGCATCTTCAAGAAAATAACTGGGAACCTGTTATATTCAAATACACACACACACACACACACACACACACACACAGAGGAGTCGCTCTGCCTAAGGGCGAGATGGCATTTTCATTCCAAACCCCCTATTTTCAGTTGCTTACCAAATTCTTAAAAATTACTTCTGGGGTTAGAACTTGATTTGCTATTGGAAATGATGTGAAAGGAAATTGAATCGAGTTTGTAGTGAACACGTTTGACTAAGAATATTTAGAATGGGAGACACTAAGGCTGCCAAAGTAAGGATCACCCATGCCTAATACTACAGGAATATCTCAAGCTGAAAGTAGCATTAACCGCCCAGATGACCACCTTTACTGGAGGAACAATACAAATGCTATGGGAATCCTAACTTTAAGTAATCTCATAATTTGTGGTTTTAATTTCTCAGCTAGTGTTGCATTACTGTAGTCTCTTGTACTGAATACAGAATATTTTCTCTTTGTTGTGATCACATGTGCCACTCAACCAATGCTATTTTCAAACCAGAACATACCATTCCTCCGGCTTGGGGTAGACTGTGTGCCTCAATGCATTGTCTGGATCATACTCAAAGGCTACTCCTGCTGTAGGGTTCCACTTGGCATGCTCCTTGCCAAACCCCTTCTTGGCATAGGCTCGCAATCTCAGCTCCTGGCCTTTCCGTAACTTGACAATGAGGATGTCTGGGAAGCACAAACACTGAGTCAAATCGGGGTGGGAGAGTGGCTGCAAAGGAGAAATCCTCGCACGGTAGCACGTTTGCATTTTAGTGATGAGTGAGTGGGGAATTATTAGTGCATAGGGAAATCTCCTTAGAAAGCAGAACTCATTTACAATCTTAGAAATGCCCTGATATCAGCCATGCAACTCCCACCGATGGAAAAATGGGAGCTGTACATGTGGATGAGGGCATGATTTGGCCCTTAGACCACAGCAGATGGGGAGAAGCTGGTTTTGCATCTTTGCTGCAACATCCAGTTATAACCGAGAGAGAGACGGAGAGAGAGATAGACGATCTCCTTTACCTCCCAAACACTCTAACTCCAAAGTAGCAGTAAATGCAGGGGTGACATCTGTTTACTGGAGCAAAAAGTTAACCCTGTGCACACTGGCATTTCCACAGTGCCAGCTTTGGCTGTCAGCGCCACGTCTGCAAGTGCCCCAGGGTTAACTGACTAGTAATTTGGGGTGTGGGTCAAAGAGGCCAAGAGGAAAATCTTTTTCTCTCTGCAGCTCTTTTATACAGTGAGTCACTTACCATCCTGCTCCACGTAGTCATTGGGGTCATTGTCTCTGCTCCGGGAAGTCACCTGCACAGAACGAGCAACAGATGAGGTCACTGGGGGGACCAACCCCTTTCTCCCGACTTCGAACCCTGGCTCACCCACTAAACTAAGAAGACCGTCACTGCAAACAGACTTAGCCTGTAGTGAATTATTGAAGGCAGGACAAGAAATAATGGACTTAATCTGCAGCAAGGGAGATCTAGGTTAGGTATTAGGAAAAACTTTCTAACTATCGGAATAGTTGAAACTCTTGAATTGGCTTCCAAAGGAGGTTGTGAAGCTCCCATCGTCAGAGGATTTTTAGGACAGGTTGGACAAAAACCTGTCAGGGATGGTCTAGGTTTACTTGGTCCTGCCTCAGCGCAGGGGGGTTGATTAGCTGACTTCTCTTGGTCCCTTCCAGCCCCACATACCTGGGCTGGTGATTGTATAGGGAGGAAGAGCCAGACTATACATCTTTCTAACCAGCGTTCCCATATTATAGGGTGACCGAGTGGTGCAGTCTGTGGGCCAAAGGTGACTCCGTGGTTCCATGCCGCTGCACAGAGCGGCTCTATCTTTAACATGGAGGCTTGGCCTGCAGACGACAGATCCAGCACGCAAGGGCCTACCATAATCAAAGTGGCCTGGCTACTCCGAGGAAGATTTGGCAGAGTATTTTTTAAAAAGGAAACCATCTGCGATCTGCTCCACTTTGCGAAAACGAAGGGCAGCCTTCAGACTACTCACCTGTGGCTAGGTATCCCTGATTTAGCAGTATTTTAAAGACTTGCCCCACCAAATCCCTTTGAATCCATTCTCCTGGGGCTCTCTTAACATCCTTCTCCGAGGCCTGTCAAGAGCCACATGGCTCCGATGCCTCATTTGACATACCGCTCCTACCTAGCACTGCTGAGGGCCAACAAGCAAACTTGCAGGCAGCAGAATTTCTGCCAGGCCTTTGAAGGTTCTGAGAGCTCTTCCAAAGAGCCCCCCAGCCATCATGATTTAGAACACCAGTCTAGGTGATGTAACACTGAGGCTGTCTAGGAAGAACTTGGCGATGGACGATCTAAGAATGCATACTTGGACTGTGGAGGGGAAGATAGGCAGAATGCCTAGCTAGGATGCCTAAAATGTTAGGACGTCATAGCTATCAGACAGGAGCCTGCTGTTTCTGCTTAGAGAAAGGGTAGGGAAGAGACCTTACTGACTGACTTGATCTTATACTGACCGGTATAACCCGGGGGTTGTTGGAGATGAGATCACGGGATGTCACGTGACGAGTCTGGTCTTCATTGCACCGGACATCAAGGGTAAACTCCACAGAACACTCTGGACAGAACTCATCACATGTACAATCCTAGGGAGAGGGGGTAAGAAACAGGTCAGGACCACTATTCTCTGCCAATGAGAATGTGTAGCATCCCATGTCAGATCAGGCCATTCTCCCCCCACAGCCCTCTCAACGAGAGATTGACGTATCTCTGAACTCACCCTGGAATACTGCAGCTTATCCACAATGTCATCGCTGGTGAGTGGGATCAGACCTGAGGAGAGATGATAGTTACGGAGAGTGCAGAAGACACCATGAAATACGTCTAAGTGATACCAAGGGACCTATCACCCCTCCAAGTGGGACCACCAGAGAGGAACAAAGCTCCTGGCATCTCACCATCACAGAAGGTCCCATCAGCAGTTAGAGACAGAAAAGACCAATAGGGTCAGTTTCCACACATCATCTAGGCCAGTGTAAGAGTGTAAAATATGGTGTAGATAAAATTGCTGTAAGGTGGGTGCATGACTAGTTGAAAGACTGTACTCAGAATAGTTATCAATGGTTCAGTGTCAAACTGGGAGGACCTATCAAGGAGGTGGAGGGGCCCCAAGGGTGTTTGTCCTGGGTCCAGTACTAGTCAATATTTTAATTCACGTCTTTAATGGAGCAGAGAGCATACTTATAAAATCTGCTTGTTGCAAGTACTTTGGAAGACAGGATTAGAATTCAGAATGATCTTCATAAATTGGAGATCTGCACTGAAATCACCATGAGAAATTCAACACAGATCAGTGCAGTGCTCTGCACTCAGGAGGAAAAGATCAAATGCACAAACACAAAATGGGGGCTAACTGGCTAGGCAGCAGTACTGCAGAAAAGGATCTGGGGGTTACAGTAGATCATGAAAAGGAGGACTTGTGGCACCTTAAAGACTAACAAAATTTATTTGAGCATAAGCTTTTGTGAGCTACAGCATCCGATGAAGTGAGCTGTAGCTCACGAAAGCTTATGCTCAAATAAATTTGTTAGTCTCTAAGGTGCCACAAGTCCTCCTTTTCTTTTTGCGGATACAGACTAACACAGCTGCTACTCTGAGACCTGTCAGTAGATCATGAATGAGTCAACAGTGTGGTGCTGCTGCAAAAAAAGGCAAATGTCATACTGGGATGTATTAACAGAGTATTGGATGTGAGACATGGTGGCCGGATGACTCTTAAGCCCGAGGCCCAGGGGAGGTAATGGCTCCGCTCTGCTCAGCGCTGTGTCCAGTTTGGGGCTCTACACTTCAAGAACATTGTGGACAAATTGGAGTGGGTCCAGACAAGAGCAACAACAATGAAAAAACTGGTTTAGAAAACCTGACCTGTGTGGAAAGGTTGAAAGAACTGGGCATGATTATTCAAGAGAAGACTAAGGGGTGGGGGACATAAGTCTTCCAATATGTCAAGGACTGTTATTAAGAAGATGGCAATCTACTGTTCTCCATAACTATGGAGGACAGGATAAGAGGTAATCAGCTCAGTTTGCAGCAAGGGAGATTTAGGTTAAATATAACTATCCTTCTAGTTAGAAAGGATTTTCTAAGGACTGGAATAGGTTACCAAAGGAAGTTTTTAAGAACAGGCTCACAAACACTTTTTTTTTTTTTTTGAAGTGAAGATGTATCACTTGTCAGGGATGGTCTAGGTTTACTTGGTCCTGCCTCTGCACAAGGGGCTGGACTAAATGACCTCATGAGGTCCCTTTCAGCCCTATGATTCTAGGATTGTTCCCTACAATACATTCTAGACATACTTAGGGTCCAGAATCATTTTCCTCCTTTCTTCAAGATGTTGGTTACTCACCCAATCTGTGTGCAATGAACTCATCATGGAGCACAGAGGAGTTAGCATCTATCTGGACCCAGTCTATGGCTGTAAACAGAATGGAAACAAGTAATTAAAGCTCTTGGAGGCAGAAAGACATGAGTTCATGGGGCATGTACCCCCAGGAGGATATATGGTTTCAGAGAGGCTGAAATGTTTAGATGGTCTTAGCTCCAATGCGCAAAACCTAATGACTAACTAAAAGTTCAAGGCTCAGGCACATTAACAACCATTTGCATCCTTTTGCCCCTCATCTTTGGGGAAAGGTAAGTCTGGCACCAGGTGAGAGGACGGCTGGGAACTGAAGGAACAGTGACAATGGCAGCAGATGCCTACATGGCAGTTTGGTGGGTGATTCCCAGCTCAGGTAGTACACGTTTTAGCTGTGCTTGAGCTAACGGCAGCGCAGGTGATCACCCAGGCTAGCTGCCCAAGAGGTTGCATGGGACTGCACTCAGCTGGCTAGCCCAAGCCACGGCCTGTGCCCCTGTGTCCCCGTTGCTATCTTTAGTGTGATCACTCAAGCAGACCTAGCACAGGCCTGTCCACCCAAGCTGGGAATCCCCCTCTTAACTGCTGTGCAGATGTACCCCTACAGGATCTTCTTCATGAACAGACAACACAAGACTAAAAGAGGAGAAAATACCTATGATGGGAACTTCAGCGATAAACACTCTTCGGATGGAATTCGCTACTCTGTAACAGAGGAGAAAACCAGCACTGAGACACTGAGAAACACAAGTAATGAACTTCAAAATGCATTTAATCCCGGGTGAGACAGACAGACATGAGGAGTTATCCTCTGAGCTCAGCTAACATGAACTATACACAAAGGAGAGCTCAATATGAGGACAGGGACATTCAGGGTTTCTCTTTCTCTCTAGTCCGATACCACATCCACCATCATAGTATCCGAGGGAGGCTGTACTGTCTACACCAGAGGTGGGCAAACTACAGCCCGCGGGACCCTCCTGCCCAGCCCCTGAGCTCCTGGCCAGGGAGGCTAGTCCCCGGCCCCTCCCCCACAGCCTCATCTCGCGGACGGCGCCATGCTCGGGGCAGTGCAGCTGCAGAGTGCCTGGCCTGACCCAGTGCTCTGCGCTGCATGGTGGCGGCGGTGGCAGCACGGCCCGGCTCCATCCGGGTGGCGCGGCTGTAGCGCCGCCAGCCACTGGTGCTCCAGGCAGTGTGGTAAGGGGACAGGGAGGGGGGGGTTGGATAGAGGGCAGGGGAGTTTGGGGTGTGCATAGGGGTTGGGCAGTCAGAGGGCGGGGAAAAGGGGGGTTGAATGGGGGTAAGGGTCCTGGGGGGGCAGTCAGGAAGGAGGAGGGTTGGATGGGGCAGTGGTGAGCAGTCAGGGGACAGAGAGAAGGGGTGGTTGGATGATGCAGGGGTCCCGGGGGTGGGGTGGTACACTCAGGAAGGAGCGGGGGAGTTGGATGGGGTGGCGGGGGACAGTCAGAGGTAGAGGTTCCAGGGGTGGTCAGGGAGAAGGGGTGGTTGGATGGGGCAGAGGTCTCGGGGGGGGGGGGGGAGTCAGGAATGAGAGGAGCAGTTGGATGGGGTGGCGGAGGTCCGGGGGCAGTCAGGGGACAGGGCGCGGGGGTGTGTGGATGGGGCAGGAGTCCCAGAGGCGGGGGCAGGGGCACGACCCCCTCCCCTAACCGGCCCTCCATACAATTTCCAAAACCCGATGTGGCCCTCAGGCCAAAAAGTTTGCCCGCCCCTGGTCTACACTGTGGAGGCAATACCGGCACAGCTCCGCCACTTCTCTGAACAATGGTAATCACGTTGATGCATTTGATGGCATACCTGCATCTACACTAAGAGTTAGGTTGGCATAGCTCACTGATAAGGGGCGTGGACTATATTGACTTAATTTTTATGCATAGACCAGGCCTGAGTGTCTTAAGGTACAAGGTTTGCTCCAAATAGACATGGCCAAAGTGCAGCCTGCCATGGCCAAAGTGCAGCCTGCCAAGACTAATAATACCTGCTCCCTGGATCCTCTTCATTCCCCATTCATCCACAGCTAGATGTGTTTGCACCCCCAGCAAAGCTTTATTGATAGAGTAAACCCAATGGGGGTCTATGCAGCTTTCAACACCCTGCTCCTAATGCTACTGCCCTTCGTTAATAGCGGGCAGTCTAGAAACAGAGCCCAGAGCCTTCATCCGTGATCCCTGTTCTGACCACTGATGATAAGAGGTTCAAACATACTCTCTACAGTCTCCCCATAACAAGCCACCCCCAGGTTAATGAATGGCAATTCCTGCCGAGGAGAGAGGCCCTAGTGGAAAAGTAGGATTTGCTAATGATTATCTGTGAAATTCTTACAGCGGTCACAGTGCCATAAACTAAAGTGTACACAGTAATACAGTCACGGCCCCTTGTGCTTGGCAGAACATTGGACCCCGATTCTGCAGCAAGGTCCCTGGATTGCGTGGGACTCTAGCGTGGCAGGCGGAAGATTAGTTTAATTTTAAATTGAAAATGGAGAGCAATAAATTAAATATGAAACTATAATCTGCATCCTAGCTCCTACTTATGTGTGGAGGCCACTTATTTTACCTTTTCCGTATGTTTTCACCCTACCACAGACTTTTGTATTGATAATGCATCACAGATTTTTCTTTATCTGGAGGGGACAGAGGCTAGAGGTTTTGGCAGCCAGGTAAGGATAGTTGGCCCTTTTGCCATCCTGGGAGGTCCTCTGGGTTTGTGGGATAAGCACATTATCTGTTTCTGCTAAAACAATCAGCAGCAAATGGTAGACAATGCTGACACTTAAATTCTGAACTGTGGATTACCAGCCCCACTGAAATAAATAGGGCAGTTCACACCTCTCAGGGGTATGATTTCAGGCTGTTTGCAGATTCACGCACACAGTAAGGGCTTGGGTCACATTTTGTTCATGTTTTTAAGGGATTTTTCACAAACAAAACTAGAAATGTTATTTTTTAAAAGGAAAACGGACTCTGGAGTACAATTCTGTGGCAAAAATGAGGTGTGCACAGAGCCCTGAATATACTTAGCCAAGGATCATGCTAAACACAAAAATGTAAAGATGAAACATACTTGTGAATGAGCTTTTAGAGCCAGGACACAGATAGCTGGTGGGGGCGGGGGGGACGACAGGGTTGTTTATGGGGAGAAATTTCTTTGTCTTCCCCCAGCCAGCCAAGGCACATAAAGGTCAAGACCAAAGTAGCAGGGCTGGAGAGTGGGAATTGGGTGCCTGAATCATCCCAATGTGGGCGGCAGTTTCTCCTTGTTTCGCTCCTCCCCCCGCCCCCACCAGTCCTTCAGCCTGGTCACCTGCCCCCAGGGCCCCAGCAGACCCATCTGTGCCCTAGCACCATCCGATCACCCCGCAACACACTGAGGGGAAGAGGGCACCATGCACAAGGGGGTCTCCTTTTCCCACCCTGCGGGGCACCCCCAGGCCTCTTAGGGCCAGGGGAGGACAGGAACCCAAGGCTTGAAGGTGGGCAAGGAAAAGCTCGGAGAGGGGAATGGGGGGGGGAGAGGAATAAGAGATGGAGCCTCAAGGTGCAGTGAAGCCCTTTGCCCTGTTCGCCCCAGGAGGAATGGAGGGGGGCAAAGTGACTGTGGGATGTGGCTCAGGCCCCTCACAGCTGTGGGGCAGAGGGAGCAGGACCCTCCCCAAGGGAGGAGTGTGCACCCCCCAGAGCCTGGCAACTCTGTGCAGCAGAGCTCCCCCCAGCTCCCTGCAGCCCCCCAACCATTCCCCGCAGCGCCCCCCCGCAGCCCCCCATCATTCCCTGAGCCCCCACTCCCTGCAACCCCCCAACCATTCCGAGCCCCCCACTCCCCCCAACCATTCCCTGAGCCCCCCGCTCCCCGCAACCCCCCCAACCATTCCCTGAGCCCCCCCGCTCCCTGCAACCCCCCCAACCATTCCCTGAGCCCCCCACAACACCCCCAACCATTCCCTGCGCCCCCCCCGCTCCCCGCAACCCCCAACCATTCCCTGCGCCCCCCCCCGCTCTCCGCAACCCACCAACCATTCCCTGAGCCCCCTGCAACCCCCCAACCGTTCCCTGAGCCCCCCGCTCCCCCCCAACCATTCCCTAAGCCCCCCGCAACCCCCCCAACCATTCCCTGAGCCCCCCGCTCCCCCCCAACCATTCCCTGAGCCCCCCGCTCCCCCCCCCAACCATTCCCTGAGCCCCCACGCTCCCTGCAACCCCCCCCAACCATTCCCTGAGCCCCCCACAACACCCCCAACCATTCCCTGCGCCCCCCCGCTCCCCGCAACCCCCCAACCATTCCCTGAGCCCCCTGCAACCCCCCCAACCGTTCCCTGAGCCCCCCGCTCCCCCCAACCATTCCCTAAGCCCCCCGCAACCTCCCCAACCATTCCCTGAGCCCCCCCGCTCCCCGCAACCCCCCCAACCGTTCCCTGAGCCCCCCGCAACCCCCCC
Organism: Dermochelys coriacea; assembly: GCF_009764565.3. NCBI lineage: Eukaryota > Metazoa > Chordata > Testudines > Dermochelyidae > Dermochelys > Dermochelys coriacea. The sequence goes on along the minus strand of NC_050079.1, from coordinate 3,487,903 downwards.
AACCGTTCCCTGAGCCCCCCGCTCCCCCCCAACCATTCCCTAAGCCCCCCGCAACCTCCCCAACCGTTCCCTGAGCCCCCCGCTCCCCCCAACCATTCCCTGAGCCCCCCGCAACCCCCCCAACCGTTCCCTGAGCCCCCCGCAACCTCCCCAACCATTCCCTGAGCCCCCCCGCTCCCCGCAACCCCCCCAACCGTTCCCTGAGCCCCCCGCTCCCCCCCCAACCATTCCCTGAGCCCCCCCGCTCCCCCCCCAACCATTCCCTGAGCCCCCCCGCTCCCCGCAACCCCCCAACCATTCCCTGCGCCCCCCCAACCGTTCCCTGCGCCCCCCGCTCACGCCAGGTCCGTGTTCTCGATGATGAACTTGACGTTCTCGTCGCTGAGCTCGGTGATGCGCACCGTGGGCTGGTTCGCGTACGGCATGGCGGGCCCCGGCCTGCTCCGCTCCGCCCCCGCCCCGGCCCGGCCCCGGCCCCGGCCCCGCCCGGCCCGCGCCCGCCCCCCGGCGGCCGCCCGCCGCCCTGCGCCCCGGGAGGACCCCGCGCCCCCACACACGCCCCGCTCCGGGCCCGAGCCGGCGCAGGGCAGCTGGAGCGGGAGGAGGCTGCCCCGGGCACCTAACCCCGCCTGTGATCACAGCGTCTAGCCGCCCCCCCCCCCCCGCCGCCGGGCTAGGCGCTGTACAAACACCTCCCCCTCCCCTGGGATCCTGGGCCCAGCCCCCCAGTGCTGGAGCTGGCCAAGCCAGGTGCGCAGGGAAGGAGCCCTAGAGTAACACCACACAGGAACCCACTTTAAATAGGACTTTTTTAATTCTTTACAGACTGGTTCACAAGCGCGTCGGCCCGCTGCCATGGCCGGAGCCCAGCAGCAGGGTGGATCACACATTCAGAAGCAGGCTTTACAGCTACAGGCACTGGGGGTATCCGCAAATGGCTGGTTGGGGGCTGGCGGCATGCCCAACCTCCGCACCCCTTGTCATTACCACGTTTGAGTGCATTACTCCCCTCAGAAAGAAATCCAGGAATGCATTCGCACAGCTATAAACCGTGAAAGGCTATCCCAGGGACAGCCTTCCAAAGAGCACCATCTAATAACGCCAGCTGGCCCCCGCTGAGAGGTCTCTTCCTGAAAGTGTTATTTCCATCAGCGACGTGAAAACATGATGTCCACTCAGGGTTCAAGGCACACATGGTCTATGTGTTACGGAGGACTGGGGCAGTGCAAGTGAAAGATGTCACTGGGGGGCTGGGCTAATGCAGTTCAATCAACCTTTCATCACAATTGTCTAATAATGCACTAATCAGTGTTTTTACTACACCAGGGATACTAGGAAAGTCTAACCAAAATATGGAGCATAAACAGGAAGCCTGGTCTTAAGTTATTTACAAATCCCAGTAAATATAGATGCTTGTGCCATTCTGCTAGACAGGCTTCTGCGGTGGGGAAAATTTTTAACAGTCATGGGGATGTTCATTATTGTGATGGCTCCATGTTCTTGTGCGCCCTGGGATTCTGCCTTCAATCTTCTTACAGGCAAAGGGCATGGCACAGACTTTCAGTTCCGTCTCTTCCTCTTCACCGCCGCTGGTTCAGTCCCGCCAGATTCTTTATCTGTGGCACACCAAGAGAATAGAACAGAAATGACAAGATGAAAGTAATTAATGCCAGTGGTACATGAATGTTCAGTGTGGCTACATGTAGCTGTTCCTTCCAAGTGTTTGGGAATCTGTCTCTGCGGGAACGGATTAGGCAGATATCAGGCAGGCTGGGATTACAGAAAAAACTCCCAGATATCGCATGCTCACCACCACAGCAATCTAACCTAACTGTTCTCTGGAATTACATCCATCATCTCCTCTTTTGCATTGGTATCAGCCTTCTCTCCAGCCAATGTGCATGTGGCTCCCTCTATAGCACAATCAACATCACTTGCTGAATTGGCTAGAGGTGTCCTTGGAAAGCAATACAAACCCCTTTTCCTAACTCTCCAGGGTTTTAGTGCCCCTGTGTAGCAACTCCAGCCTTGGGACGAACAATCGCAGCACCTGGACTTGGACTTCTCCCATCGTTGACATGTGCTGCTTTTGAACCACTGAACTTGTCCTTTTAAATGACCCCTTTAACCTCCTTTAATCTCTCCCTCTTTGTGAGTAATGTAACTGATGGTTAAAAGATGCCCTGATGCACTAAATCTTCAACAATGGGATGTGCCTTGACACCTGGTGCAAGCAGAATTAATCTACAGTGATGAGATTCGCAGTGTGGCAGCAGTAACTCTAGCATGCAGATTTCTTGTGGCTGAGGATCCTAGAATCCTTTCAACAAATGGCAGGAAAAACCCTAACAGTCTGAGGCGAAGGAACTATTTTGACAGGTGACCAGTCTAGGAGGGTGGGATTAATCCTTAACTGCAACAACAGTAAAAGTTGTTCCCAAGTAATCTCCAGTCTTAAACACAAAGAAAAGCTTATTTCTATTAGTGGGAAGGTAGTTTTGTTGCATGTGTAATCTGTGTTGTAGAGAAATTTAGTATAGAAACACAGTGCTGACAGGCTCTGCTTGCTAAAAGAACGGTATATCATCTATTTATTTAGCACCCTTTCATCCCAAAGGAACTCAAAGCAGTTTATCAGTTATAAACAGGCACAGGGGAAACACTCCATATATCACAGACCTGCTACCACCTCTGTGGTGAAACACAGTCTCTTTTTAGTGAAAGAAGAGGATACTGTATCCAAATGAAATTGTGGAAGTCATTTAATCCAGAACATAATCCCCCGACTAGCAGTTTGGTCAGGACACTGGCACAAGCACCTTGATTCTCATAATAAGTGCACCATGGGCTATTTAGTCACCACAAGTGATCAGGAACTTGGTTTTACATCTTACCTGAGCACAGACCTCTTCAGCAGCACAGCATCTCCTACCATAAAACTGGAGCAGGGGTTCAGGATTGACTCAGAGGGAAATGCACCCCCTACTGTTTAACCAAATACTATTACAGGCAGCACCTGGTTTTCCTAAAAGTCCCTAATTTGGTCACTGACCAGGAAAGACATTACAAGGGGAAAAGACTGATAAATTCTTTATTCTGACACCTCTTCCTCTCCTCCTTCCTGGCCCCCAATCTTCAAACATCCATCCCGTATTTTGGCACTGTATTGTGAGTTCTTTCACAGGGAAATCAGCAGACCATTTAAATACTTCTTCCCCAGAAAAAACATTTCAAGATGCTCGTGACTTGAAGCTCCACCAGTAAAGAAGCTACTACCTCCCTGATAGAAATACCTCAAGAGACTCTCTCTCAGCTGGGTTCTAAATTTGGGATGAAGAAGAAACTAATATCAAGTCTGGATGAGGAATAGAAACAACCCTCTTTAGATGCTCTGCTTTCAACACTACTTACAGTGACTGCAGCTCCCATTAGGCCCTGGACGAGTGCTTCTCCCGTTGACTGTACCTAGGCAATACAAGAACACACTGTTGCTTTCTGCTGATTTTAAACTTGTATAGGTTCATAGGAGAGGTTTACACACATGTAGCTCGTTGCAAGCATGTGTTGCCGTGATGGAGGTGTTTGTATGCGCCCAGTGATGCAGAAAAGTGACATCCAAGCACAGGTTCAGAGTGGAGCACAACGTAGCCTACATGCACAACCAGTACATAGGCCAAGTGGTGACACACATGGACTAATATACTAAAACCATAACACAGGAATGGTTCAAAAGCAGAGGAGGGACTCGCCTGGAATTCTCCCAGTAACGTTATCTAAGTGGGCCAGTCTGGCATCAAACAAAGTGACTAAATGTAACTATTTTGCTGGATTTACATGGAGAGGTATACACATGTAATTCACTCTCTATGTGATATATACACATTTATTGTTATTGTACTAACAGTGCACATGGCTCGCCTGTCAGTATATTTTCTGCGTGTGTGTACTGGCTGGTTTGTGCCTAGGTGCTTGTTGTGCATTAGCACTGAACCATGTCCAGCTCCACACACATCACCTATGTAAGGCTATGTGTACGTCTGCACTGAAATCATGGGGTGTGATTACAGCTTGAGAGGCCGAGGCAGCATGGGCTATACAAGCCTGTGTGGAACCCTGGGTAATTACTCAGGCAGCTAGCGTGCACTTAAACCCATGCTGCTGCAGCTTCACGGTCCATTACCCAACCTATCTAGAGTACAGATAGCTTGGATATGTCTGCTCAAGCTGCAACAAACCCATGAACGCAGTATAGATATGCCCCATGTTCCCTAAACTATAGATATAATGTTACCTGTTTAGCTGTATGACCCATCTTCATGGCATCAGCTATTCTGTTTTCCAGGAAGCGCCAAGTCTCTTCAAAGTCAGGAGACGAGTCCTGCATCATCACCACTTCAGTGGTGTTATAGATGCCAGCTAGCACTGTCCGACGAGTGTACCAATTAATCTGCAAGGACATGAATCATGAGTAAGGCTAAGATTTTGTCAGAGATATTTTTAGTAAAAGTCATGGACAGATCACGGGCAATAAACAAAAATTCACAGAAGCTTGTGATCTATCCTTGACTTTTGGAGGGGTCCCCCGACCAGGGCGGGAGCTGGGAGCTGCAGGGGGGCTGGCTGGGAGTTCCAGCCCCAGGGCAGAAATGTCACGGAGGTCTCTGGAAGTCACGGATTCCATGATCTCCGTGACATAATCATAGCTTTAATCATGAGACACAAGGTTAAGCACTGTCCAGTAAAATGCAGATCTCTTAAGATGATCTGGGAAGGGAAGAGGTAGAATAGAGGTAATCTCTCCCAAGTTACCAGCTGGGCAGTGATTGATCCAGGGTGAAGGGACAGCTTAGCAGACAAGACAGATTGAAATCAATGGAAGTTAGAACCCTAAATACCTTTGTGGCTCTGGGCCTTAAACTATTATGAATGCACAAATTGTGCTTATGCAGTAGGCCACCACCCTCTGACACTGCAGCTGCTGTCCTGGCACCAAACTGATATCACAATTACAGTGACCACCTGGTTCTGAGCAAGAGAGGGAGAAAAAGCTGCATGTAGAAAATTGCTGACCAAAAGTTACACCACCACTACCTGCTTCAGAGTGCAAATAGGTTGCTGCAGGGGTTAGAAAGGAATCCAACCTCAGCCTATTCTGTGCTGCCCAGTCAGCAAGATGCATTGTGGAAGACTTCACCTTTCCGTAAGGCATTTGTATCAGCCAATGTGAAGTTAATAGCCTGATGCAGCACAACAAATCCTATATTCAGGCCCAATCCCCAGCTGTGAGCTGCTAGAGATTCAGACATGTGTAAAGAGGACTGATACCACATGCTGAATCATTACATTGCGCTAGCAATGCCATAAGATGCATTACAACGAGCTATACCTGAAACTCTCCAGTTTGTCCAATCCCACTTGAATAATTCCCATGCCAAGCAAAAAAAAAATGGTAAAGGGACTCTTACTTTTCAACTTTGTTTGCTTTCGTGATTAAAAACCCCAAGTTGCAGCAGAGATAGGAGCAGTGGTGGTTGCTCCATTCACAATTAAAAGCACAAGAAAAAACAGCGGACTTGAGTTGCGAAAACGTGGTTGGAAGTTGGCAAAATATTGGTCGGATAGACTGTCCTTCTACCAGCTACACCAGAAACTTGCAAACCTTTACCCTCCGCGTAGCCACCTGCAAACCAGTTTGTCTCAGATGCATCCCATTCTTTGCCCTTGTTCCTCTGCTGCTTCAAAGCATACACCACAGGGAGGCCCTGTGCAAAGGTAGGTGACGGAGAGCTCCATCTATGCTCAAGATGGCCTTACTGCAAGTGACTGAGCTAACGCCTTCCTAGGGAAACAGGGAATGGGATCAGCTTCCCAGCTCCCCACAGACAACTTGGTGACTCCCTCAGAAGTAGTGATGAATAGATAGAGAATGTGAAAGAGAGGTTCTTCCATTTCAAAGGTGTCGGGGAGACTTTCAGAAACAGCTCAGTTTAGGCCCAGCCTCTGAAATGTCATCAATGACTTTCAGACTCCATAAGGGACTTAGATTTCCTGGTGTGATCACCTCCTTTCAGCTGCTTTCTGGTTTATTTCTTTAATTTTTCTGTCATCTTATTTATTTTCCATTGCAGTAGCTATTTTATACATAAGTGAAGTTTATTAAAGTAGTTTGTTAAGATGGCTCATTTAGCTTTTCCCACTGATGTCTGCATGAATTAAAATAATTTATTAATTGCTTTAATTAAGGTTATAATTTACTTTGCTTTTATTTCCTGCCAGAAAGATGAAGGCTTTAATAAGCTACTGGTATGTTATGTTTAGCTGCTTTGAAGGGTTTTGAGGAGAATCTGCACATGCTATCATCAGTGGTGGAGACAGTAGCTTGAACAGAAACATTTCTTTTAAGCTGGTGAACATTTGGATCAACTTTTCTGTCCCCGAGTTACACTCATATAAAATCTCGAATTGTGTTTGGGTCAAAAAAAAAAAGAACATTGTTATAACGAAGTCTAGGAGAGCGACACCTTTTAGTCTATGCCTAATTACAGGCAGTTAAAAAGACACAGGGTACAATTTTCAAAAGCACATAAGTTACATAACAGATGATTACTCCTGGGAGAATTCTGCGCCACTGCACAATGCAGAATTTTGCAGAAATTAATGTGTGCACAGAATTTCCTTTCCCCCACAGAAATGGGCTGCAATGCTTCTGGCCGCCACTAGTGGTCACTGGACCCAGCAGAGCCCAGCTCACACATAGAAGACACTGCAGGTGAAAAGGGGAGGGTGTATTGGCTAGGGGAGGAGCACCGCAGGGAGAGTAGGGGAGGGGTTGTGTGTGTCTGGCCCCCCAGCTGAGCTCTGGAGAGGAAGGGGGTAGAGAAACAGGAACTGGGTTGTCATAGGGGTTTCTTTAACTCTACTCCTGGGGGAATGTGTGTATGTGTCTGTATTATTATAGGTTTCAGAGTAGCAGCCGTGTTAGTCTGTATTAGCAAAAAGAAAAGGAGGACTTGTGGCACCGTAGAGACTAACACATTTATTTGAGCATAAGCTTTCGTGAGCTACAGCTCACTTCATAGGATGCATTCAGTGTATTTTCCACTGAATGCATCCGATGAAGTGAGCTGTAGCTCACGAAAGTTTATGCTCAAATAAATTTCTTAGTCTTTAAGGTGCCACAAGTCCTCCTTTTCTTTTTGTATTTTTACAGACATATTTGCTGGCAGATATTTTGAAATAAGTTACCAAAATAACTTGAAATTAGTGTGATTATGTAGTGTTCTTTTGAGAAATAAAATTTGTAGAATTTTGCAGAACTTGTAAATACCATGTGCAGAATTTTTAAGTTTTGGTGCAGAATGCCCCCAGGAGTAGATGATGTTCCATTTTCAACAGTGACTTAAAAGCCTAAGTTTCACTGAAAGTCAATGGGCTGAAGATCCAGATTGTAAAGATATTTAGGAACCTTGAGATGCAGGTAGGCTTTTGAAAAATCCCATTAGGTGCCTAAGTCCCACAGACTTTCAAAGAAACTTAGGTTCCTAAGTCACTGTTGAAAACGGGAACTTAAGCGTTCTGAAAATTTTGTCCTTACTCAATTGTACAACAAGGATAAAGGCTTTGCTCTGAAACAGACATGATTGCAATGCACACTTCAATCCTTCATGTTGCTATGCAATGCTAAAAGGTATGACTAGTTTGTTTGCATGGCGCCAGGACTTACATCGGTGGACTGATCTCCTGCATAGTGCCACATATCATCCACCATGCTAGTGAGGAGGTTTAGGCTGGAAGGGATGTTGTGTGGAAGCAGCAGAATGCTTACAGCCTGAGAAGGAAGGAGACAGACAAGTGGAGAGAAGCACACAGCATTAAAACAAAACAACACACAATCTTTTGCATGCATTGATTTTTTTTTCCGTGTTGCTATTGTTCTGTTTCCACCTCGAGCAAGAGGCATTCCCAGTCCCATTCAGCTAGCAATGGTCTCTTTTATGTCACTTCTCCTTGAGTAACAGGGCCATTATGAATCCTATCGGTGCTCTCTTTCTTGCAAGAAAGAAACACTCCCACCCTCCTGTGGGAGGCCTCTATCTTCCTTCACAACACAACTAATATATTAACACTATTATCTTCCTTCTCTCTGTTGGGAAAAACTGGATGAAGCTATCCAATCCAGCAGTGATATTTCTAGATCAGCTGGTAGCTACTGAAGGTATACTCACCCCCACTGGAATTGAGCACCACACCTGCATATGCCTCCTAGTCTTCTGGCCCACGGAGGGAACAGGCTAAATCCAAGAATCAAGCTTGGATGTTTATCAAGGCAGCATCAAGTTCTAACAAGCTCATCAATCTACCTTAGTTTGTGTTTTTGAAGGTTTACCTTAGTGTTTTTGAAGGTTTATCATTAGCACACTGGAGATGCAATATAGTGAAATAAGCACCACTTCACCTCACCATTTCCAAGCATCAGATGAGCAGAATGCAGCAGACCCCAGGACCAGTGCTACAGGGAACCTGTCTTGCAATTTGAGTGCAGGAGCAATCCGGCACAGAAACTGAACTCCCCTTGGAGCTCCAGAATGGAAGGGATGCATCATGAGATGTTTGCCATTTGGGGATTGCAAGAAAAGACACTATCAATCTCTGCTGCCAGCTGTTACCCTCCAGGGAGATCCCCCTAGGTCCTGAAGGAACTATCTAGTGTGGGTTTCAGACACAGCTTTGGACTGGTCTGATGGACAGATTAAAGAACACATAAGCTAGGGAATCCGGAGGCTTCAGGGAGATATTTAAAAAGAGAATCTGCAGGTCCATTTTGTACCTGGGGCCATTTCTCAATGTATGGGATAAGCATCCTCAGTCTGGCTTCCACAGCATCTCTCAGGAATTGGTCTGTCTTCTTCTTCCTGGAAGAATAAAAACCATACACCTATCTGCTAAAGATTCAACTTTGAATTTTCATTTTTAAAGTTTTAACCTCCATCTAAATTTAGCAGATGAGGTGCATCCTTCCCATCTCCTAACTCTGGCTCATCTATACAAGCACATGTCTGTATGGCTGGATTCATTTGTACCTGAATAATTTTTCTTCTGAAGCACCTATGTCACTGGACAGTACTTTTGTTTTACCCCCTGGTGCCTGTGCACCTAGGAAGACGTATGTTTCCGCGTATAGTTAGTAACTACAACATATGATACTCACTCTGCCTGGCCCAGCTGCACCAGTTTTTGCTGTTCCTCCAGCAGATTAGAGAGCTCAGAGTTGCACTGGGACACAAAGTGCAGTATCAGCTCACTGCCGTCATTCTGAAACATCCCTGCTGCAGCAACAGAGAGGCCCAGAGACTGAGGGATGGAAGGAGAAAGACTCAGTAGGTCACTAATTGCTGAACAGGCACCATGTAGGGAATGCTGTTTGATATTTGATTTGGTACAAGACATAAGAATTCAAAAAAGAATGAAGTTACTTTATAAAGCTCTTCGTCTACCAACCTCTTCCCAGACCCTTCTGTGCCCCTGTTGCTCCACACTGCATCTAACATTGACATTACCTTCTAGAGAGTGTATAAACAGTGGGTCAGTTCTGCCCTGCTTTATAGACAGGACCAACCCTATGGATTTCCGTAAGGTGGCTCAAGTGTAAGGGAAGAGTTTGGCCCTGGGTCTCTTTGAACTGAATCTCTAATTTCTTAGATGCTCTCGGTCTCTCCTGCCACGTACCTTGGCTCCCTCTGCAATGGCATCTGCTGTCCAACCGTGAGTAGGCACAAACTCCAGCGATGCTGTTAGGATTCGGTGCTGCAGCTGCTCTTCACTCTCATAGTCCTCAGATTCCTCACCACCCTGATCAGTGTAACTACAACAAGGTGTCATTATAGTGAGGAAATTCTACCCTCACATATCAAAAACCAGGATACTACATCTTATTCTTGTGTCACCACTGGCAGGTGCTCTCTTGAGTCAGATTGTGACTGGGTTGTGCTTTGCTTTATGGTTCTGCTCTTTTAATACAAATCCCGCTATCTCTCTAAAATCCTTCCTGTCTCTAGGGAAAATGACCCTTAAATTAACCACAGTTCATGTTGGGGCAAGAGGAGAAAAGGAGGGCTGGAACTAGATGGGTACCTGGTGACTACCCAGTTTTGAATATTGCTTGTGTAACTGTAAATCGTTTTGTCACGGGCCTTGTTATTTAGCATATAAGGCGACCATAACTGCCAAATTTACAAAATCTAAAACTGAAGCATGTGCTATGCAAACAAGAGAAATTCCTGCTTGGAAGCAGTTCCTATTCTGCCTCTCTGATGGCCAAGAGAACTTGCATATTGTCAGAGCAAAACAGAACACCAAACTCAGAAATATCAAGTTCTGGATTAAACCTGGAATTCATGATTTTTGAGTGGGGTCTCCATTTGGCAAAATGCTATCTCTAATCCCTTTATCAGCAGGTACTGGTACTGGCTACGTAGGTTACCTGTGGTGTGAGCGCTGGGGCTCCTGGTCAGGCTGGTCACCTGGTGGGTGTGATTCAAAATGTTGTTGGGAGGAAGATGGTGGTGGTTCCTGTTTCTGTTCATCTGAGACTCTCCTCAGCAGAGCTGAGGCATGGAAGGCACGCTGGGCTGGGTACAATGGGCATCTGACAACTGAAATGGAAACCACAAGAGTCACTGGTCTCCTTTAAAGAAGAGTGAGGAGGAACCAGGGGTGAATGAGAACAGAAACAGAGATTGGAGCAACTAGTTTTTTCCTCCAGAAAAATGTCCATATTTGTGTGCTTGAAATAAAGGGAAGATGTTCTGTGGTAGGAAAAAAATCCTGCAGTTTGTGATCTTCTTCCAAACAGCAGAGGATTTCACAACCTTGCACTGGAAGCCAAGCAAACACTGACTGGAGGCCACCACAGCATGACTTGCCTCCTCTTTCTTTCCATGCTGAAACCAGTAAGGAAAAGAAAGTAAAGAGCCAGTGAAATTACAATAAAGAGCTCGAATGAGTAGTGCTTATGACAGACAGACTAACCAAATCCTGACAATGCTACACTTAGACTAGGGCATTTAATTTTGAAGTGACTTGTTCAAAGACAAAATGCTACTCTAATCTGGCTATCACATAATAATTGTTTTTCTTTAGCCAAACGGAGTTATTTTTTTTAAATTTAATGTGTGTATATGTATATTCGGTGTCCTTCCCAAAGGATCATGCTGCTGATCTGACACAGACTGCACTTTAAAAAAATCTGGGTTCATTGACTAAACAGCTCATCTGACTTGAGATTGTAAATAAAAATTGGCTTCCTCCCCTGGTAAATGTCACCCAGTGACAGATTATATGAATGAGTTGGCCTGCTACTTTGCTAAATTCCTTTCTGGGTCTGATCATAGTCATGCCCCAAATTGCACTTTGGAAAGAATGTGCATGGCTTATTATATATATGCCTGGGGAGGAACTGGCCAAGGAAAGTTATTAAGGAGACTAGTTTTCATTTTCAGCCTCACTACCAAGATATTTAAGTGCAGGCTTTTATTTAAGGCTTTTCCACTGGACACTAATTAAATTTTGTCTTGGCCAGAATGGGGTTTACATGTTAGTACATTAACACAGTTACCCGTCTTTGGCTTAGAAAGAACCAGTTCCATAGGGCTTGTCTACACAAATCATTAGTTTGGGGTGTAAATCTACCATACAGTAGCCAGCTGCGCACTAGCTGTCCCTGTGGATCCTGCTGACATGCACTAACAGTTCCATAGTGTGCTCTTATCTTCCTCATTTTGAAATGGGAGTGAATCAAAGCACAATAAGGAGCTGTTAGTGTGTGTCAGCAGGGTCTGCTTGGACACTTGGTATGCAGCAGGCTAGTGTGGGGTAGATTTACACCCCAGCTTGCTGCAAAGTACGTGCATAGACAAGCCATTGGCTGCACAGTTCAGACACCCTCTAAGCTCTCCCTTAAGTGAAAATACACAATCTGGGACAATTTTACCCATTCCCTTTTTTGGGGGGAGGGGCAGGAAGAGATTAATGGGATGATCTGATAACTCTAAAGGAGATTTTCTTTATGTCCCAAGAGCCAAGAAGTTTTAATAGCAGAATACTCCTTTCAATATCCTTCACCCAGCACTTCCTCTTCCATAACAGGCTCTTATCAACCATCATTTCCGCCCCCCACACCTCCCAGTCTCATGCTGTACTACTTGTTATGTCTAGAACTGGCCAACAGTTGTACATAAACTGCAGTCAAACAGGGCTTCCTCATTGTTCATACCACTTCATCACCACTGTCTGAGCCACTTGACTCCAGTTAACCCAAAACTTGCAATAGGTCTGGCTTCATTGTATTAGAGACATCAATTTCTCTTCCTTAGAGTATGTCACCTGCAGGTGTTCTTCACCCTTACTGTGCCCTGTGTCCCAATGACACCGCCAGCCGCACATATTACATATTAGAGCAAAGCTGAGAGGATCTTGCACCCTAGCACTAAAGCCAGCACGATGGGTATACAGTGTGTAAGAGTTCTGATGTCAGCATGAGACACTGCAATGAGGCCGCTACGCCACTCCACAGACACAGTGCTAATCTTTGTCATGGCGTGAACTAACAGCTTGCTATGCTCCTCTTAGTGGTTCGGCTACAGCTGATACACGCAGGGCTCAGGGTACCGGAATACCAGTTAAACATCTAATTCACTCTAGCCCAGTGGTTCTCAAACTTTTATACTGGTGACCCCTTTTACATAGCAAGCCTCTGGGTGTGACTCCCCCCCCATAAATTAAAAACCCTTTATTATACATTTAACACCATTATAAATGCTGGAGGCAAAGCTGGGGCTGGGGTGGTGGCTGACAGCTCACAACCCCCAACTAATAACCTCGCGACCCCCAGTTTGAGAACTCTACATGTGGAGTATCGCCTTGTCAGTTATGCATCTGCTTCTCCTTAACACTCATAACGTCTCAACGCCATTTGACCCCCTACTATGCCCTGATACCCAGAATATACCAAAGCCGAGTGAATGTCTGGTTCCTGGCCCAGTACCAAATGGACCCAAATACTAGCACTGTGCCACTAGCACTCACAGATAACCACTTAAACACAACCACATCAGAGCTTCCGCCTACCTAGCTGATGCATCTGAGCTCTACTGGCAGCCTGTGATTTGGTTTGCAAGTTCCTTGGGGCAGAAGCCATCGCTTTTAATCTGTGCAGTGTCAAGGGCCATCTTGGTGCTTCGTAAATAAATATCAGTCTAGTTAAATGGAAAACTTCTACGCAGCCTTAACCATGGAGCTGGCAGCACGCCCCCAGGGCACCCCTGCAGGGCACCAATGCCAGCCAGGTGTGTCTGTAAATGGGGCTCCACAATGCCACCCTGCTAGCACCCAGCATTGTCACCCTGCTCTCCCCAGCGCCCTCACCCTGCTGGCACCCGCCCCCTGCCCCGCTCTCCCCAGCGCCCTCACCCCGCTGGCACCCAGCACCCGCCCCGCTCTCCCCAGCGCCCACCCTGCTCTCCCCAGCGCCCTCACCCTGCTGGCACCCGCCCCCTGCCCCGCTCTCCCCAGCGCCCTCACCCCGCTGGCACCCAGCACCCGCCCTGCTCTCCCCAGCGCCCTCACCCTGCTGGCACCCGCCCCCTGCCCCGCTCTCCCCAGCGCCCTCACCCCGCTGGCACCCAGCACCCGCCCTGCTCTCCCCAGCGCCCTCACCCTGCTGGCACCCGCCCCCTGCCCCGCTCTCCCCAGCGCCCTCACGCCGCTGGCACCCAGCGCCCGCCCCGGTCTCCCCAGCACCCTCACCCTGCTGGCACCCGCCCCCTGCCCCGCTCTCCCCAGCGCCCTCACCCTGCTGGCACCCGCCCCCTGCCCCGCTCTCCCCAGCACCCTCACCCCGCTGGCACCCAGCACCCGCCCCGGTCTCCCCAGCACCCTCACCCCGCTGGCACCCAGCACCCGCCCCGGTCTCCCCAGCGCCCACCCTGCTCTCCCCAGCGCCCTCACCCTGCTGGCACCCGCCCCCTGCCCCGCTCTCCCCAGCGCCCTCACGCCGCTGGCACCCAGCGCCCGCCCCGGTCTCCCCAGCACCCTCACCCTGCTGGCACCCGCCCCCTGCCCCGCTCTCCCCAGCGCCCTCACCCTGCTGGCACCCGCCCCCTGCCCCGCTCTCCCCAGCACCCTCACCCCGCTGGCACCCAGCACCCGCCCCGGTCTCCCCAGCACCCTCACCCCGCTGGCACCCAGCGCCCGCCCCGGTCTCCCCAGCACCCTCACCCTGCTGGCACCCGCCCCCTGCCCCGCTCTCCCCAGCGCCCTCACCCTGCTGGCACCCAGCGCCCGCCCCGCTCTCCCCAGCGCCCTCACCCCGCTGGCACCCGGCACCCGCCCCAGCCCGCGGGGTCCCACAGCCGAGAACAGCGGCCCAGCCTGGCCCCGGCCCCCCGGTCACCAGGCCCGGAGCCAGGCGGGCCCCCTCGGAGCCCGTCGCCTCCCCGCCCTCGGGCGGGCCCCGCGCTCCCCCCTCACCCGGCCGGCAGCGCAGCAGCCCCCAGCCCGCGCGCCGCAGGCTCCCCACAGCCGCCGCCACCGCCGCCATCTTGGAAGCGGGCAAGGCCGGGCCGGGCGGAGCCGTCAGCGCGGCGCCCCGTGGGGGCGGCGGGCGCGGGCCGATGACGGGGCCGAGAGGGCCGGGCCGGGCCGGGCGGCGCAGGCGGGCAGGGCGGCCGCGGCGGAGAGGTGAGCGGGGCGGCGGGGAGCCGGGGCAGCCCCTGTGGGTCTCCCCCTTCGCTCGGAGATAGCTTGGGGGGGCCCCCGTGACTCCTTTGGGGGCCCCTCTGTCCCCTCTTCCAAGTGACTCCTTGGGGGGCCCCCTTACCCCTCTCTGTTTCCCTCCCCCCCAGTGACTCCTTTGGGAGCCCCTCCCCCTATTCCCCCTCTGTCCCCCTCCCTCCAGTGACTCCTTGGGGGCCCCCCTCTGTCCCCTCCCCCTATTCCCCCTCTGTCCCCTCCCTCCAGTGACTCCTTGGGGGCCCCCCTCTGTCCCCTCCCCCCTATTCCCCCTCTGTCCCCCTCCCTCCAGTGACTCCTTGGGGGCCCCCCTCTGTCCCCTCCCCCTATTCCCCCTCTGTCCCCTCCCTCCAGTGACTCCTTGGGGGCCCCCCTCTGTCCCCTCCCCCTATTCCCCCTCTGTCCCCTCCCTCCAGTGACTCCTTTGGGGGCCCCCCTCTGTCCCCTCTTCCAAGTGACTCCTTGGGGGGCCCCCTTACCCCTCTCTGTTTCCCTCCCCCCCAGTGACTCCTTTGGGAGCCCCTCCCCCTATTCCCCCTCTGTCCCCCTCCCTCCAGTGACTCCTTGGGGGCCCCCCTCTGTCCCCCTCCCTCCAGTGACTCCTTGGGGGCCCCCCTCTGTCCCCCTCCCTCCAGTGACTCCTTGGGGGCCCCCCTCTGTCCCCTCCCCCTATTCCCCCTCTGTCCCCCTCCCTCCAGTGACTCCTTGGGGGCCCCCCTCTGTCCCCTCCCCCTATTCCCCCTCTGTCCCCCTCCTTCCAGTGACTCCTTTGGGGGCCCCTCTGTCCCCTCTTCCAAGTGACTCCTTGGGGGGCCCCCTTACCCCTCTCTGTTTCCCTCCCCCCCAGTGACTCCTTTGGGAGCCCCTCCCCCTATTCCCCCTCTGTCCCCCTCCCTCCAGTGACTCCTTGGGGGCCCCCCTCTGTCCCCTCCCCCTATTCCCCCTCTGTCCCCTCCCTCCAGTGACTCCTTGGGGGCCCCCCTCTGTCCCCTCCCTCCAGTGACTCCTTGGGGGCCCCCCTCTGTCCCCTCCCTCCAGTGACTCCTTGGGGGCCCCCTCTGTCCCCCTCCCTCCAGTGACTGCTTTGGGGCCCCCCTCTTCCAAGTGACTGCTTGGGGGGCCCCCTTACCCTCTCTGTTTCCCTCCCCCCCAGTGACTCCTTTGGGGGCCCCCCTCTGTCCCCTCTTCCAAGTGACTCCTTGGGGGGCCCCCTTACCCCTCTCTGTTTCCCTCCCCCCCAGTGACTCCTTTGGGAGCCCCTCCCCCTATTCCCCCTCTGTCCCCCTCCCTCCAGTGACTCCTTGGGGGCCCCCCTCTGTCCCCTCCCCCTATTCCCCCTCTGTCCCCTCCCTCCAGTGACTCCTTGGGGGCCCCCCTCTGTCCCCTCCCCCTATTCCCCCTCTGTCCCCCTCCCTCCAGTGACTCCTTGGGGGCCCCCCTCTGTCCCCTCCCCCTATTCCCCCTCTGTCCCCTCCCTCCAGTGACTCCTTGGGGGCCCCCCTCTGTCCCCTCCCTCCAGTGACTCCTTGGGGGCCCCCTCTGTCCCCCTCCCTCCAGTGACTCCTTGGGGGCCCCCCTCTGTCCCCTCCCCCTATTCCCCCTCTGTCCCCTCCCTCCAGTGACTCCTTTGGGGGCCCCCCTCTGTCCCCTCTTCCAAGTGACTCCTTGGGGGCCCCCTTACCCCTCTCTGTTTCCCTCCCCCCCCAGTGACTCCTTTGGGAGCCCCTCCCCCTATTCCCCCTCTGTCCCCCTCCCTCCAGTGACTCCTTGGGGGCCCCCCTCTGTCCCCCTCCCTCCAGTGACTCCTTGGGGGCCCCCCTCTGTCCCCTCCCCCTATTCCCCCTCTGTCCCCCTCCCTCCAGTGACTCCTTGGGGGCCCCCCTCTGTCCCCTCCCCCTATTCCCCCTCTGTCCCCCTCCTTCCAGTGACTCCTTTGGGGGCCCCTCTGTCCCCTCTTCCAAGTGACTCCTTGGGGGGCCCCCTTACCCCTCTCTGTTTCCCTCCCCCCCAGTGACTCCTTTGGGAGCCCCTCCCCCTATTCCCCCTCTGTCCCCCTCCCTCCAGTGACTCCTTGGGGGCCCCCCTCTGTCCCCTCCCCCTATTCCCCCTCTGTCCCCTCCCTCCAGTGACTCCTTGGGGGCCCCCCTCTGTCCCCTCCCTCCAGTGACTCCTTGGGGGCCCCCTCTGTCCCCCTCCCTCCAGTGACTGCTTTGGGGCCCCCCTCTTCCAAGTGACTGCTTGGGGGGCCCCCTTACCCCTCTCTGTTTCCCTCCCCCCCAGTGACTCCTTTGGGGGCCCCCCTCTGTCCCCTCTTCCAAGTGACTCCTTGGGGGGCCCCCTTACCCCTCTCTGTTTCCCTCCCCCCCAGTGACTCCTTTGGGAGCCCCTCCCCCTATTCCCCCTCTGTCCCCCTCCCTCCAGTGACTCCTTGGGGGCCCCCCTCTGTCCCCTCCCCCTATTCCCCCTCTGTCCCCTCCCTCCAGTGACTCCTTGGGGGCCCCCCTCTGTCCCCTCCCTCCAGTGACTCCTTGGGGGCCCCCTCTGTCCCCCTCCCTCCAGTGACTGCTTTGGGGCCCCCCTCTTCCAAGTGACTGCTTGGGGGGCCCCCTTACCCCTCTCTGTTTCCCTCCCCCCCAGTGACTCCTTTGGGAGCCCCTCCCCCTGTCCTTTCCCCTCCAGTGACTCCTTGGGGGCCCCCCTCTGTCCCCTCCCCCTATTCCCCCTCTGTCCCCCTCCTTCCAGTGACTCCTTGGGGGCCCCCTCTGTCCCCTCCCTCCAGTGACTCCTTGGGGGCCCCCTCTGTCCCCTCCCCCTATTCCTCCTCTGTTCCCCTCCCTCCAGTGACTCCTTGGGGGCCCCCTCTGTCCCCCTCCCTCCAGTGACTGCTTTGGGGCCCCCCTCTTCCAAGTGACTGCTTGGGGGGCCCCCTTACCCCTCTCTGTTTCCCTCCCCCCCAGTGACTCCTTTGGGAGCCCCTCCCCCTGTCCTTTCCCCTCCAGTGACTCCTTTGGGGACTCTCTCCCCTCCCCCTATTCCCTCTCACTGTTCTCCTCCCCCCAGTGACTCCTTTGGGGGTCCCTCAATCTCTCTGTTCCTCCCCCCGTGACTCCTTTGGGGGGCCTCTTCCCTCCCCCATTCCCTCTCTCTTTTCTCCTCCCCCCCAGTGACTCCTTTGGGGGTCCCCCAATCTCTCTCTCTGTTCCTCCCCCCCAGTGACTCCTTTGGGGGGGCCTCTCCCCTCCCCCATTCCCTCTCTCTTTTCTCCTCCCCCCCCAGTGACTCCTTTGGGGGTCCCCCAATCTCTCTCTGTTCCTCCCCCCCCAGTGACTCCTTTGGGGGCCCCTCCTCTCCCCCATTCCTCCTCTCTGTCCCCTCCCAACAGTGACTCCTTTGGACACCTTCTCCCTGTTCCCTCTCTCTGCCCCCTGCCCCCAATGATGCCTTTGGGGCCCTCCCCCCATGAGCCCTGCAGGGCTGCGAATACCTTCATTCAGGGGCGATGGATGGCTATGGCACCCTGCCCCCACCAGAGTCAGGGGGAGTGAGATTCCTTGTCCCTCTTCTCTTGCATGAGGGCACCTTCTCACCTGGGCATTGCCTGGCATGAGGGCTTTGCCCCTCCCCTCAGCTAGCAGCCTGGCGTAAGTCATTGCCTGGTGCTAGGCTGATCATCCTTAGTCATATATTGCTTGCTGGCACAGGGGCCTTCAGTGTGATCTTGGCCTCTCCAGCTTACTTATCTTTGGGGAGAGACCCTTTTTATTCGCATTTCTCCTCCATTGTTCTGCCACCGGCATTACACTGGTATTAGTTTGATGCTGCTTCCCATCTGTTTCTTCTCCTGGTGTGTGTCTGTAAGATATCAGCATACCACACTTGCTCTCACTGCACAGTTTTTTTTCCACCAAATGCATCCGATGAAGTGAGCTGTAGCTCACGAAAGCTTATGCTCTAATAAATTTGTTAGTCTCTAAGGTGCCACAAGTACTCCTTTTCTTTTTGCGAATACAGACTAACACGGCTGCTACTCTGAAAGCTCTCACTGCAGCGTCTCTACCTTAATATGCTCCTACTCAATGCACCCTTCTTTACACCCGTTGTATAACATCATGATTAACAGCTGCCATGCCCTGGTTATGTGGGCAGAGGCTGGATGACTGCCTAGGACAACAAATGCTAAAAACTAAGGCTGTCAAGCAATTTAAAAAATTGTGATTAATCATGCGATTAAAAAATTAATTGTGATAATCACACTGTTAAACAATAATAGAATACCATTTATTTAAATTTTTTAGATGTTTTCTACATTTTCAAATATACTGATTTCAATTACAACACAGAATACAAAATGTACAGTGCTCACTTTATATTTTTTTATTTAAAATATTTGCATTTAAAAAACAAGAGAAATAGTATTTTTCAATTCCCCCATTACAAATAGGGTGCAATCTCTTTATCATGAAAGTTGAACTTACAAATGTAGAATTATGTAGAAAAAATAACTGCATTCAAAAATAAAACAACATAAAGCTTTAGAGCAGGGGTCGGCAACCTTTCAGAAGTGGTGTGCCGAGTCTTCATTTATTCACTTTAATTTAAGGTTTTGCGTGCCAGTAATACAAGTTAACGTTTTTTAGAAGGTCTCTCTCTATAAGTCTATATATTATATAACTAAACTATTGTCGTATGTAAAGTAAACAAGGTTTTCAAAATGTTTAAGAAGCTTCATTTAAAATTAAATTAAAATGCTGATCTTACGCCACTGGCCCGCTCAGCCCATTGCCAGCCTGAGGTTCGTTCACCTAAGCCAGCAGCAGGCTGAGCGGGGCCTGCGGCCGGCACCCCAGCTGGCAAGGGATCAGCGGCCGGGACCCCAGACTGGCAGTGGGCTGAGCGGGGCCGGTGGCCGGGACCTCAGACTGGCAGTGGTGGGCTGAGTGGCTCAGCCTGCTGCCACTCAGCCCGCTGCCAGCCTGGGGTTCAGTCCGCCGGCTCCTGCCAACTAGGGTCCCAGCTGCCAGCCCTGCTCAGCCCACTGCCGGTCTGGGATCCCGGCCCTGCCCACATAGAATGGGTACCTACCTTCTCCCTGGTTCTAGTCCATTCTCTTCCTTTCGCTCTCTGCACTGAGCTGAGGGTGGGAGTGCACTGAGCACAGGGCTGGGGGTGAAGGAGCAGGCTGGGGGTTGGGGTGCAGGTCTGTCCAGTTCTAGAATGAGGGAGGGGGGTCACAGGGCAAGAGGTTTGGGTGTGGAGTGCTTACCTGGGCAGGTGGGAATGTGGGAGGGTACAGGAGCTCCTGTTTGGTGCTAAGGGTGGGGGTGGGAATGTGGGGGGTGCAAGAGTCAGGACATGGAGTGTGAAGGGGCTGGGTATGTGTGGAGGTGCAGGATTCGGGTTGGGGTCATGGGGTAGTGCAGGGGTCAGGGCAGGAGGCTGTTGTGTGGGGAGTTGCAGGGGTCAGGGCAGAGGGCTGGGTGTGTGTGAGAGGGGAGTGCAGGGGTCAGGGCAGAGGGCTGTGTGTGTGTGAGGGGGGTGCAGGGCTCAGGGCAGAGGGCTGGGGTCATGGGGGTGCTCCCAGCCCTCTGCTCAGAGCGGCTCATGGCAGGGGCTTGAGGGGATATGCCCTGATTCCACCCCCCTTTCCCAAGGCCCCGTCCCCACCTCTTCTCCGCCTCCTCCCTGGAGCAGCGCGCAAGCTGGGGCTCCACTTCTCCCCCTCCTGCGCAAGGGCCATTAGCTGATCGCAAGGGCCATTAGCTGATCGGCAGCAGGGAGAGGAGGAGGGGCAGGAACGCAGCACACTGGGGGAAGAGGCGGGGGAGGGGGAGCTTGCCTGCCCTGCAATAGCTGGCAGGACCAAGCTTCTTCCTCCTGCCTGGGGGCGCGGAGAAGAGTGGACTGGGGGGGGGGGGTATTTTTAATGGCACACTGCTGCCTGCGGGGTCCCGGCCTGGGTTCGGCAGTGGGCTGAGCGGGGGCCGGCGGCTGGGACCCGGCAGGCAGCAGTGTGCTGTTAAAAATCGGCTCGCGTGCTGTCTTTGACATGCGTGCCATAGGTTGCCAACCCCTGCTTTAGAGCCTACCTGTTCACTCAGTCCTACTTCAGCCAATCACTCAGACAAAAAAGTTTAGTTACAATTTGCAGGAGATAATGCTGCCTGCTTCTTGTTTACAATGTCACCTGATAGTGAGAAAAGACGTTTGCATGGCACTCTTGGTAGCCAGCATCGCAAGATATTTACATGCTAGATGTGATAAAAATTCATATGTCCCTTCAGGCTTCAATCACCATTCCAGAGGACATGTGTGCTTGCTGATGATGGTTTCTGCTCGATAACGATCAAAAGCCGAACGGACCGATACATGTTCATTTTCATCATCTGAGTCAGATGCCACTAGCAGAAGGTTGATTTTCTTATTTGGTGGTTCGGGTTCTGTAGTTTCTGCATCTGAATGTTGTTCTTTTAAGACTTCTGAAAGCATGCTCCACACCTTGTCCCACAGATTTTGGACAACACTTCAGATTCTTAAACCTTGAGTCGAGTGTTGTAGCTATTTTTAGAAATCTCACATTGGTACCTTCTTTGCGTTTTGTCAAATCTGCTGTGAAAGTGTTCTTAAAACGAACATGTGCTGGGTCATCATCCGAGACTGCTATAACATGAAATATATGGCAGAATTTGGGTAAAACAGAACAGGAGACCTACAATTCTCCCCCAAGGAGTTCAATCACAAATTTAATTAATGCATTTTTTTTTTAATGAGCATCATCAACATGGGAGCATGTCCTCTGGAATGGTGGCCAAAGCATAAAGGGGCATTCAAATGTTTAGCATATCTGAAGTGTAAATACTTTGCAGTTCCGGCTACAAAAGTGCCATGCGAATGCCTGTTCTCACTTTCAGGTGACCTTGTAAATAATCGGGCAGTATTATCTCCCGTAAATGTAAACAAACTTGTTTGTCTTATCAATTGGCTGAACAAGAAGTAGTACTGAGTGGACTTGTAGGCTCTGAAGTTTTATATTGTTTTGTTTTTGAGTGGTTATGTAACAAAAAAAAATCTTCATTTGTAAGTTACGCTGTCATGATAGAGATTGCACCACAGTACTTGTATGAGGTCAATTGAAAAATACTGTTTCTTTTATCATTTTTACAGTGCAAATATTTGTGATAAAAATAATGTAAAGTGGGAACTGTACACTTTGTATTCTGTGTTGTAATAGAAATCAATATATTTGAAAATGTAGAAAAACATCCTTAAAATATTTAATAAATTTCAATTGGTATTATATTGTTTAACAGTACGATTAATTGTGATAAAAAATTAATCATTAACTCAATTAATTTTTTGAGTTAATTGCATGAGTTAACTGCAATTAATCGACAGCCCTTCTGAAAACCTTATTGCACTTGGCATTGGAGATCTGATTCTTGGGTACTTTTTGACTTGCTACTTCTACTGCCGTTGACTGTCTGAATTGCTCTGAAGCACCTAAGAAATCATGTTCCTTTGATTTGCCAGCATGCTTTTCCCATCTTTCCCCTCCACGCCCAGATATCTGGAAGCCTTATTAAAGACCTCCTCCCACTTTGTCTGTATTTGTAGAAAGAAGTGTGGCTTGGGCAACTAAATTGCTGGTGGGGGCTATTTTATTGTTGTGGAAAGGAGTTTTTCTGTGTTTTGTTTGAACGTTTCCAAGTGCCAGATCTATTACCAACTTGAAACAATTTTGTGTGGTGAACTGTGGGCATGTCCCACTTTCTCAGGTGCTGTAATCTTTATTAATCATCTCTCTTTCCCTGAGCGTAATGTTGCCTCCTTAGTTTGAAAGAGAAGCACAGTAGCGAGAGGTGTTTTCGTCTCTTGCTAATTGCTGACATAACCAGCGTTCATGTAATAAAACTTTGTTTAGTATTGTGTAATGTGAATAGTAAAAAAAAAAAAAAAAAAGCTTCAAAGAAAGTTGTGCTGCTCCCAGTGGATTTCTCTCAGCAGTCCTTCTGACATGTAGTCAGACAGTAAGTATTAGGTTGGTAAGAAAAGGTAGCTTAAGATCAAAGGTTTTGTGCATCTGTCTGAAATAGAGGTAAAAACTGAACAGAGACTCGGTGAATAAAGAAGCTTTTTGGGAAGAGCGGTGTCCCAAGACCTGTTTCTGGCATGGAATTTCTGTGGCTAATGCCACAAAATACAGAGTCTCTCTGTAGTGTAAAAAGAAAAGGAGTACTTGTGGCACCTTAGAGACTAACAAATTTATTAGAGCATAAGCTTTCGTGAGCAAGTGAGCTGTAGCTCACGAAAGCTTATGCTCAAATAAATTTTAGTCTCTAAGATGCCACAAGTACTCCTTTTCTTTTTGCGAATACAGACTAACACGGCTGCTACTCTGAAACCTCTCTGTAGTGTCTGTCCTGTTGATGTATAGGAGTCACATATGCACATGTTATGTGCTCTCTCAGAGAAGGAATAAAGCCAGTAACTTCTCCACTGACCAGATCTTCCCTTTGCTCTGAGTGAACTGGAAAATTTCCAGCATCCCTTGAGAAAATGGTTTTATTCCCAATTACATTAATACCTACTTTTGCATCCCAGCTGTGAAACTGCTCCATGTGGCTGTTTCCTAATCCCTGTAAGCACTTACCTCCAAGAGGTTTAATCCTCCCTTTCCTGTGTTCTTGTTAACAAGATCTGCATGAGGGAATGTACTTAAAATGCTCACCAACAGCAGTAATAGCTAGGAGCACTGCAGTGATGCTTAGTTCTAGGCCACTGGGAGCTCCATGGTTTGATACTCCACATTATTGTGCTCTAGGAAATTTAATTAAGAATTCTGTAGTGTGTGTGTAAGTGTTTGTGAAAAATGGAACTTCGTTTAGGTTGTGACTGATGCAAAATGATAGTATTTAAAGTGAAATCCTCTATCTGCAGCATGGGCAAAAGCAGTCCAGAACACTCTGCTTTGCTCTGCTAATATGCTTCTTCCTAGTTTAGAGAGCCCCCCAGAAGGGATGAGAACACAGTCTAGTGTCCATCCATTCCTTGGCCTCTCTTCTGAGGTTGCTTAAAATAGTGACGATTGTGGCAGTGGTTTTGTGTTGCATATACATGTCTTCTAGGAATTGAACTGAGACTACTAATTGATTTCACAAAGGTTACCAAAGAGACACTACTTAGCAGTGACTTTGCTCACTACTTGCCTGAGCTGGATTTCATCCACAGAGAATATGGCTGCGTCTACACTACCAACTAGCGGTGTGATCCCATGCTCACGTAAGCATACTTGTGTTAGCTCTTATCTGACCTAGCATGCTAAAAATAGTAGGGGTAACTGTGGTAGCAGCAATGGCATGTGCTAGCTGCCCTGAGTATAAACCTGCCCAAACCCCATGGATGGTACAGACTCTGGGTGGCTAGCACGAGCTGCTACTGCCTGTGTTATCGCAGCTGCACTACTGTGTTTAGCACGCTACTTGAGATGAGAGCTAGCACAAGTCTGGGATTCACACCCCATCTCTTACAGATATAGCCAAAGGCTAATTATACTGTACTACAGTGCCTGTGTCAGCATAGCCCCCTAGTATAGACGCAGTGTACACCGACAGAGTTTTTGTGCTGGTATGGGAACACCATCTCTGCGAACAACAAGGCATCTACTCTGGGGATTCACACCTCTGACTGCCAATTATGCCAGTATAATTGTTTTTAAATGTAGACCATGTCTTTAGAATAAGAAATCTTTCACCTCAATTATAAGTCCCATGCTTCTGTAAGTCTTGAAATAATGAATTCGGATATAATTTTTCAATAACCTCCCTAAGTGATTTTAATATGCTTCAGTAATAGAGACTTTTTCAAAGTTGGATGGATTGGAACCCATATATGAAAATATTAACGAAAAGTGGACCTTTAATTTTCACCTGATTTTAGTTGCATCTAAATGTTTCAACTTATTTTTCCAGGAAAAAAAGAAAGGGCAGGCCTCCAATTTGAACACATACAAGTGACTCAAGCCTATGAGATGAAAGTTAAAGTGCATTACTCGCATACGTGCTCAGGTTCAGTTGAATGAGGACAACAATTCAATGAATTTTGGGAAGGTGGAGAAATTATTCTCCTCCAGAAGTTTTATTTAGAAATCTAGGGAAACTGCTTTGAACTCTTTTCCGTAAAGAAGGGAGGTTCGTAAATGTGTTGCATTTTTCAATATGTGTAACTCAGCTGCCTTGACTCAGGGAAGGTGAGCAGTGCATTTGTGTGTCCAGCTTTCACTGAGTGCTGAAGAATTCCTCAGTTGTTGGAGATTTGTAGCTTTGCTGCTCTTTAAATTCGGAATTCTTTTCTTGCCCATTTTTGGGAGGGAACAATATTGAGTTCAGAGACCAGTTGATTAAAATGTATGCGAGACTGAGATAAGACCCAAGAAGTAGGGTAGAGTGCTTTCCACCCTGAATTGTAGTCCTGTGGCCTCCTATCTTAGATGCCTGGTGTAGTGCAACAGAAACCTTATTATAACTGCAAAGAACCTTCCATTTTTGTTGTAAAGCCAAATGACCAGCCATCTTTTTTACTTTTACTGGTTTTGACATAGTTAAATGTTTGGTTGTGACATCCTCCAGGGTACAAGCTGGACTGTGGAATCTGTGCCCCCTTAACTCTCTAGCTCAGGATACCTCTCACACTGCTCTGCTAGTGAAAAGTAGCCCTCCAGGCATTGCTCACGCACAGCCATTAGCGTGTGAAGACACACCCAGCAAAGTTACATGAGTGGATGGGAGAGCATTCATAAACTGTATACAGGGAGACACCTGCAAATCCCCCCAGCCTTGCACCCCAGAAATGTGCATCTTACACAGCTCAAGACCCCTTGGACAGTGCAAGCTCATAAGTCCATCATTTTATCAAAGAAATGTATATGCACCAACCCTTGTTAACCTCTCGAAGCTCAATGGTTTAGATGATAAAATATTAAAACAAGTTTATTAACTATAGAAGGATAGATTTTAAGTGATTATAAGTGATAGAGTGGTAAAAAGTCAGAAGTGGTTACAAAAAGAAATAAAATGATAAAATTGCAATCTAATTCTTAAACTTTACCAAGCTAAATAAAATTTGAAGCAAGGAATTTTCTTACCCCACCAAATGCTGCAGGTAGTTCATAGTTCACAGTTCTTAGTTTGCAGGCTGGATCCCCCTACAGCCTGGGACCACTCGTCTAGTTCAGTGATGCTTCTTGGTCGAGCTCTGTATGGATACAAAATTTGTGTCTGCATCCAATCCACAAAAATGGTCCACAGATATCTGCAGATTTGCAGGTCTCTACTTCTTTGTCTTTCAAACAGTCTTGCTCTGTGAGTAGAGATGGGAGCGTGGAGAGGTAATGAGGAAGCCATTGTCTTATTTTACACCCTCCTCCTCTCTTTCAGGTTGACCCCCAGCTGGGGTGCAGGTGACCAACAGTCTATTGTGTACTTGAGATTTGAATTGTCCCTCTATGCAATGTATATTTCTTGTTTCCCTTCCTCCTGCTGGACAATGTCTCTCTCACACCTGGCTGGGTGTTGGACACTCCTTTGTGTCTGAAGGGCTCGTCTGTGGGCATTCTCCAGAGTTATAACATACTTCAGTAACATCATACAGTAAAACTTATAACTAGGGTTGTTGATTAATTGCAGTTAACTCACGCGATTAACTCAAAAAAATTAATTGCAATTAAAAAAAAGAATTTGCGATTAATCATCCTGTTATACAATAGAATACCAATTGAAATTTATTAAATATTTTGGATATTTTTCTACATTTTCAAATATATTGATTTCTATTACAACACAGAATACTAAGTGTACAGTGCTCACTTTATATTATTATTCCTTATTACAAATATTTGCACTGTAAAAATGATAAACAAAAGAAACAGTATTTTTCAATTCACCTCATACAAGTACTGTCGTGTAATTTCTTTATCCTGAAAGTGTAACTTACAAATGTAGATTTTTTTTTTTTTTGTTACGTAACTGTACTCAAAAGCAAAACAATGTAAAACTTTAGAGCCTACACATCTACTCAGTCCCACTTCTTGTTCAGGCAATTGCTAAGACAAAACAAGTTTGTTTACATTTATGGAAGATACTGCTGTCTGCTTCTTAATTATTATGTCACCTGAAAGTGAGAACAGGCATTCTCATGGCACTTTTGTAGCTGGCACTACAAGGTATTTACCTGCCAGATATGCTAAACCTTCGTATGCCCATGCTTCGGCCACCATTCCAGAGGATATGCTTCTATGCTGATGATGCTAGTTTTTAAAAAAAAAAAAAAAATCATTAATTATATTTGTGACTAAATTCCTTGGGGGAGAATTGTGGGTCTCCTGTTCTGTTTTACCCACATTCTTCCATGTATTTCATGTTCTAGCAGTCTCGGATGATGACTCAGCACATGTTGTTCATTTTAAGAAAACTTTCACAGCAGATTTGACAAAACGCAAAGAAGGTACCAATGTGAGATTTCTAAAAATAGCTACAGCACTCGACTCAAGGTTTAAGACTCTGAAGTGTTGTGCAAAATCTGAGAGGGACAAGGTGTGGAGCATGCTTTCAGAAGTCTTAAAAGAACAACACTCAGATGCGGAAACTACAGAACCCGAACCACCAAAAAAGAAAATCAGCTTTCTGCTGGTGGCATCTGACTCAGATGATGAAACTGAACATGTGTCGTTCTGCTCTGCTTTGGATATTTATCAAGCAGAACCCGTCATTGGCATGGATGCATGTCCTCTGGAATGGTGGTTGAAGCCTGAAGGGACATATGAATCTTTACCACATCTGGCACATAAATATCTTGCAACGCCGGATACAACAGTGCCATGCAAATGCCTGTTCTCGCTTTCAGGTGACATTGTAAACAAGAAGCGGGCAGCATTAACTCCTACAAATGTAACCAAACTTGTTTGTCTGAGCAATTGGTTGAAGTAGGACTGGTGGACTTGTAGGCGCTAAAGTTTCACATTGTTTGTTTTATATTTGAATGCAGGGTTTTTTTGTACATAATTCTACATTTGTAAGCTCAACTTTCATGATAAAGAGATTGCAGTACAGTACTTGTATTAGGTGAATTGAAAAATACTATTCTGTTTTTTACAGTGCAAATATTTGTAATCAAAAATATATATAGTGAGCACTGTACACTTTGTATTCTGTGTAGTAATTGAAATCAATATATTTGAAAATGTAGAAAACATCTACAAATATTTATATAAATAGTATTCTATTATTGTTTAACAATGCGATTAATTGCGATTAATTTTTTAACCGCTTGTCAGCCCTACTAATAACTTTACACATAGTGTCGCTACACATATTTCCACAGGATAGTGATGCTCAGTAGATTATGAATTTTCAAATGGTACCTCACAAGGCAAACTTTGTACAACATATGACCGTATAAAAGTGATGACTATGGGTTTACAGGATGTTAAATGGGGTACAGTGTGTCACAGTGGTACAATAGGCAAGGCTAATGTAACACTAATTTTAAAATTGGAGGTATTTAAGGAATGAGAAGAAAATATGGTGAGTTAAGCAATCTCTGAGTGTAGTAAACCGGTTCCTAATTAGTAATAGTTCCACCTGATGAAAACAACTAGAGAAGTGGTTGTCAAGTTGTTACACTTTGTGGGCCACAGGACAGGATTTCTCAAACTTTCATTATTGCTGCCCTCACCATACTTTAGTTTCCCCAAATGTAAGCATTTCTTCACAAAAAAAATGTCAGGAGGAGAGCAAAGGGCCTTAATTTGGATAATTGGGGATGCTGAAACTAAGGTGCATGTTCTCCTCATGTACAAGGGGGAATATATTAACTACTTCTTTTCTGGGTCACTGTCACAAGCATAAGTGGCTGCTGAGCACTTAATATTGCCTGTTCATTTTTATCTTGGGATTACATAAAACATCTTCCCCACTTCCCTTTAACTTGGTTTGCACTGCCCCTGGCAGATCCTCCTGGAGGACGCAAGCATCACAACTTGAGAGAAACTGAATTATGCTCTTAGACAGAGAGATGGTATTTCTTCATGCTATGTTAACTTGCAGATATGGGAACTCTGTTTTCAGTGCCCAAGGAATTATCCTAATTTTTAAGAAGGCAATCCTCTGGATTAAGTGAAAATCCACTTTCTTCATGGTAGCCTTGACACTGATTTCTTCCATTCTCAGTCTGGCACTTTCAGGTCCAGCGATATGGCAGCATATGGAATCTCAGCTGGCCAGCGTGTGGCAGTGATCTGGGATAGCTCCTCTCCTGTTGAAGGACTGAAGAATCTGGTGGCTAAGATTCAGGCATTGGTGGGACCCGAGAGCCGCGTATCCGTGGAAAATATTGACCAACTGTCCCATTGTAAGAATGGGGATATCATTTTTACCACACATTTTGGTGTAAGGGCAGTGTCATGCACTGTGGGTATGTTAATGGATGTAAGCTAGCATTTTCCTTGATTTGTAACCTAGGGCATCTTTAAATATAAAGGTAGAAATCCTTTTGTGACTTCTACTGTTAATAGTATATAAGAAAGCTATACACCCTAGTCATGTTTGTTTCATCACTGACGATTGTTAATGGATAAGGTTAAGATTTTGCCATAGATATTTTTAGTAAAAGTCAGGAGCAGGTCATGGGCAATAAAGAAAAATTCACTAAGGCCTATGACCTGTCCCTGACTTTTACTAAAAATATCCATGATAAAATATGAAGGGACTAGGCAGCTGCGGGCTGGCTGGGAGCTCCAGGGCCTCCACCACCCGTGGCGGAGGGGAGCTATAGGGTCCCCCTACTCCCTCCCCAGCATCAGGGAGCTGTGGGGTCCCCCTGCCCTGCCATGGGGGCTGGGAAGCTGCAGGGATCCCCCTGAACCCCCTCCCCCTTGCAGCAGCTGGGAGCTGTAGGGGTTCTCCGGCCCACAGCAGCTGGGAGCATACCTCACAGCTCCCTACCACTGTGGGAGGCAGCAGGACCCTGCAGCTCCCAGCCACCAGGCCTGAAGTCACGGAAGTCTTTGGAAGTCTCGGATTCTGTGACTTCCATGACCTCCATGACAAAATCATAGCCTTATTAATGGACGCCATGTGGTATGATTGTCACGTGCATGTGTACGAAGGAGATCAGAGAGGGTATAGCTGGTAAGATACACTTGTCTGTTTTTTCTCTTCATCTTTCCTTTTTTTCAGCGGCTCATGCGGAGTCCAGCTTCGATGTGGTTCTGTCAGGCATGGTACCAGGCAGTATGACACTGCACAGTGCAGAGGTGCTGGCAGAAATAGCTCGGATACTCAAGCCAGGGGGTCGTGTCCTTCTGAAAGAACCAGTGGCTGTGCAAATAGGTAAGAGTGAGTCTGCTATGTTCTTGCCCCTGGATCTGAGGCAACCAAACATACTTTCATGGAGGATTAGGCCAAAGCTGAAGGGCCAAGAACTGTGAATGTTAGTCAACATAAAGAGTAGTTCTGCTCCTGTGATTCATTAACGTAAGCAGCAAGATGTGATCTTGTGTCTGAGCTTATCACTGTCATGGTAGAATCTCTGCTGATGACCACCTTGTATCAAAAATGTAAGAGCAGAGAAAGACTTACTCTTGTAAGCATACTGCTATGATTAGTGGATGCACAGAGCTGATGCTAGAGTTTGTAGTGACTTAAGTCAGGTTTTGGGCCTCTATGAAAGTAAAATTAGGTTATGAGCTGTTAGTGGCTAGGACCATCTTTTACTCTGTAGCACAACAGGGCGTGGATCTTGATTGGGGCCTTTAGGTACTTGCATAATCTAAAAAAGATAAAGTGAAGTTTAGGAGCGAGACGGTGCATCTTGTACTATGACAATTTACAAAAAATGTGAATAGAGTCTTACTAGTAGGTAATGTCAACTACCCAGTTGGAAAACAGATGCACCAAAGCTGTTAATTAAATCATTCGATGTAAGACCTGATGCCTTCTGGGATGAGCTCTTTAATGTATATTTCTGAACTTCATGCTTTTTAGGACTTTATATTTTTGAGGACTTCCATGAGCCTGTCGAAGTGGGAGCTCCCATTTTTCTCTTTAGTAGGTGGGGATGATTTTTTTTTCTTGGATGCTGGAGAAGCCTTTGTGATCTTAATGTATTTATCAAGAGCATAATTTTGAACTAATTAATAGTCTCAGAGTTGAAGAGCCTGAATGGATGAACGGCTGATTTCCCAGATGTGCCCGGAGTGATTAGGAAAGAAACATGTAAACAAAGGGATTAACTGGAATGCTGCCTTCTAAAGCACTGTCAGTCCTTTCACATTAGAAGCAACACATCTAGTTCTTAATAATGAGCTTTGTTTTGCCTTTCCTGTCATGTTTCCCAGGTGACAACAGCAGAATCAAGACAGCAGCCAGGCTCCCCACGGCTCTGACGCTTTCCGGACTGGTGGAAGTCAAGGAGGTATGTGTATATGCACTAACCACCTCCCAAGAGCACCCATTTCAGGACTGTATAATGTAGAGTAGAGACTTCCAAAAGGGATGCTAGTTATTCACTGTATTGCCATGTTAGTGTGCCTTTAAATATGCAGCAGGACAACCAGCAATGAAAACTGTGCTTTTAGTACTGCATGAATAAGAGTTTTCTTTGCAATTTAAAAAAAAAAAAAAAATCTGTGCATCTTCAAATGAATAGTGGCAGTAAGCTGTGTAATATCACCAGCTGTGCAACAGCCAGAACTGTGAGCCACTTTGTGAAAGCTGGGAGGAGGAGCCAGTTTGAAGTATAATGCAACATCATGGGATAGAGGCGAAACCCTTCTCTGTATGGTATGATGTTACCACATAGGGCATTGGAATATGGCAGTTCTGTTCAAGAATTAACACTCATTGTGTCTTGCATTCCAGCTGCAGAAGGAGCCTTTGACCCCTGAGGAGACCCAGTCAGTCCAAGAGCATCTGAGTTACCAAGGCAATGACCTTTTGTCTGTTCAAATGGAAGGCAAGAAACCCAACTTTGAAGTGGGATCCTCAAGTCAGCTCAAACTTTCCTTTGCTAAGAAATCTGCTTCATCAGGTAAGAGCGAAGAGAAGACTGGTATATGTGCTGGTAGCGTATGAACTCCTTACGTTGTACAATGGAGAGCATAATAATTTTGAATGCTTAATGAAAACATGGTTCTCTATAATCTTGGTTAACAACCATTTTGTATCTGTTGGAAGCTTCCATTTCTGTTTCAAAGGTTAACTGCAAAGCAAAGGAGGAGGGAAACCTGTGCCCTTTCCTGTTGCTTTGTAATGCATACAGAGAGCTGCATAAAGGATTTTCTATGGGTTTTGTTTTATTTTTAACCTTATTAGAAACACCATTACTACCCAGTACCTTCCTTCCTTCCTTCCTTTGTGCAAATGGGCCTATGCAATATCTTTGAAGGATATGAATGGCAATTAGATTACTGGAGCTGTCTCGGCTCCCAGCATCAATGCCTGCTCTAATGTCAGCTAACTATTTCGCTGCATTTCAAACAAAACAAGAAATAAAAGGGGTGATCATATTATGAAGAGATGCAGCTACTATAAATGACATCTCATTTTAGTGTCAAAAATGGGTGGACCGGGGAGGATATTGTCACTTCTTTTTTTCATAACTGACCTTTGATGAAGGATGAGGAGAAGTGGACAGAGGATTCCTTGCACAAATCAGGTTTGAAGATGGATTTGAGCGAGAGAGCCGGTGGTTGGCTTCTGAGAACAGTGAGAGTGTTCCACAGGTAGTGTGTGGTATGATAAAAGGCACTACTGCACAGGAAGTGAGTTTTTCAAGAGTGATATTGGAACCATTTCCTTGCTGGGAATAGGTCTGATTCATGCTATGTGTGATCATTGTCTATGTCTCTTTTGTTTTGGCTCCAGGAAAGCCTGCTGTGGACCCCATTGCTGCAAAGCTGTGGACTCTCTCTGCTAATGATATGGATGATGAGGGAATGGTAAGTTCTGTTTTAGTTTTCCACACAAAACTTAGAAGTTTCATGAACTTTAACCCACAGTACTCAGGGCTTTACAGAGGAGAGGGTGGAGTGAGAGCCATATGGAAAAATTCCTCTAATATTACATGGTGAGAGGTTTATTGCATGGAGCATAATTCTGACACTTAGGTACAAGCTATGCCAGGTATTGTCATTTCTTTGAATCTAACATTGGCAGTGTCCCTGTTGAGCCAATTTCCTTCTTTTGTTGTTTCTTCCTCCATGTTGTCTCTGTCAGGATCTCCTGGACTCAGATGAGTTGCTAGATTCTGAGGATCTGAAGAAGCCAGATCCATCTTCCCTCAAAGCTCCATCCTGTAAGGAATTGGGTAAAAAGAAAGCCTGCAAGAACTGGTGAGTACAAGACTTGATGTGTTGGTGAATGTGCTGATGTCAAATCAGATTTAACCATTGCCCTTTGAAAAACAGCAGGGTATGGTGCTGTTTTTCCAAAGAATTATTCATTGGTATCTTTACTTTTTTTTAACCCTTAGTGTATTTAGGTATTTAGTTTAAGAAACACATTCAGAAATCTGTTAGCCACGTGAATTTCCTTTTGTAGAATTTTTCAAAAATTAGATTCTAGTGCATAAATCTCTTTAAATTTTGTCAAGGGCTTCTGTGTATTAAAATTGCAATAGTATAACTAGTTTTTTTTAAAATAAGCTAACCTGATTTTTAAAGAAGATTTAAACTGTTTTTAAGTGAATCTATATTAAGGGTGTATGCTGCTGTAACTAGAGTGTTTTAAAATCCGTTTACTTATATCCCAGGCATAAATGTTCCCCGATGAGATGAATAGTTCTCCCCCAACACACGGACTTACTTGGGGGCAACCACAGGATTCATGCAGGCTCTTTTTAAAACCACGACTCTTCCTCAGTTTTCTTCCAGAGAAATATTGCATGTAGATTTTAAAATAAGAGCTTGGTATTTGATAGTATTTCCGCATGTGCTAGGTGGAGAGAGGGAAGTTCAAGCAACTGGGACACTCGACATGGTCCTGTGGGCCAGTGGTTCTCAGCCAGCAGCCCACGGGCTACTTTCAGCTGAATCGGCACACAGCTACAGCCCATGTGACATTCTCAGGGCCATACAGGTAGTATGTGGGCCACATTCTCACAATAAATATAACACACACAGAGCTGCATATGTGGCCCACAATGGTGAATAAGTTGAGAACCATGGCTATGGGCTATGACATTAGAGAGGATAATAAAGGGGGTGTGTGTGGATGTGCAAGTGACTGCGCATGTTCTAAAGCCCGTTCTGTGGAATCGTATGTTGGGGCTGTAATCTCATGGGTGGAGGACCGAGGAAGAAAAGTTAGAGGGTGGAGTGGGTAGAGTCAGTGGCTAACCCCATTGCAAACAGGTTTAGGATGAGTCCTATTTCTTCTGCAGCACGTGTGGCCTCGCGGAGGACCTGGAGCAGGAGAAGAGAGAGAGCCTGCAGCCCAAATCTGCTTGTGGAAATGTAAATATCCTTCCCAGCTATCCTGTGGTATAGACAGACAGGGAAAGAGTGTATTCTTATCTGAGAACTAGTTTAAAAAAACAGTACTTTCTATTGAGATACTGATTGCTCCCTATGGGTTGACTTTACTCACCAGTATTTGTGGTCTAGAAGCAATCATTCTGTCTCTGCAGGGCTATCAGTTTTTGTAATATTTGGCTTTGATGGGTCTGTAGTAACTTTGGTTGTATTTGCAGCCACTTCTTGCTCTGCGCATATTCATGCCTTGTTAAGATATGGATATCTCTCTAGGAAGAGCTAGACTGACGTCTCCCCATTCCATATAGTTATGATTCTCATTCATGACCTACCTGAGCTGAATTTGAATCCATTGAGCTGCTCAATATTTACTAAGATATCTCCTCTCCCTGAAGCTACCTGTGTTCAAAGTGAAACAGGATTTTCTGAATGGTTTGGAGAAACTGAGTGCCCCAAGAGTTGGATTTTACAGCAGCTAGGCTTTAGCCCTAATCTGAAGAGACTGCCTTCTTGTGTAGTCAGGAAAAACTCATTCTTTGTTTGTTCAATCCCGGGCTACTTCAGATTGTAGGCCTGACCTAACCAGATTTGTGCTGATTGCTAGAGGCTGAAAGCAGATTCTTTTGGTGCTGGTTTATTCTCTGGTGGGCAGATTGTACCTCTGTGTAGGGCAAAATACTTCCCATTAGGAAGAGAACTTAAACCAGGAAACCCTGCCCTTTGTCTTTGTCTGCCTTGGTAACAAGCTGATTTTTTTTGTCTCCTCTCTGTCTTGTCAGTGTTACCTGGGGGATGCATTCCGCTGTGCCAGCTGCCCCTACATGGGGATGCCAGCCTTCAAACCCGGAGAGAAGATACTCCTTGCTGAGAACAATCTTCATGATGCCTAAGAGGGGGATGTTACAGAGACACCATTGGTGCACAGCAGTTCCATAGCACACTGGCTTCAGAGCTTACATCAGCCCCTCCCATCTCCTTAAATTTCCCTCTCCAGGAAATGCTTCTTTATGGGGGTGGGTTGGGACGTTGAGGGCACGTGGAGCTGATGTGAACTAAAAATGTGATCTCAATATACTTAATTAACTTTTGGGTAACTGATAATTTGCAGTGATGTCTGGTCTCCTATCATGTACATAATACAGACTTGTTAATGGAATGTTAGGTTTTTCAGATTTATTGGCTGAAGAATGAGAGGCGCTGGCCGTCAGAGTATGTGCTATTAGCAGAAGGGGTATGTACAATGGGAATCAGATGCCAGGCTGATCTTGTCTGAGTGTACCTGGAACCCCAGCCAATGCCTCTGAGCTCAGTTCAGACCACTCTTTGCCATATTTATTCCTGGGGAGTTAGCTTAGTTTTTGCTCAAGTCTCTTGAGATGACACATCTCCTGCTCTCTTTGGGGGCTTAGTTTATTAAAATATGGAGCTGGTTTGTCATTCCATGTGATGTACAAAAAGGAATTCGTAGGAACTGTTAGCAAAGAGAATCCTGTGAAAGTCCCTTGCAGAGTTTAGCAAACATGATGGTAGCAAACAGTTCCAAGTATCCTGGGAAGCTGCTAGTGATAAACTTTCTCTCCTTTCTCTGCCCTCTCTCCTTCCATGAAAAGGTAAAAGCTTCGTTCAAGCAGTTTGAGAATAGTCCAGCCTGTTAGGTAGAAAGTGGATTATATATGGAGTGTCTGCCTTGCTGCCCCTTCTTCCATCCAATAAGCACTGGGAACATAAAGGTTAACGCTAGTAAATATCTTATACTAATTAGAGAGAAGATCGTTACCTACAAAGATCTATAGCAATAACTACTGAATTATCCTAATGTCGGGGCGCTCTGTGCCACCACCTCCTTCCCATCCCTGAGAGAAGTTGACCTTTGACAGTGCTTTAGTATTTATTTACCTACCCGGTGTTACAGTGTGAAAGATTTTCAGGGCTGTAGCTAACCTCCCCTCCCTGCAGCTTCAGGACAAGGGAGCCATTCCTGAGAAGTTCCCTGTTGTTCACCGGGTTTATTTTCCTTCGTTTCCCACCTCACACCCTCATATCAACTCTTTTGTGTATAAATATATCATCCTATTTAGAGCCACTTCAGTACAGGATCCAACTTCATCTTCTTGTCATTACCCTGCACTGACTTGAAATAAACTCATGTAGTAGGTTAGGATTAAGGGCTGTTCTGTTTTTAAAGGCTGTGACCACAAATAAAGCATTTGTTAAAAATTGGTCTTGGTGGAGCTTTAAATATGGTTTAAATCTGTTCATTGACTATCAACAAGAATCGGCTGGCTTGGCTCTGTTTTGCCTGCTTGAACTACTTGTAAGCAGGTTTCAGAGTAGCAGCCGTGTTAGTCTGTATTCGCAAAAAGAAAAGGAGTACTTGTGGCACCTTAGAGACTGCGGTGCCACAAGTACTCCTTTTCTTTTTGCGAATACAGACTAACACGGCTGCTACTCTGAAACCTGTCATTATGCAAGGCACTGAATTTAGCTGTATAGAGTGGAAATCTGTCAACTTCATGAAAAAACTCGCACAGATACAGACAGACATCATCTTCCTCTCCAAATGCAAACAGATGGAAAATTTGTTAGTCTCTAAGGTGCCACAAGTACTCCTTTTTTACTTGTAAACAGAGACACTGAGCACACCTTGGTAGTGATCTTCCTACAGTAACTGTTCCAGCAAAAATTACACACACACACATTTCATTATACTCAGTGTAGGAAAGAATAGAATCAAGACTTCAAGAAGAAATACAAAATTTTCTTCACTGAACATCTATTCATGCATTTCAAAAGGAGGCTGTCTCATAATTTTGGGGTAGGAGGAAGAGTGAAGTCAGGTTTGCAGCTGGAGGAATACAGATAGGTGACTAATTCTCTATCAGCAGGAAGCATGAGAGGATGTGAACCCTGGTGATAGGGGAAGCATCCCTACACTTGATTTGCGAGCATAGGCCATGATGTGAGCTATGTGCTATTCAGTGTGGGTCCCAGCTAGATGCCAGAGTTAAATACGATAGATTGAGATTATACAACAGCCTCTCAAGTGACTAAACACCATGACAGTTGCCTAGGCTGCCAGCTGGCAAAGGGCATGTGGACGCTAAGGGGCTTCCTGGAACAGTTTCCTTGCTCTACTGCTGAAGAAATGGTTCTGTCATGAGCACTATAGCAGCTCCAGGCAAGTTAGGTAAACGCAGGGAAAATCGCAACAACCTAAAAACTCTCCTAGGTCTTCATAGTCTGAGGAAAGGAGAGAAAAGCCTCTATCCCCCCATATTCCACAAGGTATTTTCTTTTAAAGTGATAGTGCTTTATAGTTTTGTGGGGGTTAGAGCCTGTGTGGCCAAGACGCACACACAGTGCTTTGAGCCATCCCTGATCTTGTGGGGGAGGGATAGTTCAGGGGTTTGAGCATTGACCTGCTAAACCCAAGGTTGTGAGTTCAATCCTTGAGGGGGCCATATAGGGATCTGGGGCAAAAATTGGGGATTGGTCCTGCTTTGAGCAGGGGGTTGAACTAGATGACCTCCTGTGATCCCTTCCAATCCTAATATTCTATGATTGTATGGCTGTGTGCTGAGTTGGTTCCCTGAAGTGAGATGTGAGCTAACTTACACAAACTGCAAGGCACGTGCCCACTATGCTGACTAGGGAAGGGGGTGGGGGTGCATTAGGAGCTATTATATCTGCTTCATGCTGCCAGAGGATCCCTCTGTGTTGGGGTAGTCCTCCCACAAGAAGTCCTTAAATCATGGTTTAAAGACTTCAAGGAGCAGAGAAGCCTCCCTCAAGTCAACCATGCCCCATGCTACAGAGGAAGGCGAAAAACCTCCAGGGCCTCTCCAATCTGTCCTGGAGGAAAATTCCTTCCCGACCCCAAATATGGCAATCAGCTAAACCCTGAGCATATGGGCAAGATTCACCAGCCAGATACTACAGAAAATTCTTTCCTGGGTAACTCAGATCCCATCCATCTACTATCCCATCTCAGGGGATTTGGCCTATTTACCCTGAATATTTAAAGATCAATTACTTACCAAAATCCCATTATCCCATCATACCATCTCCTCCATAAACTTATCAAGTAGAATCTTAAAACCAGATAGATCTTTTGCCCCCACTGCTTCCCTTGGAAGGCTATTCCAAAACTTCACTCCTCTGATGGTTAAAAACCTTCGTCTGATTTCAAGTCTAAACTTCCTGGTGGCCAGTTTATACCCATTTGTTCTTGTGTCCACATTGGTGCTGAGCTGAAATAATTCCTCTCCCTCTCCTGTATTTATCCCTCTGATATATTTATAGAGAGCAATCCTATCTCCCCTCAACCTTCTTTTAGTTAGGCTAAACAAGCCAAGCTCCTTAAGTCTCCTTTCATAAGACAAGTTTTCCATTCCTCGGATCATCCTAGTAGCCCTTCTCTGTACCTGCTCCAGTTTGAATTCATCCTTTTTAAACATGGGAGACCAGAACAGCACACAGTATTCTAGGTGAGGTCTCACCTAGAATTTATCTAGGTAAATTAGATCCACTGCATTTCCTTTATCTAAAAAAATCTGTTACTTTTTCAAAAAAGGAGATTAGGTTGGTTTGGCACGATCTACCTTTTGTAAAACCATGTTATATTTTGTCCCATTTACCATTGACTTCAATGTCCTTAACTAATTTCTCTTCAAAATTTTTTCCAGGATCTTGCATACTACAGATGTCAAACTAACTGGCCTGTATTTACCCGGATCACTTTTTTTTCCTTTCTTAAAAATAGGAACTATATTAGCAATTCTCCAATCATTCGCTACTACTCCTGAGTTTACAGATTCATTAAAAATTCTTGCTAATGGGCTTGCAATTTCAGGTGCCAATTCCTTTAATATTCTTGGATGAAGATTATCTGGGCCCCCGATTTAGTCCCATTAAGCTGTTTCAATTTCGCTTCTACCTCAGATATGGTAATATCTACCTCCATATCCTCATTCCCATTTGTCATGCTACCATTATCCCTAAGATCCTCTTTAGCCTTATTAAAGATTGAGGCAAAGTATTTGTTTAGATATTGGGCCATGCCTAGATTATCTTTAACCTCCACTCCATCCTCAGTGTTTAGCGGCCCCACTTCTTCTTTCTTAGTTTTCTTCTTATTTATATGGCTATAGAACCTTTTACTATTGGTTTTAATTCCCTTTGCAAGGTCCAACTCTACTTGACTTTTAGCCTGTCTCACTTGATCCCTACATGTTCTGACCTCAATTAGGTAGCTTTCCTTCTTGATCCCTCCCATCTTCTACTCCCTGTATGCTTTCTACTACTTCTTAATCACCTCTCTAAGATGCTTGCTCACCCAGCTTGGTCTACAACTCCTTCCTATGAATTTTTTCCCTTTTCTTGGGATACAGGCTTCTGATAGCTTCTGCAGCTTTGATTTAAAGTAATCCCAGGGCTCATCATCTTTAAGCTCCTTCAGTAACTACATGGAGAATAGCCCACTAGACCCGTTTAGAGTCATCTGTTTAGGTCACCACGTAATGCTTCCATATATCTTAGTCTTGCTTCCTTTTCAAATATAGAAGTGGTAGAGCTACTAGTGAGGCTTTCGTGTGAAGTGACTGTGAATTGGCCTGCTGCCGTGGAGAAATGTCCTGGCAAAGCCAAGAGTTTTATTTTTGAATTAGTTTGTAGAGCGAAAGGT
This sequence comes from Dermochelys coriacea, assembly GCF_009764565.3. Lineage (NCBI taxonomy): Eukaryota > Metazoa > Chordata > Testudines > Dermochelyidae > Dermochelys > Dermochelys coriacea. The sequence continues at coordinate 3,447,911 of NC_050079.1, read as the reverse complement.
TGGCTAGTCTCCTCTGTGCTGCTCATCTAGACGGTAGTATTTTTTGACATGACAGTGTTTCAGCAGGAGCATCTTCTGGGCTTTTCCTCCTAGAATCGTAGGACTCGAAGGGACCTCGTGAGGTCATCTAGTCCAGTCCCCTGCACTCATGGCAGGACTAAGTATTATCTAGACCATCCCTGACATGTGTTTGTCTAACCTGCTCTTAAAAATCTCCAGTGATGGTGATTCTACAACCTCCCTAGGTAATTTATTCCAGTACTTAACTACCCTAACAGGAAGTTTTTCCTAACGTCCAACCTAAACCACCCTTGCTGCAATTTAAGTCCATTGCGGCTTGTCCTATCCTCCGAGTTTAAAGGAGAAGAGAGTTCCTTTTCATGGGGGATCCGTAACGGGGACTCTTTCAGATGTTGGTAACTGTTTTTTGTTTGGTTTCTAAAAGTACCTTTGAACAAATATAGTGCTTATAAAAAATAGTTTGAAACTGGAAAGAAGCTCTTCGAATGGCCTTTTGGATTGCTTCATCTTGCCCAGGACTGAAAATCACAAGTGCTGTCAGCCCCCAAGCTTCTGGACGTGAAGCTGATCAGCATTTGGGGCAGTACCAAATATTCTCTATGGAGTAATATTGCATTTCTGGGAGTGTTATGGGAGTTTTATGCTTTCTGGTGCTTAAAAGAGTTAGCTGGTCCCTCTCAGAGACTGGATATTTGCCTAGATGCTAGATGTTTTCATGTGAAAAGTCCTACATGTAAAGATGGTTTCTCAAATGAATCTGGTCTCCGTGTGGACATGGCAGCCAGTCAGGATTAAATAAAATATGGGGTTTGGATATTTTAGTTACAGGGGCCCAGTCAATTTGGAATCTAGTCAGTTTTTAAAAAGCTAAATGTAATTTCTGATACTTCAAGGGCCTCTGAGTTCATATAACCATTGTTGATCTTATAACAATCACAATTTCTTCTATAAAACATATTTTCCATTATTGCTGTGTATGAGGCTCACAGAAATGGGAATTTACTATGCCAGGGAGCATTACTGGAAAGGAAGAGGGGTACTCTACATTGTAGATTTGTTTTCATAGATGGTGGCCCCCCTAGTTCTACCCCCTGACTGATTGATTAGCATCTGTCCTGGGCCATAGGCTCTGTCCTTATCCCCCCCCCTTAGCCCCGCCCGCTAGACCAGTCAGCACCGGCTATCCCATCCCTTATCTGAAGACCCCTAAATCCAATCTCGTGGTGGGTGGTACTCCCTGGAGTACCAAAGGCTAGGACAGAAATGAAAGCAACCTCCGTGGACTGCCCATATTTCCCTCCCTCCATCAGTTTTGATCTGGGGTCTTGTAGACCCATCCAGTGGTCCAAGCGAGTTGGATTATTTATGGCTACGGGGAAGGATTCAGAAGCAGTCTATGTAATGTACTTATCTGGCCCCCCATTATGATAGTAACTGAGCACCTCGGAGTCTTTAATATATTTACGCTCACAACACCCCAGGGCAGGTAGTAGTTGGGAAACCTCAGAGTGAACCAACCACTTAACTACTGGCTGTTCAGTAGAGCCACTCATGGATAATTTTGTTTGATAGCTACATTTATGAAAACAAGTAACTGAGAGACAATGTGGATTCTATGCCTTGTGAGAAATGTGGAGTTTGCTTCACTTCCATTGATAGTTAGGGCACAGCAAAGAAAATGCAACATCAGCAACTCTTCAGAGGAGGAGTGAAAGGCCAAACTCTTGTCCTACCTTTGAGATTCCAGAACCTGATCAGGAGATGTGAGTGAGAATGATGCCTTCTCTCCTGGAGCAGGCCCAGAAACAGAGGAAGAGGAAATCTTTCCGTTGCCTGAACTGTTGGAAAAGGAGAGTACCTATAAGCATGTGGAGCTGCTATTAAACTAACCCAACGTCAGGCTGCAGGGTGCTGAGCTGTAGGCAATCTGCGCATAAAATGTGTTTAAATTTTTGGGGTGCCTGTGATCAGAGCCAGCCATAGTAACACTAAACCAGTGTAATTTATGAGAGTTCACTATTCTAAATCCCTTAGCAGCTGAATCTTCTTCTTTCATATGGCATTTGAAAAGCAACAGGCTGCGATTATAATTGAATCTTGAGATTTGAAAGCCATTCTAATGCTTCTGGGCTAGCGAGGCGGATCCCCCTGATGCCACCACCGTAAGCGTGAATGGGGCAGTTGTCTGTGATGTCATGTAGTTTGTACGTCACCGCAGTCACAATTCGGTGACTGTTTGATTGTCCATTTGTGGAGGATAGCCACACTTTCCATGGGTTGTCCATGCTGAATGACAGCTCTTCAGGGGCCTTGGACCCTCCGGACACCAAAGGTCTTGCATACACAAATGGACTGAGCCTGTGCGGCTTTCGCTCCGACCTGATTCCTCAACAGGACACTATGGCCGTGTTTACACTTATTGGTGATGGACACTTCTGTGATCGATGCAGCGGGGCTCGAAATAGTGGGTCTAGTGAAGAGCCCTAACTCGACCACAGAGTGCACTGTGGTACTGCACCGGAACGAGAGGATAAGGTAAGTCGATGTATCTCCTGTTGATGCAATCTGGTGTAGACACCGCAGTAAGTCAACATAAGAATGGCCATGCTGGGTCAGACCGAAGGTCCATCTAGCCCAGTGTCCGACAGTGGCCAAGGCCAGGTGCCCCAGAGGGAATGAACAGAGCAGGGAATCATCAAGTGATTCATCCCCTGTTGCCCATTTCCAGCTTTTGGCAAACAGAGGCTAGAGACACTGTCCTTGCCCATCCTGGCTAATAGCCACTGATCCTCCATGAACTTATCTAGTTCTTTTTAGAACCCTGTTATAGTCTTGGCCTTCACAACATCCTGTGGCAAACAATTCCACAGGTTGACTGTGCGTTGTGTGAAGAAATACTTCCTTTTGTTTGTTTTTAAACCTGCTTTCTATTAATTTCATTTGGTGACCTCCAAATGTTATGGTCTTATGTTATGAGGAGTAAACGCTTCCTTATTCACTTTCTCCACACCAGTTATGCTTTTATAGACCTCTATCGTATCCCTCTTTAGTCATCTCTTTTCCAAGTGAAAAGTCCCAGTCTTATTAATCTCTCCTCATGTGGAAGCCGTTCCATACCCGCTCATCATTTTTGTTGCCCTTTATTCATGTAACTGGAGTAGCGTAACTTTGGTTGACTTTCCTCAGTAGTGTAGACAAGGTCTAAGATAGGGCAGTGCTAATTCTGCTGAGAAGGATAAATCTAACTTTAAAGAAGGGACTTGACATTGAGCTGAGCCCAGGTGTGAGTCTGTAACTAAAATTGTACGTTTCCACTGTGACAGGGCAAGGCCAGATGGCTATAGGAAAGTAGTGAGAAACAGGTATGTTAGCCCCAGGCTAAACAAATCCCTGTTACCATGGTAACCAAATGGCAGTTGCTCCAGGTTAATCAAGACACCTGGAGCCAATTAAGATCTTTCCAGAAGGTAGGGAGGACAGCTAGTTTGATTGGGACACCTGAAGCCTATCGGGGCTGGCTGAAACTAGTTAAAAGCCTTCCAGTTAGTCAGGTGGGTGGGCATGTCAGGAGCTGTGGGAGGAAGCTGTGCTGTTGGAGAGACTGAGCAGTACACACCACATCAGACACAAGGAAGGAGGCCCTGAGGTAAGGGTGAAGTGGAGGCTGCTGTGGGGAAGTAGCCCAGGGAATTGTACGCATCCTGTTTCTAAAAGGTCAGCTACCATAGCTGATATTATTAGAGTGTCTGGGCTGGAGCCCGGAGTAGAGGGCGGGCCCAGGCTCCCCTCCTTTGTCCCCCTGATTAATCCCTGATACTGGGAAACAACAGAGACTCTGTGAGGGAGGGTTACTTCTCCTCACCTCCCTTGCTGGCTTATGATGAAAATGGCTCAGTAGGCTGTGACCTTTGCTTCTAGAGAGAGAAGGGTACGTGTAGGGGTCACAGTGAGCCTCTGAGGCTAGCGAAATCCACCAGGAAACGCAGGATCCACGGAGACAAGGACATAGCTTTGTCACACCATATATGACTGCATAAAACAATGAGGAAAGGGGAAGATGATTGAGGACTGATGACTGACAGGCCATAACTCTGTCAGCTGGACTTCAGATGATGTGAATCATGATGTCAGGAATATCTGTGCCAAGTTTTTTGCACAGAGAGTGTTTTAATAGTGTTTATTGCACTGAGGTAAAAGTTCTTACTGAGGCAATGGCAACTTGTATTTAACAATTCTTTTTATTCAAGTAATACCGTAATCAGAGCCTTCCATTGTCTGATCCACCCCCTAGAGGCTGGAGCTCCACCTTCCACAATAGAGGACAACCTTTTGTTATCGGTCACATGCTACATTCTAACACAACAGCAGCTGCTCCTTATAGGACTAGTAAATTACTAAACCTTCTTTCAGAAAAGCACTGTTTGTAAGAGAATTGAAAGGATTCAACTAGAGCAGTGGTTCCCAACCCACAGTCCAATCAGCACATAGCTAAGGCCCATGTGACATCCTCAGGGCCACACAGGTAGTATATATATTGTGTGGATGTGGCCCACATAACACAGAGAGAGCTGCAGATGAGACCCACAATGGTAAATAGGTTGAGAACCACTGAGTTAGAGGCTGATAAAGGACCAAGCTGCAGGTGAAAAGTAAAAGCTGGTGTTCAAATATTAGTTGAAAATGGCTGTATGAAGTGTATGGGGGTGGGCATGGTAGGTTTATTTTATATAGATGTGCTGCCAGGACCCCGTGTCACATGAACATCCCATGGCAGGACATGCCCTGATATACTGATGGTATCCCAGCTATTGTTTAAATGGTGCACACCCACCCTACAGCACAAAGAGCCTGTACAAAGTTAGACCCCAACGCTGCAATGCATGGGCCAGTGTGTGCAAGAACGGGGTCTTACAGAGAAATAAAATGGAGACTGGCTGCATGTAAAATATTTCTGTGGAAGAATGCTTGATGATCAAAAAATGATAATTAGTTAAAGGCAACTGGTGTGAATAATAGGTCAGGTGTTTGCGTGTTACAGTGTCTGTGCAGAATTTAAATAAAGCTGGTTTTGGAGGGCTGAAGAGAGAATAAGAGCCTTGTCATCGTGTGTTTGGTTTGGTTTTTTTAAACTGTTCTACAGCAAAAGCTGAAATGCACATAGACAAAGCTGTTGTAAATAAAACCATGTGTTTACAAATAAACTCTCTAGGTTTTTTTTATGTGCTGGTTAATGGCATGCTGTGCATGTGTTCTGGTTTTAAAAAGGTTACATCTGGCTTAAGCTATAGACCGAAGACAGTTTTGTAACAGGCTTGAATTTTCTAATAGAATGAGGTTGTCTGTAGCTGTGTACAATAACATTTATGTTGATAGTCTGAGAGGTAAAAATAAATAAATTGTGATGGGGCTCAGGGGGGTGGTAAATAAACAGAAAGGAACAACAAACTAGATTGTTTGTTTGCACTGGTGGCATTTTCTGGTCTGGGGTAAAATTTTCAAATGCATCTGTGTTGAAACTTGTGTTGTTTTCAAAAGTGACTTGAGCCCGGTTTACACTAGTAAGGGTTGCCAGTATAGACACAGCTTACTCTGCCAAAAGAGTGCTTTTGTGCTGTGATATAGGTTATATCTGTTCCCCCAGTAATATAAATTATAGTGACAAAAGCACATTTATGCCTTTGTGATGACAACAATCATAGAAATGTAGGGCTGGAAGGGAACTGGAGAGGTGTTAAATGATTTGGAAAAAGAGGTAAATAGTAAGGTGGCAAAGTTTGCAGGTGGTACAAAATTACTCAAGATAGTTAATGCAATGTTGTAGCTCTGTTGCTCCCAGGACATTAGAGAGACACAGTGGGTGAAGTAATATCTTTTGTTGGACCAACTTCTGTTGTTGAGAGAGAGAGAAGCTTTCAACTTGAAGAAGAGCTTTGTGTAAGCTCGAAAGCTTGTGTCTCTCACCACCAGAAGTTGGTACAAAGAAAGATATTACCTCACCCACCTTGTCTCTCAAGATCGTTAAGTGCAAAGCAGACTCTGAAGAGTAATAACAGGAGCTTACAAAACTGGGTGACTGGGCAACAAAATGGCAGAGGAAATTCAATGTTGATAAATGCAAAGTAATGCGCTTTGGAAAACATCCCAACTCTACATACAGAATGATGGGATCTAAATTAGCTGCTACACTCAAGAAAGGGATCTGAGTCATTGTGGATAGTTCTTTGAAAACATCTGCTCAATGTGCAGCAGCAGTCAAAGCTAACAATGTTAGGAACCATTAGGAAAGAGAGAGATAGTAAGACCGTAAATATCACAGTGCCACTATATAAATCCATGGTATACCCACACCTTGCATACTGTGGGCAGGTCTGGTTGCCCCATCTCAAAAAAGATATATTTGAATTGGAACAGAGACGGGCAACAAAAATTATTAAGGATATGGAACAACATATGGGGAGAGGTTAAAGAGACTGGGACTGTTCAGCTTGGAAAAGAGATGACTAAGGGAGTCTGAAGGCAGCAGCCATGGAGCTTCCTACACCTGGGGGAGGTTGTCGGGGGTGAAGATGGGTCTGATCTCCCACGTGCTGCTGGGAGCTCCCCAGCAGGGGGCTCCTAGCTGCTAGTCCAGCTGGGCTGGGGAGGGACAGGACTTCCTCTTTACCTGCCCGGCTGCTCTCGGGGGGAAGATCAGACCCACCTCCGGGTACCTTTCAGATGTAAACATCTGAAAATGTGAAATTGACCAACTAAAAAACCCTTTGGCCATGATATTGATCAGAATGGACTGTGAATTTGGTAGGACCCTCTGATGGAGCACCTGCCCCACCCTGGGCTCTAAGCGGTTAATAGAGCCCTAGGGAGGTTGCGTAGGAGGCAGCCAATCAGCTATATAAAAAAAGGAGCTGCAGGGCAGAGGAGTTCAGTTTTCTGTTGGGAGCTCAGGGATGAACGGCTGTCTCTCTGGAGGGCTGAGAGAACTGCCAGCATGCTGGACAGAGCAGTGCTGCTAGCAGGGACCAGGGGAGTAAAAGACCGCTCCAGGCTGGCTGCTGGGGTTTGCAGGCTGAGGCCCCTAGGCAAGAGCAAAGAGGATGCTGGGGACACGAGGAAGTGGCCAGACAATTCACTGCAGTAGCCACTAAGGGAAGTGGCTGAACAGCGGACTGCAGGTGCCCCAGAATGGGGGAGCACAGAGTGTGGCACGGCCAGAGAGCTGTGTTTCTGAAGAGGACGCCACGGTCCTTGGAGAGAAGTGAGTTCTAGAGCAGAACTTTCAGCAGCAAGGCACCACCCGAAGAGGGTGCACTAACATGCAGAGCTAATCCCCAGGACGGCTAGCAGGAGGCATCAGAATGGTGAGTGAACCCTGTTGCAGACTCTAGTTATCAGGTTCCCCCTCAGTCTTCTATCAAAGCTAAACATCCCTGTTTTTCTAACCTTTCCTCATAGGTCAAGTTTTCTAAACCTTTTATCTGTGTTGTTTTGCTCTCCCCCATACTCTCTCCCATTTGTCTAACCTTTCCTAAAGTGTGGAGTCCAGAAGTGGATGCAGGTTTTGCATTTGTTATGGCAGGGTCTGGTGCCTTTTTGAGTTGGTGTGTCCTGGTCTGTGGGGAGATTACTTTGGATAATGAGCTTGGAGAGGTTGGGGGCTTGTTTGAAGGTCAGAAGTGGGTTCAGGAAGGATTTTTTTCAGAATGGGGTCCCTGTCGAATAGTAGTTTGAAGATACCCTGTATGGGTTCCAGTGTGAGGTAGTAGGTGACAACCAGTGGTGTGCTGTCACAGGGGGGTTCATTTCTATATTCAAACATGTTCTCTCTGGGTATTTGGGAGTCCCATTCCATAATGTGAGCTACCTCTCTGGTGGAGCGTCCTTGCTTGTGAAGGTGGTTTTGGGAGTATTAGGGTATATGTTCCAGACTTTGTCCTCAGAGCATATTCAGTGGTATCTGAGTGCCTGGCAGTAGATAACAGATTTTCTTTGGTTGTTTGGGGTGGTTACTGGGTTTATGAAGGTAGGTGTGGTGATCTGTTGGTTTGTTGTCTAGGGTTATCTGTAGGGTTCCATTGTGAAGCTGATGATGGTGTCCAGGAAGTTGATGCTAGTGTGAGAGTATTCCAGAGAGAATGTAGTGGACTGGTGGTGGTGGTTGAAGTTGTGGTGAAAAATCTGAGAGAGTTTGTTGTCTGTCCAGAGGATGAAAATATCATCGATGTATCTCGGGTATATCATTGTTTTTGTGGTGCATTTTCCCAGAAATTCTTCTTCAAGGTGGCCCATGAAGAGGCTGGCATATTGGGGAGCCATCCTAGTACCCACGGTTGTTCCCATGGTTTGGACAAAGTATTTGAATGTAAAATTGTTACGGGTGAGGATGAAATGGATGAGTTCAGCGATGTGTTTGGGGTGTATATCTGAGGGTTGATCATTGTCGTGTAAATATTTGAGGCAGACAGCAATGCTGTCATTTTGATGGATGTTGGTGTATAGGGAAGTGACATCCATGGTGGCAAGGATAGTGTTTTGAGGCTGTTAATGTTGCCGCGTTTGTGGAGGAAGTCATTTGTGTCCTGAGGCACCTGGCCCTTGGTGTGGTGAGTGGTTTGAGGATGGTTTCTATGAATCCCAATATTCCTTCTGTAAGAGTGCTATGGACAGATATGATGTGTCTCCCTTGGGTTCCCTTGTTTTTGCACCTTGAGAAACATGTAGAAGATCCTGGGAGAGGTTTGTGTGGGATTAGTTTCTCTTGGAGTGGTTTGGGGAAGGATTTGATGATGATCCTTAAATTCTTGGACAAACTGGAGTTCTTTATAGTAGGTGGTGTCAGAGAGTTGTCGATTGGCCTTGTTAACATATGTATCATGGTTGAGGACTATCATAGTGCCCGTATGTCTGCTGGTTTGATCACTATCTGGTGGTTAGATTTCAGGGACTGTACCACCATCCTTTTGGCGGTGGAGAGATTGTGGTGATGTGATTTTTGTTGTTGTTGAGGATTTTCAATTTTTTCCCTTCAAGCAATCAATGTAATGATCAAGAGTGTGGTTTCATCTTCACTTTGGTGTCTGATTAGATGAGGGGTGGGCAAACTTTGTGGCCCAAGGGCCACATCTGGGTATGGAAATTGTATGGTGGGCTGTGAATGCTCACAGGTGGTTGGAGTGCTGGCCGGAGGTCTCCCGCTGGAGGTGTGCAGGCTCTGGGGTGGGGTTGCGGATGAGGGGTTTGGGATGTAGGCCGGTGCTCCAGGCTGGGATCGAGGGGTTCTGAGGGTGGGAGGGGGATCAGGGCTGGGTCACGGGGGGGGTGAGGGCCCTGGCTGGGGGTGTGGGCTCTGGGGTGGGGCCAGAAATGGGGAGTTCAGGGTGCAGGAGGGGGCTCTGGGCTAGAGCAGGGGGTTGGAGTGTGTGTGTGGGGGATTGGGAACTCCAGCTTGGGGTGCAGGCTCTGGGGATGAGGGGTGGGGGTGCAGGAGGGTGCTCCGGGCTGGGACCGAGAGGTTTGGAGGTTGGGAGGGGGATCAGGGCTGGGGCAGGGGGTTGGGGCATGGGAGGGGCTCAGGGGTATAGGCTCTGGGTGGCGCTTACCTCAAACAGCTCTCAGAAGCAATGGCATGTCTCCCTCCAGCTCCTATGCAGAGGCATGGCCAGGCGGCTCTGTGCACTGCCCCGTCCACAGGTGCCGCCCCTGCAGCTCTCACTGGCTGAGTTCCTGGCCAATGGGAGCTGCAGGGGCAGCGCTTGGGGCAGGGTCAGTGTGCGGAGTCCCCTGGCTGGCCTTAAATGTAGAAGCTGGAGTGGGAACATGCCGCTGCTTCTGGGAGCCACACAGAGCAGCCCCTGACCCCGCTCCTCAGCTGGAGCTCGAGGGCTGGATTAAATCGGCTGGTGGGCTGGATGTGGACCACAGGTCATAGTTTTCCCACCCCTGAATTAGATTAATCTTCTTTTTTATGATTCTCGGTGGTAATTGTGAGTGGTATCATCTTTGTTGTGAAATAATTACTTGAGGCAAAGTTGGTGGAAGAATTCTTCTAGTTCTTCATGAGTTAGTATGGTGCCTGGCTCCGTGGTGGGCAGAAGATGAGTCTGTGAGACTCTATACCTCAGGGAGCACCCTGTAACCCCCATATTCATTATTTATATATAATTGTGATATTTCATATAAAGCATGCCATGTAAGGTATTATGGGTAAAGTTATGATCTACCAAAAGCCATTGTTTTATCTAAATGTGTACATCATTAGTGTATATGAAGTTATGAGATTGTGTGGTATGGTTGTCACTAATACATGCTGTGAATTGGGGAATCACCCAAATATTAGATTCCCAGAGACAAGAACAAGGAAAATAACCAATGCCTAGCGCGGGTGTTGAACAACCATCAACAGCCATTGTCCAGCAAGGGAGTTACAATTAAATGACTCACTTGGACAAGGCACACTAGGGGAATTGCTCAAGCTTACCTGGTGACTTGGCAATGCCCACCACACATGCCTGGACTTATGTTCTCCAAGCACATGGACTAAGGGTATAAAACAGAACACAGTGGCCCCATGCTTGGTCCTTTTTCTTCCCCCCACCTACGCTGAAGGCAACAAGAATGCTGGAGCTATAGAGACTGATCCTGAGGCTAAGAGGGAAAGCCAGCATATGAAAGACTAATATCCTGTGGGGTGAGAAAAACTGCTTAATCTAGATATTGCTCAGTCTATAGGTTGAGAGTTTAGACTGTGTGCTTATATTTTACTTTTTTCAGTAACCACTCTTACTTTTTGCCTAGCAGTTATAATCACTTAAAATCTATTTTTTGTAATCAATAAGCTTGTTTTACGATTTATCTTTACCGGTGAGTTTGACTGAAGTGCTTGGTAAATCTGCTCAGGTCACAAAGGCCGTGGCATGTCCATTTTCCATTGATGAAGTACTGAACCAATTAATAAATGTGCATTGCTCAAGAAAGGGTCTTGAGTAGTGCAAGACAGTATATGCCTGAGGTACAAGGCTGGGAGCTAGGGGGATTTGGCTGGCGCCTTACTCTGTGTGATTTGTGAGTACCTTTGGGAGTATTCATACAATCTAGCTGGGTGTGGGGCTCCACATGCATTTGTACCAAGTGGTAACAGCATCTGGAGGGGTTTGCTGCTTGTCACCTGATGGCATTGTGAGAGACAGCCCGGATTAGCGAGTTAAGGGGGCACAGTGGTCCCACAGTCCCTGGTTGCACCCCAGGGATCCTGTCACACGGTCCCTTAGCGAGTACAGATAATTCATCTCCAGTTAGTTTTAATGAATTGATGATGTTGAGGTGTCGTATAGTCACCATGTGGTGGGTAAAGGAGCCATGGTTTTTCCTGGACGTGGTGTTCTCTGGGTTGTGAAGAAGTTGTAATTGGTTCCCCTTTTTGTTTTTGGGTTGATGTCTGTCAGCAGGGTTTATGTTTTATCATTGGTTTGGATTTCTTTCATGATTTCCAGGTAACTTTCCTGGTTATTTTTTTTCTTCCAGTGTGTAGGAGCATGTGATGATTTCTTGTTGGAGGGAGTCCCTCCTGGAGTATGTGAGGTGCAGTAAGTGGTTCCTCAGTTTTTCTGAAGTCCTTCTTCAGAGCTGTTCAGCATATTGGAAATTATATGTAGTGGTCAGAGCTCTGGGCACGATGTTTTGTTTTCTTGCGTTTGCTCAGAAAGTAGATGTCACTAGTAAGTTTTGCTTCCTACCTGGTGGTGTGGACTCTGCCTAGACACCATTGTCTTGCCCCTCTCCAGTGTTCAATGATGGAGCAGATTAGAGTCAACTGAGAGTCCTTGTTTCCGGTTCGTGATTCCTAGTGCTGACTGCACTGCTGAGCAGGTCTAGGAGCGAAGCCTTTGACCTTGCGTGGGGACAGTGAAAGACAACCTAGAGATTGCACTGGCGGTGAGGTTCCCCACTCTCTGCTGAAATCACAGAGCTCAGATCGTTACAAGCTGGGTGAAGCAGTGGAACTGCAGAACATGACATTGTGGCAGCAGAGACAGTGGCCAGCCACAGCAGTGGCTAGTGCCTGCACAGAAGCAGCAGTGGCCAGCCGGGGCAGAGGAGCAGCGGTGGAAGAGAGACGGTGGCCAGCCGGGGCAGAGGAGCAGCAGTGGAAGAGAGACGGTGGCCAGCCGGGGCAGAGGAGCAGCAGTGGAAGAGAGACGGTGGCCAGCCGGGACAGAGGAGCAGCAGTGGAAGAGGACGGTGGCCAGCCGGGACAGAGGAGCAGCAGTGGAAGAGAGATGGTGGCCAGTGGTGGCGGCAGAGAAGCAGCGGTGGAAGAGAGAGGCAGAGAAGCGATGGCAGCTATGAGCTAGTTGCAGAGGCATTTCTCGATGCCTCTCCTTACACCTCCCTGGGGTGGGAGGTGAACACACCTCCGTGAACCCCAAAATGTAACCCTTCTGCCAGGTGGAGTTGGCAGCAACAAGGGCTGGGCTCAGTATTTAAGGGTTCCTATTAACAATACAAAACAGAATCGGCTCAGGCCCCCATCCAGTAACCTGGGAAAACCCAACACCCCCCTGGGCACCTCTAAGGGGCCATACTTCCCCCACTCACAAGCACTGAGGCAGTGTATAGCAAAAGAGGACCTTTATCAAAAAGGGGAAAGGGAACCCAGCATTAATCTGGGAAAACATCACAACGATATTCAAAAGCATGTGACCATAAGCAAACCTGACCCCACAGCGCATTGAGCAGTGTCCTTTGCCTCAGTTTCCCACCTTACACTGGGAAAGTTTGGTGAGTGAATGTCCCCTTAACATCTGTGAGCTTGAGCAGATTCCTTAATCTTTCCATGGCTTGCTTCCTGCTCCCCTTAGCCGGTAAGGTCTTTGGGGCAAGGAGTGTCTCTAATTATGTGTATGCACAACCCCTAGCACAATGAGGTCCTGATATCAGCAGTGCCTGTAGGTGTTCTTATAATTCCACTCCTCCTACTAATAGTTCTGTGAGTGGAATATGAACATAGCTGGACTTCACTCACCAATTAAAATAAAACCTTGGCAATTGTTGTTTATTGGTGGCTGTGACTAGTATAAAAATACTTGCACACACGTCTTCAGCCTCAGACAGTAGAAACATTAAGCTTGAAAATTGTTATGCATCTATGGACAGAAATTCAAAAGTGATTAGACTGTGGGTACACTTCTGTGTCAACGAATTATCGGAGCGAGAAAGGCAATAGTCCCATTGCAACCCGTGTTTCTGCTCAGAGGATTGCAACTGGGTCTAATAGAAGGCAGAGCTCTTTTATTTCAAGTGAGATCTGAAGCGCAGACAGGACAAAACTGGGACTTGTCTGCCAATGGGATAAGCCATCCAACGTGACTCGGACCACGCTGATTAGTCCAATGATGGGGCATACACTGCATCAGAGGTTGACCTTTCCTTTTTCTTCACTGGTGCATATAGTTCTGTTCTCTCTCCATCCATGTGTGGAGCCTCTGGATATTCCTGACTGAAGTGCAGAGAGCTATAATTCAGGCTGTCTTCGATTGGGTTCGCGGGAGTCTGGGACATTCAGAACAAAACACATACATGACCGTGGTCTGAGGATCTCATTGAATGAAGACACCAAATACAGAACTGGCCCTTGCCTCTTGAGTCCGTCTTCCACCAACATTCTTTAAGCAAAGGTCAGTTAGAAAGGGCTGCTGATCCGACAAAGTCTCCTCAGATCTCATTAGGAAAAGCCTTCTTGAAATGCTTTTTCTCATGAGATTTGTTAGAGGTGGTCCTGGATGAAGGACACTAGTAACTGTTTGAGTTTATAATCTGCCCCTTAGCAAATTTTCCTTTGCTTCTACTGCAGAGAGGGAGCTGGGATAGGAGGATGCTTGTCCCTGCAGATGCTGGTTTAGCTGGTGCCTAAAGCAGCGTGCCTGCATGTGTAGTTTTTTGACGCTGTCTCCAACACAAAAGCAGGCCATGGCTTTTTAAAAGGAGAGGTATTGCATTAGAAAGATCAAAGCAGTTTCCCAGGACTTGGCCTTTTAAAAAAGAGCTGAGCACCAAAGCAGGTTTGTGGAGAGCCCAGTGCTGCGGCGTGCTCAGGCCCAGCTTCTGCATTATCTCTGAGATCAGCTTTAAAGCACTGTGGGAATGTGGGAACCATCTAGGCTGACATGGCTCTCGCTCTGCCTTTGTCATCATCGATAAGCCCTTGAGATCATTCTCAAGAGCAAAGAACCAAGCTCTGCTTTATTGATACACTCCAAGCCCTGCAAGAGATTTTTTAATAAGGTTTGTTTACAATGCACTCTTAGCGGAAGAGATGTGTGAGGGAATCAACATAACTTTGGGGCTTTGGTTTGTGAAAGACCACCAAAGCCAGGAGAGAGAGGCTGAGCCAGAAGTCAAGCAGTTTCATGTCTGGCAGTCTGCCGTGGGCTCTGACAAGAATTAAGAGCTGGTTTTAGCTTTCATGTGGATCTTGAGTCACTTATTTGTCATTATTTCTCAGACGGGATAGAATGGGAGGCATGAATGCTTCATGCAGTATTCATTTTGGACGGGGTTAAGGACATGAGGGAAATTCAGAATGTAGTTTGTGTCTATATCAGGGCTTGTCTACACTACCCGCTGGATCAGCGGGTAGCAATCGATGCAGTGGGGGTCGATTTATCGCATTTAGTATAGCAATAAATCAACCGCTGATCGCTTTCCTGTTGACTTCGGTACTCCACCAGAATGAGGAGCTCAAGCTAAGTCGACAGGAGAGCGTCAGCTGTCAACTTACCGCAGTGAAGACATTGCTGTAAGTAGATCTAAGTTCGTCGACTTCAGCTACGCTATTAATGTAGCTGAAGTTGCGTATCTTAGATTGACCCCATGTGGTAGTGTAGACAAGCCCTCAATGTGACTAATACCATCTTCCAGCACCCCTTCAGTGAGTAATTTACCTCTCCATGCAAGTCACCCCTGCTTACTGATATGCAGTTACCTCCCTTACACGTCACTTCTGTCTGTTAGCCAGATAAATATGATCCCGCTCCTGCTTAGCAAATACAGAGAGCTTTAACTATCCAAGGAGTCAATCAGTCAGTCTAGGCGCACCCCTGAAGACGCGTCTTGCATTCCCAAGATGGCGACTACTGTTTCCCCTCCCACGTTTTGAACGTTGAGATGAGTTTTGTCCACCAGCCCGTATCACCTAGTTTTGGGGGGCACTTAATTTTGATTGATCAAGGCCCCCTCTAGCTTTAACCCCCCTTTAAATACAATTTAGAGCGATTCTGTGTTAGAAAATAACAGACTAAACCTAACAAAGCCCTACTGCAAACCCAGAGCAACTTACTGCCCTGGCAGATTCCTCTTACTGGGACACGTTCTGTTACATCCCAGTTGCCTGAAAGTGATCATGAATAGCCTTGATCATAGGACAGTTGCTTTGGGGAGGGAAACTGAGCAGGGTACTTGATGTTGTAATGCTCTGTGGGACTGGAAAAGCAGCTTTGTACCTGAGGTTGCAGTTGTCTTTCCTTCTGTTGTGCGAGTCTAGTGGTGCTTTTTGGCATGTGATACAACTCGGGGGATACTCCTGCAGTTACTTATTAAAACAAACAAACAATAATTAGCATGTAAGTTACGCAGAATGGTGATTGTAGCCTTTTCACAAAGAAACCCTGCCCCCTACCTCAGAGATATAGATCTGGGTTAATGTAGGGCCTGATCCTGAAGGATCCTGAGCGCCTGGGAAGCATTCAGCATCTTGTAGAACAGCGAGTAGGGCCTAGTTTTCAAAGGAGCTGAGCACCTGTGACTCCCCTTAACTCTTCCTGAGTCCAGGGCTGAGGGAACTGACTTGCTGAAACGGGTCCCTAGCCTCTATGGATCACTGGCTTTGTCTGGAATCATTGACGATAGGGCTGGAAGTGACCACTTGGGATCATTAGCACAGGATTATTCTCTATACCTGACTCCTATGTGTGTCACCTGACTGCTTGAGCACATCTAGAGAAGAGGCCACAGTGACGTCCTCTGGCCTCAAGAGGACAAAAATTGGAGCAATTTCTTGTGAGTTCTTGCCTTGTTGTGTTGACATCTCTGTGTGCATATCCAATTGGCTCCTCAAGCTTTCCTCAGCTGGGAGCCCTAAAAACAGACAATGGGGAGCCTGAGTGTCCTGGAGCACAGAATAGCAATGACAAATTCATATAGATAAATAAGAATAGTAAGATCTGATTTAAGTTAAACTGGTGCAATTTGTGAGTGTAACTAAGCCCCAGTGCCCTCGCTGGTAGGATCCTCTGTAAGGGTCATATTTTGTTTGCTCAGAGACTGTGGATTTCTTGCTGTAAGTTTTGTTGGCAAAGCAATTTCTGATGTTGACTATAAAGTCTGTGATCCGTGTTACCTGCAGTCTCTGGACCTGGTCTAAGATGAAGATTTGAAGTGCGCATGTTGCTCTCATTGGATAGGATGCATTTTGCTTGGACAAGCAAACTCACATTTTGGCCGTTTGAAGTAGCAGATGATGAGCATGCTCAGTGTCAGCAGAACAGAAGAGGCAGACCCACTGTCAAAACCATAGGTGCTGTGTTGAGCAGAGATGAGAGACGGTATTCATGTCAAGAACACACTGACTAAGTGAGAACAAATAACTAAACAAGGTAAAATTATTTCATGGTTGGGCTTGTAATAATGCACAACAGTCATCAAAATAAAAGAAAACTGCTTGAAAATTTTCACCTTTTTCTTAAAGGAAAAATATTTGAACAATTGTTGCCAACATTTTCTCCCACGTTTTTGGTCTAGTTATATTTGGTCAATTTCTTTTCAAATTTCAGAGGGAAAATAAAATTAAACCAACCAACCAACCAACCAACCAAATCTCCCTAGAACAGGGAAAAAAATCATAACATTTTTCAATGATTTTATTTCCATTTCTCTCTGATCAACTCTACTAATGACTAATAAGCCATGTCTACATTACCAAGTTTTGCCGCTACAGGTTAAGTCGGCATTCAGCTGCCGCAGAGAGTACATTGCTTGTGCCCGTACACAGCTGTTTCCTCGCATTGGTGAAGTGTGTAAGCACCAGGAGTGCTTGTGTTGAGGCACAGTGTACAACCTGCCACCATCCAGTGCAGTGTCTTTTGGGAATGCAGGGGGGGGCAGAAATGACTCAGGCAGTGGTGGCTGGGAGCAAAAGGTCAACTTCTCACAATGCAGTGTTGTCCATCCCTAATATCTCTATCCCATCATTTTAACACCTATTTTCGATTTTCCATGAATCCGCATAGGACCTGTCGCTGTCCACTATCTCTGACAAAAGCCCGGAACCTGCACAGCTCTGCACTGTTGTCATGAGCGTTGCAAACACAGGATGGAGGATCCTCCTGTATTTTCAGAGCCAGAAGAAGGTTCATGGGGAACATGATGATTTTCTGGCAGTCAGTTTAATGTTGGACGTAGCGAGAACCAATTCAAGGTGGTGGCTGTTGCTCACAGAGCAGCTGCAAACAGTGGAGTGCCGCTTCTGGGCCCAAGGAATGAGCACTGACCGGTGAGATCACATCATAATGCAGGTTTGGGATGAAGAGCAGTGGCTGCAGAATTTTTGGATGCACAAGGTCACATTCCTGGATCCTCTGCACTGAGCTCACCCAACTTCTCCAGTGCAGGGACACCAAAATGAGAACTGCACTGACCTACTTTTCCATGGCTATGCAAGTGCTGGTGGATCACTGGGGATGCTTCCCTAACATCATTGTTGGTGCATGACAGTTGCATCTTTAAGAACACTGTTCTGTTAAGAAAACTACAAGCAGGGACCTTCTTTCCCGACTGGCAGATTATCGTTGGACATGTTGAAATGCCAATAATGACCTGGAGGACCCAGCCAACCTCTTACTTCCCTGGTTCATGAAGCCATAAACTGGCCACATTGACAGCAGCAAGGAGCGATTCAACTACAGGCTCAGCAGGTGCAGAATGACAGTTGAATGTGCTCTTGGTAGATTGAAAGGGTGCTGGCGCTGTTTGACCACCAGATTGGATCTCAGTGTGAAAAATATCCCAATGCTTATAGGTGCCTGTTGTGTCCTGCATAATATTTGTGAAGCAAAGTGGGAAAACTTGCTGCAGGAGTGGAGGTGGAATGGCTGTCTGCTGAGTTTGAACAGCCAGACACAAGGGCTATCAGATGAGCTCAGCAAAGAGCTATACGACTTATGGAGGCTTTGAAAGAGCACATTAACAGGAAGCCGCAGTAATGTGCTTTGGTATATTCTGCTCAACATGGGGTGGCAGGCTGGGGGCCTGTTAGCAACTGTGTGGTGCTTACGGCACATCTGTGCATATAACAGCTCCATTATCTATTAATGTTGCGGGGTCTGCTATACATTTATGACAGCTGTAGTGTTCAGTACTGATTCATTGGGTTGTGAGTGTACAAGACCACTCTTTTCACTGCCAGCAGGTATTATATACCCTGTTATGTAAACCGATAACAATGCATTATTAAAAAAAAAAAAGCTTTTTATTCACTAATGAAAACAGCTCCAAAAAATAATCTGAACAACTTCAATTTTACCTTTAAAAAATGGAGGAACCTTAGTAAATGAACAAGAGAAAGGAGTATTGATGTCCATTGTAACTACACCTACATCAACTGTGG